>NC_133337.1:49073734-49823734 GCF_030506205.2 Paramisgurnus dabryanus | reverse complement strand
TTCATCCTTGTACAATGTGTGCATTATACAAGTATGAGGTAAAATAAGATGCAAAATTACACATTTGTGAATTAAACATTATAAACTATGTAGGCTCAACCCTTACAAAAAGGTAACCATGGTTTGATTATGGTATTTGTAATCAAACCATAGTAAATACATTTAATAAGTTATCACTAAAACCATGAAATTTGTAGTAAAACATTTTTTTTTGTAATAAAAATGGCACAAACTCTCCAAAAAACATGGTTAGTAGATTTTTGCTGTTATAAAACCATGGATAATTTCAATAAGGTTTTCATTCTAAATGAGCCATGGTTTTACCAAGGTAACCATATAGTTTAACAATGATATTTGTTGTAAAACTATAGTAAGTATTTGTAATAACCATATTTTAATTTGTAATAAAAATATAAACGTAATAATCAATCTGCCAGAAACATTTTATGACACTTTAAATATAACAAAACGTGATTAATTTTCCTATAAAACCTTTAAAATTACACCGTAAAAAGTTGCTGTAGTTATGCGGCTATTTGCCAGTAACTTAACTCTAGATTTATAAATATTGTAAATAATGTTATTTACTGAAAAAAGTTAAATGAAAATTAAACATTAACAAGTGTTTGTCTTAACAGAATAAAATTATAAAATAACAGAATCATGCAAAGCATTCTGGCAACCAAAAATCTTCATCAACCGTTTTCTATTTATTTTCTTTAGATGCTTTGTATGAGGCTGTTATTTTATAGTTTTATTCTGAAAAGAATGTTTTTCTGTGGAGATAAAAACTTGTTTATGTTTAATGTTCATTTAACTTTGAAGAAACTGTTGCCAGTAAATAACATAAATTTTAATCTACAGTAAAATACTGGCAGTAATACAGCTGCCAGTAATACTGTAATTTCTACAGAAATGTTTAACAGTGTAACTATGTTTTAATTTGGTTTTGTCTGTGGTAACCCGCAGTAAAAATCAAATCACAAATTTTCTATAGTTTAACCATGGTATTTCTAGTAAAACTATACAGTCTTCCAAAACATTTCAAACCATATTTATTTCTAATTTTCCCCAAATACTCAATTTCAGATCTGAACAACTGGTTGTGTCTAAAATGAAAAGTTTTTTTTAAACGAAAAGACCTGACAGAAGTATTGTTTATTACAGTTGTGACTCGGAACGGGACAATTTGGCATTGCGCTCGAGGCTGCAGTCGCTGTCCGCGCCGTTACACTCGGACCACGTGGGCAACATACTCTGGTCCATCAAGCCGCCGGTGCAGCGCGACAGGTCGCACGAGCTCACGTGCAGCCTGCGGTCCGCCTGCTTCGGGCAACATAGCAGTCTCTTGAAGGCTTTCCTGAAGTCCGGACTCCGGCAGTATATGATCGGGTTAAAGGCGGAGTTCACGTACCCGAGCCAGTTAAGAAAGACGAAGAGCTCCTTATCCACCACTCGTGCGCAAAACACGCGCGCCACGTTCACGATAAAAAACGGCAGCCAACAGAGCGTGAACGTACCCATGATTATTCCCAGCGTTTTCAGCGCCTTCTGCTCTTTTAAAGCAAGGATTTTTGTCGTCCTTTTCCTGTTGGCTTTGCAGCCGTGGTTATAAAACCTTCCCTCGCATTTATTAATTTTGTTTAGTTGCTGTTTGGCTTCTCTGTACACTCTTGCGTAGACGAATATCATAACCACTAAAGGGATGTAAAAAGATATGACGGATGAGGAGATGGCGTATGCGCGGTTGGTGACAAAGTCGCAACATTCAGGATTGTCGTAGCAGGACGTCTCCTCGCTGTCCCGGGACCAGTGCATAAGGATGGGTGGGAAGGAGACGAGGGCTGAGATAGCCCAAACTCCACAGACCACCCCCTTGGCCCTTGCTTTTGTCAACAGGCTCTGGTAACGGAATGGAGAGATGATGGCGATGTACCGATCGATGGCGATTACGCACAGCGTCTCTATGCTCGCCGTTACGCAAAGTACATCAACAGATATCCAAAATTCACAGAAGAACGATCCATACATCCATGTGCCTCTGACCTCCAACGCTGCGCCAAATGGCACCACAAGTAAACCCATGATGAGGTCCGCGCACGCCAGAGAGACGATAAAAACGTTGGTCAGCGTCTGAAGTCTCTGGTTCCGCGCTATGGCAACTATAACCAATATATTTCCCACTACAATAATAAACACTATCAGACCCATGACGATTCCCATTCCGGCGACCCACTGTTCCGACACGCCCGGAGAGTTTAGGTCCACTGTGGCGCGTTTAGATTCATTACTGTAGTTTACGGACGGTAAACCGTCTCCCATGGTGCGGAGGAATGAAACGCGTTCATTCAGACAGCTATCCGAACTTCACGTCCCGTGTGGAGCGCAGCAGCAGTAAGCGCATCCATCCGCGCTCTGCTCTCAAGCCCAGCGCCCACCCGCGCTTAGACCAAGAACAAACAGCGCGACTAATAAAACGGTGACATCACTGACTTCGCGACCAATGGCACAGCGTGTCTAAATTACAGGTCCTTTACTATCTAATACACGGGCACCCTACAATTTTTCCTCCTAAAACGTGCCGCGCTTTTACGCACGGTGTTCTTGGCAAATCACACATACACAGTGGGTTCCAAGAGTCTGAGATAAAAATCTGGGGTTTCTTTACTTAGTCCATGAATGAAACAGAACGCTTTGGGGGTTTGAAACATAAAACAACAAAGTTATGACACACCAAGAATTTCTTTGTTTGTTTTGTTAAGAACAAAAGATTCTTTGTAACATACAAAATGCATCAAGTTTTGCACAAAAGTTTAATATATATAATTTTGGTACGTTGTGCCATCCCAAATCTCTTCCCTGTCATGAGCTACGATGCTTTCTGCAGAATACAATCCCCTTACCTCTGTGCAATTAAGCCCTTTAGCCTTTGTCATATTATTTAAAACTTTAATCATGCTTAAAGGAACCATTCCCATGCTGTTTTATCTGATGACACATAAGGGCTAAGATACTAAAGCCATTGGAAAAAGTGTATAATTCTATAGTGTACTTTATTTCTTTAAACTACACAGTGCCAACTTTCCTAACATCTGGAGCAAAACACAACAACAACACCGCCTGACAGCACGAAGCAATTAAAGAGGCCCCTGTACAGATACGGTGCATGTCTGCAAACACACAATGCCCAATTCAGTTGTTCCATAATTTCCACCATGTCCCAGGACTTTCCTGGGACAAATCACCACCAGCCCAGCTATAAAAAGAACCAACAGTGCGCCACTTGCTAAGAAACCTAAACAGCCTGGGCGAGAGATGTTTTTCTAGCAGTAGGAAGCTGTTATTGTTGATAAGATCATAATTGCAGCTCCTTATAACAGAGACGCAGGCAGGAACATTAGACTAATGCTGCAGTCGCAGGATTTCTCCTTTTTCATTTGCATTCCTGCAATGTAGAAGAGCAATCTAATCTTTTCTTCTTTTATTGTTTCGAAAAGCCAATAGGTAATAGTAACTCAAAAATAAACAGTTGCTTATTATTGCACAGACTTGTTATAATGTGCCGACACTTCTATACGGTCAACCCCATTGTTTGACCTATCAGATAAAGTCCTGGGACTCTTGTGAACGGAATGATCTCACTCTTTCTAGGCAAGCCAAAGGAAGTCTACTCATGTTGCCTGCATGGCGGCAAGCTCTGTTAAACGATGCATAAGTAATATTGTGTATGGGGTTCTGCAATTTATGTATCCTAAGTCTTATTCAGGTACCAGTTGTAGGGAATGCAGTCTGGTGGTGATGACCGAAATGACATGTATTTACTGTAGAGCCAGCCAATGAAGTCATAAGAACGGGACTGGTCATTTGGGGCAACATCATCCAAACTTCATGCTAGTGAATTTTGGAGCACAAATCATTTGAATTAGTGTTGAATGAGACAATGATCTCATCTTTCGTTGGCACTAATGGTGCAAATGAGGATTTGAGCAAGAAGCTGATAATTTATACAAATGTAATTATCATTATGAATTTCTGCTTGGTAGAACACATCTTAAAGGAATTTGAATGCAATGTAGATTTAAGTAAGCCAGTGCTAACACACTGTCAGAAAAAATGACCTTTTCTTTCTCTGGGGTGATACCAGTTCCGTTTTGTACTTTTACAGGTATACTAAACATGATATAATGTTGTACCTTTTGGAGTACATTACTGTACCTTAAAGGAATATTCCACTTTCTGATAATTTACTCACCCCCTTGTCATCCAAGATGTTTGCGTCTTTCTTTGTTCAGGTGAGAAGAAAAAAGGTTTTTTGAGGAAAACTTTCAAGGATTTTTTCCCCATATAATGGAATTAAGTGGACCTCAACAGTTTACATTTTTAATACAGTTTAAAATTTCAGTTTCAATACAGCTTTATAGGGGACATATTACAATACTTTTTTTAGGTGTAAAATAAATCTTTGGTGTCTCCAGAGTACATATGTGAAGTTTTAGATAAAATATTATATAGATAATTTATTATAGCATGTTAACATTGCCACTTTGTGAGCGTGAGGAAAAATGTGCCATTTTGGATGTGTCCTTTAACATGCAAATGAGCTGATCTCTGCACTAAGTGGCTGTTTACACTTGGCATTATCGTGCGTTTTCATCGATCGGATCACAAGTAGACGACGTTAATGCCAGGTGTAAACGGTGTTCAAAACGTTTTGAACGCGTCCACTTTCGACCACTTTCAACCACATCCAGAGGTAGTCGAAACCACTTTCGATCGGATCGCTTTGGAGTTGCGTAACGCAATGTGGTTGAATGTGTTCGAACAGCCACACGCGACCGCCTTCTCTCCGCCCATTTATCTAATCTGAGGTACTAAACACAAATTTTACGTCTTTTTTTGACATCTGGCGTGAACATACGGTGAACAGCGCTATTTTTAGCCTTTCATTGATAAAACTACTGCGGGTGTTCTCCATAATTTCATTTTGAAAGCGTGTGAAAGTTGCGCGATCCTATTTCATCAATTGCGCTGAAAATTCAGAGAAAGCTCTAACATACAAACGTACAAAACTCTGTGCAGCATGTTTACTTGCTAAACAAGCAGTGGACTCTGACATAATATTAGTTTGCGTCCATATAAACTCATAATTACTCCCGCTCGGGTTTAAATGACAGCAGAGAGACTCGCCCACCGTCTCACAGACCACCCCCTCACAGTATTCAGGACAGAAGTGGTCAAAAGTGGACAAAAGAGACGGATTTAAATACCAGGTGTAAACGTAATGTGTCTCTCTCGTCCACTTGTGATCCGATCGATGAAAACACATCTTAATACCAAGTGTAAACAGCCCCTAACTGGCATTGTCGTCATTGCATAGTGCCAATTAAGGGACGGTATTATCCCCTTCTGATATCGCAGGGGGAGCCAAATTTCAATGACCTATTTTTTTAAGATGCCTGCAAAGAATTGTTTACCAAAACTACATTACTATTTATTGATCTTTTTCATATTTTCTATGTTGATAGAAGCACAGGGACCCAGTTATAGCACTTAAATGTGGAAAAATCAGACTTGTCCCCTTTAAAAAAATCTTAACCGAGGCATATGGGTCTTATCTAGCGAAACAACCGTCATTTTCAACAAAAAATTAATTAAAAATAATAACTTTTTAACCACAACAGCTCGTTTTGCGATAGCCTTGTGATGCACCAGCGTGACATTACATATTACGTAATTTTGTCAACAGGTCACACATGATAAATGCAAAACTACCACTCCAGTGTTTACAAGTGTGGAAAAAGAAGACTGTCCTGAAGTTGTTGTATGATACTAATTAATGTCTTTTTGTCAATTTATTGTTTAAAATGGTCCACAAGTGTGTGTTTCACATATGCACCGACGCGTCACACTGCTAGTGCAAGACGAGAAGTTGTGTTTTGTGAACATGACGATTGTTTTGCTAGATAAGACCCATAAGCCTCGGTTTGGATCGTTTAGGGCCTTTTGAAGGTGCATTAAAACTGCAATTTTAAACTGTAAACAATTGAGGTCCACTAAAGTCCACTATATGGAGAAAAATCCTGGAATATTTTCCTCAAAAAACTTTTTTTTCCACTGAAGCAAGAAAGACATAAACATCTTGGATGACATGGGGGTGATTAATTTATGAGTTTTTTATGAAAGTGGAGTAATTCTTTAAGGTTTTGTACCCCTAAAATTTAACGGGTACAAAATTGTTTCTTAAGGTACACAATAGGTCCTTAGGATTAAATATTGTACCTCAATAGGTACAACATTTCAATGTGTTGGATAACCATAAAGGGACTAAAATGAACTTCTGAGGGTACCACCCCAGAATAATTAAAGGAACACGCCCCCAAATTTTGGGAATTTTGCTTATTCACTGTATCCCCCAGAGTTAGATAAGTCCATACATACCTTTCTCATCTCTGTGCGTGCTGTAACTCTGTCTGAGCAGCCCCCGCTAGCTTAGCTTAGCACAAAGACTGGAAGTGTATGGCTCCAGCTAGCAAACTGCTCCTAATAATTGACAAAATAACGCAACCTTTTTTTTATTTAAGGTCATATGAGACACAGCCATCTTTTAACAGTACATACTGGGAACTATATTCTCAGAATATAGCACTGCTACTTGGGTGGAGTGATTTGCTCGCAGCACCCGAAAAGCCTCCTGGTGAGGAGCAGAGAGTTCGATCAGAGTTGTGCAAATCACTACGCCCAAGTAGCAGTGCTTCACCTTCTGAGAATATAGTTCCCAGTATACGGTTAAAAGATGGCTGTGTCTCATATGACCTTAAATAAAAAAGTTTGCATTATTTTGTCAATTATTAGGAGCAGTTTGCTAGCTGGAGCCATTCACTTCTAGTCTTTGTGCTAAGCTAAGCTAGCGGGGGCTGCGTCAGACAGAGTTACAGCACGCATGGAGATGAGAAAGGTATGTATGGACTTATCTAATTCTGGGGGATACAGTGAATAAGCTAAATTCCCATAATGTGGGCGTAAAGTACTGTGCAGATTATATAAGTGAATCACAGGTAAATATTATATTTTTTATCTATAGCAGTTTAATTATCTTTAGCTTTATGTCTTTTAATGACATTTAATCCCACCGCAATGGAGTTACAGCAGAATATTCATATAAAAATCAATACAGTTCTTCTAATGAACTTTTTTTTGTATATTTATCCAAAACCATTTTTATTAAAGATTTACTTTGATGACCTTCAAATGCATGTTTGTGCTAGCTTTAAAGTGACAAAAAGAAAAACATAATAAAAATACTAAAGTTAAAAGTTATATTTTGGATTATGAGCCTTTTGAAGCGTTTCATTAAAATAAATGCTCTATATTTTCATAAACCCTGCATGATTATTATAAACTGGTAAACATCTGTCTGTCAGTCCATATGCTTCACACCCCATATGTTTCATACATTCCATACATTTTACACTCCTGGCAAATGTCAACCTATGGCTGTCTTTCACAGATCAAAAACAGCATCTGTCTTCCTTTCCTAATGGACAGGAGGTTCAAAGGGTCATTATGTGAAAAAACAGCAGCCCTGGCTGTTAACCTCCTTAAAAACATGTTTGTTCGTTCTATGCGGCCTTCACCTATGCAAACATAAAGCATTTGTGCCTACATGTGGATCTTGATGTATAGAGTTGGGCCGCTGGCCTTTCCTTAAACGGATCTTGATTAACCTCTGGCTATTTCATTCTACCTCTCTAATACAGTAGCTAAAACAATTAGATTGCAGTTAACACATCAGCTGTTAGGATTATTATGATAAGGTCTACCCTCCAATAACAACTTTAAGCTGAACTAAACATGATTTTACAAATATGAATGGGTTTTGTTAAGCCTGACGGACAGCTGAATGAAATTCATCAAAGTTTTAATGATGGAACTCTGAACCTTGTGAACTCTGAATCTGTTTGCATTGACACTCTCTTGATTGATTTTTAGCAGACTTCATTAAACACAATACTGAGTGATGCTTGTCTGTCCAAAACGTGTTCATGCTATGGTTGCTCTGGATGTTGCTAGGATATTCACAGTGGCTTCTGTGTGCTTTTAAAGTTTAAGGAACCCACATTCTGGACATTCTGTTCACAAGATATGGTTCAGGGAAAATATTTAGACTTGCCTTACAAGGTTTGTGATGCTTTAGTTTAGATTGATCAGGAGATTGTAAACATCTTCGTCTGGCTGGAGTGTTCTTGTCTGTAAAAGTGACTGAGTAAAAAACAGGTTTTATAATTCTGTCAGAGAAACAAGATTGAACATTTTTGTCAACCTTCAGTATCACCAAATGAAAACACTTGACTTTAATTTAGTTCATCTTGTTTTAACCCTACATCCATTTGAATTGATTACACATACAGTAGGTCCAAAATGGAGAAAAATGTCCGTGTCATACACTCAAAAAAATAAAAAGTTGGATTTACTTAAAAAAACTTCGTCAAGTGGGTTCCACATAGCTTTGTTAAGTAATGTCAACAAATAAAATGTAAGTTGTATTTACTAAAAAAGTTTGTGTAAAATTGACAATTTAAATGTTACATGGACTAAAGAAATCCTAGTAAAGTCACTATTATGAAACATTTAATTGATGAAAAAAAAAGATTTAATAACTCCATTACAACGAATCAATCAATCAGAGTGCAGCTGCTCAATACAACCTTTATTTAATTACAGTTTATCAAACATACCACAAACATACTTGAAATGCAATGTAACATTTCAAACCGTTTGTGGGTTTGTTTTGTTCTAAAATATATCAGAACAAGTTAATTAACTAATATTTGGCCACTTATTACTCAGGTACCCATCTAATCGTGCTACACTTTTGCAAGAGGGTACAACAATTCTGCCAGAACAACAATTTACCCATAATACACTGCAGCATCATCAGCCAATGAGATGCAATTCTGTATTGGTTTTATTAATCTGTTACTTTTACGCAACAATGTTTTATTGGCTGAACAAATAATTTTGAAGTAAAGCTGACAAGACACAGTCTTTTGTTGAAATTACTAAGTTAAATTAATCATATGCCGTTACTTGTGTTTGTTAAGTAAAGTGAACAAGAAATTATTTAGTAAAACTGACTCCAACAAAGTTCATTTTTTTGAGTGTATAAATATTATAAATTTTTCCACATTTTTTGCCAGCCTAAACTTGACCATAACTACTAAACATTTGTTCATTTTCAAAATGTTAACCATTTAAGCATCTGTTTGTTCTTATAATTTCACATTTTATGAAAAAAAATTAAAAATAGTATATATTTTATAGTAAATGCTAAAAAGATTTTAATATAATATTTTAATACAGTCCTGTTATGTTAGTAATTAACAACAAAATTTTGATCCATTATTATTTGTTAAGGAACAGTTTCAGAAAAAAAACTCACACTTAAGTCCATAGAGCACAAAAACTGTCATAAAATATTATATATTCATATTTTTCCACTTTCAATTACTTAATTTTTTTGTCAGCCTCATTAAAGGAAAAACTGTATTTGCTCGATAGGTCAATCGTGAAGAAATGGTATCATCAGAAGAAAGACAGTAGGCCTACTTTGAAATATCTAAATGTTGAATCCTTGCCAACACTGTTAAAAGGGAAAGTTGGATCAACTTAAAAAATTACTTGAGTTGGTAACAAATCTGAAGTTTTCTCACTTTAAGTGAAAATTTTAAGTTGAAAATGCTTAAATATTTTAGTTTTTACCAGAAATTTTAAATGTTCAACTTAAATGTAGAGCAGTAATTCTCAAAGTGTGGTCCGCGGACCACTAGTGGTCTGCCAAACCCCCCCAGTGGTCCGCCAAAAGATGACCTAAACTAGGCAAGTGTTTATACAATCGTCTCTTATTTAAGTAGATTTTTAATGCACTTGCGAAACTGTGATATCAGTTTTTGCCTTTCTGTTTTAATAACGTCAAAATGGATTGGTTGGCTAAACCAAAGAGAGTCAAAATAAAAGATCAAGCATCAACTGAAAACAGCTAAAATCCACAGATCTATTAGTTTTGTAATGTAATCGTTTTTGTTTCATGTGTTAAATCCCTGTAATTTCAGTGATTTTGGACATTAAAGGGAACATTTTTTTTTCAGTATTTTATTGTTACCATATTTACAACCATAGACTTCATATACCCACCACCTCAGTTTTAAACTAATGGCTCTTTGGAATGACATTAAGTGGGACCTAGCTGTTATACTATGTTTAATTGCATTTTTCTTCACATGTGCAGTTTGTTGTTCATATTAAGCTGCAACTCATTTCACATTTACTTTTTCAAATGAAATAAAATTCATATTATAATTTCTGAACATAGAATTTCATTTGTTTTTAAAATTAGTTTTTGACTTGAAACAGTTGCATATTAAACTTAAACTTAGTTTATCCTTCCTTGTTTGTTGTTTTTTCGGGGAGTGTTAGAGTGGGATTCTGTTAGGTGGTCCTCAGAAAAAAAAAGGAAGATAAAGTGGTCCTTGGGCTGAAAAAGTTTGAGAAACACTTATAAAATGTAAGTTTATAAAACTTAAAGGATTACTCAATTTTCTTAAAAAAAATAATTCCAGGATTTTTCTCAATTTGATTGGACCCCAACAGTTTACAGTTTAAATGCAGTTTAAACTAGCAGTTTCAACGCAGCTTCAAAGGGCTATAAATGATCTTAAACGAGGCATAAGGGTCGGAACAATTGTCAGTTTCTGCAATAAAAATATACTTCTAAACCACAATAAAAATGACTATCATTTTGGTAGATAAGACTCAGATATGCCTCATTTGGGATCGTTTATAGCCCTTTGAAGCTGCAATTTTAAACTGTAAAATAATGGGATCCAATAAAGTCTATTTAATTGGGAAAAATCCTGGAATGTTTTCCTCAAAAAACTTAATTTCTTCTGAACTGAACAAAGAAAGACATCAACATTTTAGATGACATGGGGGCGAGTAAATTATCATGATTTTTTAAGAAAGTGGAGTGGAGTAAACCTTTAATTTTTTAGGTGTTACCAACTGAAGTAATTTTTCTTAGTTGAGCAGCTTCACTTTTTACAGTGAATATTTTGAAATTTTTATATAGATTGCACTTATTCATGCATAAATAGGAGACACATTCAAATCTGCACTTTCAATGGGACCCAAGTGCATAACTAATTTAAAGAACAGTTATAAAAGGAAATTGGAGTAAAATGATACAATTAGGGATGGGATGGTATGAAAATTTCATATCATGATTATAGTGACCAATCACGGTTATCAATATTATCATGGTTTTGTTAAAATGAGATGGAAATGTTCAAAAAGAACTGATACACGCACTGAAAACATTTGAACAAGTTGTATTTTTAAAAATCACAATTTAATATTTCATGTTCCTGAAATTATTTCTGTGCTAAATAAATAAATCTGTCTAATAAGTTAACCGTGTATGAATCCAATACATTATCCCTTAAATTCCTTGTTGTGCAAAAACTATGTTGCATGTTAAACTGATTCTGGCTGGACAGGATTTACCACGAGTTTTTAAAATCACGCTAATCAAATACGGTTGTAATGATATTTATTTTTCTAAACGATAATACTAACAGTCAGGACATTTTATCGTGGTTAATCGCGAAACCGCTAATCGTCCCATCCCTAGATACAATTGTAATAAAGCACACACCTTTAGCAGATTTCATGCTGTTTTGCATTAACCCAGCCAAAAAACAAATTAAGGACAAAAGTGAATTTGTGGTGGCAACTATTGTCCAACTCACAATTTTACAATTCCTTTGGTGTGTAAGTGTGTACATGTTAACGATATGCAAAAGGTACAAACCCCAAGGTAAACAATGACGCGGGTTATCGTCTAAATAAGCATTGCATTGCATTGTGAGCGAATCTTACAAACATGGTAAGGAGCGCGAGCGTCATATATTTCCAGCTGACATCAGAGGTATTCCAATCACAACGTACAGATTAGCTGGCCAATCAGGGACACAGCGCTTTTCAATGAGTTTTGTACAAAATCAGTGCGTTTGAGGAAGGCAGGATATCTGGAACTACAAAAATGTATGGTATGTGGAAAATTTAAAAGTGTTTTTAACCATAAACCACGCAAACATATTGTATTATACCAAATACACAAAATAACGGTTTTTAGCAATGAAATAGATGCTCTTTAATTGCATTTGAACATTTTAAAGAGGGCACCTATTATGGCCTTTTAACAAGATGTAATATAAGTGTACCCAAAATGTGTTTGTGAAGTTTCAGCTCAAAATACCCCACAAATCAATTATTATAGCATATCCAAAATACCCCTATTTGGGTGGGTGCAAAAACGCGCTGTTTTAATGTCTGTAACTTTAAAAGCAAATGAGCTACAGCTCCTCACTTCCTTACAAACAGACAGTGAGTGCTTTCAGTTAAAATAGATCTGATTCATACAGTCTGAGACAATAGTATCTAGTGCAAACAATACAACTCACTGAGGGTGGAAACTATGGTAATGCAGGACTGTAAGTGGGCAGGGCTTTATCATTGTGACCTCACTTTGAAAAGAGAATCAAAACGGAATGTCTAATGATACTGCTTTGGTTTCACGGGGATTAAAAAACAAGGAGCGGGTGGATTTTTTTTTTTATTGTAGGGTGGTTTTGTTCACACACTGCCAACAAACAAGTCCAAACACCTTGTAAAAGTTGATTTTGCATAATAGGAGTCCTTTAAGGAGTGGCATAAAAGAAATACTGGCTATATTTGAGTATTAAAATACCTAGATAGCAATCCGCCCTGGAGTCTATTGCTAACTGAATACAAGGTGTGCATGAAAAGAGTAGCCATCCTATTCTCTGTTTCTTGCATTCATTCTTGCATTTTCTTATCTCTCCCACTAATCTTACATATTGACCCATGCAAGGCTCTTTCCAGTTAAATATTAACCTGTTGCACAGTAATTGGCACTGCAGTTTCTTTGTGCAAATAAACATTTTGATGGCATTCAGTGTTTGTGAGATTCTGAAGATCACTTTCAGCACAAACAGCGTATATTATCACAGCTCAGCTTTACAGGAATGCTGAGCGAATAATGCCAAGGAAATGGAGCGTGGTGGCAGTGCTGGTTTAAGACAGCTGAGCGGGAGAGCATATGGCGAGCAGGTGTATGTGTGTGTGAACTGTTATTGAAATGTGCGCGTGGTCAGGGATCAGTGCCAAACTCAAACCTGTAGTTCAGGTCTCATAAACAAACACCAAATCTTTATTGTGATGTTTATGTTCTGGATCAATATGAAACCTAAATGTGTCTTAAACGCTTTAGTGATGCAGGGGTGGTTTCCCATCATTTTAAGACAGGACTTAAGGAGTTTCATTATGAAATATAACTAGTTTTCCTAACCATGCCTTGCGAAAAACATTACTTGTGTGCATTTTGAAGCAAATCAAAGGGCACTGATGTATTTTAAGATATGTCAGTGCAAGCTGTTTTCCGTTTGGACAGCTCTTACATTTATTTTAGTCTAGGACTAGTCTAATCCCTGTCCGGAAAACCGCCCCGTAATGATATATCCAGTTAATCTGCTTATGTTTGGCTATTAAATATCAGGGCCAACTTGAATAGTTTCTAAATCTACCAACAGCCTTACCGATTAATAATGCATACAACTTTTAATACTTGGAAAATTAAACAAATGTTTTATTTTTATGTAAAAATTACATAAGGGACCCCCAGTATGTATCAAATTAAGTCTGGATTTACTTTGTTATGATTAACAGTACTGTGCAAAAGTCTTAGGCCACCATCACAGCTTTGTTTTTTTGGCAAAATTTTAATGTCCATCCATATTTATTTTTTACTCTTTTATTAAGATACAAACAGAAATACAGGAAATATGTAGAAAAAATTAAATAACAGTTTTTCAGAACTAAATGTCGTTTTCAGGCATCAGTCAGTATTTAGTGTGATCTCTCTTGGCACTAAACACATCTTGAGCTTTATTGAAATCCTGAAGTCATTCGATTAGAATAAGGATTTAATTTCATTTAGGTTCAAGAGATCCTGCAGGTGCCTGCTATTGCTTAAGTGGAAGGGGAGTTTACCCTAAATATTTGACACTTCAGCTTATACTTTATACTGTTTTTAATACTACATACACATTTCTTGTATTTTCTGGTTGTTTTCTAATAAAAGAAACTGAGATATAATTATATATGATCACTATACAATGGCAAAACAACAAATCTGTAGCATGGTGGCCTTTTGCACAGTCTTTTCACGTTACAAACAATAACATTTTTTAATTTTTGTATATATATTTAATTTTTTTACAATAATGTTTTTTGAGTAGAGATAAGGAGCAGGGACTCCCTACATAATCAAATTAATATTGGATGTACTTTGTTATGATTTTTTTAAATAATTTTACTTCACTTTCATATATATATATATATATATATATATATATATATATATATATATATATATATATATATATATATATATATATATATATATATATATATATATATATATATATATATATATATATATATATATATATATATATATATATATATATATATATATAAATTGTATAATAATGTTTTGGCTAGAGAGGAGGAGGGACCTCCAGTACATATATCAAATAAATATGTAATTTACATACTTTCATGGTGGTATCATTACAAAGATATCAACAAATTGGCAGACCGTTTCAGCAGTAACAACATAAACAAGCGGCTGTCGCGGTCCGCACGTAACTTCCGGTAAGCTCCGCTAAGAATAAATAACAACAAAGTTCTTTAATCGTAGTTTATTTATATAACAAGCAAAAAACAACACATAGATTATATAGGAAACCAAAACATTTGTTATTTTCGAGGAGGCATTTGTTCAAGAGATCAGTTTAGCAACTAGTCAGACCATTAAAAAAAACGAAACCGGAAGTAAAGTTCGGAGCCAGACGTGTATCACGCGCGTCCGATGAAACCGTTTATAGCCTATACATAAAATTTTAACTGAATAAATTTAATCATGGTATTGTTATGCTGTTAATTTTACTCAAGTATTAACATGTATTTTTGTTTAATGGCCAACTTCATTTTTTCAAATAAATTTGGAGGACTCCAGTCGGTTTAATCGGACGCACGTGCGGTCACGCGTCAGAATTTTACTTCCGGTTTCAGTTTTTTTTAATGGTCTGACTAGTTGCGTAACTGAACTCATACCTTGTCAAAAATGTCAAATATTTTGGTTTCCTAGGTAATCTACGTGTTGTTGATTTTGCTTGTTATATAAATAAACTAATTTAAAAGGACTTTGTTGTTATTTATTCTTTGCAGAGTTTACCGGAAGTGACGTGTTGACCACGAATGCCGCTTGTTTACCGTCTTTCCAATGGTCGACTGCTAATATTATTAACTTTTCAAATATTAAACATCTCTTCTGTTGTCATTTCCAATAAATGCATTGCTCATCAGTGTATAGTTAGGAAAATAAAATGCTAGACACATAAACGCTGGGAAAATAATCTTTATTAGACCACAGCATCCAATTAATCTGTTAAAGTGCAGAATTTAAAGCCTGTATAAAAGAGCTGCCCTCAGCAGGGGGAGAGAGAGAGAGAGAGAGATACAGTTTTTGTTGTTTATTAAATAGTTTATAGCCATAGAAAAAAGCAGCCAAAAAAGAAAAACAGAACAAGTTTAGTGACCATCACTGTATCTGAAAACCTGGTCTAATTTATATTTCATGCATGATCTTCGCGCACATCTACTGTATGATGCATCAGCTTGCTTTGCAATTCCCCTTGTTAATGCCTAACCATTCTGACAGGCTATTATTTTAAGAAACATTAATGGCTTGATGTAAATGGGTCACATAGGAATGCCACCGCTTGATTTCCAACCCATAATTCATTCCTTATAAAGCGATTGCTCATCAGAAAGGCACTCAAGCCTGGTACAAAAACAATAAATAATGTCCATTAAACAGCATTAAGCCTGACTTAACTTATCTAGAAGATTTCCTTATGATATTATACAGTGAGAAAAAATAAATATACAATTCACTATAATTTAAATGCTGACACTGGCTACATTTTAAAACTACAATTCAAAATTTCAGTCATTATTGGAGTGAATAAAAATGGTTAGTAATGCTAACAAGATATTATTAAGAAGGCTTTATCATGTGACACAAAACAGAACCACTGGGTACAAAATATTGCTGATGAGAAAGAGGCACTTTGTCAATATTTACCCGTCAAATCATGACGCACACAAGCTTATTTAATAGTCTGTCTGAAATAAACTGGAGGATGATTTGAGCCTGTTCTAAAAAGCATGTTCAAGTGTCACTGAAACAGTTCCTTCCTTGTGGGTGGAGCCAATCAGGAGAGGTTGTCTGAAGGACACCGCCTTCATCATGCAAGCCCCACCCTCACTAAGGCAGCAGTAGATCCAGGCATCGAGCGTCAACGTGGGGTTTGGGGAGAGAGGGACTGCCGGGATTGAGGAGGCGATGACGATGGGTTCTGAGAGATGGCGGATGTTCCCCGTCACATCCTGACCTTCCAGGAGCCATTCATTACCTGCAGGGGAATAAACATTTCAGTGTGCGGTCAAAAGCATTTCCTGTAATGCTTTTGGTTTTTCTGGCAGACCAATTGGGTCTTGTAGCACCTGGTGCTTGGGTGCAAAACAATACTAGTACACCACCGCCCAATACTTTTGAAGATTTGTGTTGGGTGGTGTAGGCAAAGAATGCATAATCATAACAACAACAACAACACAATCGTACGCCAAAACCACTTAAGCACTCCTGTATGTTTCAGACGGTTCTGTCCCTCACCGGACATTTAATGCATGCCCTACTTGCTTTGCATACTACACATAACTATTTTTGAGGTCCTGATACAATCATGCACAAGAAATTGGCGTGCTTTAGTGGGGCAAAAAACACGCCTTTATGCAATGTTTCTGCACTGCAGTGTGTACCAGGTGTGTGTCAATGGCCTTGAATCAAGGGCAGACTACAAAGACAAATGCCAGATAGAATTAGGACAGTGTCCAATCAAACGATCCCCAGTCAGGCAAAAGACAGCAGAGGAAGAGAGAAAAGATCTATGGGGATGAAACAGAACAACCGTGTAAACACTACAGACATACATTTACTTTTCATGAAGAGGTTATTTATCCCAGGGCCCTTTATGCAGGGATTTCTTTATTTAACCATCTAGAAACATATTATGTCTCATCATTTTAGGTTAAACACGGACCACACAAAATATTTTAACATCAACCTAGTCTAAGCAATATGTATAAATAAGACCAATTTAGACTGCTTTTGAAAAAAAAAAGAATTCACCCAAATATAAAAAATGTAATTCCAGATGTACGCAACTTTCTTTTTTCAGTTCGTTTAACACAAATAATTTTATATTAAAATGCTGTCAAGTTATCTTTCTATATGCACTATATATCTATATATTTAGAAAATACACATACATTCATTATTTAAGTAATCCAACTAACTAAAAAAACAAAGTAATATGCATTTGTAAGAACAAATTTGTGACCCAGCAATTGTGAAAAGCCATGCAGCTAAAGGCTTTTTTTATTATTTACTGTACTGTTTCTACATAAAATCATTCTAAATAATGTACAGAACAATATAACCATTTGTTTGGCACCTTTAACATATAAACTAGTCGGTGTTATGTTGAGATTGGCCTGTTTTCCAGCAGTCTTTTGCATGCACGAGGTTTACATAAAAATGAGGAAACAAATACATTTAAGGCACACGATATTTCATTACCATGTACAAAACTCTTATTCATGTATGCCTAGGTAAATACAGTTTTTTTTTGCTATGGCACCTATAAGTCAATGAAAAGATGCGGTAGACATCCTGCGGCGCAAAAAATCTAAACTTTGGTAAATACACCCAATCAGGGGCTTGCTCTAATAGTAACGTGATTACGACATAGCGAGCAGATGGCAGAAATATTACACAACAATGGAGGACAAAATCATTGTTGCTGTATGTGGACATCCGGAGCAGTACGACACAGCTTTGTACTTTTATAGAAACAGGAATAAAACATACACACACACAAACAACTAAAGCCGGGAAATTTTCACGCACAAATGGTGCAAATTTCACCGGCGAATGACACGTGTTAAAGGGACACTCCACTTTTTTTGAAAATATGCTCATATCCAGCTCCCCTAGAGTTAAACATTTTAACCATTTTGGAATCCATTCAGCTGATCTCTGGGTCTGACGCTACCACTTTTAGCATAGCTTAGCATAATCCATTGAATCTGATTAGACCATTAGCATCACGCTAAAAAATAACCAAACAGTTTTGATCTTTTTCCTATTTAAAACCTGACTCTTCTCTAGTAACATCGTGTACTAAGACAGACAGAAAATTAAAAGTTGCGATTTTCTGGGCAGATATGGCTAGGATCTATATTCTCATGGTGTAATAATCAAGGACGTTGCTGATGTAACATGACTGCAGCAGGCATAGTGATATTACGCATTGCCAGAAAATAGTCCCCTTGGTTACTTTCAATAGCAGGGGACTATTTTCAGGCGCTGCGTAATATCATTGCACCTGCTGCAGCCATGTTACAGCAGCAAAGTCCTTGATCTGGTATGAACGCACAGTAAGCCACTGAAACACAAACAGCAGTGCTAAATGCGCACACTGTTTCTGTGTGAGAGGAGCGTGCAATCCACATATCCGGTGCTCATTGAGCTCGTGAGCATTTTTGCTGCTTTTGCAAGTATCCTCATAAACATGACTTTTTAGGTCTTAAGAGAAAGTAAACAGCTGAAAAAGAAAATGCATGTGTAACAGTATACTGGATCCGGACTTTGGTCTTAAAGGGGAAGTTACCTAATTTTGCTCCTGTCAGACAGCATTGAGAGAATATGCTCTTGACTAAATCACTTTTCTACCTTTAATAAAAATTAGGGATGCACCGATAGGATTTTTTTGGGCCGATACCGATTTAAACAGACAACTTCTGGCCGATACCGATATTAAACACTTGTATACAATACTATACAGTTGGTCTATTAGCTAGTTTATTTCTGCATCAAATTATTTTTACTGAACATGGATTGGATCTAATTAACATTCAACTGACCAACATAATAAGAGAGGCACAAATTAAGCTAAAACAAATATAATAAGACAGCATGACAACCTTCAAAGGTGGTTTTTGCTATTCAGTATTTATTTTATTAACAACATTAACTCATTTTTTTACATATAATGGATTTCTTTATGCAGTTAATTAATAAAGAATCGGTATCGGCCTTTCTCGTGCTATTGCCAATGGTTTCAAATTCATCAAAAATCGGCCGATAAATATCGGCGGCCGATACATCGGTGCGTCACTAATAAAAATTATGAAAATTCTATGGCATTTAAAATTTGAATAACATAAAAACCTTATTAAAAGAAAACTCTACCGTGATGCAAACAGTTCGCAAACCGTGATATAAGATTTTGTTCATACTGCCATCCCTATTATAACCTTGATATCTTTAATATTGACTTAAATATTGAAATCAATAGATATTGAAACTTCAATGCTCCAAATATCATAATAAGATTATGACACTGTAGCCTGGACTTCACAGATAGGGTCACATTTGGATGATTTTTTTTCTTTTCCCACCCATTGTTCCACAAAGATAAGTAAAGTGATGTATATGAATTACATAAACATAATACCTTTAAAGGGGTCAAAATATAGAAACCTCACACTCATTTTCAATATAACACAGAAACACATTAACAAAATTCACAGAAAGCCACCCACAAACAAGCACTTACAGTACAGCGCTTAACTACAGTCGATCAATCAAAGTCAGACAGGACTATTAATCGAGGTTACAGAGCCTTCAACGCCCACTGATGTCTATTTATTATATAAAATCTAATGGGCATCTTTGTTCCAATTATGCAGAATAACCCCTTTTTGTCACTGTAACTGCGGTCACCTGCGTGAACTAATTATGTGTTTGTTTATTGGATGGTACAGCGTTCAGATATGAAGCTCAGACAAACAACCAGGTTGCGATGAGCAGCAGTCTCTGATGCCTGGACTGATTATTAATCCTGGAAGCGTTTGGGTGGGATTGGAGGGAAGAAACACCGAGACAAATGTTGCAGCAGACGGACAGAGAACGAGGCAGAAATAATGATGAAAATGGATGCCAGAGATGGGAAGAGTAAACTAGAATGAGGGGTTGACTGTGTGTCAGGAAGCATAAATGAATTGTTTATATATCCTTGGATCGTCTTACAGTACAGCCAGCTGGTCCCTAAAAACCTGCTGAAAATGTGTGAATACAACAATCCAGTAAGGAACGCTACACTGCCCCACAAAGGCAAAATGTTGTAACTACACCCACACAGTTGCTTTTATTATTTTTTTTAAGTACAGTAAGAAACTTTGGGTGAGAAACTGACAGAAGTTTAAATCAGTAATTTTTTTACCTTCTGCAGATAGGCTCCAAAAACTAGGAGCTTCTTCAGTCAGTTTGGTCCCGGCTGGTAAAGCCAGTTTTAGTAAAAGAGTGACAGAATGCCCTGCAGATACAGTGATGGATGGCATTGTAAGGATCGGGGCTGATTTGGGAAGCTTGGGAACCTTTTTTACCACAGGTCTGCTGGAGTCGACCTCTGATTTCACTACAATAGAAAACTAACAGAGAAAGCCAAATGCCAGTCAGTAACTTTCAAAATGACAACTGCATATATGCAAGCAACCCGAATATGAAACTCACCACAGAGACCGCTTTAGTTTCCAGGTCCAAAACTTTGATGCGATGGTTGTTGGTGTCTGCTACATACAAAAGCTTCTTCTGCTCGTCCACACACAGGCCTCCAGGTTCATTGAAACTGGACTCCAAGAAATTTGGACCAAGCTTATTTCCAGCCTCTCCTGTGCCTGCCAAACCCCTGCACTGCTTTGTCTTTGGATCCACCACTTTGATCTGCAAAAAAGCTCTTTATTTATTTTTGTAGGCCATTGGTAGTTTAACCGTGCAAAACCATCCTGATGTTAAAGTAACGTCACAGTATTGGAGCATCATTGATCATTTATTAACTTTATTATCGAAAATAAATACCTTCCGGTAGTGCCGCCATCTTAGTCGCGTCCGCATTCAGGAGAGACTTTTAGCGTAGTGTACGCACTTTTCTTAGTGACGTATGACAAATTCGGAGGGCGGGGGCACAGAGCAGCCGCAGAGTAGCCTCCGTATGCTGTGTAAGCTCTCATCCTGAATGCGGATGCGACTAAGATGCCGGCGCTACCGGAAGGTATTTATTTTCGTTAATAAAGTTTTAAATATGGATATTTCTACAAAAACCCCGCGGATTACCCTCAGAAGACCTTTGTTTATCATCCTGGAGCCGTTTGGATTTAATTTGTGAAGGATGGACGCACTTTTTTTGGACTTGAAGGTTGTGGACTATGGGTGGACCCCGTAACATTACATTTAATCAACTGAAAGATCTAAAACATTTTCTAAAATATCCGAAAATGTGTTTGTCTGAAAAACGATGGACATATGCAACTCGGACAGCTTGGGGTTGAGTAAATCGTGGGTTTAATATCATTTTTGGCCGAACTATCCCTTTAAAGTCAGAAGTTGTTCCCTGATCCCTGTTTTCTCCCATTATAAAGCTTGGAGGAGATCATGGGGTAATTTTGATATAGTTGGCTGTAGTATTATTTTAAGGGTGAGTAAATAATTATTTATTTATTTATTTAAGATGCCATGTGGTTTATTAAATAATGCAATGCAGTGTTATTGTTTCATTTGCATCTGTTGTTTTTGCCTGCCAGAAAAAAATCTTAAGTAATTCATTCTTAAAAAGACACAAATAAGCTGCATTTGCAGGGAAATACAAATAAAAACAAAATATTTTTGTTTTAGTTGTCAGCAGACTGACCTTGTGGTTGTAAGAATCAGCCACGTAAAGAAGGCTGTTGCCCTCATCCCAGCAAACTCCCAATGGATGCTGCAGTTTGGCGTCTATACCCTTGCCATCAATGTCTCCAAAGGCAAACAGGTTCTGTGCAAAACGAAACAACTTTAAAAGCCGTGCACACACAAGATATTGCTCTGATGCGTACAAGTTATGAACATTTTTATTAGGTTTTTCTGTATATTTACTCATCACAGCTCAATGTACAAACTGATTTCCCAATTGTCTCAAAGGAAAGGAGAAATCTCCTTAATCCAAAAGCTAAACATGCCAAAATCCAATCCATTCCCTGCCGTAACAAAAGTCTGTCCGACAGAAATCTAGCTGTCTGAAGAACTGCTCCAAGGAATGAAGAAAAATCGACTAGCTTCATTTAATGATAAAAATTGCCCCACGACTTAATTTATTAAACGTCTCCTTGCATTACTTAAGGCTTTGGGATCTCGTACTGCCAAAGAAAGATGCTTCACACAGCATGCGATGCTTACAAATCTGAAGTGCAATCATTTGTAATAATTTATGATCTCATAAAAATTCAAATCTCTACATGTGGTGCTTTTCTCTTAAAATGAACTGGATAACCATTATAAATCATGTGTGGGGCAACAAAATATTCACCAGCAGCAAATTTTATAATTTTATAAGATTCATCTTATATTTTTATAGTGTCTGATTCAATAGCATATAGTGTAGATCAGGGGTCTGATGAATTACAAATAAATGTGGAAATCCTTAATTCTTATACAAAAAAAAAACAATTATTTTGGAGCCTCCAACTGAGATGGATCACACTGAAATGTACTTTCAACATTTATTAAAGAGTCAAACATTTGATTTTTACCATTTTGGAATCCATTTAGCTGATCTCCGGGTCTGGCAGTACCACTTTTAGCATAGCTTAGCATAATCCATTGAATCGGATTAGACCATTAGCATTGCGCTTAAAAAGTCATCTGTAGTTACATCGTCTACTAAGACTGACTGCAACAGGCGCAATGATATAACGTGGTGCCCAAAAATAGTCCCCTGCTATTGAAAGATACTAAGGGGACTATTTTCGGCTGCTGCACCTCCTGAAGCCATGTTACGGCAGCAAAGTCCTTGATTATTACGCCAGAATGAGAGTATAGTTCCTAGCCATATCTGCCTGGAAAATCGCAACTTTTAATTTTCTGTCAGCCTTAGTAAACGATGTAACTACAAAAGAGTCAAGTTTTAAATAGGAAAAAGATCGAAACTCTATATTTCGAAAATATGGTTAATTTTGAACGCGATGCTAATGGTCTAATCAAATTTAATGAATTGTGCTAAGCTATGCTAAAAGTGGTAGCGCCAGACCCGGAGATCAGCTGAATGGATTCAAAAATGGTAAAATCAAATGTAACTCTAGGGGGAGCTGGAAAATGAGCATATTTAAAAAAAAAAGTGGAGTGTCACTCTTTTAATAAAAATACTTTTTATAGTCACTGTAATTCATTGCATAAAACCCAGCTGTTTGGAGGCACCTATAACGTGTTACGCAACTGCGATCGCAGCAGGTGCAGCTTACCAAAGGGTCTCTCTCTCCCCCCACCACGTGTTTGACTGCTCCATCTTTCAGGGAAAGGCTACGGATGGTGCTGCTCTCACTATCCGCGATGAACAGGCACTCCCAAGGCTCTTTTGGAGCCAAAGCCAAGCCAGACGGTTGAGCCAGACCCGCTTTATGAGGGTACGCGTTATTTCTGTTCTCCTCGTTCCCACTGCCCGCGAAGCGCACACACGTTCCTTTTCTGCAGTCGCTGGAGGAGATGAGATAAAGATGGTTGAGTCTGATTAGCGTGATTACATGGAATGGCTGAACATTACCTCTTCATTTGGCTGACTTTTAAACGAGAGCCGGATTCGTGATAAAACGCATTTAATATCTACCATTAACATCTAATAGCGTAAGAGCTTATCAGACTTTGAGAAAAAGTCGGAGCCAAATAAAGTCTCATGTGTCGTCTGTGCACAACAGAAAAAAATGTTACAACAGCACACAAAGTGAAGAAATCATTTTGTTTCGGGACGATCTGATCCGTTTCTGCCAACAGCGCGTTTGTGTGGCTGCCCAGAAAGTGACATCATTCGGGGAGTCTCACTGTTACTTTGCATGTACATTGCCTCGTCTGTCCTAAACGGAGACAAGCTCACCTCCCTTTGGGAAGCTTCCCGTCCTCCAGGAAGAGAGCCCAGATCTGATGCGTTCCTGCCATGGCTACCCACAATACATCACCGCCTGCATAAACAAATACAAAATAAGTAAACATTCTGGGCTTTCTAAGAGATATTAATGTTGGTTATCTTGCTAAACATAACAGAATGAATTCTCGGTTGAATGTGTATGAAGCAAACGTCGTGCAAGGCTTAAACAAGCTTCTTAAGGTTAAACACGATGACATTGAGCCTCTAATATGGTATGGACGATCATCGTATTTCATCATACCTTAGTGAACTGCCTGACCGATCTCATTATTAGAGATCACTGATGCATGCACATTGCACAGACATTTATTTTAACCCGCTAATCAGTATTCAGTAAAGCAGTCTGCTTGCATCTATATAATGTAACATAAGGGATTTGATGTCATAAGGGGTAGGTGTCCGACTCGACCACTTGTCACAAGAGCTACTCCGACTACACTGTCATTTACTCGCCCTCATGCTGTTTCAAAAGCATGACTTTCTCATTTCCCTTTTTCTGACGTATTGAAAATTTTCACCACCATTAATTCGAACCTTATTAAAGCTTTAGTGTTTACATTTACATTTCAAATCAGTTTAAGTAGCCCCTGATACTTAAAAGCATTGCTTTGCGTTTCCTCGACGAGGAATTCGAAATAAGGGTCTCCGTACTTGCATCTACCAACAGCTGCCTAATGGTACAGCGCTTATCAGAGACAATTTCTCTTTTAGGCTGGAACCTAACCACATGCATTCATGAAAGAGCGAGACAGAGCGGGAAAAAAAGAGAGAGAGAGGGAGAAAATAATGGCTGAGATGGAGAGGAGGGGAGCAGAGAATTTCAAAGGGACCCGAGATGGATTGGAAGGTAAAAACCGAAAGTGGTCCACAAAGTAGATGAAATCGGTGATAAATGGCCAAAAGCGCTGGCGCAGGATTTCCGCAAGACAATTAAATTTTGATTGGAATAAACAAAAGAAGTCAAATGGGCAAAGATGGAGCAGACTTGTTTAGCTGGGAGGTTAATGTAACATTAAAAACCCATCTAAATGATGAAGAAGAAAATATTGGTTGATAATAAACAGCCAAAAGAACCTCTAGAAATGAACAGAAAGTTTTATAATACACATTGGTTGGTAATAAAAAGCTAAAAGAAACTTCAGAAACATTCAGGAGGTGATTTTGTCTTTAGGGTGCACTAATGTTTGTCCTAGTGTTGTAGTCAAGACCACCTAAACTGAGACCAAGTCATGACCAAGACAGGTCGAGACCGAGTCAAGACCAAGACTATTGCAAATCTCTCCATTAAAACACTGATGTGCACTGCAAAAAATGTTTTTCGAGAAAAAAAATTCTTAGTATTTTTGTCTCGTTTCAGTAAAAATATCTAAACATTCTAGCCTGGTTAGCCAGACCTACATCAAGATGTAAGGTCTGTTAACTCTTCACACAAACGGCTCAATGCAAGGGGCGGGATATAAGGTTGTCCCTCAAAATGCCTCTGCACGCAATAGGATAGCGCTATGACCAATCAGAGCAACGAAGAACGAAGTTTTCAAGTAGGAACCGTCGCAGCTGTCGTCATCATGTTAAGCCCGCCCCACAGACGCTACACACGATGTGATTGGCCTGACCAAATTTTGGTTTTTGGAGCTGTTAAGTGTATTGTGAGTGCCTAGACTAAACCCTTGCAGCAAATATATTTTGCGGCCGCTAGGGTGCGTCTAGATTTCTAGGCTATAAACATTCTTAAATTAAGATGCTTTTTCTTGATGAGCAAAACTACCCAAGAAAATAAGTCTAGTTTTTAGACCAAAAATATAAAATTTAAGGGATTTTGTTAATAAAACAAGCAAAAAAATCTGCCAATGGGCTAAGAAAAAAAATCTTGAACCTTTTACTTAAACACTAAATTCAAGAAAAATTTGCTTACCCCATTGGCTGATTGTTTTGCTTGTTTTATGCACAATTTGATATTTTTGCTCTATAAACTAGACTAAATTTATTGGGTCGTTTTGTTCATCAAGAAACAGCATCTTCATTTAAGAATTTTTAGATATTTTTACTGAAAACAAGACAAAAATTCTAAGAATTTTTTTCTTGAAAATCATTTTTTGCAGTGTGCCATCAGTTGTGGTCTTGAAATAAAATTCAGAGTCCTCTTTGTCTGAGACCGAGACGAGACCGAGTAAAAATGCGGTCGATTCCAAGACGAGACCAAGACCTTTAAAAAGTGGAGAACTACAATACTAGTTTGTCCAGGTGTCCTGCATAAAAAAGTCATGATTTAGTTTTAAAAATTAATTTTAAAAAACTCTGGCCTCTCTCTTAAAAATAACCATACAATAAGCAGTCTTTGCTGCTTTTCATGTAAACACCATCTGCTATAAAACAGTGTTTACAAGCTGCAGGTTTGCCATCAGGTCGAACAGTTGTTGTTGCCCCATCCATCAATAACAGGCTTCTGCAAAGTCTGCGCTACACTGTAATGGGATCACAAAACAATCTGTGCTGAAATATTCAACACATACACTAAAATAAGAACGAAATGGAAAGCAACCTTATTTCTTTTTAATGTTAGGCACTCGATTTTAAAGGTACCTGTCGAGGTCGTATTACCATATTCTTAATGTGCTATTAAATGTGACCCAGTCTGTGAAAAAGCCACTTTTGTGATTTACCACAAATTTTCCACATAAAATCATCCTATATAATCCAAAGAACATTCTGTAAATAACCTTGATATCTTTAGTATTGACTGAGTAAGGTCATACATTGACAATAAAGTGAAATCAATGATTGAAATCAATTTTTGATGCTCCGCATCTCATCATTAGATTATGAGACTTCAGCCTGGATTTCACAGACAGGGTCACTTATGTGCTTTTTGTGAAATTTGATTTTTCATTATATATTAAAGCAAGAATAAAGTAATAAATACACTAAATTAAATCAGGGACATGAGGCGATGCCCAAAGGCACAGGATGCCATAAAATTTCATTTACATAGTAAAACATAGCCTATTCTGGCTTTTCTAAGAAGAGATGAAATACACAGCAGGGATATCAGTGAATTTGCTCCAAACACACTCTTCTTAAATCAAACAAACACCGCAGCTCCGGCACAGACCACATTAAACATCTCTCTCTGCTAATGCTAACCATGCGTATTTCTTCAGCTACTGCTGTGATGTTAACAATATATCTACATTTACATTGCATTTATGCATTTGGCAGACGCTTTTAGGCAAAGCGACTTAGAGCGCATTTATAATTTACATTTTTATTAGCAAGCGTGTTCACGGGAATCAAACCTTTGACCTTTGTGCCGCTAATGCAATGCTCTACCAGTTGAGCTATACATGCATACTAAATTACTAATGGCTTGAAATAAAACATTTTTAATTACATTTACGAAGCATGTTAAATTACATTTTATAGACTTGTTGGACTTGAATCTCATTTTGGGCAGTTTCATTTACAAAAATTGGCTTTTAAAGACAAAGAGCCGAAACAATTTGTTGATGGCAAAGTTTGTTTTAAGCCACAGCCACATGAGTGCCTATGATCACTTCACCTTCCTTTTCTTTGGTTTTGTTTAGGTTGTACTTAGGCAACACCAAAACATTCAGCTCTGTGTATCTGGCCAGCAACCATCAGACCACACAATTTACTTCAGGGCCGCCCCACACAACAAGAGGCTATTTTAGCAGAACAAAGCTGTTTTTTAACCCAACACTTGTGAAAATCAAAGGCGAGTGTGGTATCTACAAAGAGAGGACTTCTGAGAACGTTTTGATGAAAGATTGCAAGATGGACAGGGCAGATAGGCAAAAGATGTGAAGAATAAGCGAGAAAAGGAGAAATAAAAAGGCTATAGAAATGCTCCCGGGAGAATAATAAAACAGATTCAAATATTACATTTTATAAGTGAGGTTGAAAGAGGAAGATGGTGTGACATTAATTTTAAGGTTAGGAGCAGAACATCAGTTCACCTAAAACGAGACTTCGAGGGGCCGAGACCAAGACAGTCGAGACAGAGACAAGACCAAGGCCAAGAAAATGAATGAAACTATTGTAGGCCTTTGTATTAATTTGTGGACAGATTTATTTTGGACAATCACCCATTCATCTCTTAACGGCACAACAGTAACAAAAGAAATCAAATACAAAATAAATCATTGATTGCTTTTAAAGGCAGAAGTTTTACATCCAATCACATTAATCAGTCCTTCCAGAAAAACTTTTTTTCAAAAATCCTTGATCTTGCGGCATGTTTTCTTAAAAAATGCGATGAAATATGCGAGATATTTATGCAATTTTATGCAATGAAATTGCGGGGAACTTGCAAAATCGTGGAAACTTGCAAAAATCGCGGGAACTTGCAAAAACTGTTTGCAGCTTTTCAATGATGTTCACGTCACATAATCACATCACTTCATAATGTTCCCATGGCAACAGGGGAAATGGCTGCGCTTGTGTAAAATAAATGCAAAATTTTGCAACTTTGTGCTAAGATATAAGGGACTTTTTGCTACAAAAATGCGGCAATTATGAAATCATGCAAGCCCGACATATTTTTTGCCCAGAAATCTGTCATTTATGTGGCGAAAGTGCGCCGTATTTGAAAAAATGTGGCCCCCACATAAATATGCAGACTTTGGCTGATTATGCATTCAATCATGCGATTGCATAATCGTGTTTTTCTGGAGGGACTAAGTATTGATATTAACACGCAAATCAGACAATGCACTAGCAATTTAGTGCAATTCCCACAGTTGTGGTCTTGAAAGAAAATCCAGAGACCATGAAGTCTTATGCTGCGTTCAGACCAGCCGCGGCAGAGGCGTCAAGCACGAGTAATTTTAATGTTAAGTCAAGTCAAAAGTCCTCGCGGCATGAATGAGGCGTTTAGCATAGCGTGGTAGATGCGATTCCGCCCCATTCGTGCATTTAGTTTGCGCGAATGGGGCAAATTACGAGTTGAAAAATGTGAACTTTGGCAAAAAAAGGCACGGCGTTAACCAATCAGGAGCTTGCTCTAGTAGTCTAGTCGCAAATAAACAGAGTAAACTCAAAATGTTCAAGCGGCAAACTAGATGCAAATTTGACGCCTCAAACGCGGCTGGTGTGAACCCACGGTAAGACTAAGATGAGATTGAGACTAGGGCTGTCATGATTATGAAATTTGGCTGACCATTAATTGCCTAATAAATTTTGACGATTATGACGATTAATTGCCCTGTTTTAGGACTTTTCTGTTTTATTGCTTTGACATTTAATTCTTATAATTTTTTTGGTTTTAGAAATAATTTTCACACATTGTTGTGATTATTTTAATTAAATATTTTGCAAGGTTTACTTGGCAGTGTATATATATTAATACACATAACATAAATTTGAAAGTTATTATTTAATAAATATATATCTTTCAAAAACTTAATAAGAAATAAACACAATAAAGTGTCTGAAAAATACCTGAAAATAAACTGACTAAACCAGAACAGGTCTTAAATAGTAGCCAATCCTACTAGACCACATGTCTGTAGTTGCAGCAAAAAAGAATAATTCCTTACAGATCCTTAAGAATGGCATCCTTCACTTCCCTAAATTTGGAATTGCTGTTACACTGTCAGTTAAGGAGCACCATCTGATACGGTCCCCCTTGTGTTTTTTAAAGAGATGTGCAATCATTGTGGTGATCTGAAATCATTTGCGATGAGGTCAAACAATCGCTAAGAGATGATTATTTAATCGTTGTGACAGCCATAATTGAGACCAAAGACAGTCAAGTCCAAGACCAGTCTCGAGTACTACAACACTAGGTGGAGGTCAGTACCTGCGTTGCCAAGGGTAACGTCCCAGGGAGAGCTGATAGGCTGTTGTGGTCCTGGTGCTCCGCCTTCTTTATCGGTGCCTTGCACGCCAATGCCAGCTAAAGTTGTGACATTTCCCTCTAAAAGATCAATCTGGAAAAAAGAGACAATAATAAACAAAAATATTTGTTTTTAATGCCCACTCAGATTAGATTAAACCATTACAATATAAGGTGCTGAATGGACAAAACAATAAACTTTAACTTTATTTTAAACACTTTTGTAGTAATATTTTGTCATTTTGACTCCTTGAATTCTTCTCAAAGCTGAGATTCAGTTTATACTCCGAACACACCAACGTGACATGCATACAAAGTTTTAACTGCATCTTTAATAAAATGTTTGAATAAAGAGCAAAGATGACAGTTGGCCACTACTGTATACCTTAAATCGCTTTGGATAAAAGCATTTGCCAAATGCATTAATGTTATGCTAATGTGTACTTAAGAGTGTATGATTTTTCAAGGACAGATGCAAATGTGTGATGGGTTTCTTGTGTCTGAAGCACCAATCGGTACGAATGTAGGTCAAGCGCTGCCAGCAGAATGTCTGTCTTGACCTGATTTTACTGATTTACCTTTCTAATAAGGTGGTTTTCAGTGTCAGCCACGTAAACCGTGTCTCCCTTTATGCAAACCCCTTGTGGCGAACTAAACTGGGCTTCGGACAAATTTCCATCTCGCCTTCCACTTGAGGGGCCTATAAAAAGAAACAAAGCAAAGATAAAACTGTCCAAAGCAGCCTAAAATAGCCTGGAACATTCTCCAAAGCCAAAAGTAGCAGCTTTATTATAGTCATGTTAACACCTGGTACTAGAACTGTTGGTGCACAATACTAAAAACAGATGCCAAAACAATCTGATGTAGTAAGTCATCTATGCAGTGATGAAATAAGAGACTCTCCACTAAAATCCAATCACAGGTGGTTAAAGCACACACGTTTGCAACTGGAGATAGATCTATATACCAGATGTAAACAGAAACAAAAAATATCCCCTTCAAGAAACGCCTCGTGTGCTCTTACCCCCAACAGCATGTAGCACCTGTCCAGTATTGGAGACCACCAGTACCCTATGGTGTCCTGTGTCTGCAATCACCAACCGCTTGCTGCTGGGATCCATGGCTATTTTCCCAGGAAAGGAGAGGATGGAGGGGGGCAGGGAGTCTTTATACAGTTTGATTCCCACGCTGTGGTTCTTCAACAGACCTTTTTCTCTGTAGTGCTTGAGAGCAGCAGCAGTGAAAAGGAAAATGCGTTCACGATGGCCTTCACCCACCAGGGAGAAAAGCAGGTTACCCCGGGGTCCCAACAGCACCAGTGTGGGCCAACAGGACACTTCCAGTTCCTGCCACAGACGAGCATCGCTGTCGTTCACCACAGGATGGGTGATGTCATATCGCAAAACCGCACTACGTACGTTTTCCAAGACTTTCTCATTGGGAAATTTAGCAGAGTGCACACCTATAACCACCAGACCATCTGTAGGGATGGAAGAGAATATATTGGTGGTCTGACATGGCATATGGTTCGTTCCACAATGAAGATTATTCATTGGCCAAAAACAATAGGAACAGACTCTAGAACAGCCACACAATATATTCAAAATATCACAGATGTGCATTTTGCAATGGCTTGCAATAACTGAATGTTTTTATTACTACTACATAGGTGATTGATTCAGATAGCAGAGAGACATTATGAAACATTTATGTTGTTATATAAATTTTAATTTTTAATTGTTATAAAAATTTAATTGTTATAACTATTTTAATATAGTTCGAATGGACATTATGTAGAAAGATCATTTTTCATGAATATAATTCAGCCCTACTGTCAAAACATGTCATGTAAAGTGACCAATCAAAGTGTTATGTCAGGGTTCGTACACATTTTTACCGGTACTTTCCATGACTTTTCCATTACTTTCAAGGTAAAAATCATGACCCACAAAATTCCACGTATACATAATAAAGAATAAAAGCATCTACTAAATGGACCACACCTAAACTAAATACAATGACAGGCCATTTGTTTTCTTACATGAACAAGTAAGATGGTTACCAGTGCGAAGGTTTACTTACCTACAGTAAATAAATGGGAGGCAGCCGTATTAATACATACAATTTATAAAATATCCAGCAACACTGACACTACCTTAAAAAGGCTACAGTGATAAAGACAAACTGTCTTCTGAAATATAAGATTTGCACGCGTTAAAACGCGACTCGGTGGCCTGGGGCAAGTGTGAGAGACGTTCGGGCCAGTAAAAATTGAAACTTGCCCGATTGGGCCAGTGCTTTACCCTCTGTCACTAAAATATATTTTCATCAATGTATATTATTTAAGATCTTGGAAGACATTTAATTTGGTAAAACACGACGAAAGAAACGATGCAATATTTTGCACAGTTTGCCGTCAGTTTACAGGTAAAGCAGAAAAGTTGGGAACCTTTATAGTCTGTTGTATATGTATACAATTATATATGACTTTTGAATTATTATTTTTTTATTGGGGCCAGTGAAAATTTTGGCAGGGCAAGTGAAAACCTGAACGGGCCAGTATAAAAAATTATTTGCGTTGAGCCCTGCCGATACCCGGATAACATACACCATGATTATCCAACTAAATCTGTGAGAGAATGCAAAAGCATTTAAATATATTTTTTTTTCTCCCTATAAGTCAAGATATCCCGACAAGCACGGTGGAGATGCATTTTGCTTTTGGAGCCCTGAGCGAGCACTCCCTCAACGTGTCTGATCGCAAGATCGCCTGATTAAGATTAACATTTTATATTTGACTGTACTATTTTATATTTTACTGTACTTTAAATGTATTCTTTGGAAAAAAAATTCATAACTTTTCCAGGTTTTCCAGGACCGTACGAACCCTGTTATGTGCTGTTTAGGGGCAGGTTTATTGGAAAATACCAATTAATGCGGTAAGTATTCTGAGTTGACATTCAAAGAAAGATTTAAGTTCTTATTGTACACACATCCATTATGAAATAATTAGGTAATTATAACAAATCAGATCGCTCTGATAGATAGCGCTTAAGCATTCTTTGAACCGAACCAACCTGTAATGTAGATGATAAGAAATAAAGTTTTATCCATCAAAACGTTTCGGCCTTTAGAAGAACTTTATTAAAAAGCCCTGAGGCGAAAGTTATGCTAAAAACGTCCTTTAGTGGGAACTTTGATGAAATTATAAATGTTTCATTTTATCCATTTCCAGCCCTAATCCAAAATGTAATGATAAAAAGGAAACGGCTTTAACTTCAATGTTTTTAAGGTCATTTATTTTGTTCATTTATGTTTTTGTTTGAAGAAAATCAATTTTGGTCGCACAAATCTTTTCCAACAGTGTACCAACAATACATGGCCAAATATTGAGTTAGTGTTTGTGTTATTAAAGTGTCTGACACACTTTGTTCTTCTTAAACACTGAAAATCTGAAAGAACCGTCTTTTGTGTCGGCTTCTTGAATATTCATTGTTTATATTTTTCAATAGAGATAAACCTTATATTAAATAAGTCACAGCTTCCTGATTATAAAAAAGCTCAAGAACAAAGACATCGCAAACCTTATGCACTTTAGAAAATGTCCTTCTGAATTAAATATATAATGCATAATGCAATAACACAAAGCAAACGGACAAAACAGATACACACAGACAGGAGAAAATGCAGAAAAATATAGAAATAGATTAAAAAATGTATAACAATCCCATAGGTACAGATCCTAACATGGTCTACTGAATGCAGTGTGTCAAAACCCATCAAGAAAACACAGAGGACTCGAATGAGAGCTCATGCAGCCCCCAGGCATCCCATTATACCCAATGCACTCAGTTTCACTGTTTGTTCCAGTCTCTTGCACTGCGCTACAGTCGGCGTACGCTTCGTCTCACTTCGTCTAATTTAGCAAAAATGTCAGCTGAACTTCTCTGCCTTGTCAAGAAAAGTGACATTCCCCCGTTCTCTATCCCTGGGGTGTGCGACGCAGCTATTGATGAATGAAGCAGACGAATGATGGTTTTTAAATTCCGGTATAAGCCGTCCATCAGAAGATTAAAATTCACAGGCTCAGCAGCAGAGACGGGAATCACATGGACCGCTATCCCATTTCTCTATGTTTAAACGACGCTTCCCCTTTGCCAACACAACCCGGTGTAAACAACAGTGGAGAACTACAGATAACATCAATCGCATTTTCATCTCCCCTGATAGCAACAAGCATGTATTTTAACCTGCATGGCTACTTATGTCAAGAAGTATGGGTGTTATGTATGGGTGCGGAGTATAAAAAGCATGAACAGCAGTTTTCTTATTTTCATCATATTAAAAGAGTAGAAAGTCAGAGCTTTGGTGCAGTGAGCTGTGCGCATACTTAGAGCAGAATGGCTTACAACAATCCACATTCGCTTCAAACATGTGACATGTACTGATAACTACCCTTCATACAACCATACACATGATATATAGCACTGTAAAAAAATCCAACTTCAAAATTGTTCTTTCAACAAAGATAATTAAGTAAATTGAACAAAGATTTTTTTTTGTTGAAGGGTTCAATTAATTATTATGTGTTTACTGAATAAAATAAGCATAATCATCCAGCTAACAAATATTATTTTGCTGACCGGACTTAAATATGTACGTTTTTGTCTAACTGGAGTAATCTGAACAAACATAATAAAAACAATGTTCTGAATGGTTCCCAGCTAAATGTGTGTGGGATAGGTTGACTTGAAATTTTAAGTTTACTCAACTTTTTTTACAGTCTGGGGTAATTATATTGTTGTGATTCCTACACTGTTTAGTGTAAAGCTGTAAATTTGTGATCAACATACTGTGTCTATTTTCCTAAATTAGACCTGGCACATCTACACTGTGAAAATAACAGGTCAAAAATATACCGATAACTAAGTTTGTCCCTACTTGCAGATAACCGATTAATCGGACGATAGTTTTTTAAATGGATACTGGATAAAAACAAACAAACATAAAACTAAAAGTGAAACAGTGCTGAAATGTATTACAAAAGTTATAAAACAACAGTACTGAACCATAAAAATGTGTTAAACAAAATAAATGTATAAATAAAAATATATAAATTAAGTTAATAAGTACCGGTACTAAAGTAAATACTTCTGTAAAATACTCCCACTGGTAAAACTGAAATTACATATTATGTGTAGTCTTGTACGTTATTTGCTTCTGTTTTCACATTCAATGATTATCGTATCAAAATAACAAAAGTTGTATTGCAGTGATGATAAAAAAAGAACTAAAATCAGATTTCGATTAGTTGGATATAACATAGCCGACAGCTGCATACAGTTCGCCTTTTCTCATTATTATAGGGTTCCCTCACCTTAGTTAACATCAAATTCAAGGACCTTTCAAGGACTTTCCAGTTCCAATACCCTCAAATTCAAGGACTAAATGTGGGGCACATTTCAAGTGAGAGCAAGGTTACATCGTGTTACATTTTAAAATACATTGTTACAGTTCCCTTTCGTGAACTCGCGCTGCGCCACTGCGGTGACACTTTGGGGACGCCTTCAGGGGTAAGTGCGTCTGAATGTGTATATCAAATTCAACCAATGGTGAGGCTTAATGACAAAGACAGGGTGACGGGAGAGCCAGGAAGTATATCGCTATCTGAAATATTGCCAAAGACGGCGTTACAGGGATGCAGGAAGTATGGCAAGGGAGACGCAGCATCTTGTTCCCTTCTCAGGGAACAACAGTTAAATATGTAACCAGGGACGTTTTCACACAACTATGCAAAAAAGCATTTTGAATCAACATTTGCATACAGAAGATATAAGCATTTAAAGCGAACATTTAAGCACGTGTGCTTAAAAAGTCTAGAATTTTTATTATATTTTCCTACACTACACAGGGAATACATTTTTTTTCAGAAAACTTCTTGAATAAAATAGATTCCAGCACTTTCAATGACTTGTATCCATGTATGTCTTTTTCAAAAGCTTTCCAGGGCCTTGAATCCCCCCCCCCGATTAACAAACCTTGAAGGATTTCATGGACCTGTAGGAACCCTGTTATTAACTTAAAATATGGATAAAAGTAACCAGCTGGAAATAAACAAATGCAAATCGATTGTAATAATCATGACATTAAACTTTTGGATTTATCTGCGTGTATTTTTGTGTAACTGTTTGATGTACTACTAATGTTTTTGTCCTGTCAGCCTTAAAGGAGTAGTCCACTTTAAAGATGGGGTCCATTGACTTTTTATAGTAGGAAAAAAATACTATGGTAAGTCAATGGGCCCCATCTATAAAGTGGACTACTCCTTTAACAACAAATGTAGGTTCCTGCTGTGGTTTCTCTGCTAATGCAGCATCTATTCAGCAAATTAATTACTTCATAATGATGGCAATGGAGGCACTCTGAAAAACCACCTAGACAGATTTTTTGCTGATAGCCGATTGTTTCACCAATGAATCGGTGCCGATTAATCTACCTCAGAGGTACATATTGGTAATAAAGACTGCATATTAGTACCTTAAAAGGTATATATTTTGGTACTAAATGGTAAATATTAGGACCTTTTTAACGGGTATTGTCTCACTGACAGCTATGGATTCTTTTTTGTGACAGTGTAGATCTCAAAAACAAGTAATTGATTGTGCATAATACTGCAGTATGCTTTACCTTCTTACAGACCTGCTTACAATATCCACTTACCCCCCCCCCAAATTTTCAAAACAATTAATAACATAAAAACATTAGTAAAGTATCAATATATATTACCCTTGAACTCAACAAACAGCACAGTATGTCACCCGAATAAACAAAAAGATTTTACAGTGAGACCAGCGTTTGATATGGGGCGGTGAGGAGGTCTGTTCTGCTCATGTCCAGTACAGAATGTCCTAAATGAAGTGCCAGAGAGGAGGTATGCGTGAATGTGTGAGATATACCAGAGAGTGAGTTGATGGCTGACTGGCCAGTTTCCCCCGGATGATCCTACAGAAGTGGCTACCGATGGGCTACTGAAAGCTGAGGCTGATAATAACGTTCACAGAGCTGCTATAATAAGCCACAGGTCAGCATAATGGTGTATCTCAGCAAATCTCTGAGCTCCAGACCTGGTCTCTGGTTTATTTTAGTCTCATATATGTTAAAGTTCAAAGATAATAAGAATGTGTTGGTGGTATAGACGAAAAAGTTACAAGCTAAAGAGACTTGTCCCAGTACTGCATTAGTGAACCTTCGGCATGATCCATTTTACAAGTGTTACAAGTGTTTAAACTGAAACAACCAGGAAAACTTCAACTGGATTGGATATTGTAGGTAGCCACATATTGGCATTTTGCTGACTTTATACACTGAATAGCACATTGTATAGACATTAGTCAGGTCAAATCGCCTACTTCCATATTACATATACACTAGGTTGGTCCTTATAATGGGTCAAAAATTTTTTTTTTAAATGTTCAACTCTCACCCCCTAAATGTGTAAGGATATCAATTAAAACACACTGTGCAAAATTTTGAATCTAGAGGTTGCTCAAAGCCTTTGAATATTTCCAAAATAACACATTTCTGCAAAACTGTACCATTTAAAAACACACACATAAAACTTGCTTCTTGGAGGATAACTTTGTTCCAGTTATTTTAAGTCTCTTCTGATCCGAGTAACCATATAGTGGACTTGCTTCAGCCATTGTCTCAGTGTATATTGTCTATTGTGCTTTATTCACATTGAAGCTATCTTGCTTTGAAAGACATATCACAACTAAAAAAGGAGTTTTAATTGCACGGAGCATGGTCAAATAAGTCCATTGCTGTCATAAGTATATATTATTAAACAATTATACATGCTAGCACAAAGTATTACCTCTAAATATTAATTAATATTGAAAAAATGTTGCCCAATTTAAAAAAAATGTATTCGAACATATTGGTGGGGTGAGAGCATGAACTTTTAAAAGTTAAAAATAAGGACCACCCTAATATACACCGATCAGCCATAACATTATCATCACCACATCCCTAATATTGTTTAGCTCCCCCTTTTGCCACCAAATGCATGCATGCAAAATGACTAGTAGGTCCGAAACCCAAGTATGGAAAATACAGTATACGAAAAATACCCAGATGAAACTGCATTCATTGAGATTTCTCAGATTTTCTCAGTTTCTCATCTTTTCAGATGCAGGGAGAGAATTTCATTTTTTATGTATAAAAATCAAGGCAGTTCAAAAAGTAATGTGTTTAGTGCCAAGCATGTCATCTGAAATATTAGGAGAGTATATCCAATAGATTGGTCTGTACACTTCTCATTCAAATCCCTGTAGTGGAAGATTTTTTATTTTAATTATAGTTTATGAACTTAAATGCAAAATCCTGTTCTTCAGTTCTATTGAAAGATTTCTGTTCTTTCCATCTGTTCAGTAGTAAAATGTCCAAAGACTAGGACATTATGCAAAGTCCTACCAGATAAGATAAAGGGGGGCTAGTGAATGAGATAAGTAACAAATGATGAACTGTGAAAAAACTCAGTAAACGGAAGAATTTCACTGAGAACAAAACAATTACTTCTATTTTACCAGATGCGCTTCAACTGATATGTTTCTTAGTCATTGATAAATTGAAGGTTTATTTTCTAAGTGATGCTGGAACTAAGATGACGATCTTTGGTTCATGGGCGGAGATGGGATGACTGTGTTTTTCAGTCTCTTACTATAAATGTGTGCTCAACCTTGTAAATGGGGCTCTCGGTTTAAACTTCTGGCACCAGGGGGTGAGAGCCTATTCTATAGAATATATTAAATTCAGAAAAAAAAATTCTGTTGACAGTGTGTCTGTGTGAACCTTGACTTTCACTCTTAGTGAGTGTTATTTGATGCGGCTAAAATTCCACGACAGCCCTTTTCACAAATATGGCATCCATGTTTATCCGCTATGAATTTTTTTATTAGTGTGTATGCGAGGGAAAGCTGCAATGTCTTCTGCCTCTGATTTCATTTAGAAATGTGTACCTTCTACAGAGTAACTTTGCTCCAGCTGGTGAAGATCAGGAAGTATGTGCATGCAGTTTATGCAGCAGTATGTGAAGAAGTCAAGCATCACCACTTTGCCTAACAACTCCTTCCTGAAAGACAGAGGACCATCTGTGTTCAGCCATTCCAGTCCTGCAGAATAATAATTTAAGCATTAATAAAACCATAATTAAACAAGATGTGAGTTTGTATACGATAGCCACCGACCACAACTGCACTTGATCAATGTTATAGAGCAGCCAACTCACAAACAGCTGAAAAACGATTAAACTGTAGTCTATTAAAGTAATTACTACATTTTGTTTATCAATATACTACAATAATGTTAACTATACTGAATTGATAAACTATAAGTAAATACTGTAACGTTAGTACACTTTAATATTTACTATGGTAACAGTATCTAGGAAGTTTACTTCAGTTTACTATAGTAAATACTACAGACAGACTATAGTATTTTTCATGTGGGGTAGTTTATTTGATCACAGACTGACATGATCTCTGTTATATATTAAGTATATAATACCAATAACTTATTTCGAATTGATTTCAAGTTTCAAAGCCCCTCCCAGACTTCAGATGAACTACATACAGTCGGCGACCACCACTGAGTTCTTTACCTTCTTCAAAATCCGGTATAATTAAATCATCTTTCTCGTCTATTTTGTGCAAATACTGATATATGAGATTTTCTTTTTCTTCTTGAGTCGTCGCGTCGTCCAAAGCGTAATCTAACTGGCTCTGAATGGGAAACAGAGCTGACAGCTTACTGTAAGACGCCATGACTCCCACGACAACACACACAGTGAATGAGCTACACATTTAGGCGCAGTACTTTCGACAAAGTAATAATCTACATTGGATATTTGTTTATATTAGCTGCTCTCAAAAAACTTATTAGATTCATAAAATGTATATTTAATGTTCTGGAGGCATTTGTTTTAAGCATTAAGGGAGTGTTTAAAGTAACCTAAAATGTGGAAAGTGTCGAAACCAATGGGAAATAGATATGCTTTCAACATTGGCGGTAAGAATTGTAGCGGAGAGAGATAATCGTCGATTTGTTTTTTTTTCACATAATGTGAATGTATTGTGTAAATAACACGGCAGAATTAGTTTTATTGCCTTTTAACGTTTTTGTACTTTTGTGGGAGATACGGTCGTCTGTGTGAATCAGTGAATAATTTTATTGTAAAGAGATGAATGTGTGTTTTCAAAACTGCTGCTTTCAAAACAAAACCGTGGGATTTGTTCGTGTTTACAAATGTCACAGAGCGGATCTGAGAGTGACATATGGGACTATAAACCACTTAAAAAGACTAAAAGAAAATCCAACGTCTCCGGCGAACGTGGGACAAAAAGGAAAAAGGACAAATCATCAGTGCAAAACATAAACGAAGAAGTCAACAGTGTTCAAAAACACAATGATTTAGGCCAAAATATAAACAGTTGCATCAGTAACTCAGGAATAAATGGGAGATCAAACCAAGAACCAACCTCAAACACTCGGGCTGTGCATCACGAGACACCTCAGGGTGCTCAGGATAAACAACAGGAGTCTGGAGGCTTCTGTCCTGTGTGCCAAATGCCATTCTCCATCCTGGTGGTTCAGTCTCAACAATGGCATGTTGCAGAATGCTTAGACACCCCAGGAGAAGAATGTAGAGGTATTGTTTTGGTTTTTATATTGAATATTCTTACTATACTGGGAAAGATTTAATTCATTTTCATGAACATTTTCCTAAACAAAATGCAGCCTTATGTATTGTAAACATCAAGTATTGTATGAAAAAGTACACCTTAAAAGCTCTAATATAAATACTGTATAGAAGAAAGACACATGGGTTTCAAAGCCACAAAGTTGAGTAAATAAAGCAGGATTTTTTATTTTTTGGTGAACTTAACTAACCAGTGCTCTTGCTTTATACTCCATCCCTTGAATTCTTCCCATTAATTTTCCTTCTGATGTTCCAGAATGTCCAGATGGTCTACAGTGCACATCCTCCATCCCCAAACACTACAAGAGGTACAGCCACTCTTTGCTTGCTCACAGTCGAGCTCTGAACCACAATGTTAGGGCCCAGCGTACCCAAAGTTTCCCGGTCAGGGATTCCTCAGACTTGGGCTTTAAGTCTGTTAGTAATGTTGCTCCTGCCTTTAGTACGGAGAGCTCTGTGGACAGCGCTGTGAACATATCCACCTTTTCCAGCCAAAGTTCTTCTCCTGGTGAAGAATTAAAGGGAACTAACGCCCTGCTCTTCTTGCGCTCTCCTAACGCTGAAGATATTAAGAAAAAGAAAGGCTGGTCTCCTTCCACCAACAGATCACAATCCCAGAGTTCATCACAGGAGACCAGAATGAAGGTCTCAACTCCAGTTAATCCACATCATGATCAGAAACAGTCAGATGAAGTTAAACAGGAGTTTAGTGATGATGATTATATCTCCTACTCTCCACTATCTGAGCTTCCAGATGTAGACGTGGAACATGTGGCCCAAAAAACAAATAAAAAGCTAATGTTTCACAATACTGTATTACATGTTGATAAAAAAGAAGTTGAGGATGATAATGATTCTCTGCAATTATTTGATGATGAAGATGATGAGATGTTCGTTGACATGCTGGACCAATATGAGACTAACAGCCAGGAACATGAGTCAAACAGAGACACCTGTGTGAAATCCCAGACTTCATTAACACCAGATAATCACTTGATCACTTCCAGTTTCACAGGTGTTTCTGATGGACCTCTTTTGCAGTCTACAACAACCCAATTACAGTCGCCACAAAGTTTGGTATTAGAGCGCCTTCGAGAACGTATTTCTAGTCCTGCCGACGTCAACGGTTTAGGATCAACTTGTTTGGAAACTACCTCTGCTGCTTATATAAACCAAGAGTCGTCTTCCAGTAAGACAGCTTTATCCCTTACCCAGAAAACACTTTCCATGACTCCTAGGAGAACCCAGACTAAGGGAGGTCCCCCTGGATTGAAACAAACAGACATTGGGGTGTTTTTTGGCCTTAAGCCATTGATTGTAAAAAAGGCTGAAGAGGATGCGAATGATACAACTGGGGAAACCAAACAGATAGGATTTAGGCGGGCGAAAATTGCGGAAGCTAATGGGCAAGAGGCAAAACATCCGGGTAGACGACGGAAAAATAACGAAGCGGCATCTGAAGCGTCTAATGTCTCTGCCGGAGAAGATGGCACAACTCAGCCCACGCAAACAGAAGGAGGAAGAGGAGGCAGGGCAGCGGGGCATAAAAGATGGAGCAGGGGAAGAGCGACAGATGGAGATCCTGAGGTGCCCAAGCGCTGTCCGTTCTACAAGAAAATTCCTGGTTTGTGAATTACTTCAAAACAGAGCTACATGCTTTTGATTTGCCCATATTTTTTTTTATTTAAACCACTGTTGCAGAAATTTTATTTGTCTATCAACTTTCAATACTAAAATGTTAATTTTATCTATAATAATAGCAGTATTTCTTTGCTAGGTCTAAAGTGTTAAGTAATTATAATATAAATTTTCTCTGTTCAGGAACTGGTTTTGCTGTGGATGCTTTTCAGTATGGGGTTGTTGAAGGTGTCACAGCCTACTTTCTTACCCACTTCCACTCAGACCACTATATTGGCTTGAAGAAAACTTCAGTTTTCCCTATCTACTGCAACAAAGTATGCCTGTCTCATCTCATATTATTCTGGTTTGCTCTATATGCTGTCTATATTATAATAGCTCTGCGTTGTATGTCGGCTGCACAAAAAAAGAAGACTTATCATTAAAAACAATGTTTTTGTTGCTGATATGAACTCAATTCTCAATATTGTATTGTATTTTATTGATTGATTTGGCTTGACTGAATTTTAAATTTCATAGCTAACTTATATAAATCTTGGCAGGTAACCGGTAACCTGGTGAAGAGCAAGCTGAAGGTAGATGAGCAATATGTTCATGTTCTCCCAATGAACACACAGTGTACAGTGCAAGGGGTGAAGGTCACTCTTTTGGATGCTAATCAGTGAGTATATGAGTTTGTTTTTTCTCTGGCTTGCAGTTGCTTTACTTTTTTTGGAACAACACGTACACAGCGTTTTATAATGAATTGCATCTTTAATATAATTAAGTTTTTAATTACTGTGACTGTTTTACCCTCCAGCTGTCCTGGGGCAGCCATGTTGCTCTTTGTGCTGCCAGATGGCCAGACTGTTCTACACACAGGTGACTTCCGGGCTGATCCGTCCATGGAGCGCTACCCTGAGCTGCAGGGTCTCAGGATCCAGAGTCTTTATCTAGACACAACGTGAGTTCTGCAAGACTTGCTTTATTCGGCTGTACTCTGAGGACTTCTATATTTTTAACAAAGCTGCTTTGCCCTTGGACTTCATTATATGGGAATATACAAAGGTCTCTGTTATGCTCTGTTTTGTTTGGCACGTTCCAAAGTTAGGTTAACTCTCACTTTTAAACGGGACTTTTTTATGTTAAAGTGCTATAATTGGGTCCCCAGTGCTTCTATCAACCTAAAAAAGTGATAGAGAACAACCTAGTAACTTAAGTTTGGATAAACCATTCGCAGCAAGCATGTGAAAAAAAGGTCATTGAAATTTAGCTCCCCTTGTGATGTCAGAAGGGGATAATACCACCCCTTAATCTGCACTATCCAACCACGGCACTGCCATTTAGTGCAGAGATCAACTCATTTGCATTTAGAAGGACACACCCAAACATGGCACATTTTCACACATGCAAAGTGGCAATTTTAACATGCTATAATAAATTATCTATATGATATTTTGAGCTATAACTTCACATGCGTACTCTGTGGACAAAGATTTATTTGACATCTTAAAGTCTTATGAAATGTTCCCTTTAAATTCATTCTTTTTTTGAGTATCGCACAATCCTATTTTTTACAATAATAATAATAATAAAAGCAACACTAACAGTGTAAGCATGTCAAAGTCTAGTGTGACCATGGCATAAGAAACACATACTAAGAATGTAATCTTTTTAACTTGCTTTTAAAATAGATAAAGCGTGGAATACAAATTTAGTTTTATGATTTTTTTTAGATTAAATTAATTTTAAACATCTTCTAGTCTTACTTTATATAATTAGACTTTATTCTCACCATGTATAGGCTTAAAAGCTGGCATGGCGTTTAAAAGAAAAGAAAGAAAGATGAAGAGTGGCAAACTTTTGCTACTTGGTCTCAGATTATCAAATCTCAGATATCTGGACACAACTGTATATAACTTATGTGTACAATAAAAACACTTTCTTTCTTAGGTATTGCAGTCCAGAATACACCTTTCCCACTCAACAGGAAGTCATCACTTTTGCGGTTAACACAGCCTTTGAATGGGTCACGTTGAACCCCCGTACGCTCATAGTGTGTGGCACCTATGCAGTAGGGAAAGAGAAAGTCTTTCTGGGTGAGTAATGTTGCTTTACTTTGCCAGACCCCTCATACGCTCTGTGCGGCTTTATTGATCTTAAAAAAAAACATGTTTTACTCCTCTATAAGATGACCATGAAACTCATGAATGCTGTCCTTACATGGAAATGCTTTTTCACAGTTTTTCTCAATGGCTATTTTATAAGATCCATTCATAAATCACCTATTTACTTGATAATGCTGCACCTCTGTCTGTCTTATCCTAAATAAATCCTAAAAGTTATATACGCATCAAGCTGAAAATATATCTGGATGTAGAATTTTTTTTTTTGGTGTAATCAGTTTTTTTCCTAATACACCTCTCAATCACTAAAGGCTGTATATGTCACCCTTTCCCCATAAAAATATTTCTTTACCTCTCCCCTCTGTTACTCTAGGTGTGGCGGACGTGTTGGGATCTAAGGTGTGTTTGTCCAGGGACAAGTATAACACCATGTGCTGCCTGGAGTCCGAGCTGATTGGCCAGCGCATTACAACAGACTGGCATGCGGCACAAGTGCATGTGCTGCCTATGATGCAGCTTAATTTCAAAGTGAGTCGAGTTCATTTGCTGGCCTTGCATGGTAAATAAAACTATCAAACCTGATATTAAAAAATACTAGTAGCCCAATTTAAATCACATTACACTGTGAAAAGTGATATAACAACTGAAGTAAAACAAAAAACAACTGTGGCTCAAATTAGTTTTTTTTAACATTGACATTTTTGTGCTGCTTTGCTGTTTCCGTGTATAAAAGAGCTGGTTATTTTAAGCACAATCAATAAGGCTGTTTACACTGGTTTTGGATTTAAAATTCATGTGGCGTTCCCTCTTACCTTTTAATTTCCTTGACAGCGCATTTATGCTAATGCCGGAGGAAAAATTAAGATTCTAATTACCAAGACCGAGTGCCAATGCAGCAGTTCTGGCAGCGGCCGAGCTGATTGAGACCGACTGAAAATAAATTGTAATGAGACAGATGCAGATAATAAAGATTAGGTACATGACTGCGCACTGAACCATTACAAACTACTTTTTCACTCATGCCAGTGTTGATTTATGCCAGTTTTGGAGCGGTTCCCAATGAGCAATGTGTTTAAATGGCTATGACAAGGTGGAACAAAAAAGTGCTAGGTTAATTGTAGATTACACCATGTTTTGATTGTCCCACGACATTGAGAAGCCATTATGTAAATTTTTAGAAAGAAGTTGATTACAGTAATTACATTGATTGTAGCATCTTCAATGATATTTAAGTGCCACAGTAAGATAAAAAAACGTACTATTTCGAGAATAAAATCATGGCAATGTTACAAAAATACTGGAGATTAAAATTAGGAGGTTAAATGATTAAATGCGTATGTAGAAATATGTTAGGTGAAAGATGTTCAATATTATGAAAAAACATTTGGTTATCACAATAATAGACATTTTGTTGTTTGTGAAACTTTGACATTATTATTGCCTTTATTCACAAAATGTTTTCCCCCAATACATTTGCATTTATATTTTTAAGTCTTATCCTAGCTGCTTATAAGTGAGCTGCAAAGCAAGCGATTCTTTCTGAATATGTTTGTGTGACTTAGAATGTTGCCTTGGGCTTTTTATCATTTATCATCTCTTTCATTCTTGTTTTCACTACCCATTCATGCTTCAACTACCCATTGTTAACTATACAGAACTTGCGGGCACACTTGAAAAAGTTCTCACAGAAGTATGATCAGCTTGTGGCCTTCAAGCCCACGGGATGGACCTTCGACCACAGTGTGAAAGTGGAAGACATTCAGCCTCAAGCCCAGGGGAACATCAGTATCTACGGTACATCCCATCTTTCAAACAAACTCTTCCAAGTAATTCAATCATAAGTATAGCATGCTTTTAATTGCATGTATTGCAGAGCATGCAATTAAAAACATGTATTTAAAGTCGCCATGAAACGGAAGTAGCGATTGCCTTATTTTCCCCGTGGTGACGTATATCCGAATGAAACGGCTTTTGAGATGAAATAAGGCAGGGCTGGATTTGAATTTGTCCATCGAGATCTGATTGGATCGTTTGAAGTTGGGTCGTGTTGCTAATTGCTAATCACTGCGATCTTCTCCCGGACCCCGCCCGCCTGCCATACTTTTGACCGGAAGTGAAGAGAGATCGTTTTGAGGAGGGGAGGAGATTTGCATTTTTGATTAAAGATTATGAGCACACATGAATTTTTAAAAAATAATGAAGCTCACAGATAAGTCATTTGTTAATAATACCACACTATTAAAAATACATATATAGTTTTTCATTTCAATTTCATTGCGACTTTAAAGTTTTAAGTACAGATCTAAAAAAGCAGGCAAATGCTTACATGTAGGTCTGCATTATCCTCTAATATTTTTAGAAAATAATTTAGTTTTTTACTGATGGATATCTGATGGTCCTTGCAAAAGTTGAAAGTGAATGAAAATTTTCACTTTAAAACTAAACGTAGCCTGCGAATCCAAATATCAAACACAATCAAGGGAAATGGACGCACACCAAATTATATTGTTTTTGCATTTTGATTTTACAGGAGTCTAAAAATACACGCACTGTTTTGTCTGGTGACGTCAGCAGCACCGGGCAAAGTGTTTTGTTATGCTTTTAAATTAAAATGGAAATAAGACATTAAAAGCAAATAAAAAACACATTATAGTTGTGCGCCATTTACTCGTGTTTATGACAGACGCTTTAATGGCAATTTAATAGGTTTTTGCTTAATGGTTGGTCCTGTACCAATAAATGCAAAATGCAGAAGACATTTTTTATTGATTTCCACCACACCTTCTCTTTCTTAATAAGATCTCTGAGCTGATTACTTTTCATTAAATTAAATTAAATTAAATTAGTGTAGACAACATAGCCTTGTCAATTCGTGCCACTGGTCTGATTATACAGAATAGCTTAGTTTATACATGGAATATAATTACATTACATTGATTTTTCTTCCCCTTCTTGCAGTTGTTAGTAACGCTGAAAGTCATTTCAGGGAAGCACAGCGTGCCTTAAACAGAATCAGCAGATGTGATTTCACCCAAAGAAAAACTCAAATTGTCAGGTTTTGCAAGGGTTTTCATTTCCAAATATCAGCGATCTGCAGCACGGTCAGGTGCTGCCTCAGGCAATAGTGCATCTCATTTCACATGCTCTATTGAAATCGAAGACATCCAGCATGGGAATTAATTGGGAATTTATGCTTGTTAGAAATAAGCGTTTTGCGGTTGGTTGTTGTAAAGGGCCCATATCATGGAATCAAGATTTTTAACATATGACCTTCAAGATAAGACTTTCCTGATCTTAAATTTTTTATTTATGTATTTCTACATTCATTTAGTAAAGAGCAACTTGTTAGCTTTTCCATCGAGTTTAGTAACACTTCGGAGTGGCAAGGATTATAGGCGTGTCGTTATATTTGCGCTGCCTACTGCTGTGACATCATACAAGTGAGCGTGTTGTTGGAATACATCCCCATACATTCGTTTAATGTTATTTCTCAGTGTGCAACAAAATTAAAATTGGCCACCACAAATAGGTGCGAGACATTACAACATGACAGTTTCTGCACAAACACTGGTGGTGTCAGTCGGTGCGCTCCGCTAAGCGTCATTTAAGTTGCATTTAAGCATATATGCGGACGTTCGCGTTGCAAATGTGCCACCACAAACTGCAATTCTGGAAAAAAACTGTTATGGTGTTCCTGATTCTCAACCTGTGGATGTTTTTCATCGCTTAAAGGGAGTTTGGGAACTTATAGCAGAGCACAGATGACAACATGTTTGCTCAAGACAGCGCAAGCTAGCATGAAGGTAAAGCGAATCTTTTAGATTATAGCGATGACGCTGGTAAATGACGATTCTCTCAGACCAATCAGTGATCTACAGTGTTTTCGTGTCACCTTTTTGTATCAGCTCGGGTCGCAGGTGGTACTAAAAAGTTTTGGGTACTATGTACTGCACCCAGTGGAAAAGCCCCCAAAAGTAAGCTGACCCAAACCAAACAGTGTGGTACTATGCAATGGAAAAGCGCCATTAGTCGAGTCAATTAAAAATGACAGTGAGAACTGCTGATTCATTCATGGTTGAAGTCCTAAAGGACTATTAGCAAAACCTTGTAAGGATCAGAGATTGTAAAATATGTGACACTGGACCACAAAACCAGTCATAAGGGACACATTTAGAAATGTAAAAATGTTTTCCATTGATGTATGGTCCGTTAGGATAGGATAATATTTAGCCGTGATGCAACTATTCGAAAATCTGGAATCTAATGCTGCAAAATATCAAAGTATTGAAAGTTGTCAAATTTAAGTCCTTAGCTCTGCATTCACTCACAAGTAAATGTTTTGATATACGTATTTAAATTGTTTTTTGGCTATTGCTACAAATATACCCATTCTACTTGAGACTGGTTTTGTGGTCCAGGGTTGGTCACATAATAAAAATAATATATACAAAATATAATATACTACGAAAGGGTATTATATGGCCCCAGTCCATAAATGTATTAGTGCCAACCAGTGCAAAATATTGTATTTATGTCTATTTCACCATATCTCTAAATACTCTGTTTATCTGTTGCAGGTATTCCCTACAGCGAGCACAGCAGTTTTTTAGAGTTAAAGCGTTTTGTGCAATGGCTGCGACCGAGAAAGATCATCCCTACAGTGAACGTGGGCAATTGGAAGAGCAGGAAAGCAATGGAAAGCTACTTCCATGAGTGGCAGACAGAACCAAGAAACCTCAGCCTAGAGAAACCCAAGCTCTGAAACGAGGCAATAATGAAAACTGACCTCCGCAATTAAACTTTTGACCAAGCAGTCAAGCTGTGTGCTCATCAGCTGGACCAGTATTACTCTGTGACCATTTTAGCACACTATGGGGCAGTTTCCTGGACAGGGTTTAGATTAATCCAGGACTAGAAAAACATTACGGTTTTGCATCTTGACACAATACAATGGGAAAATACATGTTAAGATATGTCAGCGCAAGATGTTTTCAAAATTAAGGCAGATTGCACTTTAGTCTAGGACTAGGACGAGCCCTGTCTGGGAAACAGCCCCAAAGTGTAAAGACCTTTTGAGAAGGTGGTAAAAAAGATAATCCAACCTTATTAAATGATGATTGTAGTATGGTTTTATATTGTTGCCATTACTAATGGCTTCCCTGTCTGTTTCTACTTTACCAACACCATGTTACTTGTTTTAAAGTTTTTTTTTACCCAGCTAAGTGAATGTTTTATATATTTAAATACATATTTGTAAATAAAATAAATTCTCTTTGCTTAACACACTTTTTTCATATTTTATTGTTTTTGTCCACATTCTTATTTTTGTCATTAAGAAAGATGACACGTTTAGCCCTGGTTGTTTTGACCAATTTTTAATATTATTCCTCTTAGACAAAGAATAATTTTGTTAGTGTTGTTTATTAATTCAACAAAGCACATTTTGTATCAAAATATCAAACTCAGTATTATGCAGAAAGTCAGTTTATAAAAACATACAGTATTAAACAGAATATCCTACACCCTCCCAAAAATAGAAATCATGAAAAGACATGTAATTGTAGAATCACTGGTAAGAATTTACTATGCGTAAAAAACAAAACTAACTGCAATAAGATCAAAGCGCCACCATGTGGTTGAACTAGTGCAATGGCTCACAAAACTTTCTCACAATCACTGTTAATGTCTACAGTGGTACTGTATTTAGTTCAGTATTTCTGTAATGCTATTCCAGCATTTATTTATTGTTATAAGTAATCCGTAATATTTTTTTTATCCAAATTGTTATAGTATTCTTGTGTAAATTCATTAACAGCAATGTGATTTAAGGGCACAGAGACAAGGATGTCCATTTAACAAACAAAAACAAAGATTGTCCACATTCATAGAAGGACCTCACAAAATACCCACTTAAAATGTATCTAATACATAATAGCTTAACATAAACATTTTCATAAAAAATTATTATGGCAGAGCAGATGTGTACCCTGAAATAAGATCAGGTCATTTAAACTATGTCCTCGGTTTCTTCAGAGTGCAAAGGGTTAGAATTTGGGTGTTGTAGAATTGTCAGTTTTACCTATAATGGAAAATAATAAGTTTACTCTTAATAATGTGTCTCTTTGATTACATTGGCAAATTTTTTTTACTCTAAAACATTTGCAAATACCTCATGTCCGTTAATCTTTCCCAGATATGACTTTACGTCCTCCACTGTGTCTGTTCGCAGGCCATTGACAGCCACGATCTGATCCCCCTTATGGAGTAGACATGTGACCTCAGTCTGCTCACATTCAGATACACTGGAGAGGAAGGACATGAAACATGGTAAGAAACAATAACAATTATTACTCATAAAATATTTTTCCTGCAAATCCCAAACTCAACATTCAAAAAGACCACTCCATGTTGCGTTTTGAATACTGGTGTGCTGGTATTTTTGACCATTGTTCATATATTTATCTGTGAGAAGTGTACCATGGTTTTCCTGCTTCCTCTGTTAAATTCAAGCCGGAGAGATCATCAAGACGTAAACAGATCTCCTTAGTGGTCTGTGTTTCACTGGAGAAAAAAATCAGTGTCAAAATTTTGCCAAACCATGACTTTGCTGTTAAGTATTGTAAGTTTATTAACAAACAGATGACACTTTTGTTTAGATCAAAGATACAATTTGATGGATCTGTTACACTGTAAAAAAAAATTTTCTACTTGTCATTTCAAGTTCATACTTAAAAATTTAAAGGGGACATTTCACATTTTCAAGACTTTTTCAAGATGTCAAATAAATCTTTGGTGTCCCCAGAGTATCATATGTGAAGATTTAGCTCAAAATATCATATAGATAATTTATTATAGTTTAAAATTGCCACTTTGCACAAAAAATTGCTTTAAAATGGAAATGAATTGATCACTAAATGGCAGTGCCGTGGTTGGAAAGTGCAGATTAAGGGGCGGTATTATCCCCTTCTGACATCACAAGGGGAGCCAAATTTCAATGACCTATTTTTTCACATGGTTGCAGAGAATGGTTTACCAAAACTAAGTTACTGGGTTGATTTTGTTTCACATTTTCTTGGTTGATAGAAGCACTGGGGACTCAGTTATAGCACTTAAACATGGAAAAAGTCAGATTTTCATGATATGTTCCCTTAAGTCATTTTGACTTTTATTTTTTATCTTGTCTAGTGATAAGTTCTTGTAACTTATAAAAAAAAGCTAATACAATTTTATTTTATAAGTTACAGCCACTCATCACTAGTCAAGATAAAAATAATGTAAGTTAAAATGACAACTATAATTAAAAAAATGAAGTGCAAGCTTAGTACAGTGTATTAAATAAAGTACATTCATTTAAGTTCATTCCAACATACTGATAACATGAAAATCCCTTGCCATTTATCTTAGTAAAGGCACAGTTTTCAGTTTTCAAGTCAAATTGATATGAGATTAAAATCTCCTTTATCTCGCTCGTGTATTCAGCAGAAAAGCTGACTGGTATTTTAATTATAACAAGTTACAATATGAGAAATTACTGTACAGTGTGATATAATGCTAAGATTGCAAATTAACTGAGCTCATATGTTTCTGTCATCTAGCAGCAATCTGGACTCTACAAAAAAATTTGCAGCCGTCTCTTGGTTGCAGATGCGTCTGTTTTTTTGGATGAAATTACAAAAAAAATTCAAATTAATTTACATTTGGAATGTGATAAATAACATCATGCATCATTCATTAAACATAGTATGTATGTGATCATTACCTCGGGGTTTCTTTCCCCTCATCAGATTTTTGGTATGTCTGCATATCATTAAAAACTTTCGTGACACAATCCAGAAGACTATTCCTTTCCCTATAAATAAAAATAATATCTTTACTACAGTATTTGTTCCAGTCATAACTCCTAAGTGCATAACAGTTTTATTCAGTCAGTCAAAGCAAGTCTATATACAGTCAATATTGTAATAATGAGTAAAAAACATCTGTAAATAAAATCTTAGGAAATAACACAGTCCAATGTCATTAAATAATGATAGGTTAGTTGCTGGATAAAAGGAGATATTTAGTTATAGGGTTGGTAAATGTAAAATTTGTTATACCCTGATGATAATTTGATATTTTTGCCGCTTTCCCCTGCAGTATGATCCACTTCCTAAATCCATAAAACCAGTTTTTTATGTTTTATAACTTGTAACTTTAATTATTATTGAAATAATAATTTCTCTATGTGAGTTTGTAGATTTGACTATGCCAAACCTCTAATGTGGATGGTTGCCTCCTGTGTTGTTGGTCACATCTATGGTTCTCAGTTTTACCATATTCATGTACTGATATCCTTTTGGGGGGCAGTGGTGGTACACAATCACCTCCACTCTACATTTATTATTATGATACAGAAAAAAATCATGGGATCAGATTTAGACTTGAGTATTATTACATAAATATCATAAGTCTTCCTGTATACCTAATGCCCCAAAGTATGGACATACTAGAATGTTGATGAGGTACCTGATCACTATCGTCTGAGTTGTCATCAGTAGACTTGGGTTCATTAATGTTCAGTGGTACAGGTTTGGATGTAGAACTGATCTGGTGGGAAAACCAAATGAAACCTTGATGTAAGTGAGTTATTATGGTACACATAGAAAGAGGATTTTATTCAATTATTTGTGCTATACAATTTTTTAAACATAAAGAAAGCAAACTGATCATTATGTTATTTTTTGTTGATGTGATACCTGTCTAGAATTTAATTCAGTCATGTTCCATGGTACAGAATCAGAGCTGTATTTATTATGCTGTAAGAAAAGTTTACAGATTTTTCAGAAATTATATAAAAAAATTTTTATGATGATTTAAAAGTGTTTACATTAGAAAGAGGAATGTTATACCTTCAGCACCTGAAGTAAGGCATTGAACCATCCATCTGCCTCTTTACTGAAAACATCAGAATACAAATATAACTAAATCTATTTACAAACATGCACATACAATACTTTTAAACATGACTTAATTGTTTTTAAAGGGGCACCTTTTGAAAACCGTTAAGATGTAAAGTGTTTACAAATACCCTTACGAAAATTAATTAAATGTTTATAAATTTTACTACAAAGCATGGTTAATTTTTGTAAGGGTAAATGTGACATTATAGTTGATACAACCATCATTGTAAAAATAATTTATACTAAATAAAATGTCTTTAAGGCACAATATGCAATATTCGCTGCTAAAGGTTGCAAAACAAGATGTAACTTGATGATGTTGTGAAGGAGTGTGGAATGATGGGAGTAGTCGTCTTCACTTTCACTGTCGATTTGACAGAACTCCCAAATCACGTTTATAGATGATGTAATAAAATAAAGTTTTTTTTATAACGATATGTTTTGACTTAACATTTTGAATTCTAACATTGTTTAAAAACATTTAGGATAGCCTTCTTCTAAAACACATTAAATGTTTTCATTACCTTAAAAAAGTCCCAACATGTAAAGGGGGTTGCACACGGACCGCGCAGCTCAGTGCCGCGCAGCGTTGCGCCGTTCTAAAAAACTCGAACATATTGCTTTTTATGAGTATACACACACCGGCACGGACAGGTGGCACCTTTCCCCGCCGCCCAGCTACGACTCAGGAAGTTGCTCAAATCCCTGTCGCGCCACAGAGCGCCACTCACATAGTTTAACATTAAATAACATCATATTTGTCCCAAATCATTAACGATTAACATTGGCTGCTAACGTATATTTTGCATTTTGAAGTAGACGCTATCTGACGAAGCTTGCGCTATTTAATGTGCACTTCCGGTTTACAATACCTCCGAGTTGTGCTAGACGCGACTCGATGCGGCGCGACGGTGAGCTGTGCGGCCGGTGTGCGACCCCCTTAATACTGGTTTTAAGCTGTGGAGGACGTGCCATTATGTTTCAGTCTAGGGCATTCTGGCTTGAAGATGTGCAATGGTTGCGTGAATATTACTACAGTTTACTATAGTAAATACTATCTACTATAGTTTTTTATGTAAAAAGCTTTAATCACTCCCACCTTCTTACCTCGCAGGTCGTTTTTATTTTAATAATCTTTCACTTCTGTATTGTTCATCATTTATGGTACTCTCCGGTTCATATTGAAAGGGCTGAACAGAAGATGTTAATATTGTTGTATTTTTAATAACATGCACATCCAGACCACATACCTATTGTCTGTGTGCATTTATAACTCATCTGCTGTTTCACACATCATGAAACAATCTAGCCTACAGATTGAAGACTTGTTTACAATGTTTACCTCACTGTTGCGTTAATAGAACAAAGGTTTTGCAACCTTTGCACATCATGTATTGTGATGTGAACAAAATGGTGAATGGTGATTTTGTTTTTCAAATTTATATGTGTTTATACAACCCCAAATCAGAAAAAGTTGGGACACTGTAGAAATTGTGAGTAAAAAAGGAATGGAAACGTTTTCTAATCTCATAAACTTATATTTTATTCACAATAGAACATAGATAACATATCAAATGTAAAAAGTGAGACATTTTGAAATGTCATGCCAAATATTGACTCATTTTTGATTTCATGAGAGCTACACATTCCAAAAAAAGTTGGGACAGGTAGCAATAAGAGGCCAGAAAATTTAAATGTACATATAAGGAACAGCTGGAGGAGGACCAATGTTTAGGAATAGGAATGTTGTCCCATTCTTGTCTAAAACAGGCTTCTAGTTGCTCAACTGTCTTAGGTCTTCTTTGTCGCATCTTCCTCTTTATGATGCTCTGAATGTTTTCTGTGGGTGACAGATCTGGACTGCAGGCTGGCCATTTCAGTACTCAGATCCTTCTTCTACGCAGTCTTGACGTTGTAATTGATGCAGTATGTTGTCTGGCATTGTCATGTTGGAAAATGCAAGGTCTTCCCTGAGAGACGACGTCTGAATGGGAGCATATGTTGCTCTAAAACTTGGATAAACCTTTCAGCATTGATGGTGCCTTTCCAGATGTGTAAGCTGCATGCAACACGCACTCATGCAACCCCAAACCATCAGAGATGCAGGTTTCTGAAATGAGCACTAATAACAACTTGGGATGTCCTTGTCCTCTTTAGTCCGGATGAAATGGCGTCCCAGTTTTCCAAAAAGAACTCAAATTTTTATTCGTTGGACCACAGAACAGTTTTCCACTTTGCCAAAGTTCATTTTAAATAAGCCTTGGCCCAGAGAAAACGCCTGCGCTTCTGGATCATGTTTAGATATGGCTTCTTTTTTGACCTATAGAGTTTTAGCCGGCAACAGCAAATGGCACGGTGGATTGTGTTCACAGACAATGTTTTCTTGAAGTATTCCAGAGCCCATGTTATGATTTCCATTACTGTAGCATTCCTGTATGTGATGCAGTGCCGTCTAAGAACCCGAAGATCATGGGCATCAAGTATGGTTTTCCAGCCTTGACCCTTACACACAGAGATTGCTCCAGATTCTCTGAATCTTTGGATGATATTATGCACTGTAGATGATGATAACTTCAATCTCTTTGCAATTTTTCTCTGAGAAACTCAAAAAAAACTATTTTCCGCAGCAGCATTGGGGGAATTGGTGATTCTCTGCCCATCTTGACCTCTGACAGACACTGCCACTCTGACAGGCTTTTTTATACCCAATCATGTTGCCAATTGACCTAATAAGTTGAGAATTACTCCTTAAGCTGTTCCTTATATGTACATTTACATTTTCCGGCCTCTTACCGCTACCTGTCCCAACTTTTTTTGGAATGTGTAGCTCTTATGAAATCCAAAATGAGTCAATATTTGGCATGACATTTCAAAATGTCTCACTTTCTACATTTGATATGTTATCTATGTTCTATTGTAAATAAAATATAAGTTTATGAGATTAGTAAATTATTCCATTCCTTTTTTACTCACAATTTCTACAGTGTCCCAACTTTTTCTGATTTGGGGTTGTAGTTTGGGAACCCTTTAAAGTAGAAAGAGAATGACATGAAGTCTCCTTATTTCTTTCTCGTCTATAATTATACTGTAGTGTAGTAGTCCCAGTATACCTGGTTTCTCCTATGAAGAAATACTCTCTTTGAACCTTGTCTTTAGGATTTTCTGCCTTCATGAACAGCACAGAGGATGGTGTACACTTGAAGGCTTTACAGATCCATTCAATAAAAGAATGCTCTTTAGGGCAATCAAGTTCTGTAATGCTAGATAGGAAAAGAATATGTATCATTACACATGATTTATTTATTGTTTATGTGAAAAGTGAATGGAATTGTTCTCCTTACCTGGAAACATCTATGGATTTTATAGGTTTGTCTTTCTTATTATTTCTGTAATATCTTAGCTCATAGTTGCTGTCACCTGTCTTGGCAAGCACAAAAAGGCGACGCTTCCATGATATCTGCAACAACAGCAAACTGATTGGATGAGATAAGATAGACATTTTACACATATCTACTTTAAATTTACATTTGGGGATTTAAATATTATACCATATTTTTTATAAAAACAGCAGGGGGGGACTTGTACAGGTAACCTGTGTGCATTTCCTCCACATTGGCTGCTTTAGGGGAACATGAAGAAATGACGGTTAGCCAGAACGTAACATTATGTAATGATTTCTTTATTTTTTATTTATAAAAATCGATAAATGTTTCTCATTTGGTTATTCAATAGGCAAAAGATTCCAGACATACCTGCATTTTTGCTGCACATTTTGGTGAATGGTTCCTTTGTGCATAAACAGAAACTAACTAACTTTATATATTACTGTACATTGATTGATATATTGTCTTACTGCATTCCATTTCATACACCATACATTTTAACAAATGATGCATACTAATGTATTAAAGTTAGGCATTATATTTATAGTCACCATGAATCAAAATAAAGTTTGCTTAAGGTAAAAAAAACTTTTCTTTTACATTTACATAACATTTATTAATTTTCTAAAAAAAGCTAAAGTCTAATGTAAAGAACATTTGGTGAAAACATACCCTTGAATTGACTGAGTAAGGTCATGTCAAAAATTAAAATGAAATCAATCAATCAAACTTTCATGCTCCAAAGCTCATAATTAGATTTTGAGACTTGCGCCTGGATTTTACAGACAGTCTCACATTTGTCTATGCACCGAGTGCTGTTTAATATTACGCACATTGTAGCAAAATATTAGCTTTTGTCTTTAAATGTTAAAACAAACAGTGAGTGATCAAATTTATGCTAGACTTACAGTGCTATATATTAAAAATACATTACCTTAAGTAAAAATATAGTGTCCTCTGTAATATCGTGCACTCAGAATGTACATGTCATGATGTTAGTTTTAAAGGAAGCTATTTTTAAGAGCTTTAAAGGAGGTGGAGTTTCTGGTTAAAGATTCCTTCCTTTGTTTTAAAAATATCATTCATTTCTGTTTGTTTAAATGTTTATACTGAACATTTCGCATTTCGTTACAGGAAATAGTACAGTATGGGTCAGTTTCCCGGACAGGGTTTAGATTGATCCAGGACTACAATTTAGATCAATTAGGACATTTGTAGTTTTTACAAACAAACCCTTGCAAAAACAATACTGGTGTGCATCTTGAGACACAACAATATGTTATGAAATGTCAGTGTAAGGTGTTTTTAAATCAAGGCAGCTCAAACACGCATTTTAGTCTGGGACTAGGATACAGGTAACCGAAACAAAATTATATAAAATTATTTTCTCTTCTCCACTATGTCACTGGCTCAATTTCCAATAGCTTTGACTCGAGTCCATGTGAAGACCAATCACATATAAGAACATGTATTTTGCAACAATAAGTCATCTTCATCATGCACCTTAGATTGCAGATAATTCTTTACAATCATACAATCTAAGATTAGAGGTACTCTGATCTTGCACCTTTCAAGTTAGCATTTACTGTAAAAATTTGTTTTGCACATTTCTCAGTAAAAATCAGATTAAACCTGATTACCTGTAACATTTGTGTGTGTGTGCGCAGGTACACGTGTGGACTTCTGGGAACATAACATTCCAGTATAGAGAAAAACCCATAGATATGAGGAAACAAATTAAGTCTTATTTTCAATGTATTATATAGTGCACTTGAGGTATCTCTAAGCATGTTTTTCTCTTTCAGTGCATTTTCCGGTTTAAAGAAAGCATTAAAGGGGACAGAGAATGAAAAACCATTTTTACCTTGTCTTTGTTGAATAATGGTAGTCTACCCGCATTCACGAACATACAAAAAGTGCTAGACCTGCTAAACATCTCAGTCTCATAGAAATTCCTCTTTTAGAATTGTCAGCCAGAAAACAGCCCAATCTGAAAAACTGATGCTTATGACATCACAGGCATCTCACTGCCCCTCCACTTTAAAATAATTGGCTACATTTTTTGAGTGGCAGCAAAGTCAGCCAATCAGTAATGAGATTGCAAGTTAAGCCAGTAGGGGGAGCCAAATAGGTGCAAAACCACTTGTTTAAAATCCCCCACATAGAGATATCTGAGAGAGGTTTTAGGAAGCTTCTAAGGCAGTACAGACCCAAACAAAAAATTTTTTGTCTACATGTCACATCACAGAACAAGGATAAATACCCCGTTCAATCATTCTATGTCACCTTTAAGCCTGATTTTAGTTTAGTCCTTATTTTCACTCAATAGACTCTTTTACTTTTTTAGTTTATTATTGTAGTTTGTACACAATAAAAAACGTGGCAACGTATGCGCGCGCATATTGCCAACGGAAGTATGGCAAGAATCAGCAGTGAAGCAACACAAACTGAGAAAGTTATTTTAAAAAACTTTATCAACTTTTTCAACACAGCTACCAGTTCCGTGTACTATAGTTGAGTGGATAGACGTTAGCAGATGGCCAAATATAAAGTGGCCAGATACATATATACGCATATAAGTGTATTAAACGCAACATCTAGACATTTTGATGCTGGGAAACATTGCTAACACGTTAGAACCACTGGGGAACAACACCACTTCTGTTGCCAAAATGCGCGCACAGGCTATTTGATCACGTGGGCTGTAAAAGGGTCTATAGACCTTTTGCGAGCAGACGTCATAGTTACGAGCAAGATAACTCACTAGAAAATGTCTTGTTTGGAAGAAACCTATGTTACTACCAGTGCGGTTTCAACGTTGCTAGAGAGATCTATTTACTGTATTGAAATATACAATGTAATAGAAAACCAAATGAAAGCAACATCTAACCAAAACCAACTAAACAAAAAGACTAGAGATGAATCATCAGGTCATGTACGATGGCACTCCTCTGGTATCAGGATGCAAAAAATTGTGCCAAATGTCTGTCATCAGCAAGAGTAATCTGGGCCTTCAATCAAAACTAGTCGAGCAAGACAAGCTACTGTAAGACTGCTGAATCATAAATACAAACAATTTGACTGAACAACAAAGCTGTGATGGGTGATAAGTTACTACAAAGGGCATAATGCATATAGTGTGTAATTTTATCTTCTGGTTCCAACAGAGCAATATACACCCATTGAAACATACTGTACATGAGAACACCACAAAACGTGACAAATTGAAATGTGCGCTGCCAATTGCAAATTTGCATATGCCAGACACATTTTTTAAATAATTTGTATTCCATTCGTCTTTACTTTTGTTTGTGTGTATGTGTGTTGCTTCTGTCGATGTAATGTCTAGTAATAATGAAGGAAAATTTGTATGCAAGATGTTCTGATTAAAATATAATATGAAATAAGTCTCCTAAATAAAAAGTATTTGGAAAATATTTACGTTTTGAAGTCCAAGGAAAGGTGGAAGAAACACTTTGCAGTTCCACTTAATCTTAAAGCAAAGTGTGATATCTTTTTTTGACATCTCTAAAGGAAACTTACACTCTAAAAATGGCTGGGTTATTTTCAACCCATAAGTAAGGAATAATTGATGGCGTGTCGTTGAATTATATCCCATGGAACATTTTTCAGCCAATCAGAATAAAGCATTCAACAGACCCGTGGTATAATGGGTAAATATTGGACAGAACACATTCTAGGGTAAATAATAAATATGACTGAATGTTGTGTTGTTGTTGTGCATCCATGGGTTATAATAACCCAGCAGTTGGGTTAAAACAACCCAACATTGGGTTAATTTTAACCCAGCAGTGTGTTCAAATATTTACCCAACATGGCTTAAAAAAGAACCCAGTGTTGGGTCAAAAAAGGACAAGCCCAGCATTTTGGGTTGAAATGACCCAGCATACAGTAGGTAAAATTACAACCCAAAGGGCTGAGCTTGTGCCTTTTTGACCCAACCCTGGGTTGACAATAACCCAGCATTTTTTAGAGTGCATACATTTTTGTAAAATGAAATTATACGACACTGTGAAAACACTGCATAATTTATTTCACCTCAGTCAAGTTTCTTGGATGTGACGCACATAAGTCCAGACAAACTTGTTTTCTTTAATGAGGAAACAATCTTAGCTGTTGTCTAGGTTCACATTCCTTTAGAAAGAATTCACACTACAAAGTGAATACTTCACACTACATTCTAACTGTAGTACAGCATGACCATATAAGATAATTTTTATTCCTGGTTATTAGGGCTGGGCCCTATATCGATGGATTCTCATGCGTGTTTCATCAGTAAAGCCGGTTCCTTGATTAGTAGTAAATCGGCATCAGCTGCTTTCAGATGCAGCGGCATTTACTACACAGAGCAGTAGTTCACTGACAAGCTGGGCCATATCGCAGGCGATACATCCTCGATAATTAATGCATAATTGTACAGATGGTCAGTGATCTACGGCTTTGTGTAGTAAATGCCGCTCTAACATGAAACACGCATGACCCCAATATCCCCCGATATACATCTCCCAGCCCTACTGGCTGAGAACGTAGAGCTTTCGGGTAATCGCTAAACTCATTGATTCGTGAACTTGTTTGATTCATGTTACAATAACTTGTTTTAATAATAATAGTAGTAATAATAATAATAATAATAATAATAAACTAATCATAAAGACATTTGTGTGTAAAGATATTTTAATGGAAAGTTTTTGACTTTCTTCGTTTATTTTAGTGAAAATATTTAGTGTTATAAAAGTTTAATAACACAGTATAACTGCACATTAATATAAAATTAGTATAAATGCAATTATCAAGGGCAATATGTCATTGGTTACATTTTTTGTTAAACAAAATACAGAATGACAAAAGTTGTATGCAAACATTACATACAATTGCCCCAGTGTGCGCCTTAAAGGTGCAGTGTGAGGCATCTCGTGGTGAGGTTGCGAATTGCAACCAATGGCTCAGTCCACTGCTCACCCCCTCACTTTTGAAACTCACAGAGAAGCTACGGTAGCCACCCTGGAAAAACATGTCTTGGTCGGCTTAGTAAAACTAAATAAAAAAGTTTGTCCGTTAAGGGTTTCTGTAGAAACATGGCGGCACAAAATGGCGACTTCCATGTAAGGGGACCCTCGTGTATGTAGATAAAAACGTCTCATTCTAAGGTAACAAAAACATAACGGTTCATTATAAAAAGGTCTTTATACACCCCTGATAATATAGGTTTGTATATTATTTTGCATTTCTGTCAAGAGATCTTTCTAAAAATTACACACTGCACCTTTAAAGAAGTGAAAGAAGTTAAAATAGATTTTCACAGTGGATTGACATTCATGCATGTCACTATAATACTTGCCTACATGTTACAGTATTTTGTGTTTTATGATTACATAAATAAACACTACCCATTACTAATCTCATAGTAACATTTTAGGATCAATACATCTTACTTCATATTGCATAGCACATTTCAATGATTACTGTACATACAGAAAAGGACTGAGTACTTTCCTATAATTGCAATCCTTCTTATTTTACTTGGTATCTACTGTTCATGTCCTGCTTTATGCTTCTCTACAGTCACAATTTCATATTTTAGAAATCATTATACAAAAACAAACTACTCATTGGAGAGCCATTGAACTTAATGCACACTTTTAATAAATGAATGACTGATGAAGTGTCTCATTTTGTGTGATGTCCTCAGTGTGATGAACAGGGTTCAGTGTACAAACGGCTCAGATCCGGGATGTCGTAAAATAGTCAGTTTTACCTGCAGATAGTTTAGGTAACATTAGGACTCTCTGGATATCACCCTGTTCAAAAACATGTTTGGTCTGGTTCTTAATCTTACCTCATCTTTGTTAAGTTTTTTAAAAAACATCTGTATTTCCCCCACTGTCTCTACTTCCATGTCATTGAAGGTTAGGATCTGATCCTCCTTATGAAACAACTGTGAGATCTCAATCTGCTTACACTCAGACACACTGGAGAGGAAGAAGATAAGAGATGAAGAACAGTGATTAACTTCTATTATTGTAAGTATTTCTCATGTCAATATTTTTTAGCTAGAAAAGCATGTTTATGGTTAAGACATCTACACACATTAGATGGTAAAGTTCTTAAACATTTATGAGAGTTGTACAGTACCATGGTTTTCCTTCTTTCTGTGTCAAGATCAAATTTTTTTGAAAGTCATTTTTGCTAATGCAGATCTCCTTCTCAATGGATTTTAATGTCTCACTAAAGAAAAATATAAACATTTTCAAACTTCCAACAGATGCCAAATTTAGCTAATAATAGATTAAATAACATGGCAGTTTTAATAAGGTCAAGAATACTCTAGCACAATTTCTTACTAATGCTGAAAACACAGATATAAAAGGTGTAACTAATATTGAAGGGGATCAAATTTGCTGACTGATTTACAGTCCTTGCTGAAAAGATTAAAATCACCTCTTATTAGTCTCAGCAGACGTACAATGTCCATTCATTTCAGGAGGAGAGTGCATGCTTTTCTGTTTTCTACTGTTTTGAAGGAACAAAAGTAAGAAAGACAAACAAACAGGGTTTGTGTCAGTCTGCTGTAATGGTATTCAGTAAAAAAAAAAGTAAATTACAGCAAACTGTTGATATAGTTGATTGCAAGACTTACTGTTTTACTGGACTGTCAGTATCGTCTGCAGCAGTATACAAGTCTTGGGAAGTACTGAAAAGGACAGATTTTTTTAAAATTTGCATCAAAATGATTAGCAATTAAAACAATATTTCTTACAACAAGAGATGTTTTGGAACATAAGAGGCATCAAGGACACAAAATCCCAAATTCAGTATCTCAGAAAATTAGAATATTGTGAAAAGGTTCAATATTGAAGACACCTGGTGCCACACTCTAATCAGCTACTTAACTAAAAACACCTGCAAAGACCTTAAAATGGTATCTCAGTCTAGTTCTGTAGGCTACACAATCATGGGGGAAAAAGTGCTGACTTGACAGTTGTCCAAAAGATGTCCATTGACACCTTGCACAAGGAGAGCAAGACACAAAAGGTCATTGCAAAAGAGGCTGGCTGTTCACAGAGCTCTGTCTCCAAGCACATTAATAGAAAGGCGAAGGGAAGGAAAAGATGTGGTAGAAAAAAAGTGGGGATAGGGATAACTGCACTCTGGAGAGTATTGTGAAACAAAACCCATTCCAAAATTTGGGGGAGATTCACAAATATGCAGCTTGAGTCAGTGCTTCAAGAACCACTACACACGACATGGATTTCAGCTGTGGCATTTCTTGTGTAAAGTCACTTTTCAACAACAGACAGCGTCAAAAGTGTCTCAAAGACGAAAAGGACTGGGCGGCTGCTGAGTGGTCCAAAGTTATGTTATCTGATGAAAGTAAATTTTGCATTTCAATCAGGGTCCCAGAGTCTGAAGGAAGAGAGGAGAGTCACACAATCCACGTTGCTTGAGGTCCAGTGTAAAGTTTTCACAGGCAGTGATGGTTTAAGGTGCCATGTGATCTGCTCGTGTTGGTCCACTGCGTTTTCTGAGGTCCAAGGTAATTTTTTTGTGAAGACAAAGATGCGATATGCCAGACCCAACAATGCAGAAGAGCTCAAGGCCACTATCAAAGAAACCTAGGCTCTCATACACCTGAGCAGTGCCACAGACTGATCGACTCCATGCCACGGCGCATTGCTGCAGTAATTCAGCAAAAGTAGCCCCAACTAAGTATTGAGTGCTGTACATGCTCATACTTTTCATGTTTAATACTTTTCAGTTGGTCAACATTTTTTAAAATCCTTTCTTTGTATTGGTCTTAGGTAATGTTCTAATTTTCTGAGATACTGAATTTGGGATTTTCCTTAGTTGTCAGTTATAATCATCAAAATTAAAAGAAGTGTAATTAATGAAAATACTATACAAGTTTCACTTTTTAAATGAAATCAGCAACATAAATCAACTTTTTGATGATATTCTATTTATATGACCAGCACCTGTACACTGCATAAACCCTGTAGATAAACTTTAGCTTTATCTCAGTAGTGTAGAGTCTGATCATACTGTATGCAGTCAAAATCAATGTCAAGACTAACACGAAAGCAAAAATATATTACATTTCAAATGCTGAATATGATATTAAGCAAACACATAGATGAACACATTCATTTGCAGAAACAGTGTTAGGGCCAAAGTATAGTCCATTTTTTACACATATGCAAGGTTCCGCGTACAGTGCGCATGGCGCAGTTTTTGTACAATAGGCTTGTTTGAGATCCTGCTCGCTTCGCCTTAAATTTAGACGAGAGCAGGCGGACAGTCATTCAACCACAAACGTCAGCAGAGGCACAGATGGCGCTCAAATATTTTATTGCGGATTAAATTGATGCAACTGAAATACCAACAAATGCATTTATATGAAGATGAGTCTAAGGAGAATCAACAAATGTGAACTGGAAAAGGCTACTGTGTAAATTTATAAATGAATTTGTGTCGTCAGCAAGTCTTTCCCCATCATGTTTTTCACCAACACAGTTGGTGGAGAGCAACTGCGCCCGACCGCAGAATTTACTCATCTCAAACGAGCCAATTTGGACATTATACACGTAGGTCACGCATGCGCGCATATGAGAATGTAGTATGTTTGCTACACGGGGTATTGCAATTTGTCGCAGTGCGCATGTATATGAGTAAAAAGAACTATGCTGTGCAAAGCTATGAATTCGACTACTCAAGGGGGTCGCACACCCCGCCGTGCCGTGCTAGGACAACTTGGAGGTATCGTACAGCGGAGGTGCACATTAAATAGCGTGAGCTTAGTCAGATAGCGTCTACTTCAAAATGCAAAATGCTTACACTTTCAAAACATATGTATTGCGACAAAATGTAATGCATCTCCTGGGCTACATACATTCTCTTGTATGCGCATGTGCGACCTACGCATAGAAAGTATGCTTTGTTACAAAAATTTGCATCACGCGGACTGTGTGAGGACCCTTGTGTATACATAAAAATGCGATTATACTTCTTGCTTGACAAGGGAAACAGCAATGTAAAGACTTTTCACTTTTACCTACTTTGTCTGAAAGTATGCATCCCCTTCCAGTTGGTTCTGTTCTAACACCTCATGGCTAATTGGGAAATACCAGATTTTAAAAAATTACAACTTACTTTAAGAATGAGTATTTTGATAATGCATGTCACATTTTATGTGGTGTTTACATTCACTCAGGATTACTGTAATATTATCTTTATTAAGTCCTCAGACTCAAACATAATTTATTTCTGCTAACATCAAAATAGATCTCTGTATGAGTTTTGTTTTTGATGACAGTAAATTACTATTGTAATTCACCTTTATATGTAATTGTGTTTTAGAAAATGTTTTAGAAAAAAGAAATGATAGAAGCTCTGATGTGAAATGAATGTAGTATCACTCTCAAAAGCGTAGTTGTACAAACAGTGGGTATCTTACACTGATTCCATAGTCATGTATTCACTGTCGTCTCCTTCAGTTTCGTGCTGTTCCTCTATATCTTTACTCTTTTCCTCTATATCTTCTTCATCATCATCATCACTGTCAATCAATGCCCCCGCTGACATTGTATCAAGGACCTTGTGAGCCTCGCAATAGTGGCTATTCGACATTGGTTGGTTAGTGAATATACATATAGGTACAGACTGCCGAAAAAGCTGACGATCAGCTCTGTCTTTCTGCAAAGACATGTACCATATTAATAAACTTAATAGTGAATATGCATTATTGAAAATGAAGTTATTTAAAAATTATCTAAAATTTGTGAATGCAAGCAGGGTTTTACCTACCGGCTCTTGACAGAGCATAGGCTCAGATATTGATCGACATCTGCTGTCCTGTGATGAAAAGATAGAGATATTTACGTAGAGTATATACGTTGGCTCAAAATTATTTCACAAAAATATTAGCTGTCAATGGGGCTGTACCTTTTAAGAAAGTACACAAAAAGAGTTCATATTAGTACCTCAGAGTTCCAGGTACATACTGGTAACAATGCATATCTGTACCTAAGGTATTAGGTCCTTTTTAAAGGATACTGCCCCAGTAACAGCTGAGGTACATGTTTAAAAAAAAAAATTCTAACAGTGTAGATAGATTACAGTGTTTGTTTACCTGTTGAAGATTGTCATCTGTCACACGCACTTTATTATCTGATGTTAGGCTATTCAGAGCTTGCAATAATGCATTATGCATGGTTTCCATCTCCTCACTGAAAACACAGGAATACATCTAACAATACTAAACTACATAACTATATTTCTAATGACACCCTTAACACTTATTATACAACATACCATATATTTTATTACATATGTGACTGTTGTGAAAGTTATAGTTCATAATAATAATAATAATGGCAAACCTGTTTTCTCCAACGAGGAAATAGTCTCTTGCATATTTTTGCACGACGTCCTCCACTCTCAGAAGCAGCACAGACGAAGATGAACACTTGAAGGTTTTCTGAATCCAGTCCCATATCTGATGTTTCTCAGGAGAAGAACAAATCAAACTCACCCTTTAAAATAGGAAAACACTCTTAGTGTATTGGAGTGCCATTTTATTTATTTATTTATTTATTCAGTAGGCGAGGGTATTTTACTTAGTAAGATCTATTTCTCCGGAAAGCTTGCCTCTCTTTTCATCTGTGTAGTATGCCAGATGATAGTTGTCTTCACCCTCCTTGGAAAGTACAAAGAAACGTCGCCTCCATGCTTTCTGCAGTGGTAAAATAAAAACGCATTACAGGAAGTTATTTTTGAAAGAGGTGTTTCATTCTGAAATGCAAAAGGAGACGTACCATGCCTTTTGTAACACCAGTAAGGTTAGGGGACTTGTGCATGTATCCAGTGTACAACTCTTCCAACTTTGGCAGTTCATTGTAAAACTTTACAGGTGATGCTACTGAACAGTAAATAAGACTGATCAATGTAAAACTGTTAAAATCTTCCTACAGTTCACACTTTAAGGTGTTTTGCTCTATTATATTTTTCCAAATTGCAGACTTACTTGATTTAGTTTTGTTGAACATTTGGATGCTGTCGCTTTAGTGCTGAAATAGATGTGAAATGATTCGTGAGTAAGGTTGTTTTAATGTAATCCATTTACACATATCATACATAAACGGTTGTAATGAACAGTGACTGATGCTTATGCAATGTCAGGAATGATAATACAAATACAATGGAAGCACACACTTCTAATAATTTATTTTAAACTGAAGCAAATGGCGAGACCAATGCTACTTGTTACACTTATTACTCCAGTGAGATCAAAGACCGCAACATTAACATACCAGCCGAGTTTGAACAGCAAAACAACAATGAAATACAGCCCTATTCATAAAAATAGAAAACATTTTAAAGTTCACTACAAACTCATATTTGTATTGGAGTTTACTGTTTCCAATACTTCCCTGTGGGACCACTAGCCCTATGTTTCAATAATATAATTTTGCATGTTACCGTCTTTATAAATAAATCTGTAGTCATATATTTCAATTGTATTACCTTAGCAGATGCAACCGTAAATTTAGTGTCTTCAGGTACAGATATCCTTCACTCACAATGTGCATGTCATGATGGTAGCTTAAGAGGAAGTTTGTGCTTTTTTGTTTCTTCCAGAAACTCATGAGAGTAAGAAGAGGAGGAGTTTCTGGTTATTTTCAAGCACTGTTTAAGATCCCTTCCTTCGCTTTGATTGTATTTTAAAAAGCAATTCTTGGAAATCCCAATACAGATGTTTTGTCCGATAACATAAAAATGCATTTGCATAATTTAAAAACGGGTTTAAAAAGTGAATACATGCATGATGCCACTTTTTATTGTGAAAACTTTACCAGGACAGAAATTGATTGAGCTTTCTGTACACTATAAAAATGCAGCCCAGCAGCTGGGTTAAAATTAAGAGTACAAACTGTGTAAACATACATATATACTTTGAAATGCTTTGTGTAGCTTTTGCATTTTTTAGATTGCACAGGCTCGTGTTTCTAAAGCCAACCTATTGCTATCAGGAAGGTGTGTTAATAAGTTACCATGTCTTTCCCCCCACATGCACCTGGGAATTTTAAGGGATTTTTCTTCAAAGAAAATGGTCTTCCACCGATTAATTGTCTGTATCAACACTTTTACTTTTGTTTTATTATGTTTTGAATATATTTAGAATAAAATGCATACTGTAGCTTGTTAACACAACTTATGGCAATGCATTTGTGTCCTAATCTCAAAGATTTAGCATTTTAACTTATAAACATTGATGGGTACTCCTTATAAAAAATGCAAGTGTCATAGACTTGAAATTATTACTTCAAAGTGCTGTGAGAAATACCCATTAATAAATTGAAATAGTTAAAGGTGCAGTCTGTAAAATTTAGAAGGATCTTTAGACAGCAATGCAATTTAATATAGATAACTGTGTTTTGAGTGTTCTATAAAGACCTTACAAAATAAACTGTATTGTTTTTATTACCTTAGAATAAGATGTTTTTATCTACACACATCGCGGGTCCCCTTACATGGAAGCCGCCATTTTGTGCCTTCATGTTTCTACAGTAGCCCTAAACGGACAAACTTTTCTATAGAGCGCGTTTGTCACTTTGTTGTCTCAAACAATGACATGTTTGTCCTGTGACGGCTACCATAGCTTCTCTATGTGCTTTCGAAAGGGAGGGGTGCAATACGCAACCTCAACACTAGATACCACTAAAATCTACACACTGCACCTTTAAAGAATACACTCTAAAAAAATGCTTGGTTGTTTTTAACCCAGGGCAGGGTCACATTGCTGGATTAAAATGACCAACATAATGGTTAACATGGTTGATTAACAATAACCCAGCAGTTGGGTTAAAACAACCCAGCATTTTTTTAGAGTGTAAGAAGTTAATATGTGACCCTGGACCACAAAACCATAAGAGTCGATTTTTTTTATTTAATGAATAAATAAGCTTTTCACTGATGTATGGTTTGATTATATATATTTGGCCGAGATAAACTAAATCTGAGTGTGCAAATGAAATAAAAATATTGAGAAATTCGCCTTTAAAGTTGTCCAAATTAATTCATTACCAATGGCATTCACTCACAAAAACAAAGTTTTGATATATTTACTTCAAAATATCTTCATGGAACATGATCTTTACTTAATATCCTGATTTTGAGCATTTAAAAAAAATCGATAATTTTACGATGTATTTTTTAGTTTTGCTACAAATACTTCATAGGTTTATAAGGTCATAGAAGTTTAATCTCTTGATTTTGTTTTATTGTAAATAATAGTTTTCTGTGAAGTCACCATTCATGTGATTAATGCTCGGTTTGTTAAAGACTGACCCTGTTCAACCCTGTATTTCTCTCTAAAATAGTAAAAGTACATGTCAGAAATGTTGTTTGATTTGGAGAATCATGTTCATTCATGACTGATATACCGAATCAGTTATCAATCCCTTAATACGGAAATGTTCAAGCTATCTGAACTAGATTTAAATTTGACCAGGAACCCTAAAATACCAAACAACAGTAAATTATGGAAATGATGTTCTTTCTCTATGTGCAGCTATGAAACTTTTGTTAATTTTGTATTAGTACCCTGGCTTAAACCACCCTTTATTTTCAGTTAGCCATGCACACAATTAAATATTTAACAATGTACAAACTTTATATTGTAACACTTTACAATATAATATGTTACACGTTTTTCACATACATATTTGCTCAGTTATAAGCAATAACTGACTTTTTTTTAATGGTAAAACAAAACAGAATAATGAAAAAGTGTATAAAACAGTACAATAAAGTGCCTCAGTATACAATAAAAAACTAAATGCTGGTTTAAAAAAGTTAAAATAGTTCACAGTGGATTAACCTTCATTTATGTCAATGTAATACTTGTCTTTGTCTTATTTTGTGTCTTATGGTCACCTAAACATACAGTAGCATATATATCCATCACCAGTCTCATATAGTCTTATCTACACATTGTATATACACTCTCATGTTACTAATTTCGCTGAATCCGTAACTATTTAAGATCTATGAATTGCACTGCAAATCATATTGCACTGCACATTTCAACTATTACTGTACAAACAGAAGATGACGTCATACTTTCCGATAACCTGCTCGCCTCTTCTATTAGTTGATATCTACTTTACAAGTCCTGCTTCTAAAAAATGAGTTTTAATGTCACACAATGCAAATATTTATAAATCACTACAAGATAATCATTGTAGAGCCAATGGACTTAATGCACAACTTTTAATGAATGTATGACGTAATGAAGTGTCCTCATTTTGTTTGACGTCCTCAAAGTGATGAACAGGGCTTAGCGTGAAAAGGCTGGGATCCCGGACTTCGTAGAATTGTCAGTTTTACCTGCAAATAATTTAAATACCGTTATGTACAAGTCTCTGGCTATATCACCCTGTATAAAAAATGTTTACTCTGGTTTTTGAACTTACCTCATCCTTGCTAAACCTTCTTAGGAATGTATGTATCTCATCTACTGTCTCGATTTCCAGGTCGTTGAAGGCCAGGATCTGATCCCCCTTATGAAACAAATGTGAGGTCTCAGTCTGCTTACATTCAGACACACTGGAGAGGAAGAAGATGCGAGATGAAGAACAATGATAAACTTCATTTATTGTAAGTATTTCTCATGTCCATATGTTGTTGATGGTTGTCTGTGAGAGTTGTACCATGGTTTTCCTTCTTTCTGTGTAAATATCAAAGTTTTACTAAGATCATTTCGGTTAATGCAGATCTCCTTCTCAACGGGTTTGTGTGTTTCACTAAAGAAAAGACATACATGTAAACATTATTAAACAGATGCCAAACAACATTTTTATAGTTTTAATAGGAATATTTCATTGAAAACCCATTTGATTAGGATGTAACCTGTATGTCAACCGCTCAGAATGTGATGGTTACAGTCTGAAAATTCACCTCTTGTTTGGGGGTCCCTTATTCATCTCAGTAGATGCACAATTTCCATTAAAGTCTGAAGAGCACCTCATCTCTGCACTGTTCCTAAGAAAAACAAGAAAGTTAGTCCTGTTTATCTGTCACGACATACTAAAAAATACAGAAAAAGATCTTGTAAAAGTGCATCAAAATCATTTGTGTAGGGTGAACCACTACAGAACACAACCTTCAAAACCTACATCAAGATACTAAAACAATGCCAAGCATTTGCTTTCAATCAAAACCAAACCTGTTTAGCAAGACTTGAAAGGTTATCATTTCTGCAAACAGCAGTTTGTTTAGAAATTTTACTGTAAGTTTTAAAAACAGATTTGTTTTGTAATCTTTAAATAAACAATAATATAGGGACACAAGGGGCATGCAGGGTGCACCTATATAATCCCTGTCAATAAACTCTGACTTTATCCTCAGTAGTGTTTAAAAAAGGTTTTCAATGTCAAGTCTAACACAATAGTTTAGTATAATAGTACGCAAACACACAATGAGCCATGTGCTGATCAAAAAGTTTTCACTTGGGTTGTACCTTCTGGAAAAATGTGCATATTGGTACCTCAAAGTTAATTATCTGTAACAAAATGGTACTGTCCCAGTAACAACTTTGTTCATTTTTTTCTGAGAGTGCAGAAACTGTGTTACACAACTACCACAACAGTGCTGTCTAATGAAGTAAACCGCAGTGTATCAGTGTAAAGACTTCAAATTTACTTTTTCTGAAAGCATGCATCCTCCTCCTGTTGGCTCTGTTGCAACACTGCATTTCTAATTAGAAAAAATACAAGAAATTATTATCAACGTGTCTTAGGAAATAGCATTTTGTCAATGCATGTCAAATTTTAGGTTGCATTCATGTTTAGTCAGAATTACATTAAAGGAATATTCCATTTTCTTAAAAGAAAAATCCAGATAATTTACTCACCACCATGTCATCCAAAATGTTGATGTCTTTCTTTGTTCAGTCCAGAAGAAATTATGTTTTTTGAGGAAAACATTGCAGGATTTTTCTCATTTTAATGGACTTTAAAAGAGCCCAACATTTAATACTTAACTCAACACTTAACAGTTATTTTCAACGGAGTTTCTAGGACTCTAAACGATCCCAAATGAGGCATAAGGGTCTTATCTAGCGAAACAATTGTCATTTTTGACAAAAAAAAGCTCTTTTAAACCACAACTTTTCGTCTAGGTCCGGTCCAGCGTGACCTAACGTAAATGCGTAGTGACGTAGGGAGGTCACGTGTTACATATATAAAACGCACATTTGCGGACCATTGTAAACAATAAACTGACACAAAGACATGAATTAGTATCATTCCACATACAACAACATAGGAACGGTCCTCTTTCAACACACTTGTAAACACTGGGGCGGAGTTTCGCGTTCGTCCTCTGTGACCTCTTGACGTCATGACGTATTGCGTGGGGTCACGCTGGCGCATCACGACCGGATCTAGACGAGAAGTTGTGGTTTAAAAGTGACAACGATTTGACAATCGTTTCACTAGATAAGACCCTTATGCCTCATTTGGGATCGTTTATAGTCCTTTGAAACTCTGTTGAAAAAAACTGTTAAGTGTTGAGTTAAGTATTAAATGTTGGGCTCTATTAAAGTCCATTAAAATGAGAAAAATCCTGCAATGTTTTCCTCAAAAAACATAATTTCTTCTCGACTGAACAAAGAAAGACATCAACATTTGAATGACATGGAGGTGAGTAAATTATCTGGATTTTTCTTTTAAGAAAATGGACTATTCCTTTAATGTGAGGTAAATGTAGAGTAACTTGCTGTACATTACACAGTTGGTATCTTACACTGAAAACATAGGCATGTATGCACTGTCGACATTGTCCTCTGGAGTTTCAGGCTGTTCCTCTGTGTCATCTTCTTCATCATCACTAATTGCAATCTGTCAGATGTTTCAGGGTTTTTATTTTCATGAAATTCAAACTTGTTACAAGCATGTTAAAAACAGTGTGTGCATAACAGTGATAATGCATAACACATACATTACTGAACTTGCGAGGAATATCGTAGTAGCCATCCGGCAATGGAGGGGAAATGAATGTATATATAGGTGCAGACTTTCGAAATAGAGCAGATTGACTCTGAAAAATAGACAGATATTAATAATATGTATTAACAAAAAGATCTCAAATATTCTAAAATGAATCTGAAATATATGAATGGATATGCAAAATGCAGGGTTTGACCTACCGGCTCTTCATTGCAATCTAGAGAGCGCACAGGTTCAGTTTTTGCTCTGAATCTCTTGTCCTGTTGAAAGATAAAGTAAATCACTTTACTTACAGTCAAATATATACAGTGGTATAAGTGTTTTTATTGTACACTCTCAGAAAAGTTGTCACTATAGCGGTACCTTTTCAAAAAGTAGACTTTTGTAACTCAAACATACATATCTGTACATAAATGGTGCATATTCTGACCTTTTTAAAAGGTACTTATGCATAACTTTTGTACCTTTTTTCCAGAGAGTTTAACTACATTATTTCTTGTGCATTATTTTACATTATTGGTGTCAAGGTGGTGGTACACACATACACGCATATGTGCACACACGCAGCACACACACACGCAAGCACACATGCAGTGAGAGATTACAATGTTCGTTTACCTGTTGAAGGTCATCATCTGTTACTTTATTTTGTGATGGTTGAGTCTTCAAAACTTTCAGTATCTCATTGTGCCAGCCATTCACGTTCTCACTGAAAACACAAATTCAATAATTTTTCTAATAATGCAGAATAAACAACTGGTTAAATATTATTTGGCTGTATTATGACACAATGTGATTGCAATGAGAGTAATAATGGCAAACCTGTTTTCACCAATGAGGAAATAATCTCTTGCATATTTTGGCATGTAGTCTTCGACTCTCAGAAGCAGTACAGAGGACGGGAGGCACTTGAAGTTTTTCTGAATCCATTCCCACATCGGATGTTTCTCAGGGGAAGTATAAATTATACTGACCCTTTAAAAATAGGAACAAACTCAGGGTTTATTGTAACGCTACAGTATTTAATTTATTCATGCAAAAAGTGTTTGATGGTCTTTTCCTTACTTAGAAAGGTCTATTTCTCCCAAAGGCTTCTCTCTCTTTTTATTGGTTTTAAAGTATGCCAGCTGATAGTTGTCCTCACCCTCCTTGGAAAGTACAAAGAAACGACGCCTCCATGATTTCTGCAGCGGAAAAATAAAAACTGATGGGTTATATTTGAAAGATTGAGGTATTTCATGCAATTGTTGAAATTTAATAGGGGACATACTATGCCATTTGTAAGGCCAGAACGAACGGGGGACTTTTGCAGGTATCCACTGTACAACTCCTCCTTTGGTAGTTCATTATAAAACTTTGAAGTTGCTGCTGAAAAGGAAAATAACAAGACTTAACATTAAACACATAGATACCATTTAAAATCTTCAGCGTGCTCTTTAAAGAATATGATATGTTTTCCCAAAAGCTTTCAGACTTACTTGATTTATTTTTGTTGAACATTTGGATGCTGTTTTTGTAGTGCTGAAATAGATGAAATGATTAGTCTGACTGTTTAATTGTAAGCCATTTACATATTTGATTTGATGTGAACAAATATACACAACAATGATAAAATGGATAGTTTATTCAAAAATTTTTTTAAACTCTGTCACAATCCACTCGCAACTAGAACAACCCAACTACAAAACCCTTCAAGCATCAAAATGACCCAAAAGTTTACTCATTTACTTTTTGGATATTGCTATTGTTTCAGTTGTTACACATTATTGAAAAGTAAACATCCTAATACTGCAAAAGCAACAGATCAGACACAGAGCATGTGAAAGAAAGGCAACACTTAAAAAAAAATCTGCATTTGGTTCTGAAGAACAAAGAACGAGATTGGGGATCAATTGACATAAGGGTGAATAAATATTGACAACATTTTTATTTTTGGATGAACATTCCTTTTAATGCAAGAATAACAATGTTTTTTTTCTCTCTCTCTTTAAAACTCTAAAAGCTTTTATGACAGCATTAAGCATTAACATAACAGCAAAACATTAATAAAATACAACCCGATTTATTAAACAGCAAAAATTTTAAATATAACATACATTTTTGAGTATTAACTTACCTATGTGACAATTATCCCTAATCTCATTGTTAATTAATAAATTAATAATAATACAATAATGTTAATGTCTTTATGAAAGTTAGGTTTGTTCAATTAAACAGTGTCATCATCGTTGTTTTACATAATCCTCAAATTCCAGAGCTGAGTCATTAAATCATATATTTCATCATAACTGTATTACCTTAGCAGATGTGACAGTAAATACAGTAAATCTTCTGTAAGGATATCCTTCACTTACAATGTACATGTCATGATGGTAGCTTAAGAGGAAGCTTGAGCACTTTTGTTTCTTTCAGAAAGCTATGACAGTAAGAGGAGGTGGAGTTTCTGGTTATTTACAAGCTCAGATCCCTCCCTTCTTTTTAAATATCAGTTTTTAAAAATCCCAAAACAAATGTTGGTAGTAATGGCTCTGTCCATATACATAATTTGCCAACATTATAAAAGTGTTTTGTTGTAAAAATAATGTTGACTACTTTAAAACTTGGTTTTAAAGTGAACACATGCATGTTGCCCCCTTAAGATGTAAAAACTTTACGAGGACAGGATTTTTTCAGCTTTCTGTACATGAAAAACAAACTATGTAAATGTATATTTATACTTTGAAATTCTTTGTATAGCTTTTGCATTTTTTAGATTGCACAGGCTCATGTTTCTAAGCCAACCTGTTACTGTCAGGAAGGTGTGTTAATAGGTTACTATGCCTTTTCCCCAACATGCAGATGAGAATTCTTAATGGATTTTTTTGTTTAAAATAGAAGTTGGTGCATTATCAAAAACCCAAACTAATGCTGATGTCAATATGCAAATTAAAATATAGTTTGCCTACACTTTAAAAGTGTAATGACATCATTTAAAGAAATTTTGAATCCTAAATATAAATGAATCACACACATGTACCTATATTGCCACTTTTTATTGTGAAAACTTAACTATGATTTTTTTTTAGACTGAAATTCAAAATTCAAAATTCATAAAACTCTTTTATTTATTATTTCCATTTAAACTTGTTAAAAATTATATATATCTTACCAATGGATGGCATAATGTCCCATAACTTTTATTCCTAAAGGACTGTTCCACCACCAAACAAAAGGCCACATGCACTTCAGCCATTTATTTTATTGAGCAGACATGTCAGATGATATTATATACATATACATATTATTAAGTAATTTTTTTTCTTTAATTAAGAAGAAGGGATCCTTGTGATAACACATGCATGTTGCCCCCATCTACAGTGGGTATTGTAAAAACCTTACCATGACAGAAACAATCACAAAACATAAAATCTGCCATTGATTTTCCAGGTAACATTGTGCAGTATTTACAATCAGGTGTAAACTTTTCAACTGGGTTATTTTTGGAAAGTCTGTTATTATTCTGCGTTGTGAAAATAAATAAAAACTTCACAATTCTGCAAGGTTTATGTAAACTTTTGATTGCAACTGTATTTTTTCCACATTTTGTAATAATAGTTTCTATTGTAATTTTTTATTGTGACTAAAAAATATATTAAAGCTATGTTATATTTTAGCATATTCAGTCTAGACATGATAATATGATAATATGTTCTCTTTGAATTAATGAAACCAGGTCATGAGGTTTTTAGTAAAACACACAATCAAATATTTAGCATTATGAAACTTTAATAACACTTTAAGGTATAACAATGTTTCACATTGTTCACATAAATAAGTGATTATAAAAATTATCTGCAATATTCCATTGTTTCTTTTTTTAAACAAAATAAAGAATTACAAAAGGTTGTAATATTGAAACAGTATTAAAGTGCATCAGTGTAAAAATTAGAAAAAGAAAAGTGCAGTTTTAAAGAAGTTCCTTCATATGTCAGCATAATACTTCTAAACAATACATCTTATTTTGTGCCTGATGGTAACATAAACCTTATATACAACATAACATTATATACCCAACACCAATCTCATATACTCTTATCTACATACTTTACAGTATATACAGAATAACCCCTCGAAAATGAGATGGTTCATCCTTGAAAATAAAGAATAAAGAAAGAATAAATAATATACAGTTTCGTGTTACTAATTAATGTACGTACACACTGTCAAAAAATAAATAATTCAAAACATGTTACCCAGCTGTCACTGAGGCAGTACCCTTTCAAAAAATACACCTGAAGTGTTCATATTAGTACCTCAGATGTGCATATTGGTACCAAATGTATACTAAATGGTACATATTAGGACCTTTATTGGGGTACTGCCCCAGGGCTACATGTTTTGAACATCTTCTGCACATTCTCTGCACACACACACACAAAAAAACTGGGTGCTTGCACATAACCTTGCCCACTCTTACAGTATGCCTTCCTGATTAAATAAATTACTACAAGAACAAACTACTTATTGGGGTGCCAATGAACCTTTCACATTTCTAATGAATTAAAGACTTAATGAAGTGTCTCATCTTGTTTCATCTCCTCAAGAGTTCAGCATAAAAAGGCTGGGATCCAGGATGTCGTAGAATAGTCAGTTTTACCTGGAAAAAATAAATTAAGGAATAAAATGAACATTTTGTAAAGTTCTCTAGTAATATAACAAAGTGCATGGTTCTTGGTCTTACCTCATCTTTTGTAAGCCTTCTTATGTATGTCTGTATCTCATCTACTGTCTCTATTTGAAGGTCATTGAGGGCCAGGATCTGATCCCCCTTATGAAACAAATGTGAGGTCTCAGCCTTACACTCGTACACACTGGAGAGGAAGAAGATGAGAGATGAAGAAGAATGATAAACTTCATTATTGTAAGTATTTCTCATGTTAATGGTCATCTGTGAGAGTTGTACCATGGTTTTCCTTCTTTCTGTGTGAATATTAAACTTTTACAAAGATCATTTCGATTAATGCAGATCTCCTTCTGAACCGGTTTGTGTGTTTCACTAAAGAAAAAAACCAAACAACATTTTTATAGATTTAATAAGAATCTTTCTTTTGATTAAGTAAGTAATATGTATGTCAACCACTCAGATTGTGATGGTTAAAGTCTGAAATAATAAAAATCACCTCTTGTTTGGAAATCCCGTATTCATCTCAGTAGAGGCACAATTTCCATTAAAGTCTGGAAGAGACCCCATAGAGCATCCCAGCTCTGCACTGTTTCTAAGATAAAGAAGGGAAGAAAGTCAAACAGGGTTTGTGAAAGTCCTGCTTATCTGTCATCTATCACCTGTAAATACATAATAGGAAATAAGAAAGGAATAATTGACGACAGGGCGTTTAATTATACGAAAATATTTTCTAATAATTCAAAGGACCCAAGTCAATTATTTCTTACATATTCACAGATGATCATGACAGATAAAAAGGACTGACACGCGAACATTGCTCTGGTGACACACCAACACAAACATTGTTCTGGTGGATATTTTAAGACTGTGAAGTTATTTTTGACAGGTTAGGTGTGTGTTTTACAGAAAAATCAATCAACACCCGTGAAACATTTCTCAACCTATCAGAATAAAGCATTCAACAGGCCTGTGGTTTAAAACTGAAATAATGTCTGACATGCTGTATGAATACAGAAAATTGTTTTACCGTTTCATTGGATTTTCTGCACCATCACACAAGTCCTGTGAAGAATCAAGACCGTTGGTGGACATACTAAAAAAATACAGAAAAAGATCTTGTAAAACACTTCAGAACACAACCTTCAAAACTTACGTTGATTATCAAGATACTAAAACAATGCCAAGCATTTGCTTTCATTCAAAACCAGACCTGTTTAGCAAGACTTGAAAGGTTATCGTTTCTGCAAACAGCAGTTTGTTTAGTAATGCTACTGTAAGTTTTAAAAACAGATTTGTTTGTAATCTTTAAATAAACCATCATTAGGGGCATCAGGGTGCACCTATCATTATACTAATACATAATCCCTGTCAGTAAACCAGTGGCGGCTCGTGACTGCTCATCCGAAGGGCGCAAATTCAAAATATGTGTTTGTTGCGTCATGTGAACCATGTGCATCACGTGTCTTGTCAAAATAAGTGCCTGCTGCACATGCGTCACAAAATACACACAAGACACTCCCTTAACGGTAAACTCTGAAATTATGCGAGTATCTGGCAAACGCGAGCTTCTCTTTTATCGTAAACCCTTCAGACGCGTCGGCAGCAGGCACTTATTTTGACAAGACATGTGATGCACATAGGATCACTTGATGGGCAGGACACATATTTTTAAATTACGAACCACAAACATGTTGTGACGAACTTCGCATGGATCGCCCTCAAAAAAAGCAATAAACTTTGACTTTATCATCAGTAGTGTTTCAAACAGGCTATCAATGTCAAGTGTTAAACATTTTGTAACAGTACACAAACAAAAAACACTGATTCATGTGCTGATCACTTTCAGAATAAAAAAGAAGGTACAAAAGTTGTCAAAAGTTCCTACTGGAAAAAGGTGCATGTTGGTACCTCAAAGGTACCTTTGAAAAGGCACCGTCCCGTGACAGCTTTTATACTTTTTTGAGATTGTAGAAACAGTGTTACACAACTAACACAACAGTGCAGTCTAGTGAGGTAAACAGCAGTGTTTCAGTGTAAAGACTTCAAATTTACTTTTTCTGAAAGAATGCATCCTCCTCCTGTTGGTTCTGTTGCAACACCACACGTCTAATTAGAAAAATCAGAAAAAGAAATGAAAATAAATGACGATTTGTCTTCTGACATTGTATTGCATCAGTGCACCATTACTTTTAAAATATTATTGTACGAATAGGTATCTTACGCTAATGTCATATCCATGTATTCATTGTTGTCATCTGGAGTTTCAGGCTGTTCCTCTGTATCATCATCATCATCATCAGTAAAGTAAACCTGTCAAACAATCCATGTCAAACAAAGATTTGAGTTTAGTTGTTCATGTTCATATGAATGAAACATATTATGTAAAAAATTGTGTGTGCAAAATATTGTAAAACATTGCAGTACATACAGAACTCAACTCCTTTCGAGTGTTATCAGGCACTTGATAGAAAAGTGTACCTTCAGGTAGAGACTGCCTGCACATGGAAGTTGGACTCTGCAAAAATGGATGATGTACCATATTATTAAATCAGTTGGACCCTGCGTTTTCCTGCGTTGACTAAAAGATCTCAAATATTTTGAATTTAAGCTAAAATGCATAAATAAATATGCAGGGTTTCACCTACTATATTTTCATAACAATGTGGAGACTTGGGTATAGGTTCAGATTCTGCTCTTAATCTGTCCTGTAATAAAGATAACAGTATGTATGAATACAGTAAGCTGTATAAATAAATACAGTGGATCCTTTTGAAAACTAAATATAATTTAATTGTTACAAAATATAAAACCAAGTGTCTGCCAAAAGAGCATTACAATGTTTTTACCTGTTGAAGGTCATAGTCTGTTTCTTTATTCTGTGATGTTTGAGTCTTTATAACTTTCAGTAACTCATTCTGCCAGCACTTCACGTCTTCACTGAAAACACAGGAATATGACACAAATTAAACAAATACTTTAAAAAAAAATTCTGCCATGTAACGTCTTATGACACATTATGATTGCAATGAAAGTTATGGAGTCACAATAGCAAACCTGTTTTCTCCGATGAGGAAATAATCTCTTGCATATTTTGTCATGAAGTCCTCCACTCTCAGAAACAGTACAGAGGACGGGAGGCACTTAAAGTTTTTGCGAATCCATTCCCACATTTGATGTTTCTCAGGAGCAGTACAAATCAACCTGACCCTTTAAAATAGGAAAACACTCTCAGTGTATTGTAATGTTGTTTAATGTATTTATTCAAGAAGTATTTGTTGGTCTTTTCCTTACATAGAAAGGTCTATTTTTCCCAAAGGCTTCTCCATTTTTTCTCTATTTTTATAATATGCCAGCTGATAGTTGTCCTCATCCGCCTTGGAAAGTACAAAGAAGCGATGCCTCCATGATTTCTGCAAGGATAAAATATAAACCAATTAAAGAGGGATTATCTTCGAAAGACGCAGTCTATTTCATTTTCACGCTGAAATGCAATAGGAGACGTACCATGAGTTTTGCAGGCTTAGAAAGGTTAGGGGACTTGTACAGGTATCCAGCATACAACACTTGCACCTTTGGTGCAGTTGCTGCTGAGAAGTAAATGAGACCGATTAATATTAAACATAGAGAGATTACGCTGAGTACAAGATTTTAATACAATTTCACAATAGCTATCAGACTTACATGATTTATTTCTGCTGAACATTTGAATGCTGTCACTTTAGTGCTAAAACAGACGCGAAATAAATGAATTGTGAGTAGGATTGTTTACTATCAATTTACTTAGCTACAGTACATCAGATGTAAACAAATTAAAAAAAATAACATACCAAACCGTTGCAATTATATAATAATTTTGCATTTTACCATCTTTATGAATGCTATTTTACCATTTTGTATCAGTAAAAATATTTTTAACAAAAATAGAAAAAGACATGAAAATAATTTTTCAAAAAATAACAGAACAGAGTCATCAGAACTATAGTAATATATTTCATCATAACTGTACTGTATTACCTTAGCAGATGTGACAGTAAAGTGTCTTCTGTAAAGTGTCCTGCACTCACAATGTAGCCTACAAGGAAGTTTCAGCTTTTTTGTTTCTATTAGAAAGCTATGACAATAAGAGGAGGTGGAGTTTCTGGCTATTTGCAAGGTCAAGTTAAGGTTCCTCCCCATTTGTTTGTTTAGGCAGTTTGTGGAAATTACCAATCAAATGTTGATAATAATGCCTTTACCAGTAAGTAAATCACACTGACACAGCAAAAGTAATATAAAAGAAAAACTAGCACATGCATGTTGCCACTTTACAGTCAAGGCCGCCTTAATGCACGGGCTTACCTGGGCTGAAGCCCAGGGGTCTCCCAAGTTCAGAGTTGTTCATGAACCATGTTCGCGTTCATGATGTACATATCTATGGTTCATGATGAGCTGAAATGGTCATATTGTTTTGTAACTTGTAAGGTTTTCTGTCAGTCACTCTAATTGGCTTTATGCCCAGCTGCACTACTTGCGGAACTTCAGCCAGCTCCTTGTTTCCTGTCTGCCATTATTGGACAAACTGATTAATCCAGGTGTGCCTGACCTCAGTAGTCACAAACAAACTGATTAATCCAGGTGTGCCTGACCTCAGTAGTCACAACAACAATAATCAGACACACCTGGATTAATCAGTTTGTCCAATTATGCCAGACAGGAAACAAGGAGCTGGCTGAAGTTCAGGAAGTAGTGCAGCTGGGCATAAAGCCTATTGCACGTTACATGGCTGCTGATTGGTCCGTGGTAACTTACCGTGAAATAAAATTTCAGACGTAACATATTTTTCTATTCCGCGTAATGTTATTAAGTGCGCGTTGTCAACTTGGCATTCCTGCATGGTAGACTGAGTGTGACAGAGAAACAGGAAATAATCCACCAACAAATGAAAGAGTAATTTCTAAAATTTCATAATGAGTACTGAGGTCCAGGTCTCTCTCTCTTTGGCATGCAGAAGTCTCTCCAAACGTGCGCAAAAAACTGTGCCGCCAAATAAAGAAAGAAGTTCCCGCACATAATGCTGTTAATTGTTATAAAGTTTAAGTTTACTCGCGTTTATATCAGCTACTCGTCCGCAGCTGGAGCGATGTAGTTTGATGCAACGTTAGCTCACAGTACACACATCTTAGAAAGACGAGAAAGAGGTGCAAAAGGTGCAAGTCTAAGAAAGTTAAGAGCGACAAGACCATCTCAAATGATCATCCCCTGATAGCACCATTCATATTTATAATCTCCTTATCTAAATATCTTATATACAGGTATGTTCCCTGTCTGTGTTGTGCTTATTCATACTTGTTCGTTATGCTTATGTATGCATAAATACTAAATACAATGCATACTATCTTCAATACCCTACAAAATAAATAACTGATTTAAAAAAAATTCTGTCTATAAAGACTTATCTTTTGTTATCATTAATGCATTTTCACTTTTAAACTAACTTTAACTTCTTATATTTGTAAAACTATTTGTGAGCATTTAGTTAGTGAGTAGCAATTTTCTGCAAATTTGTATATTCCAAAAACTATAAAAATATTTTCACACATTTTGGTTTTATTATCTGTGTGTGGTTGTTAAATAAGGTGTCTTGTGTTTATGCTCAAGTGGGCTCAGTAAAATGTTAATAACGAAATTATGGTGTTTTCTGTGTCAAAGAGGGAAAACTCACTGTTGAATATGTCTCGAAAGAAACGAATGCATTTTGTGATGTAGATTACTTAGATATTACACTTAAAAAAAATTCAGACTATAAATTGAGGGGATGGTCGGCCTACAAAACCTTTCAGTCCCAGGGCCTCACATTAGGTTAAGGCGGCCCTGCCTACAGTATTGTGTAAACCTTATCACAAATTGATTTAGCTTTCTAATTTAGCTTACATATGATTTTATAGGTGGCGTCGCTTTCGCATTTTTCAGATTGCACACGTTTATGTTTCAAAGGCAACTAGTTTCTGTCAGAAACTAAAGAGGTGTGTTAATTGGCTACCATGCCTTTTTCTCTCTACATGCAACTGGGACTTTTAGGGGTTTTCTTTTAACGTCATTTCAGCTAATACTATTCAATAAAAATTGTCCTCTCCCAATTCTTTGTTTGAATTTTGTTTGAATTCTTTGTTTGAACACATACTTTTATGTTTGCATATGCAAATTCTTTAGAGTACAATGCATTGTTACATAAACTGGCATTTGGCTTTGTTTCCTAATCTCATAGTTACATAAAATAATAGATATAATAATAGATGTTTGTGTTTTTCACAAGACTTTTTAAGATGTCAAATAAATCGTTGGTGTCCCCAGAGTACGTATGTGAAGTTTTAGCTCAAAATATCATATAGATAATTTATTATAACATGTTAAAATTGCAACTTTCTAGGTGTCAGCAAAAATGTGCAGTTTTTGGGTGTGTCCTTTTAAATGCAAATGAGCAGATCTCTGCACTAAATGGCAGTGCTGTGGTTGGATAGTTCTGATTAAGGGGCGGTATTATACCGGTCTGACATCACAAGGAGAAACCAAATTTCAGTGACCTATTTTTTTCAAATGGTTGCAGAGAATGGTTTACCAAAACTAAATTACTGGGTTGATCTTTATCACATTTTCTAGGTTGATAGAAGCACTGGGGACCCAATCATAGGACTTAAACATGGAACAAGTCAGATTTTCATGATATCTCCCCTTTAAGGAGTTACAGTATTAGTGTGCACAACGACAGGAAACTATACAAGCAAATTACAATGGAAAACAAGTATTCACTTTTATTTGAAAAAAATGATTATAACGATTACAATTCTGTAAACATAACCCAGCAAGCAATAGCCATCATTTCACTGTTAACTATATACCTGATATAGTCCAGCTAGGAGTAACTCACTTATAGCCAAAATAAACTTGAATTTGGTTACATGTCATTTACATGTAAGCAAAGTCAACAGTGATTACAAGATGTTTGGTTTCATTTATTTACTTATTTTATTGTATTTTGGGCTATGGTTGACGTCTATTACATTTTCATTTACAGCCCAAATTTTGCTTTGTTTTAAATAGACGTCTAGTTTGTATTTGGATGCTGGGAACATAAAGGCATTAAAACATATAATCTGTCATCTGATTATTGTGAAAGTCAAATTTTTCGTCCTAAAAAAATATATGGGAAATTACATTGTATTGCCTTAAGATACAAAACACACATGGGAGATTTCAATCAAAGTCTATAAAACCATCTTGTTCAAACACTTGATAGCACAAAAAAGTACATAATTTATACAATACAGTTCTAAACAAACATGTACAGGTTATAATAGATTTTACAGTTTCACATTTTCTTTTCATATCAAAGCAACATAAGAAAATGAAAAGCATTTCTTTATGAAACACGAAATATACATCTGTTACAGTATTTCCATTTTTTTGTATTGTTGTACAAAAAAGGCTACATTTTCTGAAATTATAGTCTGCTGGTCATGTACACGTCATCATATCTGTGTGAATTGTATTGATAAGTAAATTCAGCTTTTGTGGTTCATTTTATTGTCACGTTCACTTTATTTGTGCTGAAGTAAGCATTTTGTTTGCAACAGATTTAGCAGATGCATATTTGATTATGAGCAAAGAAATAAGACTGCATAAAAAGTATAAAACATTTAATACATATACAAAGTAAAAAAATTCAGTCTTTTCAAACTGTTTGTTGACATTCACTTTTCAATAAGCAACAAAAGGTACTTTGGAGTTCAGGACAAAGCCTGAAAGTTCTTATTCATACGGACAATGCAGGCAGTGTCACAGAATCTTCTTCATGTTTCTGCTATCAGTTCTGTCATGTGAGCAAAAGGGACACACAAAAAAACTAAGTGTGATGTGTGGAAGTTTGCATACCTCTTATGCTGTTTATACTGTATGTAAATCTACCTGATCGCTTTTGTAATCTACAGGACTGTCATAGACCGGCTCGTGGATCAGAGATGGGAGCATTGGCAGCTCATGTGTATTATATTTTATGAATCCCAGATCAGTGTCCTGTCATTAGCACAAAGTAGTTGATGTCATCCTATTAACTCATTGCACAGCTACAAATGAAGTTTAATAGAGTTCTGCTTTAGAAACATTAATGAATTATGTGAAAAGAGCTTCACAAATAAAAATAAATTTTAGTGTTACTCCAATGAAGTGTTACACTTCACAAATCTAAATAAAATGGTTTTGCTACAATAAAAATAGTAAAATAAAATGGTCCCTAGCTGTCAATGGGGCTCTATAGACCTTTGCACCTAAAGAGTTCATATTATTACCAAAGACTGCATATAAGTAACTCAAAGGTACATATTGGTACCAAAAGTATACACATCTGGTCCTAAATGGTACATAGGACCCAGCTCTAGTGATGCAACCCATTTTGCCCTACAGTGTAGAGCTCAGTGCAAGGTTTAAAAAACAGAAATAGCAAGCAATGTTTCTAAAATAAGCAAACCTGTTTTTCCTCAAGAGAGAACAGGCGGCACGTTTGATCAAATCAATACAGGTGCCAAAAAGTGCAATGGGTGCACAGACTTGGTATTTAACTCTATTCAATTAAACTTATTTTACAACCAGACAGCTCCTTCCACCCAACACACCTGGTTATTTTCAATTGTCGACTGTGGAAGTTCACTGATGTTTTGAAAAGTGCCAAATACCTGCACAATAGATACTTAGGTTAATTAATCAGAACACAAACATGCACTTATTGAAAATAAACAATTTCTGAGACACATCATAAAGAAAGAAATATTAAAACTATACCTTGGGATTGAGTAGTCTGTGTGGACGATTATTTAAGGTTTCAAATAAAGCATTAAACCATTTTTCCATCTCCCAACTGCATAGGATAAATGTTTTATTAAATATATAACAATGCCTGAAACAACTTATAAAGTCTGTATAACACCTACAGTTAAATTAGCATTTAAGAATGAATGACTTTATGTAGAAACACTTTTAATTCAACTTTAGTAAATAGTAAGTGCTATTATTTTTACTTATAGCTGCATTGAAAAAACAACACTAAATAACGCAAGCAATTACAGGACGAACCTGTTCTCTCCGATAAGGAAGTAGTCTCTTTCTGGCACTTTCATAAACATAACACAAGAAGACGAACATCTGAAATTTTTTTGAATCCAAGTCCACATTGCTTGCATCTCAGGGTGCAAGAACATGTATGTGACCCTTAAATAGACAAGACAGAAAAAATACTGCTTACGTAACAGCAAACACTTTATTATTTATGTCCATTTAGTTTACATACTTAGACAGGTCTATGCTCCCGAGTGGTTTGCTGTCCTCTGGACTTTTGTAGTACTTTAGCTGGCATGTGTGGTCGTTGCACTTAGAAAGGACAAAGTACCTTCGCTTCCATGATTTCTGCAGAATAATGCAACAAGTGAGAAATGAGCATTCATTAATGTGTTATGAATTGTCATACGCTGAAACCTACAAGAGTCTTGAATTGATTCTCAGGAGGAGATTTGTAAAGATATCCTGCACACACTTCCTGCTTGGGCCCGTCTATGTAAAAGACATATTCTGAATCTGCAAAGACACAGGGTTTGTTGTTATCTTCAGTAATGTATCTCAGGGACCATTTTTGATATATCTGCATTAGTCTAAAGACTTAATAGATAATAAAATATTATAAAGACCTACCTGCCATGATATAGTTGTGGTGACCTATGAAACACTTTATCTGAACATGAGAACAAATCAAGTCATTTTACAAACTGCTACAACAGAGACACACCAGTGTGTGTTGAAGTATGCGTTTACAGTACCAAACAATGGATACCATTATGAGGATCTTAGACAAGGAAATAGGAAGATTTTAAAAAGACCAGTATACTGAAAACAGAGCCAATTATTTATAATTCATATTGCCAAAGATTCAAAATTGCCAAAATTCATTATATTTTTGTTTTAAACACTGTGAATTTAAATATAGATAAAGAAATTGAATTAAAACTTGAGGATAAGTGACATTTGTCTCTGATTCTGCAATGAAAGAAATCGCTGCTGCATGTCAAGACATTTTATCCTGCACTGCTCTTAGCTTGACTTGTACTGTACGCCCCTAATAAATCCCACCCATTAACCCTTCGACCCTTATTTAACAAGCTAATAAACAGTAACCATCACTGACCCTGTTATTGTATTATGGAACACAAACATCCTTACCTTTTACTACTGCAACAATTAATTAAAAAATGAAATAAAAATATAAACGTAAAAATGACAATTCAGATGAAATAAATACACAGCTACTGTACCTGTTGTGTCCCTGTCTTTAAGGATACAAATTGTGGTTAAAAGTATGTGACTAGCTTATACAACAGGTGAGAATCCTTTGAAGTGATGTCACAAGAAAGGCGGAGGTTTAAGTTTTTGCTATGCACTTATAGACTAAATCCTCTACTAGAAGTAATAAAAACAAAGCAAATAGAAGCATAAAGATGTGAAGACCGAGCCAATGTCACAAACAGATCACATTTTTATTCACACTGTAAATGACAGAAAAAAAAAAATACAATAAATCCATGGGATGGCATTTAAAAAAAACATTTTAAAATAGATGCATTTGTTTAAAGCAAAGCATTTATTTACTTAACAGGCTAGAAATGAAGGAGCTCTTTACACCTTCTAACGTCTCATAATCGGTCCTCATTTATGTCCAGGAGACTCAATAATAATCTTACATTTTAATCCATACATTTTTCATATTTAAAGGGATAGTTCGGCCAAAAATGATATTAAGCCCATGATTTACTCACCCCCACGCTGTCCGAGTTGCATATGTCCCTCGTTTTTCAGACAAACACATTTTCGGATATTTTATCAAATGTTTTAGATCTTTCAGTTGATTAAATGTAATGTTACGGGGTCCACCCATAGTCCACGACCTTCAAGTCCAAAAAAAGTGCATCCATCCTTCACAAATTAAATCCAAATGGCTCCAGGATGATAAACAAAGGTCTTCTGAGGGTAATCCACGCGGTGTTGTTGTAGAAATATCCATATTTAAAACTTTATTAATGAAAATAAATACCTTACGGTATTGCCGCCATCTAAGACTCCTCTGTATTCAGGAGAGAGTATTAGAGTAGTGTAAGCACTTTTCTTAGTGACGTATGACAAATTCGGAGGGCGGGGACACAGAGCAGCAGCAGAGTAGCCTCCGTAGGTTGCGTAAGCTCTCATCCTGAATGCGGACGCGACTAAGATGGCGGCGCTACCGGAAGGTAGTTATTTAAGTTTATAAAGTTTTAAATATGGATATTTCCACAACAACACCACACGGATTACCCTCAAAAGACCTTTGTTTATCATCCTGGAGCCGTTTGGATTTAATTTGTGAAGAATGGAGGCACTTTTTTTGGACTTGAAGGTTGTGGACTATGGGTGGACCTCGTAACATTTCATTTAATCAACTGAAAGATCTAAAACATTTTATAAAATATCCGAAAATGTGTTTGTCTGAAAAACGATGGACATATCCAACTCGGACAGCTTGGGGGTGAGTAAATCATGGGTTTAATATAATTTTTGGCCAAACTATCCCTTTAAAAGCGTTTTTGTGCTCCTGCGCATCCAGGTGTGTTTAGCAAACCTGCGTTGTCGTCCAGTTTATAGGCGCATATTACTAACGAGCTTATTAAATAACAAAAACATTATTGCGCCATTGAATTTAGACCAGGTTTTTGTTGGTTAAGTTGCCTCAAATTAGCAACGCGCCAACAATGCGCCTGAACACACCTCGTTTTCAGACCAGAACGCCCATGGGCGCAAAATTGAGCGCAAATGCATTTGCTATTTAAACAACGTGGCGCTAAACGTGAAAATGATAATTGCGAAGGGTTGAAACTAGCAAAAGACAATTTCGTCGCGCATTGCGCTGCATTGCGCCGGGTGTATGATAGATCCCTAAATGTATTAACTAAATGTATTAACATAACTAAAGCAAATTCAACTTGCAAAAATATTTTTTTATTGTTGTCAAATGTAATTTCTTGTTAGTTTTTGTTTTTATCAAAATCTAAAATTGTTTGTTGTTTATCATCACCATTGTTACGATTTCATGACAGAAAGATATGTGCTTACCAGAATGACAGCGCACAAGTACTGCATCCAGTAACTTACCTAGAAAAATTTATAGAAAATAATTTTTACCTGCATCCGTCCGGTAATTATACGCTCATGTGAAAGTACCAAAGTATCACCCTCAACTTGTCAACTTATCAACTGCACTGTCAGTCTAGTCATGCAATTGCGTGTGTAGGCTGATGCATTCCCAGAAGCTTCATGAAACTCTTGGGCAAGACGAGAGAGTGTAACATTGAACCTGCTTGGTCTAATAAACCTCTGCCCTAATTTTAAACAATCCTTAAATGTCCAGTATCAATCAAAAAGCCATTAAACTGCTTGCTTATTACAACAGTCCCCTGACACAGCACCTCATCCATTAATGTCAAGCCGGAGAGTTGTTGCTCAATGGCATTTTGGCTTTCAGGTTGTTATTGTCTGTCTTTTCTAAAGGTGCGGCTGTAGAGAGACAAGTAGCAGCTGCAGGTGGTTTGGCATGGGCCTCAATCCAAAAATTCCCATGCATGTCAATCATAGAATCAGTCATTACAATAGGGTCATGGCTATTTTTGGTGCTACTTGCACCATAATTGTTTCTGGACTATTTGGAATTGGTCCCACACACACATTATCAAACTGGGCATCCAGACCTAAACAACCAAACTTCAGCTGTTGGGTCAACTGCATCAAACTGAGAGTGTGATAGAGGCATTAAAGTGTTTCCCCACAATGTACTACTCAGGTCCAGAACAGCTCCTTTAGTCCTCAGGACTTATGCCTGATCACCCCAGCCAGATTTATGGTTATACAATGCGAATGCTTCCCAGGCCACTGGATCAACAGATGGGCCAAATATGCACCACTTCACCTCTTGCCCCCGCCCCATCCTTGGCATCTTATGGGTACCGTATAAAGCCTAATGTTTGGAGTCTAGGCAAGTAGTCCTTTGCTGGTGAAGAAAGAGAGCCGAAAGGATGGAAACTGAAAACCAGACCTTAGATCGAATCAAGTTGAAGTTAAGAACTGGCACTACTTCAACTATAAAAGCTCAGGTAATGATTCAATTTGATTCTACATTATTATTATTATTATTAACAATACATATTTGACTCTATAAAAACATCACATTGAAGGACACCACAAAGAAACATCAGCAGAACCTGAAGAGACAAAAAGACATTTTGGCTTTCCGAATGCGAAAGCTGTCAACGAAGCAAAACGACTTCAATGTAAGTTGGCGAACACCCGCTTATGTCTGTAAGTACAAAAATCCTTAACTTACAGATTTTCTTATTTCACACAGAGCAAGACTGCCACTCTTAAAGAGAGAATAAAGAAGAAATATGACAACATGAAGAGGGTTTTGGATGAAGATTTGAAAATAACACTTTGCCAGTTGGACGCCGAGGCTGAAGCCATTGAGAAAACTATTGAGGACAACATTGAAAAGTGTTACCGCCTCACCCAGGAAATCGAACAACAGCTGTCTGAACTCTCTACACATTTGGAGAAACATCAAAACAAGGTGCACATTTAGTTCATATCATGACTAAGTAATGATTATGAAATTAGAAGCATCAAACTTGATTTTAATCATTGATTTTAATCTGTGACATGGCCTTACTCAGTCAATATTAAAGATATTAAGGTTATATTTTCACAGAATGTTCTTTACATCATGTAGGATAATTTTATGTAAAAAACGAATTTTATTAATTACTACAAATTATCTGTTTTTTCACAATTATGTATAAGTTATTGCTCTATACACAAAAATTCATGTTTTTTTTACTTTAACTTAAAATTGAAGTTAAATAATTCCAACTTGTTTATATGTTGTGTCAACTATATGGTATACTATATAAACTATATAATTTAAATAGTAGGTTCAATTGACTTGCACGCAGCATTGCAGCATTTTTTTTACAGTGAAGCTCTCCTGCACCCATGACTCGTATCTCCCTCTCCTTTGCATACAGATGGCAGAAGTGGAAGAAAGGTACACAGGGGTGCTGGACTTATATTTGGATGAAGTGCCTTTAAGGGTTTGTGTCAATTATGGCAGTTTGAGAACATATGGATTAAAGAAGTGAACATCTTGCATAGCTTTGACGGAAGCAACTTAACTCTTTCCCCGCCATTGTCGAGTTATCTCGTCAGTTAAGTAAACATATGCATGAAAAACATGTTCTGTTATACCGCACTTACCCAATTTATAAAAATTATTTTTTTATAATTATTTATACAAATTATTTATGTATTTTATTGATTTTACACTCTGTGTATGTTTGATAATCATTCTGAATCTAAACTTTATCAAAATGACTTCACAAAAATGCAATTATTTAATCTTTTTGCAAAAAATTTTTTTTGAAGAAAAATACCCATATTTAAGAGTTACTAGAGAAAAAACTTTTTTTCCATGGTGTTGTTTGTTTGAAAGCAGAATTTTCCTGGAAGGCATTTTGTGAAACTTTTGTGAAAATCTGGCAACTTTAAAAAAAGGCTGGCGGGGAATGAGTTAAAAAGTGATAGTTAAACCAAAAATGAAAATTCTGTCATCATTTACTCACCGTCAAGTTGTTCTAAACATGTATGAGATTTTATTATTCTGCTGAACACAATTGAAGACTTTTTTGATAAATGATAGTAACCACACAGTTAACGGTACCCATTGACTTTTATAGTAGGAAAAACAAATACTATGGAAGTCAATGGGCACCGTCAACTGTGCGGTTACCATCATTTATATCAAGTTTTTTTTTTTGTATTTGGCAGAATAAAGAAACTCATACAGGTGTACAACATGAGGGTGAGTAAATGATGACAGAATTTTCATTTCTGTGTAAACTATCCCTGTAATTGGTTTAAACAACTTCACGTTGGTTTCATTTAAGAGAAGGACAGGAAAATGTAATTAATAAGCCTGGTGTTAAATCACAAATACATACTTTGGGCACTTCACTTAAAACAATCGTAAAATATTTGAGGAGCTCAGATGCAAAAGCCTCTAAATGCCATCTTTGTCAAAAATGTCAGACTATAGAGGGTTTTGCATTTAAGCTATTCAGTTACTCCCTGCTTTTCGAATGCTATGTCCTTACATCTGCTTTTTTGTTTATAGGATAATGGAGACCCTAAAGATGACCGATCCAGAATTCATACAGATGGATGAGTTTAAGAATAAACAGCTACTTAGTTTAACCATCAACCTGTTGTTGTTCATACGCTCTCAGGTTCCTGTCACCAAGAAACTCTTCCAAAGCTGTGAGCATCAAATTGCACCATTGTGTTGTGAAGATTATGTTGCACTTAGTGTGTGCCAAAATATCATGTCAACATGTTTATGCATTTAGTAGACACTTTCATTTGCAACTTGATCTGCATCCTGTATCGGTTTGTGCATTCTGGGAATATGAACACATGACCTTAGTGCTGCTCGTGATATTCTGTGCCACTTTAACTACAGGAATTCTGTTTATTCTTTTCCTTCTCTCAGATGCCCAGCAAGTCATTCTAAACCCTGACTCCGCTCATCCGAAACTTCTTATTTCCCCCGAGGGTGACTCAGTCACGTATACTGAAACCTGGCAGGAAGTACATGAAAACCCTTCTCGCTTTGACACTACCCTTAATGCGATTAGCCGACAAGGCTTCAAGGATGTCCGCAACTACTGGGAGGTGCAGGTCGCTGACAAGACATACTGGGAACTGGGACTCACATACCCCAACATTCCTAGGAAAGGAAGAGAGGAGGACTGCTGGATGGGCCGAGGCCCCACATCCTGGTGTGTCGAGTTTTTCAATGGTGACTACACAGCCTGGCACAACGGTGTTCCCCATGAGCTCACCAACGTAACCGGGAGAACCTTTCAACGTATAGGTATCTTTTCCAGCTCGAAGGGAGGTTTGGTTTGTTTCCTAGGGGCAGACACCATGACACCCCTATACAGCTTTTGTGCAGGCACCTTCACAGATTCCCTCTACCAGGCTGTCTGTCCTGGCCATGACAACCAGGGAACAAACTGGAAACCATTGTTAATTTGTGATGCTTCAAGATTTGCCCCTGTTTTGTGATGTACATCCAATAAGGAAAAGGGTCAGATGAGCTTGGTTTCTGACCTTATCAAAGGGAAGCATATAAAAGTCATATTTAACTGAGACTTATTTCAAGAAATTATTTGTTTTAACTTATCTGGGCCATTTTTACAATAGATGCATGGGGACAGATGGGTAATAGATGGTTAAACCTACTGTATCACAAGTAATACAATAGCTGCCTCTGTGCAAAACAAAACATCAGAAATGGCCTATAACTTTGTAAACGCTACAGTGTGCTGAAAATAGCACCTGAGAATAGTTATGCACTGTGAATGTAAACTAACATGTGAGGGTATAATGAATAGTTTTTAAAAAACAGGCATGTGTCAGCATTAAGTCCCTGTGCGTCCATTTCCATTCATGTCTTTTCTTTGATCTGGTTTAAAGAGCATTCGGGACCAAGGGTCAAACTAAACTAAAAAGCTATAAAACAAACCTTCCATGAGCCCCATTTACTTCCATAGTAGGAAAAATAATTCTATGCAAGTGAATTTTTTTTACAAACATTCCTCAAAATATCTTCCTTCGTGTTCATCAGAACGAAGAATTTATTACAGGTTTGTAAAAACATGAGTGTGAGAAAATGATGACAGAATTTTCATTTTTGGGTGAACTATACCTTTAGGTTTAGAATTACTCAGATGCATTACAACAGGGTAAACTTTGACCTGGTGGATCAAACATTAAAGACTGCGAGAAGTTTACTGTTACAAAAACAGCACATAATGTAATTGAAATAATGGCAATTATTATTATATTTAAAATGTAAATTATAACTTTAATGCAATTAACTGCTATAAAAAGTAAGAATGCTGTTATTTTGTCCTGTAAGAGAGGTCATGTATCTAACGCTACGTCATATCCTTATGTTGTGACTCTAGTGCGTCGTTACATATTTTGTTGCACTATAAAATTAAAAATGTTTTTTTTCTGTTGGAAACAAAAAAATAAACATGAGAGAAATAATGTTTTTTTTTTTTTTTTTTAAATGAGGACATGACCACCCGAATAAGAGTTTATCGCGTCATACAAACGCTCGTGACTCGTCGTGGTGAGGTAAAAAGGCCACGCGAATGAAAGGCCGTTCATAAATCCGTTAAGTTTTCAAAATGAGAAGAAAAGGACAGTCGTACGTTTTAACGGATTTTACGATTAGTATGCGTTTTTATAGACGCACGTTCATTATGAAATAGAAGAATTGAAGAAGATACAGTTTTAAAAACTTACAAGGAAATCCAGCTTGATCTTGACCGGTGACTGAATTCCCCGAATGCGGCACAAGATGGCGCTCGCACTGCAGGTATTTTGGCAGCTGAATTCACTTTGTTTCATTCACTTCTTCAACTGGACTATTATTGAAGTAATGTATGGAATAGTGTATAAACAGAAAAGGTTTCAGATACGGTCACATTATAGTGCTCGAAACAGTACACTTAAGAAGCCAAACTCTGAATATACGCTTTACCAAACTGGATATCGAAATGCAGTGGAAAAAAATGTATAATATTGACAAAATTTATATTTCAACAAACATTGGATCCACGGGTCTTCTCAGTACTCATTACATTTATTGTAAAATGAAGAAGTGGAGAAGTAAAGCCTTTGAAATTCATGAACATACCGTGGAAGGTTTCCTGACCTGGTGGACTTTGTAGAAAGAGATGCTGAGGTAGTCAGTGATTTGTTGAATGGAGATCCAAAGCAAAAACAATAGTTTGAGGCTGTTTAAATCAGCATTTAGAAGATGAAACAAATGAAAAACAAAAGTTTATTCTCTGTGTCTGTGGCTCAGTAGTACAGTAATAATTTAGGCTCATTCATTTATGATTAAAGTAATGTTATAGCCAACCTTAAGAACTGGTCAAATAAATACAAGCAAAAAGATGACATTAATTAAAATGAGCTGTATTTATACATACAGAAATGAATAGCTGATCTTCGAAATGTGGACAAGAAATTAAAGCAACACCAAAGAGTTTTTTTTACCTTAAAATAACGCTTCCAAAACAGTTTCAGTCGTTCATCCACTCTAAACAGGGTGAACAGCACTTTCACATTCGCTTTGCAGCCCTCTATCGACCAAAACCGCACTAAAGAAGTTTCCAAACGTCGGGTAGTGGTCCTGTAGTCCGAGTGAATACTACAAAAACTTGCTTTACGGCAGACCTACAATCCAATCAGAGCCAGCTATGCCTCAGTATTTATGACAGTGGTAATGAACAATTACGCTTCTAACCTGTAGGGGGAGCAAAGAGCCAGAGTTCTTTAGTGTTGCTTTAAGATTCAACCTCGAAGAGCCAATGCCTTTGAGCCATGGAAATGACTTGTATTTTATTAAGATTATCAATGTTTATATCTCATATAGTAAAAGTGGCAGCAATCTTTAAAAATCGGCAAAGCAACATGGATATTTCACACTGCCAATTGACAAAGGTCAGATACTGTATGCAATATCGTCATTTATAAAATATGAAATGATATCACTTAAACTCAAACATTAAGCAGCACAGAGGAAGAGCTATTCTGCATCCAAATGTCCAGCACAACGTAAACATTGGTTTCACACACAAACAACACAGCTTCCCTGAATGTTGTGACCGCTTGGTCGAGTGAAGTGAGTCGTTCATTCGCCGGTTAGTTCTGGCACATTCATTGTGTCTTCACTGCTCGTCCAGAAATGTCCACCTTCTGATTATTCCTTTGATATGTTGCTTAAATGTATGTTAAAAATAGATATATTGCTCAAGTATCAGACTGAGGTTTTCCTCTATATGGCAGATCAAGAAACGGACAAAGGATTACATTTTGGTTAGTATTTACTTTAAAAATAACAAATTAAAAGTCTATGGTAAGACAAGTCTGAGGAAGCACAGCATGTGAATGTGGTCTGCTCAGATCATTTGAAGTAGAGCTCTTTAGTCAACATGGAGACCATACACGGTATTTGTTTCTTCTCGCTGAAACGGGGATCTTCTGACCAGGACTCGAAGCTGGTGGCCACCATGTAGTTGACCCGTGTGAGGATCTGCATGATCTCAAGTTGCTTGCCGAACTCATTAAAAACATCACAAAGGGCCTGAACGAACCAGGATCCTCGGCCCGGATTCCTCCAGGAATAATATCCTAAAGTAAAAGAGCACACATGTAACAATTTCTCCCTGCATGCCCTAAGATACGTAATTTTAACCAAGACAACAATAGCAATCTCAGAATTCACTGCAAAAAGATCAATGACAAGATAAAAACCAAGATGGCGGACAAGGTAAGAGAAATTATTATTATAATTATTATTATTGTAAATCGAGTCCAATGTGTTGCATGCCGTCCGGATTAAAGCTCACACGCAGAGTACACTTTCGCTTACAGTGAGTTTAAGATTACAGAAATCTCTTAGGGACTTACTGTACCATAATTAGGCCTACGGTTTAAGTTACGGTCAGATGAAAAATTACAGAAGCTTCTACAGTATATTACCAGGTACAGTAGAGTATGCGAACAGGAAGTCTGCCTCTACGGGAATTCTTTGGCTTGGGTTGGCATCAGTCTCTGTTGTGTCATTGGACGGCCCCGAGTCTGTCTGTATGCCTTCATCAAACTCTGAACCCCGACATGCCTGCAAGTAAAAACACATGACCATGTAAACATCCACCTGAAGCACACATTAAAACGACTTGCTGTGCATCATAAGGTATATACTTTTATTAGGATCAAACCCATGCCCTTTGTGTTGCTTATGCAATGCTCTACCACAGAGTTATGTAGGAGCAATTAAATAGCTTTGAAACAATAGACACCATTGTATATAGGTCCTCCTTTTTCTCCTCTACCGCCTTCTCCTCCCACAATCCTCCTGTGGCTCTGCTTCTCTTACCTGGATGAAAAAGAGTTTGGGTTTCCCCACAAGGCTCTTGCACATGTCTCCTCTGAAGAGCGTGGTAACGTTCTTTATGGGCATTGCTCCATCCGTGCCGTAAATCATTCCCTCCTCGCCATGGCTCAGCAAAACGCAGGCAAAACAGGAGCTGTCACTGTGGTCCTCTTCCGAGGCTGCCACACATATGTAAAAAAAAAAAGGTAAATACTTACTATTATTTAACTTTAGCTGTCTTTAGTCTGCCCTCTTGTATTTTTATCTTCAAAAACAAACACCATTACGCAATCCTTTAAACATCTACCACCTCAACCACATTCCGCAAAATTTCCATGACATGGTTTTAGATTTTTTTTTACTCTACTGACTGATGCTTTCAATGTTTTCCAGTAGCACAATTCTTTAAAGGGACATTCCACTTTTTTTTTAATATGCTAATTTTCCAGCTCCCCTAGACTAGAGTTAAACATTTGATTATTACCGTTTTGAAATCCATTCAGCTGATCTCAAGTCTGGTGCTAGCACTTTTAGCATAGCTTAGCGTAATCCATTGAATCTGATTAGACCATTAGCATTGCGCTAAAAATAATAATAAATATTTTTCCAATTTAAAACTTCACTCTTCTGTAGTTACATTGTTTACTAAGACCGACAGAAAATTTAAAGCTGTGATTTTCTAGGCAGATATTAAACTGGCATAATAATCAGTGACTTTGCTAATGTAACATGTCTGCAGGCGTAGTGATATTACGCACTGCCCGAAAATAGTCCCCCTTGGTTACTTTCAAAGGCAGGGGACTATTTTCGGGCAGTGCGTAATATCACTACGCCAGCTGCCGCCATGTTATATTAGCAAAGTCCTTGATTATTACGCCAGAATGAGAGTATAGTTCCTAGCCATATTGGCCTAAAAAATCGCAACTTTTAATTTTCTGTAGGTCTTAGTACACAATGTAACTACAGAAGAGTCCAGTTTTAAATAGGAAAAATATCAGAACTCAGTGGTTATTTTTTAGCGTGATGCTAATGGTCTAATCATATTCAATGGATTGTGCTAAGCTATGCTAAAAGTGCTAGCGCCAGACCCTGAGATCAGCTGAATGGATTCCAAAACTGTAAAACTCAATTGATTAACTCTAGGGGAGCTGGAAAATGAGCAAATTTTTTTAAATAGTGGAATGTCCCTTTAAGCCGTATTCGTAAATCAAATTCAATATCTCGTTTCAGATTTATTTATTCAAGTTTATTTGGTTGAACACTCACCATTTCTAAGGACCCGTTCCATATTATTACAGGTCTGGTCATTGTAGACTTTAACGTCAAAACCCAAGCTTTTAAAGCACTTGTGCAGCTCTCCCGCATCCCGATCTGTTCCATTGCGCACATTCATCCCTTAAATGAAGCAGGGATCAATTAGTAAATAAAATGAATATTCAATAAACCTCTTTCACTACTCCATTAAACCAGCAGTTATTAATACATATTTTCTTTTGTGAATATGCACATAATATGCACCCTGTATGTTATCAATGTAACAAGAAATTTGTGATATGCTAATCTATTTTATTAATTCAATACAGGCAGACAAACACACCTGTTCTCTCATCAAAATTCTTGTTGTTGATGATGATGCACTTGCCCACACGCCGATGGCTCATCTTATACTGGAATGCTGGTGGTGAAACAATCCTGTAATGGCTTTCAGCAGATTGCTCCTTATTCTGAAACTTGCCATCCTTCTTCTTACTGAGTGAGTGAAAGAAAGAGTCTGTTAATTCATCTGTTACCTGACATCTCAACCACATGAGAAACTGTGGTGTTAAGATAGCACAATTATCAAATATAGACAAAAATATATTTAGTAAAGTAACAAAAAAAAAGAAACACTGATACATGTAAATGATCAACAAAACCTCAAGCAACTCATAACCCTGCATGTCAGTTAATACCAACCAGGTTATCAAACCTCGTAAATCTATTACCGTTTGCCATTTTCTATTATTAATCATAATATAAACTACATACGATTATATTCCACATGCCTGAAAATAAAATTCTCAAAGATGTCTCATATCTCCATTGTAAAATTTCCAGGAGAACCGTTCAGATTGAGTAGCCCATAGTGGCTACTGGATGTAGAATATGTGCCTGTATTCCAGAAGAGCTTACTCATCACGTTACCTAAACACAACAATGGGCTCCTCTCTATACACACTCTCTACCTTACACACCAACATAGTGGAGCGAATCATTGTTCCACAGATGTCCCATGTGATCTGGGGCAGAAGCCTAACAGTTCCCCCCGCTTTAGACCCTAGTCCCTCCCTACCTCATACCCCATCTGAGCGCTCTCCTACCTGGGCTCTTCATTTAAAGGTACGCCACTCTGCATTGAAACGTATTGCTTGTTTCTATCTCGGCTGAATTTGTTCCAAATTTAGTCTCTTTGGATGGATTTTTTCCTTGTGGGGTGATGTGATGTGTGCTAGGATCCTGGCATGCTCTATACTCTATAAAGAGAGTAGTGGTGGCTCCGCTGGGCAGGGGCGGTGCACGCTACCTGAGTCAGCACCAACGCCACCCACCAGAGCTTTCGAAAGGCCTATTCAAATCACAAGGGTCATGTGGGACATTGACAGACCCTATACTGTCAAACAAACAATGAAGTGACACACCAGTCAAGTCACACAGGGCAGTCAAGCTCAAAAAGTGACAAGAAATGGTTAGTGAATGGTAATAGTAAAACTATTAGAGCATCAAAATAAAAAAAGATTTGATTCTGATATTACCATTTGAAAATCTCTATAAGTAATGACCCTACAGAGGTTTTAAGTACAGAGAAACTCAGATCCTGAACTCTAATAAATAAAAAGTTGCATGGCTGTCATTTATATAGCAGCCTGTGGCGCCACCTAGTGTGGGACATAGACTTTATGTTTGGAGACTACGTTTAAACTAATAATGGCCACTAAAGAAACAGTGTATTTTATAACAAACTGTAATATCTAATGCCTGCATTTGTGGTCCATCCTGACACCTCATGAATGAATAAACATATTTATTTTGTCACAAGTCCATGTCAAGTCTCAAATCTTTAAGGGCCTCATCCAAGTCAAGTTTTAAAGGGATAGTTCACCCAAAAATTAAAACTTTGTCATAATTTTCTCATCCTCATGTTGTTATAAACCTGTATAAGTTTCTATTTTTGGTTGAACACAAAATAAGATATTTTGATAAATGATGGTAAACACATGGCTGATTGTAACCATTGAATTCCATTTTAGGAAAAAATATGGGAGTATTGTGATAAATGATGAAGAAGATATTTTTAATAAATGATGGTGAGCACACAGTTTCCGGTACCCATTGAATTTCATCGTATTTGTTTTTCCTACTATGGAAGTCAATGGTTACAATCAGCTGTCTGCTTGCCATCATTTCTCAAAATATCTTCTTTTCTGTTCATCAGAAAATTTTTGGGTGAACTTTAAGTAGTGTTTCAATTCTTAAATTCCCTTTAAGGAATTTCCACATGCTGCAGGTTTGTTTTACTTATCCTCTATGGTACATTCACACGTTAATGCTTGACGGAAGGCATGTCTGAAGCGTGGCCAACAGCCAATCACAGTGGCCGCATGGTCTTGCATAAACATAATTTGCTTGCTCTGCACTAGGCTATTTGCATTAGGCGATCTGATTGGCTGACCCATGAATTGGCGCTTGAAAAATGTTCAACTGCTGCCACAAGCAAAGGCAGTGACGAGGCGCCGACAATTCAGTTTGGCAACACATGTAACCCATTACACCTCATGTAAATGTACCGTTACAGAACAACGTGTTTCTTATATATCTATTACAAAGTGTTATGTCTACAGATTTCTTTTAAGCAAAAATGCATGAGAGATTTCATTCTATTCAATTCAGTGTCGATTTTGAGAGAAACATTTTTAAATTATATACCTGTTTTCTTGTGTTGTTGTTCACAGGCCTCAAAGTTAGAGTAAAGGTCAAGGTTAAGTCTTAAAGGAATAGTTCACCCCAAATCGAATATTCTGTCATCATTTACTTACCCTAAAGTTGTTCCAAACCTATATAAATTTCTTTCTTCTGTTAAACACAAAAGAAGATATTAAGATAAAGAGCAGTATTATTGTTTCCTTCTATGGAAGTCAATGGTGCCCCAGATCTGCTTGGTTACAAACATTCTTTTAAAATATTTTTGAACTTTGTGTTTAGCAGAACAGAGAATATTATGCAGGTTTGGAACAGCATGAAGATAAGTAAATGGTGACAAAATTTTAATTTTTAGTGAACTGTCCCTTTAAAACTTTATATCTTCTGTAAATCTCACCCGCCAAACAGGAAAAATCTTCCTTTCCTGTCAGGTTTTGCATCAGTTTCATCTTCTTCCTCATAGCTCTCTTGGTCCTCTGTCACATCATTCTCAGCTTCAAGAGTTTCTTGATCCATTCTGAAGGATAAGAAAGAAAATGGATACACTTGAGCATAAACAAACCTAATTCATGTTAGCCTTCATGTTTAGAATGATTCACCCATAATAATAACTGTAGCAAATATGTTATTTTAAAAGAAACTACTGTTACCATTGTAAATATAGTCATAAAGTGTCTTTACAGTTTATAACTTTTATATATATTAACTTAAATAGAAGTGTCTCCCTCTGCAACCAGATCCTCACTTTTACTTTCACTTTGTAAAGACGTATTGGATGTATTCAGCTTTTTCCTGAATTCTCTGTTTATTTTAAGCTCATATTGTAAATAAATCCTCTGTGTTACTGTGATTTGTTAACTTTAATGTTAAGGAGTGACGAGGTGTTTCAGGATGACAGAAAAGAGGTTTGCCACTTCCTCATTCACACCCACAAACGCGACACGAGCCGCTAAAAATTAAACACATTTTCAGTTTGTAGCTATTATTATTAATGCTACAATTCTTATAAAACACATTAGCGATACATTATGTAATGTGTTGTAAACGTTAAAATGATTCGCGATGATGTGAAAAGATCCACCTAAACCCGATAGCATTATGTATGCATTGATGTAACATACAGTATGTTGAACCTGTTAACGCAATTTTATTTGTTATTTCCTCACGTTTGAGAAACCCGATCGAACATGTTTATAAACGTAAATACGTATTACAGTAATGTATAAATATAAACATATTTATATGGAAATAAAGTGTCAAATTCCTAAGTTTCAACGCGTATTGTAGCAATGTAACGCAAACATCCGTAGCTACTGCTGTTAAACAAAGATTAAAATTTAGCGTAGCTAGATGTTTTCATAACATGACTGTAACTTTATTGTCCATAAATTACTTACATTTCTGCCGGATTAGCTTTAATTCTGTTAAAAGTTCTTCCAGGCAAGATCTACGCTGTTGTAGATCGCCACATAGAAAACGAAACCACTTCCAAACTTTCCTGCTCTTTTTTTTTTTTAAGAAACAGAAACGTAACACTTACAGTAGGAGGAATCTTCCTGTTTATTAATTAAATACAATAGAAAAGCTTTTTAAACAACGGAAACGTGCTGTAACCCACAAATATGTAGGAAACTAATGTTAAAAATTTCTGCAATTATTTTTGTATTAAAACATATTCATATTTTTACTATTAAACAATATTGCAATTTTAACAGAACTACAATGATAGTTTTTAAACTATTATTTCCTTTATTATAAGACAAAATAAAATATATACAAAATATATAAACAGCCAATAAGAGACTAGAATATACTACTTTGAAGTCACATTCACATTTACATCATTTTAATTTAAAGCGCCCATAGTGCATTACAAGGGGTAAATTTTTATCAGTATGTGTGTCATTTGGGTTTGAACCGATGACGTTTAGCACTGCTAATGCAATCCTATACAAGGAGCACAGTCGCTTAACAGTGCACTATACAGTTTATTTTATATATCTATTAATGAAATTACATAAACTCTCAGGAAAAAGTACATAAGTACAAATTTGTACCTAAAGCAGTGGTTCTCAAACTAGCGGCAGGACCCCCTTGGGGGGGGGGGGCACGAGATTGTGCCAGGGGGCCCCAGTATTATGACATTTTATAAAATACATTAATTTATCATAAATTCTATGTAATTAAAACTCATAAAAATAAGGCTACTAGCCATCAGCACTAGAGATTTTTTTATGTAATGAATTTTCTGTGGGGGTGCAAAGATATGCACCCTACACAAGGTGTGGTGCACGCCAAAAAGTTTGAGAAACACGGGGTCTCATTCACTAAACATGCGTACGCACAAATTTGTTCGTAAATGTGCGTTCGGACGTTTTAACTTACAAATCATGATTCAACAACGTTTATACTAACATTTCTTCTAAATGTTTCAGAAAAACGTAAGAATAACTTAGACCACACCTATCCAATAATCATGAACAAGGAAAAAGAACGCTATAATATATATCTGTGTTTTATATTTTATATATATTTTTCATGATTATTGCATACATGTGGTCTAAGTTGTTCTTACGTTTAAAATAAAATTTATTATGAAAGTTTTTGTTGAATCATGATTTGTAAGTTAAAACATCTGTACGCACATTTTACCAACAAATTTGTGTGTACGCATGCTTAGTGAATGAGACCCAATTACCTAAAAAGTGCATATTATTTCCCTGACAGGTACATATTTGTAGCACACATTTATGCATGTCTGTACCTAAAACATTAGTACACTGTAAGGGGGAGTGCACACCAAAGCTTTTTTACATGGCTGAAAACGCCCGGCAGACAGCTTTATTTCAGCCGACTGCCAGCTTTCTTCAGCTGAGCTCTTTGGTTACTGTGATACTTCTGCTTTGCTTGTCATTGTACGATGCGCGGTTGGTTGTTGTGATATTTTTTCCACCGATCCTCCAAGTCATTTCAACTTACTGTTATTTATCTTGACTAGAGATGAGTTGTTGTTATAACTACAGATGAGTTGTTATAACTTATAAAATATAGTTGAAAAAAGTCAACTTGAATTTTTGTTGATTCAACAAAATAATTTAAGGCAGCAAAGTTTTTTTACAGTGTACCTTTATTTCTGAGAGTGTTTAAATTTGTGTTATTTCATATTTTGATGCATTTGATACTATTATAAAATGTGAAAAAAAAAAACATAAAAAAAGGAGAAAGTGACCATAAACTTTCGACCGTATATTAGTTCGGAGGATTATTCTTAATTAAGTTTAAAACTCAAACATAAAATTACTACACATTTGTGAAATTGGTCTCAAACCGAATACCAAGATATAGCCTTATAACTAGCTCCTTTAAATTCTAGCAAAATAGTAAAGATCTGAACAAAATATCTTATTTGAGGAAATGACAGACAAAGCAATAATGGCTCATACACAGGAAAGAAAGTAAAGACGTAATGCATTTAATTCCACGTGCAATGACAAATCTACCCGTGACTTCATTCACCTATTTAGAGCAAGACTGTAGGCACTGACTAATCGACTCAAAACACCGTGATCGCTATTCAGTGACATCCCTCACCCCTTTAAGTTACAGACAGCTGGACAGCCAGTCAGCTGCGCGACAAGAGCCCAAAGAGGGCGGGAATTTTGCACCCAATGACATGTTATAGACAGGGTCCCTGTCAAAGAGCAGATCTAACTTTAACACAGGACAGATACAGAGACTGAAGTGGAAATAAGGGACCGTCTGGGACGCCTTGCTTTTCCTGTACTGACTGTCTGTACAAGTTGTTTTTATTTTCTCTGGAGTTGCTGTTTTAATAGGACAAAGACATGAATGTTCAAAAGTGTGCCAGGTGTGGGTTTGTGGTGTACCCGGCAGAGAAGGTCAATCTTATTGGTCAGGTAAGCTTGTACAGATATTGTACATCTAACAACTTGAATAATTGTTTAGCCATGTTACCCATATTGTACGCAGACTGTTTTGGATCAGCTAACTCAAAAAATCTTTATTGTTATTGTTTCTTTCAGAATTGGCACAAAGCATGTTTTCACTGTGAGGTGTGTAAAACGGTTTTAACAGCCAATAATTATGAGAGCTATCAGAAAAGGCCTTTCTGCAAAGTGTAAGTTTTTGAGAATTGCTTCTCATTTTTTGTTTAATACTTACTTTTTACTTTTTAATTATTTCTTTTTTTTAAAATAAATTTTCAAAACTTAAAAATCTAGTCTATATTTAAAGGGATAGTTTACCCCAAAATAAAAAAATGTCATTTTTTTGTTCATATTCTTTACTCTGCTGAATACAAAAGAAAATATTTTAATAAATGATTGATTTCCTTAGTATTTGTTTTACCTACTATGGAAGTCAATGGGTACCATCAACTGTGTGGTTACATAATTTTTTTAAAACAACTTCTTTTGTGTTCAAAAGAATAAAAAAAAACTCAAGACAGGTTTAGAACAACATGACGCAGATTAAATTATGAACTATCCCTTTAAATAACTTAAATGCATTATATAACAAGTTAAACTCACTTAATGGTTAAACTCTATAATTTGACTGATAATTTAATTGATGTAAATATGTCTTTTTTAGGCACAATCCAAAGAATAATACGTTCACTAGTGTCTATGAGACTCCCGTCAACATCAATGCAAAGAAACAGACTGAGGCGGTCAGTGAGGTGAGCTACTGTATTAATGATGTAACAAACATCAGAAAACACAAACTTTTGCAAATCTTACTATGAAAAAATATATATATTTATTTATATATGATATACATACACATATATTGAGCAGCATGAAAACTATGAACACAAAAATATGAAAATGACCAACATTAAAATATTTGAAACAATCATACCAAATGTTCTGAAAGAAATAAATTATTTCTTTTTTAAACGAATAAACTTTAAAAGATGGGCTATATGATTGGCTTTCTAGTGCTAACTAGGATTGGTCAACACCGGATATTGCTACCTAACTCATAGGCGAAGTATTTGAGGAAATGAATATGGGTCACAATGCTTGTTAAACCTAGCTTTAGCACGGGCCATGGGTATTGCATGATGTGCTGGGTTATGGGGCTGTTTTTAGAAAAGCTTAAAGGCTTCTGTGACTCCACAGCTTTGGAATGAGATCTGCATCTCTCATTCAAGTTATTTCTGTGTTGTGACATGATACCCCCCAGGGCTTCTTTATGTATTTGCTGTTTAAATTTATACCTCATAAACATGGACCACCTCTCAGAGTCCCTGCGTCTCTCACTTGGACGGATCGCAGCTGTCCATGTCTGTCAGTAAGCCATGTTGGCTTTCACCAAGACTGACAGTGTCCAGACACTTCACATTTCACATGTGCAATGGCCATCCTTTCCAAATATCAATTAATAGGGGCCAATGATGTCACACATTTACATTGAGTTGGGTTTATTTTGGGGAATTTGTGTAAAGACATTCAGAATAATTTTTTTTTTTTAGAATAAATACCGAGAGGAGGGCGAGCGTTTTATGTCCACTTTTCACTATGACATGAAATCAAAAGATATCGAGCAGGCTCGTAAGGCAAGCCAGCTTGCTAGCCAGGTAAGTAACCCAAAAATAACAACAGGGGTATCTATATAAATGCAATTTGTCTGTGCGGCATCTGACTGGTTTTTAATCTTTCACTACTCAGCAAGGCTACCAAACTGCGTTTGCGGGCCAACAGTCGTGGTACTCCGGCAGCGTCACTAGCCAGGAAGTTGTACGGGTGAGCCAGGCCCAGAAAACCATCAGTGATGTAAGTAAAGTGGTTGAGACTTTATGGTACTTAAAGGGATAGTTCACCCAAAAATGAAAATTTTGTCATAAAGACCTCCGTTCATCTTCAGAACACAGTTTAAGATGTTTTAGATTTAGTCCGAGAGCTTTCTGACCCTCCATTGAACAACTATGTACGGTATACAGACCTGGAAGAGAAGACAATGTTGAATAAAGTTGTAATTTTTGGACCAAAATGTATCTTCGATGCTTCAACAACTTTCTAACTTACACACAGATGTCACATGGACTACTTTGATGATGTTTTTATTACCTTTCTGGACATGGACAGTATACCGTACATACGTTTTTAATGGAGGGTCAGAAACTGTAAACATCTTAAACTGTGTTTTGAAGATTACAGAGGTCTTATGGGTTTGAAACGACATGAGGGTGAGTCATTAATGACATAATTTTAATTTTTTTGGGTGAACTATTCCTTTAATGATAATAAATAAATAATTTACAATTATGTATTACAGGTGGAATATAAGCGAGGCCACGAGCAGCGTGTGACACAGTTTACTTCTGTGACAGACACACCTGAAATCTTACATGCCAAGACCGGAGCCTCATTAGCTAGTGATGTAAGGGTGCATTTGTCCCCCCATACTAACATAACACAAATCATTTATTGTGAACTTCCTCTATTGTGTTTTTAACATGGGATGCTTCATGTTCTTATACAGGTGAAATACACAGAGGAATATGAGCAGTCTAAAGGAAAAGGCAGTTTTCCGGCTATGATAACTCCAGGATATGAAATGGCAAAGAAAGCAAACACACTGGCTAGCAATGTTAGTCTCTGTGCAGTCAGATCCATTGTAACCTTACTATAACATAACTTTTTTGATTAACTAAAACACTTTGTTTGCTGTAACACAACTTTACTGTGACGTTTATTTTCTAATCTTTTCTTTCAGCTGCAATATAAAAAAGGACACGAGGAAAGAGTCTCACAGTACACCACTGTGACAGACTCTCCTGATGTTCTTCTAGCTAAAAACCAGGGGAAAATCGCTAGTGATGTAAGCCAATCGCACCACACTGAAGCTAATACATTTCCATTCAGCACATATCCTAATTTTGCATTTCTCTCCGTCATAAAGTATGCCTACACGGAGGAGTATGAACAACACAGAGGCAAAGGCAGTTTCCCTGCCCACTTCACCCCAGGATACCAGGTGGCCAAAAAAGCAGGCGAGATGGCCAGCAAAGTAAGTGTCTGAATGTAACGTGCATTAAGCAGGTATGTCAGCTCCACTCGTATGGTGATTGTGAAACCAACAATGTTTATTTGCAGTTGAAGTATCAACAGAAATACGAGCAGGAGATTAAAGGGAAAGCCAGCACTGATGCCGGATCTGCCGAATTCGCTCTGGCCAGAGAACACGCAGACCATCTCAGTCAGGTCAGGCTGCATCAAATGATCAAGAGCATTCCCTTTGGGAAACAATGTGTCGTATCATCGTAACGATCCGTGTCTCATTCCTGCAGCATGTCTACACAGAAGAATATGAACAGCAGAAAGGCAAGGGCAGCTTTCCGGCCATGATAACTCCTGGATACCAGATGGCCAAAAAAGCTCATGACTTAGCCAGTGATGTGAGTAACATCACCTTCCTTTTACAGTATGATTAGACCAGTGTTGGGGAAAGTTACTTTTAAAAGTAATGCATTACAATATTGAGTTACTCCCAAAAAAAGTAACTAATGCGTTACTTAGTTACTTTTTATAAAAAGTAATGCTTACGTTACTTTTAAGTTACTTTTGCATTACTTTTTCTTACTTGGCTGAGGCTCAATCTCTTTCAGGCCTTGCATGTGTTTTTTATGACTGAGAAGTTCTTAGTCAAATTAATTAAACTGAAAAAAGTAACTCAAATATGAATGTATACATTTATAACGTAATGCGTTACTTTACTTGTTACTTCAGAAAAGTAATATTATTACGTAATGCACATTACTTGTAATGCATTAACCCCAACACTGGAGTAGACAATGTTTCACATATTAGAAATTTCACAATTCATAGTAAAAATAGCCCCATGTACCAATTTTAAGTCAGTCTTTATTTGATTTACTTGCACTAGTACTACAGTATATGACCAGTATATTGCATTGAGGTTTTCTGCAAGCTAAATCTAATATCAAACTATTATTTTAATTTAATGTTAATTCATTATTTATTTATTTTATAACATATTAAATTTTAAAAAATCTAAAAATAAATAAATGATTTAATTAATATTTAAAACTGATACTTGAAAAATCCTATAAAATTATTTACAGCAATTTATAGACGCATTTTGACTGGTCTCATTTACACCAACAATTTATCCCCTAATAAAGTATTATCTACTATGTAGACCAGTTGTTCTAAAACTGGTGGCGGATTTATGACATTTTATAAAATAATTAATAATATATATAATTAATAAATTAATTGATCATAAATTCTGTGCAATTAAATCTCAGAAATATAAGCCTACTAACCAACAGCACTACATTACACTGTAAAAAATTAGCTGTAATTATGCAGCTGGTTGCCAGTAACTTACTGTAGAAGATAAAGACCGAAAATGTTTCATGTTCATTTAACTTTGAACGAACTGTTGCCAGTAAATAACATAAATGTAAAATCTACAGTAAGTGACTGGCAGCTAGTTGCCAGTAATCCCCAGTAAGGCTGTAATTTCTATGTTTTGTTTAATTTAAATATTAGGTTTTGGAAGGTTTTATGTCATAAATTTTCTTTGGGGGGCCACGAAGGAATGCAGTGTATACAAGGGGGGGCGCACGCCAAAAAAGTTTGAGAACCACTGATGTAGACAATCATGCCAGTAAAAAGCACAGTGAGTGTCTAAATGATTGATGTTCTTTAACACCACAGGAATTCATCCTGACAGTTCCTGGACAGCAGAGTTTTTCTGGTATTTTTGTGTTTAAATAACACCTACCTTATCCCTGTCTCTCCATATTTAACCTACAGCTGAAATATAAGAAGGACCTGAACAAGATGAAGGGATCTTCTGCATACCACACTTTGAACTCTGAAGACAACCTGACTCTGAAAAGCGCACGTAAAATCAACAAGCTCATGAGTGAGGTGAGCAGACTTATTGGTTTATCTGTAACATTGTTTATCTTACTGATTTCTCTTGCTTCCTATTTGGAAAATAGGAAAACTTACAGATCCGACCCTTAAATGTCCATTAGGTGATGTTGTAGTCCAATCCGTCCAATTCTAAATCTGTCTTTATTTGATTTACTTGCACTACAGTATATTGCATTGAGGTTTTCTGAATTGACATTTTGAGATTCTTGACATTTTGCAAACGAGAGAGAGAGAGAATAAAAAACACATCTGTCATTGGCTCAGACCTACAGTCTCCACACCTGCATTCTACCCTGAGCCCTCTTGCTGTGTCCAGCCACCCATAGACTTAAACAAAAAACAGCTCACAAGCCAACAGGACGACATCATTACATTCTAGTAGCCCATCTGTCTGCATGCCACAGCGTATCTACAAATAATACCACATCTTCAGTCTGCCAAAATTTACAAGCAGATGCCAAAAGTGCACATGCATCTCTGCATGAGGGGTCACCACAAGGTATAACTGCGTACCTGACCCGGACTTTCTTCCTTTTTCAGGTTGAATACAAAAAAGACCTCGAGACAACCAAAGGGCACAGCATCAACTACTGCGAGACACCACAGTTCAAGAATGTGTCGAAGATCGCCAAGTATACCAGTGATGTGAGTGCCTCATCAGTGATATGACTACTATATCCAAAGTATGACAGCATACTCTATATTTACTGTACAGTGGTACTTATACTTGTTCACTTGATACATTTTCCACTCATTCTTTAATAAACCATTAAGTTTTGCTTTGGTAATGGAGAACTTGGTCACCGAAACCTCTTTTAACAGAAATGTGAATACTGCAGGTGCTGCAATATTGTTTCACTTCTTATTTTTGTGGGTTTGATCACAGAATAAATATAAAGAGAATTACACCAATCACATGAAAGGGCACTATGAAGGGGGCGGCATCGACAAGAAGACCATGCATGCCATGAATGTCAGAAAGCTGGCCAGTGATGTAAGTATTTAAAAACTTTTTTAGGCCATATTATCTTAAAGATGAAAACAAATTCTAGAGAGTTAGTTCTGCTAATATATACATCTTATGGAAAATATAATAACAGGGCCTCCAGGCCATAAATATAAAATTTTTTTACTGTAATGTACTTATATTTTGTAATACCATCTCAAAAAGTCTCAAAATCAAATTCTGTAAAAACGAGATCTTTGACAAAATTAAAGGGATAGTTTCCTCTATATTATTTCTTTGTTCCGATGAACACGAAGGAAGATATTTTGAGGAATGTAAGAATACTATGGAAGTCGATGGGGCCTCTGATTGGTTTGGTTACAAACATTCCTTAAAATATCTCCCTTCATGTTTATCAGAACAAAGAAATGTATACAGGTTTGTAACAACATGAGAGTGTTAAAATGATTCACAGAATGTTCTTTACAATATGATGATTTTATGTAGAAAACAGCAAATCTACAAAAAGCTGGGTTTTCCCAGGCTAGGTCAGATATTTCCCTGTACTACAAAATTAGTGAATACAAAATACAAATAAATTGTGAAAGCGCTATAGAAATACATTTAAATTGACTTATAAAACAAACAAAAAAATAAATAATAAAACAAATACTTCTTTTTTTAGGGCTGTCAAAAGACAAATCGCGATTAATCGCTTACAAAATAAAAAAAATTGTTTGCATAATATATTTGCGTGTGTATTATGCAGGCTCGGACTGGTAATCTGTACAACCGGGCAAATGCCCGGTGGGCCGCTCGACATGTGGGCCGGTGGCCTCCGAGATTTTTTTTTTCATGCCAAAATGTTTAAGTTATTTATTTTCGGCCCGTCATGTATAAATGCAGTTGCATTTGGCTTTGGGGGCGGGTGATAGGAAAATATTTTCGGCTTCTTCATGACAGGTTCAGTGTGTGTTACGATCGCGCACCCATGCCCCACCCCTCAAATGGATTTGTCCAAGCAGCCGCTGGGTTTATGTGGAAATATACAGTGATGATAGCGCATCATTTAGCCTTGCACTTAAGAAAAATCATTATGGACAACAGAGGCTCCAAAAAGAAGAAATGGGGAGCGGAGAAGATCCGCGAGAAAAAGTCGCCCAGGTATATTAACAACCGCCCAAATATATCTGGCATAACTTTTTTTGTTCTTCCGTAATAATGACACTATTTGATAATGACATTTGCGTGCGAGGCGAGCACGTGTCTCTTCCAAGGAGTTCGGTATGTGTTCGCGTGCTCTCTGTTTCTCTATGAATTGGCTGTGAGCCGAGGCAAGTTCAGTGTCACGTTGTGTCCATGTTTCTGAACTTGAGCAGAGTTGTATGCATAAAGGCCCGGGTATACTTTTTTTCCGCGTCCGGCTCGCGCGCGCACGCGTCCGCGCAGCTTTCCGGGTATAGTCCTCGCGGCTACACGCGGATGGCCGCGTTCGACACTATACGCAATACAAATGATTTCTTATTCAAATTATTAGTCTAACAGGCTGTCAGGGCAGCACTGATTTTGAGACATTTACAGTACATTATAACATTAGGATAGGTGAAGAAAAGTAACTGATCCACCATTGCAAACACAGTTTAGAACAAACAACAAGACAACAAAGAACAGGAATCAAACAAACATGCTCCAGAGCTTTCTGTTCTTGGAAGAAGTAAAAGTTAAAGAAGAAAAACGATAGTGTGTGTGCAAATGCTGTCTATTTCCTTTGTATAATTGTTTATAGTGGAGTGTCCTGTCTAAATATTTTCATGCGCATGCGCTGTCGTACGCGGACTGTACGCGCACTGTCCGCGCGGTCTCAAATTTTGGGCTGCACGCGGACGGTCCGCGCGGCCGGCCGCGGACCCTCCTGATGACGAAAATGACGTCATGCGGACGGCGCGCATACGCGGACGTCCCGAGTATACTTTCGGCTTTAGAGGTCTTCACAGAGGACCCGTACAGTTCCGGGTCTATGTTTTAAAGGGGCAGTTGGGTCTCGGTCGGTCCCAGTTTAATTATGCTACTTCGGGTCCTGGGTCTGATCGACCAGTCGGCGCTAATGCGTTAAAGCTCTAGTTTCTATGGCTATAACAACTGGCTCTTGTTTTGAAAGTCACAATGCACTTTCTTTCTTATATTTTTATAAATATTATTAATTAACCATCTTTGCTTTCTGAGCAAACATTTTAGATATAAGAGATGGTAATCTTTTAATCTGCAAGAGAGAAATGGAAAGAGAGGCACTTTTACTGCTTCTGCTCTAATATAAAGTGAAGAAAGCTACATAAACCATTATAACACCGGTCACATTTATAATCTATAGACCTATTTATAATCTATAGACCTGCACTGTCTATCATTAATATACTTTACACTTTGATAAAAGGGGTCATCTACACAAGTATTGCTTCATATAACAGTGCAAAAATAGTAAAGTGTTTTTGTGGTGCTTCGACAAACAGTGTCAGCTTTGTTCATGGCAAAGAGAGTTTGAGGTGGTTGAATTTTAACTATACTGTGAAATTAATATAAATGTTTAATAAATCAAAGCATTGGGTTAGAGGGGCGATTTTGGTATCGGTGGGCTTGTGTGTGGAGTGGGGGGGGGGTCGTCGGTCCAGTGGTGGGCCGTTCCACGAGGAAATTGCCAGGGCCGAATTTTGTTCCCAGTCCGACCCTGGTATTATGTATATATAAACACACACACACATATATTTAAGAAATTTAAGAAACATGTTATTTATGTATATATTTTTACATTTATATATTTAAATTTATATATACAATTAAATATAATTTAATTAACACTGCTGGTGTTTATATGAGTACCACCAGACCTGGTGGTACCCATATATACACCAGCAGTGTACATTTAACACTGGTAATTTAGCTGTGTAAGATATATATATAAATGTTGTAATATAAAATGTAATTGTTTCTTAAATACATACATGCGTGTGTGTATTTATATTTACAAAATAATTACAAACAGTGCACATACATATATTATGCAAAAACAAACTTTTATTTAGTATACGATTAATCACGATTAATCTTTTGACTGCCCTTCTTTTTTAAATTACAAATCTCTGGCATAGTGCTGAGTGTTTACTGTACATACTGTGGTACTCTGTGATTTTAGATTGCCTACAAATCAGATTATGAGCATGAAAAGAATGTGCAGGGTGAGTACAACTATCCTGCCACTATTACCCCATCCTACCAGTCACAGAAAAAACTGGAGCCACTTAAAGATGTAAGTCTACCATTTTGTTTACAGTCCATGAACTGTTTATAAAAGAAGAATTGTGTTTAACATATTATTGCTTCCTTAAACTTGACCATTTAAGTATATATAATCAACTTTAGATAACTAAGATAAGCTAAATCTATTTTGTTTCACGTAGAAAAACTACAGACAACATATCGACAAACTGAAATACAGCCAGGTTACGGACACTCCTGACATTGTGCAAGCCAGAATCAATGCTCATCAACTCAGCAATGTAAGCATCAGTTAAGAGTGTTTTAGGACATTAAATCTAACGTGCAATGTTAGTGCCACGTGTATAATCGATATCATTCTTCACACAGTTGAACTACAAGGCTGACTATGAGAAGACAAAGACGCAGTATACATTATCCCAAGATACACCGGAGATTAAGAAGGCCAAAGCCAATGCAGAGCTTGTTAGTGATGTAAGTCTATTCTGTACTCACAAATACCAGAACCTTGACACATAGCTTTGTGTTGATTGCATTGTGATCTTTGCATTGTGAACACTTACAGATCAAATACAAGGAGGATTGGGAGAAAAACAAATCTAAAGCTTGCGATATTGGCATGGACACACTGACGCTCAAAGCTGCCAAAGCCTCCGGAGATCTGGCTAGCGATGTAAGAATCTGTCCAAGTTAATTGAAATGAGATATTTTTAGAAATTAGAGGCTGACAGATAACTGATATAACTTATCTTATCTGATATGAATTGTCCTTGGATGTATAAATTTTTAATTAAATTTAATCAGACACCTTTATCTAAAGCAACGCACAGTGGCAGCTCGTGACTGCTCTTCCGAGGGGCACAAATTCAAAATATGTGTTCGGAGTGTCATGTGTGTTGCTCGTGTTTTTAAAATATGTGTTTGTTGCGTCATGTGAAGCATGTGCATCACATGTTTTGTCAAAATAAGTGCCTGCTGCACACGAGTCAAAACCGTTTATGATAAAAGAGATGCTCACGTTCATAAAATAAGCGCAAGACACTCCCTTAACACTAAACTCTGATTACGCGAGCGTCTCTATGTGCCGAACACATATTTTAAGATGACGAACCACACACGTGACGAGCTACATACATGTTGTGACGAACTTCCCATCGTGCGCCCTCGAAAAAAGTCACCCCCGCCACTGGCAATTAGTGATGCACCGATGTATCGGCCGCCGATATTTATTGGCCGATTTTTGATGGATTTGAAACCATCGGCATATCGGCAACAGCACGAGAAAGGCCGATACCGATTGTTTATTAATTAACCACATAAAGGCAATGAGTTGCATGTCTGTTGCGTAATCCAGCATTTTTAACAATAATTATCAAAATAATTAAATACTTCCCAAAACAAAATAAGTTGTATAAATTATAGTTTGTCAGACGTGCGATGAGGGAAAAAATAATAAATAGCGTAATAAATCATGCGAGATTACTCATTCACGTGATCCATGCGCTCTAGAGTATTTCGGGAAAATGCCTGCGGTCTGGGCTTTCTTCAAAATCTCGGATAAAGACCAAAAAATTGGCATTTGCAACGAGTGTTCTGCAGAAATATCAAGAGGAGGTAGTATTGTATACAAGTGTTTAATATCGGTATCGGCCAGAAGTTGATGTTTAAATTGGTATCGGCCCAAAAAATCCTATCGGTGCATCCCTACTGGCAATGCATTCAAAGCATCACTTGCAATGGATTGAATTTGTATATTTTTCTATCACTATGTGCTTTTTCTGGGAATTGAACCATAGACTGTAAATAAATATGGACGTAGTGTCTGTGATGTCACCCATAGGTTTGTGAAGAGCATTTTTGAAGCCCAAAGTAGGCGGAGCCTGCAGTCGATATCTTGGTAGTACGTCACTTAACAGATAACAAAAAAAACGGCCACCTAGCAGCGACAAAATAGACCAAAAACACGTTTTGTACCAGGCTGTAAACATATTTATTTCTGCTGTAAAGTTGGGCATTTTAATAATAGGGGGTCTATGGGATTGACTCCATTTTAGAGACCATCTCTAGCGGCCAGTCTATGAATTGCATTTTAGTCACTTCCATGTTGGATCAGAAGGTTGCCCAATGGATTGAACCCATATTTTTTGGGGCCTGAGCTACAGGAATACCTAGAGACTGTCAAATTTTGCTCACAGGGCGCAATTAAAATATCTGATTAATACATGTAAATATCTTGGGTTGTATAGATCAAGTACAAGGAGACATATATGAAGAACAAGGACAAAGCAATTGGTATGGATGTCAGTGACACCAAAACCCTCCACTCGCTTCAGGTGGCCAAGCTGAGTAGTGAGGTAAGTCCCTTGTTTTAAACATTATCCTTGGGGTTGCTGACACAATGACACAAATACCATATAAGTCTCATAATACAGACTAAGCCATAACATTTTGCTTAACAGACTGCATATAAAAAGGGATCTAAGGAGACTCAGTCCCAGTTCCACCTGCCTTTGGATATGGTGAATCTGAGCCATGCTAAAAAAGCTCAAGCCCTGGCAAGTGACTTGGACTACAGGAAGAAACTACACGATTATACCGTCCTGCCTGATGACATGAAAGTGCAGCAAGCTAAGAAGGCCTACCAACTACAGAGCGATGTAAGATTATCAGTATACAGGACTACAACAGTACGGTAACACATAACACACGTCTAATATAGGGATATTGACTTGTTTTTTGTAGAACCAGTACCGATCAGACCTAACCTGGATGAAGGGAGTGGGTTGGGAGGTGGACGGCTGCCTGGATGTGGAACAGGCCAAAAAAGCAGGAGAACTTGTCAGCGAGGTTGGTCATCATTACACATCTTTTATGTACTGATCTTTACTTTCATTGCTTTAATTTTGTGTTTTTCACCTCTATGCAGACAAAGTATCGCCAGAAGGCGGATAGTGTTAAATTTACACAAGTTGCAGACACCCCCTCCATCAAACATGCCAAGAAGAGCCAGGAGCTACAGAGCGGGGTAAGATATTGATATTTATCTCTACCTTTTCATTGGTTGAAGCGCACACGACATGAATTGGCCCTTTTTTGCCCCTTAGCTGGCATACAAGGCGGGCACAGAGCAGATAATCCACCAATACACCATGAGCAAAGATGAGCCTCTCTTCAAACAAGCCAAAGCTAATGCAGAACTTCTTAGTGGGGTATGAACCAAATCATGACTATATCTATGGTACACAAATAAACTGCACAGTGACTAACATCCACTTCCTGCTTTTAATCAACACAGAAAGCATATAAGAGTAGCTGGGAGGAACAGAGGGAGAGGGGCTTTGAACTGGGCATGGATACGCTTTCCATACTATCAGCCAAAGCAACACGAGATCTCGCCAGCGATGTGAGTGAATGTACACCCTGCTAACACACATGACCAATGATTGACATTTATGGAACTCAGACTGTCATGTAAATGCTCCCGGTTAATGTGTCTAGGTTAAGTACAAGCAAGAATACGAGATGACGAAGGGGAAGATGATCGGCGTGAACGCTGTGTCTGGTGATTCTCAGTTAGCCCATAACACCCTGGCCACTAAACTCCATAGTGACCTCAATTATAGGAAACAGTACGAGGACAACAAGACCAAAAACAGTGTGTCACTTGACATGATGAATCTCACTCATGCAAAGAAAGCCCAGGAACTGGCCACCGAGACCAATTACAAAACCTTCCTACACAAGTACACCGACCTACCCTCTGATATGAAACTGGATTGGGCCAAGAAAGCTTACGGCTTACAGAGTGATGTAAGACTTAGATATAAGATTTATCCCAAATGCAGTTTAATGGCATGGCTTAATTGAAATGAAAGCACGTTGTTTTGGGAATCACAACTGATATGTTTTATTCACAGAAAAAGTATCGCTCCGACTTGAACTGGATGAAGGGAGTCGGCTGGGAGACCTCTGGATCCCTTGATGTACAGCAGGCCAGAAAGGCAACAGATTTGGCCAGTGAGGTACAGACTGACTTTTTATGACTAAATGTCTATAATTGGGTGCCCAGTGCTTCTATTAACCTAGAAAGAACAACCTAGTAACTTAGTTTTGGTAAACCATTCTCTGCAAGCATGTAAAAAAATAGGTCATTGAAATTTGGCTTCCCTTGTGATGTCAGAAGGGGATAATACCGCCCTATAATCTGCACTATACAATCAAGGCGCTGCCATTTAGTGCAAAGATCAGCTTGTTTGAATTTAAAAGGACACACACAAAAACAGCACATTTTGCTTACATGTACAAAGTGGCAATTTTAACATGTTATAATAAATTATAAATGGTATTTTCAGCTAGAACTTTACATACATACTCTGAGGACACCATAGATTTATTTGACATCTTAAAAAAAGTCTTGTGAAATGTCCCCTTTAAAATCAGAAACCATCAATAGCATCGGTATATAGGAAACAGATGAGCAGTTATGTAATGCTATAAATAACTTCAGAGGTTAGTTGCTGGGGTTATATTTAACAAGGATGTATAAAAATTAACTTCCTCAATGCAGCAGCACCTTGTATAGTTAGAAGAACCCTCTACTCGGCAAAGACAGACAAGAGATTAATATTAAATATTTAATTTTAAGAATAGAATAGAATACTGTTGTTAAAGATATAGTTCATCAAAAAAAGAAAATTCTGTCATCATTAACTCACCCTTAAGTTGTTCCAAACCTTGTTAAATTTCTTTGTTCTGCAGAACACAAATGAAGATATTTTGAAAAATGTTAATAACCACATCTGGGGCACCATTCACTTCCATAGTATTATTTTTTATTATGTAGGTCAGTGGTTCACCAGATCTATTTGCCTACAAACATTCTTCAAAAATAATCTTCATTTGTATTTAGCAGAAGAAAGAAATGTATACACTACAGGTTTGGATCAGTAAATGATGACAGAATTTACATTTTTCTGTGAACTATTCTGTGTTATTGGCATTCATACTGTAACTGCCATATTGCTGACAAAGTGTAAACCTTTCTGTGAAATCCAGACCAATTTTTTTTTAACATGATCTCACAAAGTTCTGTGGTATATTTTGATAATTTATTTGTGTCATTTTCACGGATCTCCGCATTTTTCCGTGTCTGTATCACAGACTTTATTTTCCGTGTCAGTTTCACATGGGTTTGGGGTTAGATTTGGGTTTTGGGTTAGGATGTCATTTTATGTTACAAAAAAGTCATTCTAACCCAAAACCCACGCGAAAATGGTACGAAATAGGAGAAACAATTGAGTAACCAATACGTGAAACTGACACGGCAAAGAAAGTCCGTGGGACAGACACTGAAAAATGCGGAGATCCGTGAAAATGACACGGATAAATGAGCAAAATATTCAGTGACTATTACACGGAAATTCGTGAGATCAGGTTGATTTTTTTTATATTTGTTTTACCTATTAATGTACAGTGAGGGAAACAAAGTCTTAAGGTTTTTTTATTTAAAAATAAACAGGATGATGTCAAATTCATTATTTTGCTCTATTCTGTAGGTCAATAAAAATTTATAATGACAGCATTCGTTTTAAAAAACATAAACATTTACACTTTAGGTGTCAGACTGTTGGACCCAAGTGTATATTAAAGAGGCAAAGCTCATTACTAGCATGTTAATAAATGCAAAGATTTCCCTTGGGTGACAGCTATGACAATTTTTAGATGCAGATATTCTAAAATGGTTAAACAAATAGTTAAAACATATCATTCTTACTACAAATGTATGTAATGCCATGTGTATTTTTCAGAATAAATACAGACAGCACGTGAGTGCTCTGAAGTTCACTAGCGTGGAGGATACACCAGAGATGGTGCAAGCCAAAATCTCCAGCAAACTGGTGCTTGATGTACGTAAACTCTTTCATTTTAGAGGATACATGGTTTCATACTAGAAAGACATAAAAATGCTTTGCTGACACCACAAAATGCACAATGTAGCTATAATAAAAGAAAGCATTTAAAGAATTGCACACAATTGACAAAGTGAGATTGACTATTGTATTGACTACTTTTAACACAATAAATATAACTACACTATAATATCTTCTTCATACAGAGGTTGTACAGAGAGAAGGGAGAAAGCGAAATGCACAAGTACACGCTATCTGGAGACCTACCCGAGCATGTGCAGGCAAAGATCAATGCTATGAACCTCAGTGATGTAAGAATCCATTACATATCTCCTGCTGTTTACATTTTAAAAGCTGTTAAAACACACAAAGGCAATTTACTTTACACATTCAGTGGTTAAAAGGAGATTTCTTGTGTACAGTCACATTACAAAGGGTCCTGGACAAAGATGAAAGAAGCTGGCTACAAGTTACGCTTGGATGCTATTCCATTCCAAGCAGCCAAATCTTCTACCGATATCCTTAGTGATGTGAGTATTGCGGACACAATGGCAACAAACTACTATCTATTTATCTATCTGTGTGTCTGTCTAACTGTATAACTGTATTACTTTTAGCAAAAGTACAAGGCACAGTTTGAGAAAAGTAAAGGAAAGATGATTGGCCTAAAAGGACTTGAGGATGACATAAACATCGCCCATTCTGTGCATGCCACACAGATACACAGCAATGTAAGTATTCCCTTACAGTAAACAAAGCAATTATTAAGTATTTACTAAACTATTTGGAGTTGGATGAAGTATGCGAGTGATCATATAATCATTCTACTTAGATCAAATACAAAAAGGATTCTTCTAAGGGGCATTCTCAGTTCCATCTGCCCATGGACATGCTGGACGTGCTGCATGCCAAGAAGGCTCAGTCTCTGGTCAGCGATCAGGACTACAGACTGAGATTGCACAAATACACAACAGTGGCCGGTGACCTCAAAGTACAGGCTGCCAAGAGAGCATATGAACTGCAAAGTGAGGTAAGCCTTACTCAATATACCTGCACTGCACCACCTTGATTACTTTTAGTCATCCCTCCAATGAATGAAAGTAACTTGCTCTGTTTATGCAACAGAAAATCTACCGCTCTGATCTAAACTACTTACGTGGTGCAGCCTGGATTGCCACGGGTGCTTTACAGATCGAGGGATCCAAACGGGCCACAGATCTACTCAGTGAGGTATGGCTGGTGAACAGCTTAATCCTGCATGGTGGTCTATACAGTATATATAATTAATAATATATTTATAGTACATTCCTTTTACAGAAAAAGTATCGCCAGCAACCATACTCTTTCAAACACACATCCGTAACAGATTCTCCAGATATGGTACATGCTAAGATCAGTGGCAAAGTCACTAATGAGGTAAAAGGGCATGCATACTACTGCCACTGTGTAGTTTAATGCACAGTGAAAAACAAGATTATAATATCACGTGGTCTGATGTTTTATTAGCGCTTGTACAAAGAAAAGGGGGAGAACTTGAGGCACAACTACACCATTACAGCAGAGAGACCCGAAATCACGCAGGCCAAGATTAACGCTGCTAACTTCAGTGATGTAAGCTGAGCCTTCGAAACCTATTTTTGTGTTAATGGATATCATAAAATCAACTATTCTGCAGTTAATGTAGAAAGATAAAAGATATGTTTTTAAATGAAGTCATGCAATAAAAGGAAATTGCATGAGGTGCATTTAGAAATATTCAAAACATCATTTATTTCTGTTTTATTTCAGGTAAAGTACAAGGAGTCCTGGCACGTACTCAGAGCTCAGGGTTATAAACTCACCATGAAGGATATCCCCTTCCAGGCTGCCAAAGCATCTACCAGCATGGCTAGTGATGTAAGAATAACCTCTCTAAATTTACACCCCTAAACATTTATGGGCAAAAACAAGTCTGATAGCCGTTTCATTAAAGGACACCTATTATACAAAAAGATGTGTGGACATAATGTGTGTTGGCAGTGTGTGAACACAACCACCCTATGTTAATAAAATCCACCCGCTCCTTGTTTTTTAAATCATTAAACCAAAGCCGTATCATTAGACATATCTTATCAATGTGAGGTCACATTGATAAAGCCCCGCCCACTTACAGTCCTGCATTACCATAGTTTCTACCCTCAGTGAGTTGTAGTCAATCCACTTGATACTATTGTCTCAGACTGTATAAATCAGATCTAAAGTGCTCACTGTTTGCTTGTAAGAAAGTAAGGAGCTGTAGCTCATTTGCATTTAAAGGTACAGACATGAAAACAGTGCGTTTTTGCTCCCACCCAAATAGGGGCATTTTAGACATGCTATAATAAATGATCTGTGGGGTATTTTGAGCTGAAACTTCACAGGCACATTCTGGGCACACATGAGACTTCTATTACATCTTGTAAAAAGGCCATAATAGGTGCCCTTTAACATCCATAACCATATCACAGTCATGTTTGAGGTGACTTAACTGTCTAGAGACCATGGGTCTTCAAGGGGGTCCGGGCCTCTTTGGGGGTCTGTGGTGGTATTACTGTGGGTCCTTAAAATATTGTTTCAATACGAAATAACTTTTTTGAGTAAAAATGAAATTAGGCATCAAACAAAAATGCACTAATGAGCTAATAACAGAAATGATAATAAACGAAATGAAGGTTCCTATATCTATACAATACATTTTAAATGTAATGAAGTATGTTAACAGTATGTATCTGTGTAAAAAAAATCAAAACAAAGTATGTAAATCCAGTTTTAATTTGATACATGTTCTGGGGGTCTTTGCTCCTCCCATCTATCCATAAGGAGTCCTTGGCCTGAAAAAGACTGAGGACTTCTGTTCTAGACAGTTCACACACAAACGCTCACTAATATCTAGTCAAATTTGTTTTGATAGTACCAATACAAGCACAACCATCTGCTGGAGAAAGGTAAGCACATCGGCTCTCGCAGCGTTCTGGAGGACCCACATCTGATGCATTGCTTGGAGATGGGCCGTCTGCAGAGCGACCAGAATTACCGTAAAAACGCCATGTCCACCAGCGGCCAGTATCAGCTGCCCATAGACATGGTGAACCTGATCCATGCCAAAAAGGCCCAGGCCCTAGCCAGTGACCAGGATTACAAGACTCACATGCACTCTTACACCATCATACCTGATGACATGAAGGTCCAGTGGGCCAGAAAGGCATACGACCTACAGAGCCAGGTGAGAAAGACCACATGAATCTTACAAGCAGTTTAGAAAAGTAACTTTTTATTAAATCTATTATTGGCATTACTTTTTACAATGTATTGTCTATAAATACTTAGCAAATAATCTCTTTGTTTTTTTTTAAGAATGTGTACAAATCAGATCTGAACTTTATGAAAGGGGTGGCTTGGGACACAGTGGGTGCAGCTCAGCTAGACTATGTCAAGAAAGCCGGAGATCTTATTAGTGATGTAAGTACATAGGCTACTTTACGTACTGTAATTCATTACGCTCACACCGTAATGCCTGATAACAAATGCTTTGCTTCTGTAGAAAAAGTACCGTCAACATCCTGACAGTCTGAAGTTCACCCAGGTGGCAGATTCACCGGATATCCTCCATGCAAAGAACAGCTACATGCAGTGTAGTGAGGTAAAATTCAACAGGTTTATATCAGTCAGTGTCTATTTTACTGTAGCTAAAGAGTGGAGAGTAATAACCTGTCATTCTTGCAGAGGTTGTATAAGTCTGGAGACTCTGAGTCCATGCACAGATGCTCTTTACCCCCTGATCATCCAGACTTCATCAGAGCGAGGATCAACGCTCAGCAGATTAGTGATGTAAGCTTGCTGTGGTTAGATACACTTAATGTTACGTACTGTAAAATGTAAATGTTAACTCATTTTGCATCCTCTACAGTTACTGTATGTATGTTGCTTTATCTCTCTCACTTTATAGAAAGTTTATAAAATGTCAGGTGAGCAGGTTAAATCGGCTGGTTATGACCTCAAGTTAGACGCCATTCCCTTCCAGACAGCCAAGGCTTCTAGAGAAATTGCTAGTGATGTAAGTCAAAATATTCATATTAATACAATTATTTCTATACATGATAACATGTTCTTCAATGTTTTTAAAGCTGAATTCTGTAAATTCAATAACAAAATTGCAAAAATTACCTTGGTCAAGCAAACAGATAGTCCCAGCCCAATATCACATCATTTGTTGAGCCAGTGTCGGGCTGGTCGATATGCTTAAAAATTTTGTGTACTTTTTTGGGAATCTTAAAGGATGGTTCACCCAAAAATTATAATTTTGTAATCATTTACTCATGTTGTTACAAACCGGTATACATTTATTTGTTCTGCTGACCACAAAGGAAATATTTTGAGCAGTGTTTGTAACCAAACCGTTTTTGAGCAACACTGACTTCCATACTTAGTAGTATTTTTCCTTACTATGTAAGTCAATGGTGCTTCTGTTTCTTGCTTCATTACAAATATCTTCCTTTGTGTTCAGCAAAACAAATACATTTATACAGGTTTGTAACAACGTGAGGGTAAATGAGGACAAAATTCATTCATTTTTGGGTGAACTATCCTTTTAACCTAACTAAACTGATCTTACGGAGAGTTGTGTTATAGTCACGCAAAATTGTATTCATTTATTCGTGTCCATGGCACGTAATTCAGATTTTTTCCGTGCCTTGAGCATGAATGCCTTTTTTGTAACACTCGCATGAATTTCTATAAATAGTGTCTCATGTCCGCTGCACGACTTTCTTTTTCGTTTTATTTTATGTATTGTTTTCTCATTGTTTTTTCCTATTTTCTAACCATTGTCGCTTGGGGTTTGGGTTAGAATCACTTTCTGTTACATTTTTAGACATCCTAACCCAAACCACAACTCTAACCCCAACCCCAGACGAGAATAGTTTTAAAAGCAGAAGAAAAACATGTAGAAACCAATACATAAAAGTACATCCTTACCAAAACACCAAATCTAGCCCCAACCCCAAGCGACAATGATTTAAAAATAGGAAAAAAACAATGAAAAAGAAAGTCATGCAACAGACATGGGAATCTATTTACAGAAATTCTTGTAACGTGTCACGAAAAAGACATTTGTGCTCAAGGCAGGGAAAAAAGCAGAATTTCGTGCCATGGAGACAAATAAATTATAAATTTTTTGCATGACTATAACACGACTTTCCGTGAGATCATGTTGATACCTGTAGCTCTCTCTGCGTTTAAGCTTTAAAGGTATTTAGGTCCATAAAAATATATACATTTTAACATAAAAATACAGCTTTTCAGCTTTAAGAAATCTAAAGTTCATAGCCATATATGTACAGCATTTTGAATGAATGCATTTTCTTCTTAGTTCCGCTATAAGGAGGCATTTGCCAAGGATAAGGGCCATCAGGTGGGTCTCCTTAGTGTTGAGGATGACCCCAAGATGAGACACTCGCTGGCTGTTGGGAAGCTTCAGAGCAACAACCAGTACAAGAAGCAGTCTCAGGAGACACGCTCTCAGTTTAAGAGTCATGCTGACCAACCTTCATTTCTTCATGCTAAGAAGAGCCAGGCTCAGATCAGCAACCACAGCTATCGCCAGCATCTTCATGACTACACCTGCGATCCTGATCAACTCAATGTCAAACACGCTAAACAGGCGTACAAACTTCAGAGTGATGTAAGAAAGCTTTGGAATGCTTACAGTTGTCCTTATGTAGCATAAACTTGACGTTATGTCTATACTTACAGGTGAACTACAAATCAGATCTGAACTGGATTAAAGGTGCAGGCTGGACCCCGCCAGGCTCACATAAAGTAGAAATGGCCCGCCGGGCTGCAGAACTGGGCCTTGCTGAAGGTGTGACCACTGACGAGGCTATCGCCCAGTATCAACAACTAATGGTGAGACAAAAAGTATTACTTATGTAATAGTACGTACCACATCTGGTGTGTAACCAAAGTGCTTGTAAAATGTTGGATTGATACAACACTTCCAAATAAGGAAAGGTGTGTCAATAATTACAGAACACAAAAGTATTTGATGGGAGTTGGTCAAACGGTGCAAGATCAAAAATATTTTTAACTCAAGAAACATGAAATTACGATATCCTAATTTCTTGTTCCTCAGATGCTCCAGAGACAACAGCAGTTCCAGGACCAGCAACGGCAGCTGCAGTCCACCACAGAGCAGACAGAAACCACACAGGAGTTCCAGCAGCCTGAAGTCAATCCCGATGCCATGGAGATCCTCAACGTCAAAAGGAAGAAAACCATTCACACCACATTCAAACAGGCCAAGACCACAAAATCCATCACGTCACAATCTGTTGCATCTCACTCAACCGCAAGTCAGTCTATCTCTAACCAGTCCACCAAAAACCAGTCAATTACCAATCAATCCAACACGAGGGCGATCAGTCAAATCCAGGCTGCTGCAAAGTCAGGAACAATGTAATCTACCATTCTTGTCTTCCATATTTTAGTTTTTTACATTTAATTTATGAACATCATGTAGATCCTGGTGTTCTTTGTGTTTTTGATTGATCTACTGTAGAAATGAGGGCTTTACAGAAAAACTGTGGCACGTGAATGTGAAGATGGTTAGAGTAGGTGTATACTGAAAGATGAGCAATAAAAAGCAAGCAAGCTTAATTGTGGTTAAATGAAGATGATAATGGTTATGTGGAGATATTAAAGTGAACAGAGCAAGTCTGGATTATTTGATAAAAAGGCATGAGCATGTTTTCGAAGAAGTGCCCTCACGAGTTCCTACTTTTCTATTTAATAGAAACATAACTGTAGCACCTGGCTGGTCAGATCGCATTTATGACAAGTAAAATTATTGCTCTAGTGGATTTTAAGGCTGTCTCTGGTGGTGCTGGAATACAGGAGTTATATTTGAGATACTGGATATACTCTGACAAGCTGAGCTTTATGAGAAAGATTATAACTGCAACTCTGCTAGCAGAGTTAAATGTGTGAACTTTGACATAATGGAAAAATAAAGTTTTTTGTTTTGAAATTCCTTCCAAATTATTGCCCACTCTTTGTTAAACGGTCCTGAGCGCTAGAGGGCAGTCACAGACTGTTTTCTGTAACACAGTCACAGAAGTTTATGTTTGACACAGAAGTTTGCTTGATATATTTTGTTTGAGCAACAAGTCAAACAGTGATACAAAATGATACAAAGAAGGATGGATGACTCACTGTTAAAACAGTACAAGTTTACTTTTACTCCAAGCATTTTGTTGGAAAGCCTCATGTGGGACATAATGAAAATCAATTTAAAGGGATAGTACACCCCAAAATGAAAATTCTGTCATCATTTACTCACTGGAATGTTCTTACAAACCTATAAACATTTCTTTGTTCTGATAAACACGAGGGAAGATATTTTAAGGGATATTTGTGAGCCCCATTCACTTCCATACGGTAGTATTCTTTATTCCTACTATTCAAGTGAATACGGCTCATGAACAGTTTGGTTACAAACATTCCTCAAAATATCTTCCTTCGTATAAAGAAATGTATACAGATTTGTAAAAACATGAGCACGAAAAATGATGACAGAATATAAATGTTTATGTTGACCCATGATGTCTAAACCAGTGATGCAACTGTTGGGAAGGAACTGGTGATGGATTGCCCATGGGGAGGCTTGCAATGATTTCTGATGACAGTTCACAGCTGACTTCTGGGCACTGGGATTTTGAAGTTGGTTACGGGAATCTGGGTGAGCCCCCCTGCCCTAACAGCAAAATATGTCTTTATGTAGTATCTGGTTATTTGTTTCACAGCATTTTATAATGTTACAATAGAAACATGTATGAGAAGTCAAGTCAAGAAACTTCATTGTCATTTCAACCAAAAAATACTTAAGTTAGATGAATATTTTTTTTACACAATCAACACACACATCTCCGCTACAAATGAACACTTAGGGCCCTATTTTAACGATCTGAAACGCAAGTGCGAAGCGCAATGCGCATGTGACTTTGTGGGTGGATCTTGGGCGCTGTTGCTATTTTCCCTTCGGGAGAAATAACTCTTGCGCCAGGCGCAAATCAATAAGGGTATATATGAAAATATTTTAATTGTTATTTGCATGAGAATTTTTTTAATGCAGCCACACAATAAATACAAACTATCACCACAATGCTCACCACTATGATTCCCCTTATCTCGTGTATTAATATTTTTTAGTGTAACAATTTATGATTAGCAAAAATAACTGTTGCATCTCTGTAGATTAGATAAGCAAAGTGACATTATGGTCAAGCATGCGCCCTTAAAATAGCATAATGAACCACGCGCAACGCGCCACTGACTTTAGACTAGTTTTTTTTGGTCAGTGGCGCAATTGTTTTTTAAAACTGCAAAATAGCATCAGGGATGGTTTGCGCCGCAACACGCCTCCTTTTTTGCGCTGAACCGCCCAGGGAGCGCATGTTCATTCCCTAGTTTGCCGACGTGCGTCTGTGGAGGGAAAAACCCGCTGTGCGCCGGTGCAAAATACGAATGATACATGCGTCACTGACAAAGTCAATTGCGCTGGGTGCAAGATAGGGCCCTTAAAGTTTGTTTGTGTGACCTAATGTTGTTGTACAGTTACACCAATAGTGACAGGTGTTCAAACGTTACAACTTACCCCATACAGTAGGTGGGGTTAATTGTAACAAACAAAGGGTTTGTTGTAACACCTGCTAGAAAATTTGGTTTAAACACAAATAATTCAATAAAATTCTGTCTATATGCTAAAGGTGGATATTGTTTATATATCTGCCTATAATAGATAGATATCCACACATTCATCCATCCATGATCCTTCATCTAACCATCCTTGTATTATGCATCAATGCATATTAATAGATTTTTTTGAAAGGGCTTTGGTTTGGATTTGGTGACTTACACACCCAACTCGAAATCTGAAAAAAAAACGTAAGATGAAGAAATGTACTTTTGTGCCTCCAAAACACATCAAAACTTTTCATAAATTCACAGGAGATCATCTTTTTGACAGTTAGAGAAAAAGACCAAAAGCACAGATTTAAAAGTACATTTTAACCACATAAAGTCCATGTGTATAACCTAGAGCAAACAGTGCCAGACAAAAGACACCAAACTACATAAACTACAAGACATGCATAGAAATAAATGAAAATTGCGCTGACCAATACAGCAAGGGTGTTTTGGGTGCGGATCTTATATAAAATGGATTGTTGCCTTCTTAAAGACAAGAATTTTTCACACAAAGCATCATGGGACACAAGAAGACATCCTCTCATTCCATGGCTAAGGAACATATGGAGATTCTGGTATCTCCGGCTCTCCATATGTTGAAGGCTTTGCATTACAGAACATTTCCCCTATAGACACAACATGAGTCAATGTGTTTGTGGTTAATATAGCAAAGACGCCAACTGTGTGCAGGCAACATTCCCTCCTGTTTTCTTTGGTGTCCAGCCTCATTGCCACAAACGCCCTTGTCAGCCAAGGTTCTTGGTTTCACGCAGCTTTGTGTAGTAAATTGTTCGTTCATCCATGTTAAAAAGACCAGGATTGCTGATCACCAGAACATTTTGTGATTTGGGTGCTGGTCCATTGTATAAAATGCTGTTTTTTTGTCAGAAAAAAATGGTCCCTTGCTGTCACTGGGGCAATACCCTTTCAAACCTTACACCTTTGTACTTAAAGAGTCCTATAGAGAACCTCAAAACGTACACTATAAAAAATGTTCGGTTGTATTGTTGGTTCAAAGGTGGAGAAATCCAACAGTTGGGTTATAAATAAACCTGTGCTGGGTTATTTCACCCAAATGTTGGGTTGTTTCAACCCATGGTTTGGCAACCACTACCCAGCAAAGAAGTTGTTTATAACCCAACAGTTGGGTTTGTATTTGACCCAACTATGGATTAAAACAACACAACATTTTTTAGAGTGATATTGTAACCAAATGTATACATATCTGTACCTAAATATTAGGTCCTTTTTAAAGAGTACTGCCCCAGAGAAAGTTGAGAAAAAAATTTTGTGACAGGGATGCTCAAGAGTTTGCAGCGTTTGCTCATTTTGTACAAATGAGAAAACATTACCTATATTTGTAAATTGAATATCAGAATAAATGGCTCATATGAATGGCAGTCAATGGAGAAAGTGCTTTTCAGAACCATATGTAGTTCCACCATTTACCAGGGGTAAGTGGTCAGATCAGCTCCAAACAAGCACTAACCAGCATAAACCATACTGGACCAGCATGGAAATTCATTTTAACTAAAAGTTCAAACTCAAAAGACTGCAGCTAGCCTAATGTCTTATACAAACTTAATTAACATCATAAGCATAATTTTGAACAATTTTCAAAGTTTGTCTAAAATGAAAGTCTTTATTTGAACATAAGTTTTACGATCTCTCATGATGCAGATAATTTGCTAAATTCATAACAAATCCAACATTACCAAAAAGCACCAATTTTTATGGCACTGCTGCCAATTTGCTTTTGCGGCGACTGTTAATGTGCCAAAGATCTTAGGAAGCACTGATCCCCCTGAGTATAGTTAACACATGTTGTAAATTTTGAATGTACCTTTCAGCTCATTTCGAAAGAAAAATACTGGACCCTCAGCATTTCAAGGGGGTTGCATTAAACACAATTTAAACTTGGTGGCCGGTCTGTTCCGTCCAGCTTTAAGTGAACCCTGTCCGTTAAAGAGGACCACATGGCTTGTATAAAGAAGCCAGACGTAATGAGTTGTATTCCATGGAGTATTGGCTTTCATGAGCCGACCTTTCCACACGGAAAATAAGGAAATTCCTGAGTCTTCTAAGCTGCGAGTCAGAATTAAGATAGGTAGATGGAAAAATGAACACGCGCTGTTTGCCTGAGACCTGTAATGCAATACCGGTGTCTGTGATATTTACAGACATGTGAGAAATGTCTGTGAAGACCAAAAAAGTGATGAGCTTAACTAATATATCCACCATTACATCATTTTGTGTGTTTGCAGTCTTCCTTAATTTGCATCACAAATCTCCCTTACTTTCTCTTTATGATGTTTGGCAAGTCGGGCAGAACAAATAGGATCATGACAGTGGCAAGGAATTGGTTTTGGGTGCCAGGGCAGGGTGACCTAAGTGAGAAAAGTAGAACAGGATGCATGTGAAAGCCCTCCATGACAAGCCTATGGGATTCCCAGCGGAGTTTGGTTTGCTTATGAGTTTTTGCTGGACACGGTTCCATTGGAAACCAACTTTTGTAATGGTTACTCATGTGCCCAAATAAAAAGTGCACCATCGTTCCATGAATTGACATTTAGGACTAATTCAGTGGCTGGCTGTTTTTACTTCTGCTTCGCCGCAATGCCCAAACCGCCCGTTTTGTGACTCACGTGGCCACTGCGGACGAGAAAACAGACGTCCTGGGAAAATAAAATCAAACAGGCCACAGAAGTATTATCAGTTATCCATCATGTTTTACTGGGAGTTTAATCATAAGTTAACAAGTCTTGAGACAAGCCTGGTTAAAGAAAGTTGCATTGTGATTAGCTTAACTGAGTCATTGCAAGATAATACAAATCATGATCCGCATTCATCCGCATTTGGGGTCACTTCCCAAAATCGTATAAACAACCTATTTCTTCTGGCTCAAAAAACAAGCCTGTCTTTAACAAATTCGCCCCTGGGGTGCAGTTATAGCTTGGTTTGGTGAACTGCGTTCTCTCATGAGGTAATCATAAGCATTAGGGTTGGCAGGGAAACCTGTGGAACAAAGATATCCAAACTGGTAGATTTTTCCATATTGTGTTCACAATGGTCAACAATCACGTAAACTTCACTAGTAAACACAAATTAAGCTGATGGCAATGACTGTAATTTGCTTTGCTGATATTGGCTTATTTTGATGATTAAAAAAAAACTATGTACAAAAATCATAATTTAAAATTTAGGAAAATTAATTGTAATTTTCCACAGTGATGTCACTGTATGACAAGATTATAAACCAGGCACGTTAAAGTACCAATGAATCTTTTAGCTAAATTACTGTTACTGTAGTTCAACAGCTAGCTTTTATGACCTCCTCACAGTGTTGTAAAACTTTGCTCGGTTATAAATTCATTGAGAATTTGAGGTCAAAAATTGGCCATAATTTGCAGTCTTATTAATATACCATGCCAATTATTAGCTCACAAATATATTACATGGAATATAAACTCATCTGTCCGAATGATTTGTTGTGCGGAGTAACATATTTCAAGCGATTACTGGAAACTTCGCTACATTTCATGTCCAATACGCTATTACTCAGTCCATAAGCAGGGCCGGATTATCCACAGACGGGATTGGGCGAGTGCCCTGGGGCACCAGGCAATATAGGGACAAAATTGAGTTTTTGTCACAGCGCAAGCAGTTTTTTTTACATGTACTCGTGCATGTGCTAGGCACTCATGACAAAAATAGGATGCGTGATCGGGTTTGCATGACCATCAATCGCTTACATTATGTCACCATGCTCAGTCAGGCGTGAAGTACACACATCTCATTAGCTACAAAGACATAGAAAAATAAGGAAAACTTTTAGCCTACATTAACACCAAAAACATTATAAATGAGATAAAAGGTTTTAGACATCAGGTGCCCAGGTCAAGAAAAGTGGATAGAAGGCGAGAAACATGTAAAGATAAAAATATGTATAGAGTCATACCACTTATGTCATTACTATATGCTATCTGGATAACACCGGACATAACTTAATGTAGTAAAAGAATGTATGTTACATGCAACAAATCAATTGCAACCTAAGTGATTGTATTTATTAGCTCTAGCTGATAAAATATGCTTAGGGAATCTTTATGGCTATTTTAAAATGCATATTTTGTTGATATATTGTACCGTTTGTTGTAAATTGAATCTTTAGGGTATTTTATGCATAGAATTGGTAAAGGGGGTTGTATGATTCCTTGGTTCATAACTTCTTATTTTGAAAGTTTGATCATTTTGCATAATGACATGTGCAACAACTGTGAATTAAGTCTAGTAAAGAGGACATTTCACAAGACTTTTTAACCATGTAAAATAAATCTTTGGTGTCTCCAGAGTATGTATGTGAAGTTTTTACATGTTAAATTCGCCACTTTGTAGGTGTGAGCAAAAATGTGCTGTTTTTTCGGTGCGTCCTTTTAAATCCAAATGAGCTGATCTCTACACTAAATGACAGTGCTGTGGTTGGATAGTGCAGATTAAGGGGCGGTATTATCCCCTTCTGACATCACAAGGGGAGATAGATTTCAATGACCTTTGTTTACATGCTTGCAGAGAATGGTTTACCAAAACTAAATTACTGGGTTGTTCTTTTACTAAATTTCTAGGTTAATAGAAGCACTGGGGACCCAATTATAGCACTTAAACGTGGAAAAAGATTTTCATGATATGTCCCCTTTATGTATTTTCAGTAATGTAGTTATTTGAGGAAAAAAGTGAATAATTGCATTGTAGGCTGATTTAAGGTGTGCCCTTAAAATTTTCAGTCAGGGGCTTCAGTGCTCTAAACTTTACAGTCTTTGTGGCGTATTTCAGCAATATACATTTCTAACATTCTAACAGGACTTTACAGGGATTTTCAGTATAACAGTTTATGGGCGGGGCGGATTAACACAATGTAGTGCCCTATGGTGGCCAAAAGTGCCCCCACCCCCCAAAAATATTTTAAAAGTCTAGTCATTCAGTGCTCCTTGCAAACTTTTTGTTACTTTAGAGTCTAATGTTATACTGAAAACCCCTGTAAAGTCCTGTTAGAATGTTAAAAATGTATATTGCTGAAATACGCCACAAAGACTGTAAACTATACAGTACTAAATTGCAAAGTTAATTTTTTTACCATTCCTGAGTTCTGGATTTAGGCGGGCCTAAAACGGTGGCTCGATGACACACTTGAGCCCTTGTGGATGGCCCCGCCCCAATTGGGAGCATTCATTCTGGTTGTAGTATTTGAGAGTTGACACAGAAGGCAGCTTTCCCATGAGTGGGTGTGGTTTAAGCGATGACAGCAGACACGCCCCTAGAGCTTGAAAGCAGAGAATGTTGTCTATTTTTCCAAAATGTTCAAACTTTTTTATTTACTTGCCGTTTTTCCATCATTCAAATTTGGTTGGGTGGTTAATAACAGACGAAGAGTTTGGTTCCAAAATGCAATAAACGGCCTTTAAAAAAAAAAAAGTAACACCAAAATCAGTATTGTATCAGTATTAACTCTTTCACCACCAGCGTTTTTTTAAAAAAAGTTGCCAGCCAGCGCCAGAGTTTTTCATGATTTTCACCAAAGTTTAATGCCTTCCAGAAAATGTTCTTCTTTAAATATATAAACAAACAATATACCAAATGAAAGAACAGACCCTCTGCTTTCAACCCCCCCAAAAAAAAGGTTTCATCCTACCTTCAGTGGTTCTTTTGTAATCAACTTTTGAATATGGGTAGGTTTCTGCAAAAACACCACATTTTGAGCAAAAAGCAGAGATAATTCAATTTTTTTGACGGACTTTTCATAGAGATCCCATTCAGAGCGATCTTTAAAACAGACACGGACATGCAGCCGCTTGCCATAGGGCAGGGTTCCCCAAATCTTACCCTGGAGGTCCGGAGCACTGCAGAGTTTAGCTCCAACCCTAATCAAACTTACACACCTGTGATTGTCTAGTGATCATGAAGACCTTGATTAGTTTGCTCAGGTGTGTTTGATCAGGGTTGGAGCTAAACTCTGCAGTGCTCCGGACCTCCAGGGTAAGATTTGGAGAAGGGGGCCATAGGGCAATACTTCCGGGTTTAAAAAGTTGCGGAAGGGCGTCACCTGGTGGATACTAGCGGTATTGCGGAAAGACAGAAAATCTCGTCATTGGCAGGGAAGTGTTTTCTCTTGATTGACGAGATATCTCGTCAATGGTGGCGAAAGAGTTAAAAAGTAATTCTTAATTTTACGCAAAATCTGATATCCGCCGTGTTATTCTGTCATCTTTTCTCCCTTTTTTCCCCAAAACACGATAAACGGCAATCTTCTTCTCAGTAGAATGCAATAAATCTGCTCAACAAATCACAGTGCACCATTCCATGCACTGCTAACAACAATGGCGGCGCGTTGAATACACACAGAATCCTCGTTTTCCTCATCTACACTGTACTTCGTGATAAAAAAACAAAAAACTTTTGATGGCATTGTGGTGCTTTTTTGCGACGGGGAAAAAACGTAAGCCACTCGGGAGACGGAAACACGACATTGACTCCTGAGGATCTTATGAAAAACTTTCCATTCTTTTACTTGAAATCAACGAAAATCGAGCAGGACCAAAACATTTTACAGCTGATCGCTGTCAAAAAATTCAGCGACGACGTCCAACGGATGACTGCAGCAATGACAGTCTTATATGTCTTACTATGACAAAGTAAGTGTTTTGATTAATGCCATTCATGTTTATTTTAATCAGTGTATACCATCAGTCAACTAAATGAATATAACATGGCAAAGATGAATGCACATTTATAAATTGATTCAACAGATTTATAGCATTTTGAGAAAAATTACTTGTCATGGAATTAATGCATTTTGCGGAAAAACTAAAAATATTTTTATACAAATCTTTGAAAATCAAATTATGGATTTTAATTTTTAATTTTTAATTGTAACATAAAGATGCTATATGAAAGTTTTTAACAGAAAATCGTGGTTTTCATCTTGTCACTTGAAAACACGTTTTTACCGAAATAATTTAAAATGGATTTATTGCGTTTTGAAATAACTCTTCACATATTTCTGTGGTGTGACATTTAATTTCTGACTTTACATTGACTTTAAATGTTTAGAATCGCATTTCATAGTTGTAAACACTACTTTTTCTATGCAAATGTTTAAGGATGTAGCAATACAGAACACTATCTGCAGATGTCATTTATTTTCAGGACAAATTGATCTGAACTGGAAAATATCATATCATATTCAGTGCTTTTCTCATGCATGATTAATGACATTTCCATATTTACCAGTGAACAAAACAAAACTCTTTAAAAAAAAGATGAGAATATGCTAAACAACATTACATACTGAGTCCATCAAAAATTTTATAGGAAAGTTTTTAAAAGCGCATCATGGGTGACTAATATGAATGCAAACCACAGCTCATGGCTTTGGGTGCTAAACCTTCCAACGCTGGGATTAGCTCTGGAGACAGAGGAGATGAAAAGTAAAACATCTACAGAGAAAAGAGCCTCTGTCAACAGATGGTATACTGGAAAATTATTTTAGGTTTGGACTGCCGCGTAAGCGCATTCTTCTGCAACTGGCAGTATTGAAACATCACACTACCTTGTTTCCTCGGCAGACTTGCTTTGGATAGTAGCCGCTGTCAGATGGCCGAATTATATTTACTGGTCCGAAACATTGTCCTTAGCTGAACTCATGTTGCAGGTTTGCCGTACCTGATAGTAGAACCCGTCCGCACCCTGCATCAATTCACTTACGTCAAATCGTCTTATACCTCCACATGGCTTTAATCGGTTCTCCAAATGGTTTCAAAGAGCCTCAAAACTTACTCATATCTGGAATTTCTCTTTGATTTACTATCAAAAATTCCATGTTATCAGGGTATAAAACATTATTTTAAAAAGTAAAAACTTTGAAAAGTCAATTTGGTATTCGCTGCACACATACAGTGCAGCATCAACCATATATCATGCTTACAACATAATAACAATGATAAAGTAGCATACGGCTATGTGCCTAGCAGGATCCCCTGCTTAAACGGTTATCTCCCTGAGAAAGATACTGCATATAAGAGTTTTCACATACTTTTGGAAATGAATTTGATTCACCTTTGGCATAAATGTAACTCTTGGCTATCTGTTTGTAAAATATTTTATTACAACTAAACGTTTTCTGCTTTTCCTTCAGTCTTAGTTTATGATTAGTAGCTTTAAAACAGAACTGTGGTCAGTGGCCCAAACCCACCCTGCTATTACACAGAGCTGCAAAATGTCCATTAGGCAGTTTACCCTCACTTTCAATAAGGGGTTATCCTGACGGGATATTCTTTATACACAGACATGTGTTTATCTTTAAATGTATATTTAGGAGTAATTTTAAAAATTGTAGGAGCGGAAAATTTTGTGGTTTGTTGAGTTGTCTTAAAAAAAAGTACGTTTAGTGACCATTAGTATTCTCTCTCAGTTTTTCATCAGAACTGAGCAAATCAACTCTTGAGTTTTAAATTAGAGATAATGCAATGCATAATCCTATATGATTAATTTCAATCCTTGGGATGTGTGGAATTACCCAAAAAAAAAAAACTAACCCCATTGGGTTATAATTTAATGTACTGTATTGTATGCTGGGTTGTTTCAACCCGAAACCCAATGTTGGGTCAAATATAAAGATTTTCTATGTTAATTTAACCCAACGGCTGGGTTTGTCCATTTATTGACTCAAATGGTTAAAAATAACACAGCATTTATTTAGTGTAGGTACTGTATATTGTGGTGCATGCGTTTTTTTGGTAGGGTATTTAATGTTCTTGTATTTTCCGGACTATAAGTCGCTCCGTACTTGAGTATAAGTTGCAACAGTCAGAAAAGTATTTTGAAGAGGAAAAAACATATATAAGTTGCAGCGGCCTGTACGTCACGTTTATTTAGAAAATGATTTCACAAAATCAGAGCCGAAAAAACAGACATTTATTCTGGAAAGGCAAGTTATTTACTAAACAATAGCACAGAACAGCAGGCTGAATAGGTGTCCCTACATGTTAAAGTTACATTAACAGTTATTTACGCGATACACAATAACAAACATGGGAGGATGAATAGGCTAAATTAACACAATAAGCCAAATCAAGCCCGAAGGCATTCCCCATCCCTGAATCCATTGAATTACATAAATACAGGAGCAGCATAGAGCGGACTCTTGCGGCTGTAGACGGTAATAGTTTCTCTTGGTTCATGTGAAATAATTTTGACATATAAGTCGCATCTAACTATAAGTTCCAGGACCTGCCAAACTAAGAAAAAAGTGTGACTTATATTTCCAAAAATACACTGTAAAAAAAATCCGTAGAAATTACAATGGTATTGCAGCTGGGTTGCCGGTAATTTACCGTAGATTTACATTTATGTTATTTTCTGGCAAGTGTTTGTTCAAAGTTAAATAAATTTTAAATATTAACAAGTCTTTATCTTTAAAGAATAAAACTATACAATATCAGCCTCATGCAAAGCATTCTGGGAACCAGAAATCATCATCAACCCTTTTTCTGTTTTTGCTTCAGATTTTGTTTCACAGAATGTTTTGCTTGATGCTGTTTTTTTAGTTTTACTCTGTAAAGACAAAGACTTGTAAATGTTTAATGTTCATTTAACTTTGAACAAACTCTTGCCAGTAAATAACATAAATGTAAATCTACGGTAAATTACCGGCAACCCAGCTGCAATTTCTACAGAATTTTTTTACAGTGTACGGTATGGTTGGGTCAAATATGGTCAAAGCCCATCGTTGGGATTAAATGAACAAATTCCAGATAAAAAGACCCGGCATTTTAAAGCATGTAACATTTAGATGTTTTGCAATCCAACTAAAACAAACCTTTAAACCAAGTGTGTTTAAATTCTGCTATGCACCACCTGTGGTCGCTCTACATGAAACCAGTGGTAGCCACAGTTTAAGATAAATAGTTACAGACAATTTTTTACCTTTGTTGGCTTTAACTCTGATGAAATCGGAGAGTTTTCTGATTGGATGAAAGAGTAAATGGCCTTTGACCCTTTCTAACGTTTTGACAACCCCCTTGTGTTTTTCCAAGGACTGCTCGCCATAAATTGGCACCACGAGGCAGTTTTGTCTCTTCAGGACTTCCCACGTCGCATGACTCATGCAGGAAATCCGATCTGAGAAGTCCCAAATCGGGATATTTCCTGTTCTCCCTTTCTGCCTGCAGCCATTCAAAGATGGCTTGATGTTCAGGAGTGTGTTGCTTGCAACCATCAGGTGATTAATTCCAGATAACCAGCGTGATTAGACAACTTTATGTACGCCAACAAAATGCAGCGATGAAAGACTGACAGAGAATCATGGGGATTCCGCTTTCTGTTGCAGATGTGTTATCCTGCTGTCCAAGCTTTATGTCTTTCAAACTCAAGATTCTTATACAACGTTCTATATGATAATTCAGTCAATTAAAAGTGCTTTTCTGGGCCAAAACAGCAATACTTGACAGAGACAACCAAACATATTTTTTCTGTTCAGGCATATGTTATGCAATGCTTATTGCTTGCTTAATTGTTATGCATTCTGTCAGTCTTAAAGATTTGCATTTCTGTGAATAATGCTGTACAGTAAATCCAGTTCAGTTCCGCACTGAGCTCTGTTTTCATCATTAATGATGCAGAGAGAAAGTCTATTCTCAGCTAGGGCTTCGCTTCTTCCCTGGTACCCCATCACCTTAACCATGCATGGTATGACGGTAATTGCAAACCCAGATCTGAGACATATGTGATCCCCTTCAGAGCGCAAGTGAGCCAAACCAAATCAAATTCTTTGAAATGCAGACCAAAAAATGAGACAAGCATATGTAGGTCATTTTTATTTGCCTTGGTGATAAACTAACTATGAAGCATGTGTTTCCTTAAAAGGCCATTCAAATGGGTTTCCCATCCTATAAAAATATGTGTTTCAGAGCTCTCCTCATTGGGTCTGTAACATCACTGATCTTTTTCTCAGTTTTACCACTTTCTTACACCGTCATCTAAATAAGGAAAAGTAAAGAATTGAGTTTGTTTTCCGAGTGTTTTGTAAATTATATGTGGACTGCAGACAGACCTTAATATTCGTGAAAACTGCCAGACCGATGAAGATGGTCTCCAGTATTTCCACAGAGTTAAGATAGTTCCACTGACAGACTAATTTGAAGTTATCAAGGGACCTCCAATTGGCCCACTTCTTTTAGTTGCCTTCATATTTTACAACACAGTCAATTGCTCTAGAGGAAAATCATTATTGCTCACTGTTTTCCATATTATTGCTGAAAAAAGCAGTTGTGGAGCACCGAGTTTCCTTACCACAGATGTTCACAGTTCACTGCTGCTAAGGATGGATATTTTGGGGAACATCTGAGGTGGCCATTGGACATCTTTGAAAATCATAGGAAAGTGAGACACACTTTCTTGTCTTAACAACTAGGGGACCACTATAAATGTTTCAATCCTTGGGAAACATACTCATAATATGAATAGATTGAATAGTAATAAATAAATGATAATTAAAAGAATGAGCACTACTATTACTATGAATAGGAGACATTAGGTGATCGGGGCTGACTTGAAGCAAAGCATGCCGGTTACATTTTTTTTCAGACTTGAGCTGGCACTGAAAGCATGTGACTGTGACATATGTTTTCAAAGTACCGCAAGAGCATTTCGAGAGCATTCCCCAGGGCGCTGCACGAAGTTCTGATGACGACACAGCTTTCCATGATTGGTCGCCTCACTGATGACAACGATCACATGCGTTTCAAGTTTAATCCAACCTTTAGTTCCACTAATAAACGTTATAAATTCATGTTCTTAAAACAGGTAAAACTCGTAGATAAATATGTTACCCTGATAGCAATAGGCTCCGGAACGGATCTGCAACGGATCTGCTCCGAAGCCGACAGCTCCGGTCTGGATCCGTTGCGGATCCGTCCCGGAGCTTATTGCTATCAGGGTATATTGTGACATATAAAAATATAAAAACGAAAAGAAGTGAAAGACGAAACTCTATTGGTATTTTAATAATCTAGGCTTATGTTTCCAGTAAACAGCAACTTAAATATTAAATATAAAGAGTTTCTGATTGGAACATTTATTAAAAGATAAGTTTTTTCACATCTTATTCACTGTAAAAAGGAACTGTGGGGGCCATTTTAGTACAGTGAACTCATTGTCATGTTCAAGAAACCAATTTGAAATGATTCGAGCTTTGTGACATGGTGCATTATCCTGCTGAAAAGTAGCCATCAGAGGATGGGTACATGGTGGTCATAAAGGGTTGGACATGGTCAGAAACAATGCTCAGGTAGGCCGTGGCATTTAAACGATGCCCAATTGGCACTAAGAGGCTTAAAGTGGGCCAAGAAAACATCCCCACACCATTACACCACCACCACCAGCCTGCACAGTGGTAACAAGGCGTGATGGATCCATGTTCTCATTCTGTTTATGCCAAATTCTGACTCTACCATCTGAATATCTCAACAGAAATCGAGACTCATCAGACCAGGCAACATTTTTCCAGTCTGGTCTTCAACTGTCCAATTTTGTTGAGCTTGTGCAAGCTGTAGCCTCTTTTTCCTATTTGTAGTGGAGATGAGTGGTATCCGGTGGGGTCTTCTGCTGTTGTAGCCCATCCGCTTCAAGGTTGTGCGTGTTGTGGCTTCACAAATGCTTTGCTGCATACCTCGGTTGTAACGAGTGGTTATTTCAGTCAAAGTTGCTCTTCTAGCAGTTTGAATCAGTCGTCCCATTCTCCTCTGACCTCTACCATTCTTTGTAAACCCTAGAAATGGTTTTGCGTGAAAATCCCAGTAACTGAGCAGATTGTGAAATACTCTGGCACCAACAACCATGCCACACTCAAAATGTCTTAAATCACCTTTCTTTTCTATTCTGACATTCAATTTGGAGTTCAGGAGATCGTCTTGACCAGGACCACACCCCTAAATACATTCAAGCAACTGCCATGTGTTTATATTGGTTGATTAAATTAGAATGAGTAATTGAACAGGTGTTCCTAATAAACCTTTAGGTGAGTGTATGTTGTTTAATTGTTATTTTAGCTCATGATTGTAGAGATATTTATCTTTTTCCACTAAAGTAGATGCATGATTGAAATAACCACCTGGAGGCTTTGCAACCTTGCAACCTACTTTATTAGTACTGACAGCTCCAGTATACTTAGAAGCAAAAATCCCAACACTGTTTTTAACGCCAATGATCTCTTTAAAATCGATTACCGTTATTGGCTACATTTCTGTCCTCTGCTTTCTCAGTTTCACAGCTTGCAATGATAGATCTCCAGGATGCCCCTGTAATGCCTTTGATAGGTAACGTCACATCCAAGATGACGCTGTGCTCAAAGCAGCAAAAGTGGAAAACACCTGTGATGATTTTAGTGATGCTCCGTCTGCTAGAAGTCTTAACATCTGGTTTGGTCTGAAGACTGCGGATGATTTTTAATGTCTTGTCTCTTTCTCTCAGACTTTAATACCCCTCTTTCCTAGCATCCCCCCCACTTTATTGAAGTATCATGATGGAAAATTTCTCTTCTCCCCAGTAAGACCTTTGGATTGTTCCCCAGCAGCAGTGGTGATGGATAGGGATGTAGCTGTTTTCATCCTAAAAATGTTGGACAAAATAAATAGTCATAAATCTTCTTGTGTGCAAATGTGAAGACATTGGCTTGGGAGAAAGAAGGGACACTGCAGCGGCTCTAGATTTTTCTAGCAGCCTAGAAGACTTGGGGTGCTAAAGCCAGTAGATGGTGATTTCATTCATCTTACATTTTTTGAAAGTTGATTTGATCCAAAGTGACTTATGACGCTTTTAAGTTTAAAAAAAAACCGCATGTGTATTTCCTGGGATTTGAACTCATGACTTCAGGGATGCCTTTGACACATTTTATCTCCAATAACAGATGATTTCTACCTAACGGCATACATTTTCGTTGCAGTTATATTCCTATAGTTTATTTGACATACAGTACTGCATGGTCCATAACACTTTTATTTAATAATTGTTTGACTTTATGTTCATGCATGTAACTGTCTAGTCTAAATATGACCTGGAGTTTATTTAGTTTGTACCATCTAAGTGTTTGAGAAAAGTGTGTGAGTCAGTATGTGTGTGTTTCTCTGGAAAGTAGTATCTGAAATGGGGAAAGAAGAAATTAATTTATTTCTGTCTGGAAAACATGCTCTCACTTCCACAGGTGCAGAACAGGAAGGCAGCACGAGGACATCTTGTGTTTTCACTTAAGCTTCCTGGAATTTAATATTATACCCAAAGTCAATCGTCATGGCTGGATCACATTTGGTAAACCATTTTGTGCAAATCAATGTCAAATATGGCCAACAAGGTGTATCTTTTTCCTGAGAAAGCAATTGAGACGCATCAAACCAGGTGCATGGTCCTCTAGGTCTTCTGTCAACTTGTCCTCCTTTTCTCACTAAAATGAGCCAATTGTCTTGGAAAATGTGATAAAATATGTTCTGCTGTTAGATGCTTCTCTCACTCAATAAGATCAAATGTCTTAGATAAAAAAACCTGAAAATGATTTTATTGAAAAACCACTGCATTGTCTTTCAACGGTCTGGCGCTACTCTGTGACAACTAATCACATTGTGATTGAAGAAAAACAAGCCTGGAACATCGGATCTTTCCAAGTCTGCTCCCACCCCCCAGTTTACATTGAGGTTTTAATGATATCTCAAGGCATGTCTCTTGTACTGTTTGGATGGATCTTGGCATGATGAAGTCCTGTGTGATGACCTCACGGGTTTAACATAAGCAGCAAACCATTGTTATAATCAGACCCAAAGGTCCTGGAGAATGCAACGACGTGTAATGGTTTTGTATTTATTGTGTTAAGCTCCCTCGCTCAAAATAGATATTTAAGATTTCCATTTGTTTGTTTCTCCACACTGTAATGTCGTACAGCTGTGTACTTAATTAATCTGTGCATTAAAAGAAATAGAAGAATAGAATAAAAAGATATAGCATCCTCCAGCTGATTTCAAATCTCAAGAGACTGTCAAGTCTTAGGGTGTTTTCACACATACACTGTTTAGGTCGGCCCAAATGACGTGTCGCTCCGAGTACGGTTCGTTTGGGTCAGTGTGAAGACAACAGCCGCACTCGGGTGCGCACTAAACGGCCGCTCCGAGACCGCTCTAAACAGGTGGTCTCGGAGCGGCTGTCGCCGAAATCTGGGGCGACCCACCTGTGGTGTGAACACTGCTGGATCTCGGGCCAAACCAAATACAGGAAGTTCTCCACATGTTTGAGCCACTGGGCTTCCGTCGTGACGTTAGCCGGGTGTTATATTGTGGGTTAACAACAAACAAGCCAATCCTGGTCCGTTGCAGAGATTCGCTGTCTCCTTTACGTTTGAGCTGATGATTTTATAAATGCATAGCTGTCCTCCACACACAAATAGTGACATTACGGGCTTTTTAGCAAACGGCTCCATGAGAAAGGCTTTAATAGAACAGCTACGCAATTTCGCGTTAAAGCAAAGAAACTTCGCAAAGACGTGCATCGTTTATCTCCACATCTTGATAGCTGTGCTCTCCCTGACAGGCTGGTTGTCATGGAAACGTGGGGGTGGTCATGAGACGGTAAGAGCTGTCAGAGACCAATGACAGCGCTGACCGTTGTCACATGGTGTACGGTGAGGCATTTCGAGCACAGTAAAAAAAAATGTGTGAACACGGACCGCACTAACTGAAAAATGATACAATGTATTTTGGTGCGCTCCGCGGCCGCACCACGGTGCGCACCAACATATGTGAAAACACTTCTACTGCATATAACAAAAAAAGGCTCAAATTGATCAATTTTTTTGTTAACACACAAATACAAAGTTAAAAACAAAACAAAGTACATTTTATTGACACACAGCTGGTGTGGTGGAAATTCCTGGAAACATTTCATAGAGTGCATAATTTAAGAGCTATGCAACCTGAGAGACAGGTTTATTTTTCCTCACATGGGGACTGGAAAAGATAAAATTTGCAAAGTTATACCATAAATCAGTCATGCCAAGTCAAAATCAAAGACTGATTGATACTTCATACCAGGAATCAAGTATAAATTTGAATGATCAATGGCAATTCACAGGATGAAAGTAGCGAAGCAGGCCACATAAAAAAGCTATAGGTAGGCAAAGTTGTTAACTTCTCCTGAGTCATGTCCAATGCCTTACAGAGTTTTGCTGTCTTGTTTCTTCTCCGGTACTGGACAAAATGGTTTTTCAAGAGGGGGTTGGGACTCTCAGCATGGTAAAGTAATCATATTCTGCTTGTGGACCTCACCACAGCCTTGGGAGCTCTCTCCAGGGCTTTTCCTGAGTTACTAGATCTGGGGAAAGCACTCATCACGCATCTCCATTGTGCCTCTTAAACCCGTCTGCCTGTAAGACAGCTGGAAAACAATCCATGCTTATGTCCTGTAGCATAACATTATATACGTGAGAAGACTTGCATCTTCTTAACCTGACCTGACAAACCTTGCATCAGTTGCAAAAAGTAATAGTGCCATCCATTGATTGTTTTTGTTTCCAGTTCAAACTTTTTTGTGCTCATCTTTATAGCACAGGTTACCTTTTAATTTAGTTAGCGAATTAACTTTAAAATTATTTTTTTAATTTGTTTTCATGGATGAAAAGTATATACATCTTTATCACAAAGCTTATATAAAAGCCTTTATAAAAAATCCCATTTTCTGTCGAGGAAACCCATGTGAATCTAGTGTTGGCACAAGAACACAAGAACACTTCTCATTGTAACATGGTACACATGTAAATGTAAAGCCCGGTACAGACCAAAAGATAATCGGGCTGAATTTTGGCCGATGCGTCCCTCCAATCATCTTTATCCGTCCCGCTGGTCATCTTTGTCTGATTTTAAATCAGCATGGTTGCTTTTACCTTTCCACTGACAAATAGGCCGATAACTGAAAGGAGTCGGAAAGGGGTGCCAACCTGTGGGGGGTGCCAACCATCTGCAGGTGCGTAATTATCGGTTTCAATTTGAACTTTGGATGCATAAAAAAACTTGTGCAACTACACCACATGTGACACGCCAGCCGGAAGTGATGTATTTCAGTATGTTTCAATCAAAACATTGTGTGCAAGGTAAAAATTATGAATCCTTTTTTGTTTAACTATCAACACTTGAATCCTTTAAAAAACAATTGATTACCGATCGATACTCGTAGATTAAAGGCTTGTGCTGAAATGAGATTACACTGATTGACGATTTAAATGAAGTGTCATTACGACTGCCATTAGGGGGCGAACTCAAACAGTCGCATCCGAATGTAGTGTACAATGGAAAGGCAGTTTAGCATATATATCTTTAAAATATAAAAACATGTGCTTTTAGTCATTAGGAGAAGACTGGCTTTATGTTGTGAATACTTGAAAAGTAACAATTTACCAAAGTCAAACGGTTATAAACAAAAGTTTAAAAAGTTTAAAAGCTCTGAATTACAGTTAGTGCTACACAAAAATACATGTGTTGATTATTTACATTTGCACTTTTTTGTGCAATGTTCATAGTTGAAGTATTTACATTAATGTAAATTAACATTGCTCTTGCAATGTTAAACTGCAACTTGTTTTTATTTAAAAAAATTTTAAAAAACACATTCGGTAAAATACTGTATACAAGAAGGGCAATTTTTTTTGGAAAAGCATGTCTTTTAATATATGACCTATTGCAAAAAGTAACAACATAAGTTATAACATATGTATATATCGTCGCTGCCTGATGAAACTCACATATGTCCAAAACGGTTACATTTCAGGAAGTGAAAAAACATCGTATTTCAAAAGCAGTTGAATGTAGCATTGTCATACTTGGTATGGCATCTTTACATGTAACCATATTCTTGCCAGTGTAATGATATAATCCACATTTGACTGAAATTGAGTTTAAATGGACATACGTGCATATTTTACAGTAACGGTGGTCGATACTCGTTCTTCTGATCATTAATTACATTGGCCAAGTCGCGTTTCATATTGACAGATAAATATGCTCAGTTTATTAAATAGCCTACGTCTTAGTTTATTTAATATTAATTATAAATTTATTAAATGTCTCTTGCAAACTATGAAGGTACAATGAATCAATACACTGACATGGTAATGCTAGACAGATACTTTGTTTGCACAGTCCTACCGTAATTTTGTCACTCCTAGACGTACGTCTGGCGTCATTGTCTCACCAGGCTATGTTTATTCGGCTATCCAGTGCTGAGCTTCTATGAAACTTCACGAGACCAGCGAGATGCTTCCACAGGGCGGGAGATACGCGGCGTGATTGACAGCTTTGACACCAAATGGATATACGTGAAAATCAGATGACATTTTCACAACTTTTCATTGGCCATTTAGGTATGTGTATACGGAAATGAACCTGGACATTCAATCCATCGAATGGACATACGTGGTTTTCATCGGACAGCGATGATATACAATATATATATACATATATATATATATATACATATATATATACATATATATATATATACATATATATATATATATATATATACATATACATATATATATATACACATATACATATATATATATACATATATACATATATATACATATATATATATATATATATACATATATATATATATATACATATATATATATATATATACATATATATATATATATATACATATATATATATATATATATATATATATATATATATATATATAATAGGTAAAAGTTAAAAAAATAAAAATTAAGAAGGAGGAAAAGTTTACAATTTTAAAATCTGGCCCTCGAAGAGTAATTGAAGATCCCTGCACTATAGAAACGAACTGGTAAATTGTAGATTTTTTATCATGTTTGTGGTCTCTCACATTTTGAAAATCTGATAAGATAAAAAAAATTTGGTGTGGCAGCTGAACGTGTGATTACCAGAGCGTACTTGGACGCAGTCCAATTTTACTGGCAGCTGTTTGTCAGTAATACTTGTGACTTACTGTAGATTTAAATTTACTGTGTTATTTATTGGCAACAGTTTGTTCAAAGTTAAATGAACATTAAACATTAACAAGTCTTTGTCCTAATAGAATAAAACTAAAATAACATTTTGGGAAAGAAAATCTAAAAGAAAATCAGAAAAGGTTGATGAGGATTTCTGGTTCCCAGAATGCGTTGCATGAGGCTGTTATTTTATAGCTTCATTCTGTAAAGATAAAGACTTGTTTAATGCTCATTTTACTTTGAACAAACTGTTGCCAAAAACCTAAATTTAAATCTAAAGTAAATTACTAGCAAACAGCTGCATAACTACAGCAAATTGTTTTACAGTGTACAGGTATGGCTAACTGAGCCAAGCAGTTTTTTCTTTAATATGACGTTCCTTAACATACCTTACCCTTAACATACCGTACACTGACAGTGCACACAATTTTATGCTGCTAATATCCTCCGCAAAAGTGCGGTGACTGTTTAGTGACTGAGCAGTTCTAATAATATGGAGACTACCTGCAGCGTGTGAACGTGCTGACATGGCTGACGTTTCCCTGTGGCGTGGAGACACTGAATACACATACAAGCCAAGTCAAACAGTTGTCCGTCCAACATAAACTCTCGCCTGGATCCAAATACGTCAGTACCAGCTCCAGTGATGGGCAGAAAGATATGTGTGTCAATTTACAGCATTCTCTCTCTCTCTCTCTCTCTCTCTCTCTCTCACACACACACACACACACACACACACAATGTTTTAAAGTACTTTATTTGCTTCACTGTGTTAAGTTACCGTATTGCCAAAGCATTATACATAAAACAAGTAATGCCAAGAAATACAGTATCATACCAACAAACAGCAAAAAGGTGGTATTACAATGAGTTGCAAGGTTAAGGAAAAAATTAGGTAAGAAAAGTAAAATTACATGAAGTAAAAAATTTACTTTTAACATATTATGAACAACAACAAAACCAAAACGCTTACAAAAATGAACCATGTTTTACTAATCATTGTTGTAAAAAATTAACCATGGTTTTTCTACAGTAACCATAGTTTAATCATGGTTTTACAAATGGTAATAATCAGTACACCAAAAACTTTGGTTACTAAAATTTTAATATAATAACACCATGGATAATTTCTCGTAAGAAAAAAACTGCATGTGTAGATGAATTGTGTTTGATTGTACTGATCAAGGCAATAGTTGGTGTGTGAGGACATAAAGCTGAAAAATAAATTTGGCAACCCCCAATGGGTAACTCTTTTTTGCTAGTAACATCTGCATTTAATCCGCTTCTGAAAAACTGTGGCATAAAGTTGGAGATGTTGTCAAAGTGTTTCTCTCTTATTTTTTTTATTTACCACAGTGAGGGAGAAAGTGTCTCTTGCTGCCTTCACGTACCATCGGAAATTTCCTACTTCTGCAATTACAAGTTTGACGTGTTCAAGTGCTTTGGTGTCGTGAAGAATTAGGAATCACGTAGGATAGGAAAATAAGGGGGATAAGGTTGCCATTAGTCCAACTAAAATGTAGCATCCTGTATTTTGTACCTCAGCATACATCAGCTGCATCCAAAGTTTAGGCAGCTGACTTGCCTGGTTGCCCAATCAGCGTAAGCGTTTGTGCATAAAGGCAGCTCCAAGAAACAGATTTGGACAGGTTACATAGCCAGCGTAACATAATTATATTTAAATTATAGAGGGCGTCTGTACAATAAACACATCACATTTAAAAACTACAACACTAATTTATCGCTATATATGCAATCAGAAAATATTGAAATTGAATATTAAGCTTAATTTATACAAAACCGGATTCTTGCACGGCATTTTTTTTCCGAGCTTGATCCGGCTCGACCAATAACCTTTCTCATGCACGCACATTCATAGCATTGTGGGAAATGCAAGGCAGTAAAGGATACACCTAAAGTTGCTTTTAAAAATCAAACAAATGGTATTTGAGGAGACATGAAGTTAAACAGACATTTGATTCAAACATGCCGTGATGGCATTTTATAGCTTTCCGACACAGCCAATTATCTTTGGTACTGTATAATTTGCCACGCTATATAGACAGTTTGTGGACAATCTAGATTCAAATTTTTGGTCAAACACATGCAGATTTTGCACCATGGAGATTAAACAGTTTATACTTTTTTTATAATGTTAATCTTCACTACTCAAAAGCTTTAGCTTTAGCAAAATAAGTGCCTGCTGCACACGCGTCAAAACCGTTTATGATAAAAGAGACGCTCACGTTTACAAAATACACGCAAGACACTCACTTAACAGTAAACTCTGATTACGCATTAGATTATGCAAGTATCTGGCAAACGCGAGCGTCTCTTTTATCATAAACCCTTTAGACGCGTCTGCAGCAGGCACTTATTTTGACAAGACACGTGATGCACACAGGATCACTCTAGGCGAAGGACACATATTTTGAAAAATGGAACCACACACATGACGGGCTACATATATGTTTTATTAGATTTTTGTTCTTGAAACCACCCTTCTGCTGGGATCGGAATAATCTTGTGATCCAATCCAATTTAGAATCCATTTTTCTTTTTTTTTCTTTTTTTTTTGAGCAACCCATTTTGAAATTTTGATCTAATCCGATAGCCGAAATTTAAAGGGATTACTTTTGAACAACTGGCCCCAGGTATCAAAATATTCAATTTCCCAGATGCAACTTGAGGGGCCGTTCATGTCTAACCCATCTTACAAAACTTATATTTATGTTAGTTATGTTAAAATGTGATCTGTCTCAAGCTCACTAGCGTCACGGGCACAGACTTCTTTCTTGATTTGTTTGTCTACATGTTTCTATTGCCAGGATGTGGTTGATGAGCCTGTATTTGGTAGAGAGCATGAATCTCTCTCTCTCTCTCTCTCTCTCTCTCTCTCTCTCTCTCTCTCTCTCTCCCTCTCTCTGTCTTGCATTCTTGCTAATTTTCAGATCATATCATGGACTTCATTGGTGAGACACATGGCAACTTAAACTGCACTTAGATGTCAAATATGGTTTGAGAGATGACATTGTGTGTTTTAAATGATCCAAGATGATCACAACTGAGTGACTATGCAAAGTTTTTGGAGACATTTTTTCAGGTCACTGACTTTCGCTGTAAAGAAGCAAACATGGGTGGGTGGTCAAGATGATTTCTTATGTAAAGGTGAAAGATGATCAGAAGATCAAGCTGATTGTTATTTTGGATTTATTATGAATGTTTTGACGTATTGGGATTAATTTGCCAGGTTTAATCAGACATCTGGATGATCAAATGAAAAGACAAAGAACATACAGACAGTGACCTAAATTACAAAGTATCTTAATCAGGCAATCACATGCAACACTCTCTCCTATGAAACATTTTTGACTCATTTCAAAAGTGATTTTGTTTGACAGGTGCACGCTATTCTGGTAAACAACCGATGTCTGTTCCAGGATTTTCCCATTGGACATTTACAAGATCAGAGATAAAAGGAAAAGCCAGTAGGACATACGGTTTTCATACTTCATGCATTAGTCCAGCATTTTCAAAGAATGTCTGAACAAAGATTGTGAAGTGAGACTTGGCCTCCCCTTTTTTTTATTTACAGGCGTTATGTCTGCTACCCATAAAACAAGATTCTCACCATCTCAGATTTATAATGTGCTCCATGAGTAGGTTTTAACCAGTATTACATGTTCAGCTTGACCCAAAGGCTGAACTCAAATAAACTGTAGCAGGTTTTAGGTAATGTCTTTTTGTAGATATCTGCCCACCTTTCATAGCTGTCTAATAAGATGAGATGAATGATTAAATAAATTAAATATATAAAGTCGGATTTGTTCCAAACTTCACATGATTGATAATAGTCCTGGACTGAACACATCTACATGTCAATGGTCAGTTTTGGGTTTTAGAGATGGGTTTTAGTATAATCTCCGAGTAAACTATGTAAAGGGCGAATCTGTGAAAACAGTATCATGCGCATATCTATAGACGATTTCAGCAGCAACAACAAAAACAAACGACTTTTGTGGCCCAAACTTAACTTCTTTAAAGAGTCAATCACAAGAAAGTCCCTCTAGAAAATATTATTTCTAATAACAAGCTAAATATATAAATGACGTTAGTTTTAATCACAGCTAAAGCTGTACAAAATTAATTTATGCAGCGCATGAACAAGCACGTGCAGACAAGAAGTGAACTTTGGGCCGGGCATGTAACCACGGCAACACGTGTGCGTCTGATGAAACGTCTATAGGCATGCGCAAGTATTAAACCTACTTCATGATCCGTCTGGACAAAACTGCTTGATGGTTTTGACGTCTTGATTGCTTGTATTTATCGCTCTGTAGAGAATGTGTATGCGCACATGTGTGTAGTGTTTCTTTACATAGTAACATCGCCAACTACTGGCCTGGTACACATAATACAGCATTTAAAGGAAAACACCACAGTTTTTCAATTTTTTACTATGTTCTGACCTCAGCTTAGACTAATTAATACATACCTATCTTTTTTCAATGCGTGCACTTAATCTTTGTACAGCGTGTCGTGAATATGTTAGCATTTAGCCTAGCTCCATTCATTCCTAAGGTTCCAAACAAGGATTACTTTAGAAGGCACCAAACACTTCCGTGTTTTCCCTATTTAAAGACTTTTACATGAGAAGTTACATGAGTAAGGATGGTGACCCGCAGTAACATCATCACTCCTTACTACTTACCCTCTCGCTCAAACTTCTGTCAATATTACTGCGCTGACGTCGAAGTCTTGCAAACTAAGTGCTCTTCCGCCATACAATATAGTTCTCATTTTTTATCCGCTTAAAAAATCACCACATTTTGTTTTGTGCCACCATACTCACTTGTGTAACTACTCATGTAACAGTCTTTAAATAGGGAAAACATGGAAGTGTTTGGTGGCTTCTAAATTCATCCCTGTTTGGATCCTAAGAAATGAATGGGGCTAGGCTAAATGCTAACACATTCACGACACACTATACAAAGATTAAGTGCACGCATTGAATAAAGATAGGTATGTATAAATCTGTCTAAGTTAAGGTAAGAACATAGTAAAATATTGAAAAATGGTGGTGTTTTCCTTTAAGTTGTTTTTACAGATCCGTATAAATGTGGGTTTTACTACACAGTTGTCGTGAAGGACTCCATCCTTGAAGAAAAGTCATCTGATTACATAGCATGCAGTACTTATAAAACATTTCCAATCTCTGTTAGCCATTGTCTTTAGCCTTTCATCGTCTTCCATCTATTGGCTTTGAAGTTTTTTGTCTAGTTAAAATACAGAGAGTGTGATGTGCCATTAGATACCATGTGTGAAATCGCTCTCTTTGTCCTCCATGGTATTTAAACATGTCTGCTGTCATTACATTCATGCGGACCTCTCCAGCTGGACCATAAGTGTATAAAAGAGTTTTACTGGGGCACATTTGTGGAACAAACTGTGGATGGGCCTCTGATTTCCTTTATTTGTGGTGGAGCCCTGGAGCGAGAGCTGTCACTCAAAGCATGCCGGCCTGCAAAGAGTTGGGTATCACCACAGGAAGCTGGTGCTGGTTATGGGAAATGGACGCTGATCTCATGTTTGGCTTGAGCAGACATGTACTTAAAGAAGAGAATAGAGCGACAGGCCAATAAGAAATGATTGGAAAATAAAGGATACCTACTTATTAGATCTCTCTATCTCTGGAAATGTGTGTTTTAGGCTTGGTGCTTAATCACCTGACGTAAGTTGAAGTGTATAATCTCTGTAAGACCATTAGAGTCTAGATCATTTCATCACCTCTGTCTCTATCTCTCTCTCACTCTATGGCTATGAGACCATTTTCCACTCTCTGGACGTGCCTATATCGCAATTTCGCCATTTGGGTGCGTCAGGCTATGAGAGCCATGACTCACCATCTCCAGTGCCTTTCCACAGGAATGTTCCTCTACCTCTCTGTGAGGCTGAATCCACATCTGGATGTACGGATGAAGCCTGCCTTCCCATCTCAGCACTGGAACCCTTTTTTCTGCATGACCCAATCTGCACACATCATCAATCTGCTGACAAATCTTGGTAAACATCTTCATCAAATGCAAATGTTATTGTTTGGAGGTTGCTTTGTCATTGCTCAGAAGACTTTAAGGAATAGTTTACCCAAATATGAAAATCTTCTCATGATTTACTCAACCTCATGCCATCTTAGATGCATATGACTTCATTTTATTTTAGAATGCTGTCATGTTATCTTCTTACATGAGGGTCTAAATAGTGAAGCTTCAAAAGCACATATATCAAAGTATCATGTGAAGAGTTTGGTTCCAAAACGCAATAAATCATTTTTGACTAATTCCGGTAAAATGTGTTTTCTATACAAGTGACAAGATGAAAACCACAATTTTCTGTTACAAACTTTCACAAAGCATCTTTAGGTTATAATAACATTGAAAATTCAAATCCATAATTTAATTTGATTTTCAAAGATTTATTATAAAACCTGATTATTTCTTCCGCAAAATGTGAAGTTTTTTTTCAAAATGCTATAAATCTATTGAATCAATTTATAAATGTGCATTCACATTTGCCATGTTATATTCATTTAGTTGACTAGTGGTATACACTGATAAAAAAAACATTAATGGCATTAATCAAAACACTTACTTTCATATTAAGTACACTGTCATTGCTGCTGTCATCCCTGGGACGTCGTCGCTGAATTTTTTTGACAGCGATCAGCTGTAAAATGTTTTGGTCCTGCTCGATTTTCATTGACTTTGAGTAAAATAATAGAAAGTTTTCCATAAGATCCCCTGGGGTCAATGTGTTAGCATGACAGAAGCTTGATGCTGTCTGGAGAACAAGCAACAGCCGGCATTTTTCCGTCACCGAGTGGCTTACGTTTCTTCCCCGCCACAGAAAATCACCACAGGTTTTTGAATGCCATCAAAGTATTATTTTGTTTTTGTTTGTTTGTTGATCACAAAGTAAAAAGTAGATGAGGAAAACTAGGATTCTGTGTGTATTCAATGTGCCGCCATTGTTGTTTACAATGCGTGGAATGATGCGCTGTGATTGGTTAAGCGGATTAATTGCATTCTGCAGAGAAGGAGGACTGGCGTTTGTTGCGGTTCGGGAAAAAGTGAGAAAAGATGACATAATCACACGACAGAAATAGGATTTTGTGTAAAATTAAGAATTTACTTTTTAGTATTCACCTGAAACAATACTGATTTTGGTGGTAACAATTTTTTTTACATGCAGTTTATCGGGTTTTGGAACCAAACTCTTCATATGTATTCTGCAGCAAAACGGCATGTTTGTGAGAGAAAAAGTTAAATATTTTAGGCCTATTCTGTGCTTGATACATCACACAACTATAGTATCAATCTGTGCAGTAAGTTCAAATATTGCTGCACGTCAATTAAATTCAGTGGTTCTCTCTTGACTATTTGTCAAATGCGTTTTTTGTTTGGGATTTGATGCTTAAGACGTACTGCCATGTTTAAAAGCATGATTTCTAGAATTTTCACATTTTGGTGAACTATTTCTTTTAATGTAGTTCACAGGTATGTTTTCATTATCGTCTCCCCAAATGTTTTTACTAAAGTTCTTCGGGAGACACAGCATGAGTATGGAGCTACAAAATTCATGCTGATATGATTTCATCTTGAAGGTATTTGACTATATGAGTTCATATTGAGTGCTGTATTTTGATAGCAGACATGGATATCTTGGCACAGTTCCAGACATTTTTGTCATAGTCTTTTAAGAACATGATTGAGAAGAGTGCAGCCTGTTCTCACATAAAATTTGAAGTTTGAAAATAAGGAAAATTAACATTACCCCCCCCCCCCACACACACAGCCCACTTAGACAGGTATAATCTATCTTAAGACCCACCAAAATATTTCTTATAGAAAGAAATATGTGGAAAACATTAATTTAGAAATACAAAAAAATTGTTCTCTTTTAGAAGATGGTCCCGACCCACAGTTTGAAAACCCCTGGTCTAACCACTAAGATAATGGATACCTTTTCATTTTTGTGTGGCCCTCCTGAATTTGCAAAGGACATGTTATACAAATATGTCGCAGATGTTGCAATCCTAAACACCTTCTGGAGTGTTTGTAAACAATAACCAGTGTCATTGATTTAACATTAAAGGTCTCCCTGTGTCAGCGTGGGTTTACTCCGGGTGCTCCCACAGGCCCAAAACACGCAAGTTAGGCAAATTGGAGATACCAAATTGTCCCTCCCCCAACTTGTGTATAAATCAACTTCTCTGAATAAATTTGTTTATAGATTATCTGGTTCTCGCCATAAATATATCGGTATATCGGTATAGTTTCTAACCATATCTATCTAGAAAATGGCAACTTAAAAATTTCTGTCAGCCTTAGTACACGATGTAACTACAGAAGAGTCAAGTTTTAAATAGGAAAAATATCGAAACTCTTTGGTTATTTTTAAGCGTGATGCTAATGGTCTAATCAGATTCAATGGATTATGCTAAGCAATGCTAAAAGTAGTACCGCCAGACCTGGGGATCAGCTGAATGGATTACAAAACTGTAAAAATCAAATGTTTAACTCTAGGGGAGCTGGAAAATGAGGATATTTTCAACAAAGTGAAGTGTCCCTTTAAAGTAAAATACAAACAGCAGTATTTCCCAACAGGCAAAGTTACAACGTATGCACTGCACATCGTCACGCACACGTTCAAATGTGCGAGTTTTTGTATGCGAGGAGTGGTCAGAGGTGTCCACTGTCACTGCATTTTGTGTAACTTTGTGCGCAGCTCGTCATCCTCCTTCTTCGGAATGCTGTTCTTCTTTTTGTTTTATTGGCGGGTGTCGTTGGTTTGATTAAGTAACTAACACTGCCGCCTGCTTTCCTGGCAGCAAATGTAGGAAACATATCAAATATGCCCAGTGGGATTTTTTTTGTCGAAAGATTAAAAATACAGGAAAATATTTAAACGAGATGATGGGGGATAGAATGGTAAAATACGGCAGAATCCCAGGAAAAACGGGAGGGTTGACAGGTATAGGTCATTTGTGCAAGTAGCTTATTATGACCTACAGTTACATTTTAAAGTTAAGCGCCCACTAGCTGTCATAATAAACATCAGTGTAGTGTTACGTACAGCATCATGATTTGACATTTGACCATCACTGTTTGACCGTAATGTATGAAATTGATACATTACAATGATACTCACAATTTTTCCAATATTTAATAAAAAAAAATGCTTTCATGCATTTGGCGCCGCTTTGGATACGTGACTTACAGTCTATTTAAGGTATACATTTTTATCTGTATGTGTGTTCTTTAGGATCAAACCATTGGTCTTTGCATTGCTATACGGGGCGATAAATTAGTAAATACTCTTATGGATTGTATTGATGAAAGTGACAAAATTCTATTATTGTTTCTTATGGGTTCTCCTCTTCCTTTTTTCAGTTTTAAAGACTTCAGCAAAATGTGTGGATGTCGAAATGTGGTAAGATGATGTTCCACAGCCACGATTAGTTGGATATTTGTGTTTGTTCTCATAATATTTAACCATCAAGTACATGGATGCCTTTAAATGCTTGACTCAATGTGTTGACAGAGGCCAGAAGGATACATCAAACCAAATAACACGTGAACACCCAAACTAAATAGAAAACAGATAGCCTTAATAGTTCAGTCAGAACGCATGTGACAAAAAGAGACGTGTACACGTGAGCAGCTCAGTTTGATGTCCTCCTGGTTGTCCAAATGCTCCACAGTGAATACAGTAAGGATCTCAGGGATGAGAGACTTTGCCGGCCTCTTGAGTAACTTTTGCTACCCGAATGAAAATGTAGCGTCTGGGTTTGGTTAGCTCCAATTAACCCAATTCAAACAGTCCCCAAAGAGAAAGGTCTCCTGAGCTGATGTTTTGTTTTAGGTATAGGATCATCATCACACACTAAGCGAGGTTAGAGACTTTGAACATACTTCATGCCGGAAAGAATTTAAAATCTCGAAGCAATTAATATTGTCCAAAGCTTTCCAAGCTTTCCAGTTTTAGCAGGGTTTTGATTGATGGGTTCATGCCAAGGTCTCCTTTGCAGCTGAATGTGGCAGGGTGGAAGGAAAATTGCGCTGAATATTGTGCCATCCGTGAGAAAAGTCTAAGTTTCATTTCTGCCAAATTGAATCATGTAGCAGCAGTATGATTATGGATAAAAGGTTTTGCTTTGGGTCGTCAGGTTCAAATTCCTCCATAAGGTCTTTGACAAATGAAACCCCAGTATAATGACTTCTAGTGACCCCATTTACCATTAGCGATGCGATCTTATCGTCGTGAAAAATGCCTGGGAGCTTTTTTAATGAGTTAGCCTTTTTCTGTATAAAATCTGAAATGTAACACTGTGGCTAAAAACTTTAGACAATGCTAAAATGAGTACAATATTGTTGAAGTGGACAAAGTATGACAAAAGCATCACTGATCATTTGTAACACAAACTGTTACTGTTTGGCTGGATTTTAAATAATAGAAAGTGAAAACCCGCTTCACGTGCAAACTGCAAAAAACTCACATAATACTTACCAAATGAAATCATGAGTCAGCTGGATGAATGGTATAACTGCATTGCCAAATGTTTAAGTCTTGAAAGTTTCCCAGGCTTAAGACAAAACCTAGTTTCTACTGGGCTTTCCCATCCACTGCTGAAATTAAATTATCTTATGACGTCAACGAATGTTCGTGCACATGTGCTTTACTGATGTGGACTTATTTTTGCATGACTTTGAACAGTATGCCTTGTGTATGACCGAATAGGGCGTTATCTTTAAATGACATGAGTTAAAGGGGCCATGTCACAAGAATTTTTTAAGATGTAAAAAAATCTTTGGTGTCCCCAGAGTACACTTGTGAAGTTTTAGCTCAAAATACCATATAGATAATTTATTATAATATGTTAACATTGACACTTTGTAGGTGTGAGCAAAAATGTGCAGTTTTGGGTGTGTCCTTTAAAATGCAAATGAGCTGAAGAAATTGATGAAATTTCTGCACTAAATGGCTGTGCCGTGGTTGGATAGTGCAGATTACGGGACGGGATTTATTATTATAAGATTTCCTTATGACTTCAGATTTGTGTTTAAAACGTCAGATTAGAGCGATCTTGACCACATGTGAACACGAAGTTGACTACTGAAGAAGTCGTCACACAAAGTGGCAATTTGATTTTGAGATAGAGCCTCTAGTGTTGGAGTTATGAAGTGTGTGACAACTTACCCCGCTCTCCCCAACTTTTAAAAATAAATTTCAATAGAAGAAAAGTTTAGTAAAATCATTGGATTTTTCTAAGCTCTTATGGAGTCAATGATCTTGAGAAAAACAGGGAAAGATTATTTAAACAGCGGTTTGGGAGAATGGTTTGCTGACTACACAAAATCAAATGATCTAGAGAGGGATTTATTTAAGTGACGTAAATACTTCGAAATTATGTGGGGATACTGCTATCCATCAGGATTTGAAGGTTTAGCCAAGCAACCTTAATAACTTTGTGGTTACATCTGAATGAATTGGTGTTTTATAAATGTAAAATATTATTTAATACGACAGAATCCAATGAACAACAAAGGAACATAATTTTTTTGCCACGGATCAGGCAGAAATAGCTGAACTAGCCAATAACTGCACAATATCACTTTTAAGATTATGTCCAAAAAAATCAACTGAGTGATAAAATTCCTAAGACAAAAATGTATACATTTCATTTAGAGATTGGTTTCCTATCCGCAACTGCAGCATTCTTAAGCTCTTTTGCAAGTCAAATCGAGGGAATTCAGAAACGTCTAAATATAAACGACAACCACAGGCCACACTTTTCCACTTCGGCAGGGAAGCTGGATTTATCTTAGAGACTAATTCAATGACATCATCTCTTTCTTTTCCCGACTAAGAAATATTACCCATGTGCCTGATTTATAAAAGTTTAAACAAGAGAAGCAGGTTGTGAAACCAAAGACTCAAAATAATCCATTGCTTTCCGAAATATCTGGAAACTGATGGAAGAAACAATTCATTTACAGGACATCTCGATATTTCATGTTGTACATCACTTAAAAGTGGGGAGAAAATACAGAAAAATATTTATTTCTAACAAACATGTGTTGGAATTGATTTAATTGATGATGTCTTTAGAAGACATATGGAACAGTTTACATTTTCTTCTTCAGAAGTCATAGGAAAAGCATAATCTTTAAAATCACACTTGGTTCCTGTATAGCACAGTTGTAGAGCGTTGCTTTAGTGGTGCAAAAGGTCATGGGTTGGAACCCAGGGAGCACACAAATTGATATAACTTTGTGCACTGCAAGTCGCTTAGGATAAATGCATCTGCCAAATAGAAATGTAATCAAAGGCCAAATCCAAGTTCTGTGTTTTGGTTTCCATCTAAAAACTTTAATCACACATTTATAATTGTTTTTGGCTTTTACAAAATTGAAAACTGTGCAAATTGTCCAGACAGTAAGAAACAAAACAATATACAATTCTAACAATAAAAAAATACCAAATAGGTAAGAAACAAATTGCTGAGATAAAATAGGAATTCTTCAGACTGCGTCTAGCATTCTCCTATTGTTAGCTCATAGACTGCAACGTCAGTCTGGAAGTCATTATAGCCGAATGTTCCGTTTTAATGATGGATATATGATTACTTTGGGAGCTGAATACAGGGAAAGGCTATCACTGCTTGTTATGTAATTTGGGCATTTCGGTCCATGAAGTAAAGGGGATCAGATGCTTGCTATGAATTTTGATTGGGTTGTAGTGTGATCACTATGGAGACTGGGATTACAAGTGTAGATGATACCTTATCATATAGAAAGACAGATTTTATATAAAAAACAGTTCTCTATCAGACACATGTGATTACATCAACACATACAATATTAGATATAGGATGTTTTTATTTGCAGAACCCCAGTGTCTTTACATTTATGCATTTTGCAGATGCTTTAAACCGGTGCACTCAAGGTATAAATTTCATCAGTTCATCCATTTCCTGACAATTGAACCCATGATTTTGGCTTTGCTAGCACCATGGTGTATTGTTTGAGTTACAGATACATGTAATCTGTTTTGTGCATCAGTTCATTATGCTTAACCAAAACAAAGTTTCCTGTAAAGTTTCTAAGAATCCCATCGTTCATCATTAAAACCCCATCAAAATGAAAGATTAATGATATAGATTCATTCGTTTCTCGTGAAGGTTTGCTTTGAACTTGGACCAAAATCGTTCTCGTAAGCTTCCCAGATAGCCCCGTAGGGACAGTCCAGTGGTCAGAGTGTCCTTCTTTAGAGTAATGCATCAATGACACAAACACATTGTAGTTCCAGATTTGAGCTATATTTATTTAACAATTCAGAAAACATTACACTTATGGACAGTTTTATCCAAAGCAACTTGTAGTGCATTAATTTAGGTGTTTTTTGGGGTTTCTTTAATTTTATCTGCGTTGTAACAATGCAAAATTGTACATTTTATTAGTGAACAATTTTGCGAATCATGAATTTGTCTTGAAGGCATATAATATAAAATGTAATAATATATAAAAATAACACATTTGATTTGTTTTTCTTATAGGGTAAATTAGAAATAGTTTGAATTACCTGTCTAATCCAAAGAGTGTTTTTACGTTTTTGTGTGATACTGTCTAATGTTTTAACACTACAAAAATCAGTGGAATGTCTAGAAAAAATGCTTCATGGCTTTTAAAAAAACACAAAGGAATGTAGGACTCCTGAGAGAACAGGTCAAATTAAAGTCATACCGCCTAAATATCACGTTGTGCTGTGTTCAGTGTTACTGTTTAATGTATATGGAAATAGCCTTTAAAGAACAGCTTTTGAAATGGTCCTATGGGGAACCTGACTTTTCCATCTGGACCAAATGTGCACTTACTGTAAAAGGGATGGCAAATAGCAACAGATTGAATTATTTTAAATGTCCCAAAATTAAAATGGGATATTTTAAGAAACAAAAAAAGTTTTTATTTAATTTACGAATAACATTTTGTTATGCTGTGCAGTATCTGGCATCTGTCCAAGGACACTTTTCAATATAAACCTGACCTCAATCTTAACCTCCTTCTCACATACCTAGCTTGTTGTCTTGGTTTCACCCTTTACCCCAATCGCCTCAGGCTTGATCCAGAGCAACTGCATTAGCTAAATGAAATCCTTCATGACGTGCTGTCAAGGCAACAACCCAAACCTCTCAAGTCTATCGTCTAGCCACGCCCAACCAAGCCTCTATACCCACCCCCAGCCGTTAAAACACTCCCATTTGAAACCAAATGCGCGCCCCTCATGATAAAATTCAAGAGGGATAAGTTATGAGAAAGGAGCGCGTGAACAGGGCATCATCTGGATTTATCAGTTATCAGGGCGTAAAGACATTGTTCAGTAACATCTCATGACTTAAGAATAATATCGACTGCATACCTCTTTGAACTTTGCAACCTGCTGGATGCGCGAAATTTTAAACTTTGCGTTTGGGCACCGGTGACATCTTCAAGTTTTACGCGATGCTTTTTTGATTGTTTTCCTGTGTTTGGCATTGTGGAACTGACTAAGGACTGGAACAATTCGTTATTCTCTAGTTAAGAAAATTCTTCATTCATCATTTTTTACGGAGTTTACTTTTAGTTCAGGTAAGGATTTGTTGTCAATTATTTGTTGTCAATTATTTGCTGCTTTGATGTTGTGGAATATTTACGTCAACGTTTCTGTTATATATTTCAACCTATTTGATCGTACACTTGTAAAAAAACATATTACATTTGTTTGTTAACAAAAATATACACAAATGCATGCACGCGGTTTGGGAACGGATACGTTTTCTCCATTACGCGCGCTACCCAGTGTATGGTTCAGCAAATTTAGGCGTGTTTTAAAATCTAACCTAAAGTATTTTAATGCTAGGGGTCCTGTCCTGGTTTTCAATCGAGCAGGGTCACAAGAACAGCTGTTTTGACAACGTAAAGGACTAATATTTGGTTACCATTGTGATAAAGAAGAATGATCCTCAGATGTCATCATGCTTGGTTGGCACTTTGGCTTCTGTGCGTCTCCGTGAAAACGCAAGGTAATACTTTAAAGTTTCGTTTCTCCTTTATACATTTTTTAAGTTTTTATAATGAACTTTTAGACTCAACAAACATGTGCATATGCGTATGTTACTGTAATCATACTGGCTACAGCCCCAAAGATTTTGTATCTAGTAAGCCAATAATGTCTTTAAAATGCAGAACACATAAAAGTTGCATGAATGCTCTGAATAAAATGTGTGCATAATGTGCCAAATGTAAAATCTCCCCTTTCCAGATGCACAGCTGGAAGATGAAACAGTTTTTGACTTATTTGACACCAGTGGGATCACACGCAAAACTATCGGTGTGAAACTTTTCAAGGGTCTGGACAGCGATTCTCCAGCATATCGCTTCATCCGCTTCGACCAGCTGCCCTCTGTCAGCACTGCAGCCCTTCAACAACTTCTTAAGCAGATACAAAACAACGAAGGCTTCATTCTGACAGCTACCCTGCGCCAGGATCGCACGTCCCGCGGCACCATCCTCTCACTGGAGGGCCCTGGAGAGCGCAGACAGTTTGAAGTGGTTTCAGATGGCCGAACCAACACTCTAGATTTGGTGTACTGGTGGGCCGATGGCTCGCGAAACGTGATTTCTTTTGAGGATGTAGACCTTTCGGATTCACAGTGGAAAAATGTAACGCTTCATGTGCACGGAGAGACAGCAACATTGTACATTGGCTGCAATCTCATTGATAGTTTCATTCTTGATGAACCTTTCTATGAGCACCTTAGTGCCACAGGGGGACATATGTTCGTGGCCAAAGGGGCCACCCGAGAAAGCCATTTTAGGGTACGTCCAATTCCACACACTGTATACTGCATGCATTTAGGACACAAGCCACCAAGACATCAAGTATAGACTATGTAATGGTGACTAATCCATTATTACATCTAGCCAAATGTACAATTTAGTCAGTATTAGTAGTAGTAGGGAATGCCAAGCAAGCTTCTTGAGTAATAAATTATAGCTAGTTCTCCAGTGTTCTGTAAAACCTACTCTAAAAACTTCCCAGTCGTGGGAGATGTATGTGAACGGTTGAAATTGGCACAGGAAGCTGACAGCTGCTGTTGTTTCTTCCAGGGTTTACTGCAGAATGTACGTTTTATCTTTGACACCCCACTTGAGGACATTCTGGAGAATAGTGGATGTACTCTCGGAAGCCCAGGTAGGAGGGACTTGTGAGTCTTAACATTCTTTCAACACTTTAAGACAGCCAACTAAAAAAGGCTCCAGAAAATCAAAGTTTTGGAATTGAGATGACCTTTCTGATTAATGGAAACTGCTGTGAAAACAAAACATCTGGAGTAATGATAATTCTGTCATTATTTTTCCTGTCTAATATAATTTGCTTTCGTCTGAAAAGAGGACTTTTTGAAGAATATCTTATTTTTTCACATAGCACGTCAAGCTCCAAAATGACAAAACGCAACATATAAGTATTACAGTAGTCCATAAGTCTAATGTCAAGGGGTCTGAAACCATACAAAAGCTTTATTGATGATCTGAACAGAGTTTAAATCATTATATACAGAGAATGTTTAACTGTTTTCAGAAAAAAAGTCATGTTTTAGTCACAAAATATTTAATTAATTCAATATTTAATTAATTAAATTATTTTCCGCTTTTTTCGTACCATTGAGCACAAATGTCTTTTTCGTGTCAGTCAACACAAATTTCTACAAATAGTTTTTCGTGTTTGTGGCACGACTTTCTTTTTCGTGTCATTTTATGTATTGTTTTCTCATTATTCATTCCTATTTTTTTACCATTGTCGCTTGGGGTTGGGGTAAGACTGACTTTTTGTTACATTTCAGACATCCTAACCAAAAACCCAACCCTAACCCCAACTCCAAGCGAGAATATTTTTTAAATTGGAAGAACAACATGTAGAAATCAATACATAAAAGTACATTCTTACCCAAACCCCAACTTTAACCCCAAAAGTTGTGCCACGAACACAAAATTTTTTTTATAGAAATTTCATTTTGACTGACACAAAAAAGACTCGTGTCCATGAACACAAATAAATTAATCAAATATTTCGTGACTATAACATGACTTGCCATGAGATTGGGTTGATTCAGACCGATTTGAAAACTGGATGGATTGCATTTTTAAATGGATCTATGTAACCTCTTAAATTTTGCCCCACGCCCTGTGAATTTCCCCGCTGAAGTGATAAAATCTCTATTGTGCACTGCTAAATATTGTATGTTCGGTTTTTCCAAAGTAAATGTCAGCTTGAAGTAGTTTTTATGGCTTTGGTAGGAATCGGTTATTCAGCCCAACTGGAGGCTTTTGACATTCCCTGCTCAAAGGGAAGGATTTTGGGTTCTGACAATTAGCTTCATAAATAAACATGCTTAGAGGGCTCACTCTTGTGGAGACCTGAACAAACCTGACTGTCACTAGTGGCTTGAATTTGCATTTGCTGCAACTTTGTTGAAACAGACCATTTATCCATCCATCCAGTGTGCCTTTCTATGGACTGTTTCAGCGACAAGAACATAAACAAACGGCTTTTTTGGATCAAACTTCAAAAGATCCGGGTAGACTTCCGTAAAGAATCGATAACAGCAGAGTATCACCTACTACACTGAGCTTATGTTACTGTGTAAAGTGAATGTATACAATGTTAGCCACAGATCCTTAAATAAGTGCCAAACCTTTCTTTGCACAGCGACGATCCATGCTCGCTCCTAGCAAGCAAAAACCGAGACGTTGAAATGATGGCTAACTATAGACCCAATGTAGTCTGGCTATGAGTATCACACTTCTACCCTAAATAACCTTGAGTTTGGTTATATGCCAGTTTTGCCAAAATAACTTGAAGATGTGTGATATTCCAACATGTATGCACACTCAACAGGTGTTTAAGGTGTTTGGTTTCATTTGTTTTAAACATATACTTTTCCTCAATTCTTGGGCTATGGTAGACGTCTATTAGACTTTTCACTTTTTAGCCAAAATTGCTTGCTGGGCTGTCTCCCATCATCTTTAGGAATCCAAAACATTTTTATTTTTGACAAGGTATTTGTTACAGAGGTCAGTTTAGTCACTAGCCAAACCAATAAACAAACATAGACCAGACGTTGACTTCGAACCAGGCGCTTAACCGTGATAACGCGCATGTTTGAAGAAAACGCCTACAGTTGGGCATAAACATTAAAAACTTTTTCATTTTCTCTTCTGGTGTTGCATAGAAGAAAGTTACATACATTCAGTAAAATTAAGGTGCTACATGATGCCATGGAAGAATCATTTTTGGCTGTACGGTCCCATGTCAACAGGTTTGAAAAGAGCCAATCTCTTTCAAAAAGGTTGTTTTAATGGATAAAAGTTCATTAGACTACACAAAGATAAAAAATAAATGTTTTTTGTTTTAAGATGTCTTGACCAAATTGTTCTTTGATGAACCAAAGATGGTTCTTCCATTGCATTGCTCAAATTTGTACCCTTTAAGATTGATATACTGTGTCTTTGTAATTGTAAGTGTTATTGTGACTATACTGCATGTCTATACTCACCTGAAAGCAAAGGGATCACGTGTGAGGTTAAATAGATGGGTCAGTAGGTCATAAGGCCAATGAAGGAGGAGAAGAGCGGCGTTGATGTTAAACATGAATGCAACCAACACACGCTCGCACTCCTATGTACACACACTGCCGCTGGAGCATTAAATGAGTTCCACAGATATAAAAACATTGTATAAAGGAACGTAGACCAAGACTTACAAACCTTTTAAGTGAGCATGTTTAGCAGATATCTACGTGTCATTTATCTAAAAATAATGTTAAGTGGGCAATTTCACCCTACAGCCCCACCCAGACTTATATTATATTAAACTGCGTACCTAAAAATAACTTCAAAAATGTTTGCTTCAGAAGACGGGAACCATGAATTGCTGAGATAGATCTGTGTGCCTAGAAATAGCTTGCGGTTGCATGCGTGTTACATCACAGGAGCCCTTGAAACGTTTTAATTTGGCTTTCTATTACATCTTAAAGCGTCTGAGCGTCGTGTATTAAGAGGCTTTATTGCAAACAGGTCTAGTCGTCATGCTGTGAAAACTCCCCTACCGATGTACAAGTCTGCATTCTTAGGCTCTTGCCTTCAACTGTGCACATGCCAATGCCTCCCTGTCCCCACTTTAAATCACTGCCAGAGATGACTACAGTGTTTTTTAATGATTCTCTTGTTCATTGTTTTTAGATGTTGTTCTAGCTGCAAAAAAATTGCAAAAATGGTCCCTAGCTGTCACTGGGATGGCACAGTTTCAGAAAGTATATCTTTGCACCTATAGAGTAAATATTAGTATCTCATATTAATGCATATTGGTACCAAAGAGTGCATATGAATACCTCAAATGTATCTAAATGGCACATATTTTTATAGGCTAGTGGACCAGTGACAGCTCGGGACCAATTTTTTCTGACAATGCACTGTATCTTTTCTTATAACAGTCATTTGTAAAAAATAAGGAATAGCCACGAAGACCAATGTGGCGATAAATAACAGTTAACTTGGTATGAAGTGTCTAGTTTTATAATGTAGACTGAAAAAAATTATTCATTCAATTTACTACATTTTTTTAAGGTAAGTGGTTGCAAGAAATTTATTTAAGCTACATTTAAACAAAAAAAGCAAATTAAAATGCAATAAAAAACTTTTGTTTAAATGTAGCTTAAATAAATTTCTTGCAACCACTTACCTTAAAAAATTTATTAAATTGAATGAATAATTTTTTTCAGTGTAAGGAATAATGTACAGTTAATGATCACTGACTAGTTTATCAGGACATGTAGGCCTTGTATCATTTATTTATTTTCAAAAAATGTTTATACTGTACAAAAAAAAAACATTTCAACCCATTGTTTCAACCCGGGTAAAATATGGACAAACCCAACCGATGGGTTAAATTAACTTTAAAATGGCCCACCATGGACATATCATGAAAATCTGACTTTTTGCATTTTTAGGTGTTATAAGTGTTTGTATCAACCTAAAACCAAGTAACTTAGTTTTTTAAACCATTCTCTGCAAGCATGTGAAAAATAGGTCATTGCAATGTAGCTCCCCTTGTGATGTCAGAAGGGGATAATAGTATCGCCCATTAATCTGCACAATCCAACCACTGCGCACCCAAAAATGGCACATATTCTATATAATATTTTCAACTAGAACTTCACATATGTACTCTGGGGACACCAAAGATTTATTTGACTTAAAAAAGTCTTGTGAAATGTCCCGTTTAAAAAAAATTGGGTTGAAATTAACCCAGCATAAGTTTGTGTAAAACCAGAGGGTTTTTATCCATATTTTACTTAACAGTGGGTTGAAACAACACAACAACAAGGCAGAGTGTTATAAGAAGATTATTTTTATAATCACTTATTAGAATCCGGCAATGGAAATTTCTATGTGTTGTACAGCATCACCTTGCAAATCTAACAAAAATGACTGTTGTCCTATAGCTGTTCATTTATTAACCATACGTTACAAAATCTAATTTAAATCTGTTCTGCCTTTTCCCAGGGGATGAAAATGTAGAAAATGTAGTCAGTGAGAGTGCCGAATTGGTGGACGTTCCATCATCCATTGCCACCAATGTGATTGGCCAGAACACAGATGTGCCAGCGACCAGCTCTTCAGAACTGATGTGCGAACGTTCTTGTGAGGAACTGGCCAACCTCTTCCAGGAGCTCAAGGGTCTAAGAGTTGTTGTTAGCAACCTCATAGATGGCTTGCAGAAAGTGGTGAGTTTAAGTGTTGAAAAATACTCTGTAAAATCTAGATCTGTCAGACTTTGTTGTCTTTGTCATGTCAAATAGTAACTGAAGGAGTGTACTGTATTTGAGAGGTAAAATGTGTTCCTGCTTTTGGCATTGATGACAGTATGTCAGGTTTTACCCAGGGTCAGAGTCTGTGAAATCCAGGCTAAAGTCTAATTTTGAGACCTGGAGCATCAAAATTTGATGTCAGACATTGATTTCAATTAGGGATGCACCGATAGGATTTTTTTGGGCCGATACCGATTAAACAGACAACTTCTGGCCGATACCGATGCCGATACCGATATTTAACACTTGTATACAATACTATACAGTTGGTCTATTAACTAGTTTATTTCTGCATCAAATTATTTTACTGAACATGGATTGGATCTAATTAACATTCAACTAACCAACATAATGAAAGAGGCACAAACTAAGCTAAAACAAATATAATAAGACAGCATGACAACCTTCAAAGGTGGTTTTTGCTATTTAGCATTTATGTTATTAACAACATTAACTCATTTTTTACATATAATGGATTTCTTTATGCAGTTAATTAATAAACAATCGGTATCGGCCTTTCTCGTGCTATTGCCGATATGCCGATGGTTTTAAATTCATCAAAAATCGGCTGATAAATATCGTCGGCCGATACATCGGTGCATCACTAATTTCAATTTTAAGGAAATCAAGGTTATATTTTCACAGAATGCTCTTTACATTATGTAGGATAATTTTATGTAGAAAACAGTGACTTTAGTTGGGTTTTCACAGACTGAGTTATAAATGGGATTAAGCCATACCTAGACATCCCTGAACACACAAGTACTATAAATAAGATATGGAAAAATGTTTCATAAACCAAAAATCTGATTGTTGATATAAACTGATTTTTTTCAAATGGTAAACAAACCAAAAGTCACTGCAGCAAAGTTTTTGTTGTTGTTTGTTTCTGGGCACATTAAAACTGTAATTGGACCGTAATTTGGTATCTGTCCACATACTGCTGGCAAGAATGTGAGCTCAGTAAACCCTACTCCAAAAAGCTTACTTCAGCAGTATTTTAAGTCATCATAGGCATCCTTCCAACATGAAGGCAGCTCCCAAAAATGGGCAATTTTATGAAGAATAAATAAGTAAATTCACTGAAAAATGAAAATTTGCTGGTAATTTACCCTTTGGCCATTCAGGATGTAGGTGACCTACTTTCTTTAGAAAAATCGTAAAGAAGATTTTTAGCTGAAATCGTGGTCCTTGGTGATTCATTAAATGCAAGTCCTTGGGTGCCAAAAAGCAGATACTGGCAACACAAAGCTTAATCCCAGCAGCAGTTTTTGGAAAATAACGCAAAACAATGACTCTGTGCAAGAAGCTGAACATTATTTACAACATTATAACCCATGGTAATCCATACCATGATGCAATCAGTCCATGCATGCATCATTAAGAAGGATGCTTTCCAAATGGCGTTTTTGCTCCCTGGAAAGGCACTGCGTGAAAGGAATGCTACATGGTCGGTCGTTTCAGATACGGAGAATATGGCGTTGTGATCCAGCTGCCAACTGACATACAACTGCCAATTTTGGATGTGATTGGGATTCAGTCGAAGTTCACTCATGCTTCAAAATTACCAACCTCAGTTTATCATAAGGAGCTTATCGGATTACTTGTATCTGTTTATGGGAATTTCAAAAACATAGGGGCTTGTGTACTTGCATTTTATGAGGACCACAACTTAAAATCTTTTTTACTGTTCTACTGGAGACGCAATATCATCTACCTCTTAGATAGCCTGAGGGTAAGTACCAGCAATTTTCCAGATTTAATCTGAAAAGACCTCGCTTTTCCCAAATAACTGTGTAAGCCAACACTGCATGTATACTTCACATTAAAGCAAGAATTCACAGAATGCATTGCAAAAAGTAAAGATGAAATACATGGCTAGACAATAGAGGTTTCCTCGTATTTTATTTGATAGTAAAAATAATCAATAAAAACCCAATAGCTATGCATGCAATATACAGTTTTTGAAATAAGCTTATGGCAAGTTATTTCGACTGCTGGTTTTGTCTGATTACTCAAAGATTTTCCATGCAGTGACATCCCATCCCCGCATAAAAATGAATTGTTGTGCAAGTTATTTCAAACTGAATTTTTCAGACCGAAGAAAACAACGCAATGAAAGAGGCACTAAATAAGATGCAGAATCCATCAGAGCAAAGCATGTGTTGGCAAGACGGGCGTTTGTTTGAAGATAAAGAGGATTGGATTGTGGATAGCTGCACTAAATGTACCTGCCAAGAGGGAAAAGTTGTCTGTCGTCAGATCTCCTGTCCTCCAGTGGCATGTGCCAATCCATCCTTCATCGATGGGGAATGTTGTCCGGTTTGCCTTCGTAAGTGGGTACACGAACGCAAATAAATACGGTTTTCCATTCATACGTTATCTTATGATGTTGTGTATATATCCTTATCCAGCTTTGGACAGTGATGACGGCTGGTCTCCGTGGTCAGAGTGGACACAGTGCACAGTTACTTGCGGAAGTGGAACCCAGCAGCGGGGTCGCTCTTGTGACGACACCAGCAATCCGTGTGCTGGACCATCGATTCAGACACGCAAGTGCAGTTTGGGGAAATGTGACCGGAGAGGTACAAGTACAACATTGTATGTGTTTTATTGACTTTTGGAGTTACATTGGCTCCCATTCACTTAGAATTGAAGATAAAGAGGTTCATTTACAGAGGAAAAAGTTATTGCTTTTTGATGCCGTTCTCTGTTGTGTTCATTTAAGTATCTGTTTCTTCTATAATTGCATAGGGGACATTAAAATAGAAACAAATGAGACAATTGTTAAAAAAACAATAAATACCCAATAAATGAGACCTGTTCTGTTTTGCACACAAAGTTCGTCAGGATGGAGGCTGGAGCTTATGGTCCCCCTGGTCCTCTTGTTCTGTGACATGCGGGGAGGGACTGATCACACGCATCCGCCACTGTAATTCTCCTGTACCACAAAGAGGCGGAAAGGACTGCGAAGGTGACGGACGAGAGACGCAGAGCTGTCAGACAGAGCCCTGCCCGAGTGAGTATAACGTCCCAAAAATTCTAAATCTAATCTAAAATTAGCCCAACCACACACGTTCACCCCGATGTTCAGATCTAAACTGGAAAAAGCATACCATCCATGATGTCATTTCTTCCAGGGCTTATATTATCATAAGGGCAGGGAGCGTACATAAATTGCTTGCAATTTAAATCTGGGGATTATGGGAAAGACACTTATGACAAGCCCAATGAAAGAGATTCACCACTGAGATACAGCAGATGAGTGGAAACTACTGAGATTTCTCCAATCAAAAGCCCTGAATGTTTAGGATTTTGCTTGCTTTTACTGCTTACAGTATTTAGTGCCAGGAGAGAGGTCTTTGTGCATTGTCCTCTGCTGATCCTGGGCATTTATGTGTTATTTCCACATTAGCAGACAAGAGCACAGAGTGCAAACTTTAGTATTGATGTTATTGCGTAACATAACATGAGGTTCAGATAAAATACAGAATTAATGATGAGGTAGTCAACTTTGATATTTATGGTTTTATTAGTTAGTTACATCAACAATTCTTTGAAAACTGCATTTAAATGATGTTATGTTGTGTTCTCTTAAAATGTTACGTTTATTTTTACTATGGCAGTTACTTAAATTGTGCAATGACACAATAAAACTGACTAATGATCTGTTTATATAAATACAAAGCTAAATAACAAGCAGAAGGACTGTTTCGCATCAAAAATGTTATTAGGAACTTTACATTATTCAAATGTATAAACATAATTTTTTGTTGCTACACTTTCATACTAAGGGCCCTATTTTAACGATCTGAAACGCAAGTGCGAAGCGCAAAGCGCAAGTGACTTTGTGGGCGGATCTTGTGCGCTGTTGCTATTTTCCCGGCGGGAGAAATAACTCTTGCGCCAGGAGCAAATTAATAAGGGGTTGGTCTGAAGTAGGTTCATTATTCATAGGTGTGGTTTGGGCGTAACGTCAAATAAACCAATCAGAACGTCATCCAACATTCCCTTTAAACGCAAGGGCGCAAGTTCCATGGCGGGTTGCTATTATTATGACGCATTTACCAGGCACACGCCAGGAGCGGTTCACAGCCGAGGAGACCGACGTTCTTGTAAGAGCAGTCAAAGACAGAGAAGTTGTTTTGTATGGGGATGGGAGAAACCCGCCCAAATCAGCATCGGTTAAACAGGCGTGGGAGGAAATAGCCACAATTGTCTCATCAGATGGCATCCCCAGGACGTTGCGCCAAGCACTACAAAGATGTCAGGAGACAGGGGAATCCCAAGCTTGCCAGCATAAATCGGGGAGGTGGATCTGCCTCTACACAGGACCTGACGCCAGCAGAGGACATTGCTGCGTCCACCCTTACCGCTGAAAGCCAAGAAACGCAAGCAGTCCAACCCCAAAGTACTCTTACAAATGAAGTTCACATAAATTAAGGTTTCTTATGAAAACATTTTAATTATTCTTTACATTAAATAAACGTAATACACCCACACAATAAACTTATGAAAATATTTTAATCGTTATTTGCATGAGAATTTTTTAACGCAGCCACACAAAATAAATAAAAACTATCACCACAATGCTCACCACTATGATTCCCCTTATCTCATGTGGTAATATTTTTTAGTGTAACAATTTATGATTTTCAAAAATAACTGTTGCATCTGTGTAGATTAGATTGTAGATACATTATGGTCAAGCATGCGCCCTTAAAATAGCAAAATGAACAACGCGCAACGCGCCACTGACTTTAGACTAGTTTTTTCTGATCAGTGGCGCAATTGTTTTTGAAACTGCAAAATAGCATCAGGGATGGTTTGCGCCGGAACACGCCTCCTTTTTTGCGCTGAACCGCCCAGGGAGCGCAATTTCATTCTCTAGTTTGTCGACGTGCGTCTGTGGAGGGAAAAACCCGCTGTGGGCCGGTGCAAAATACGAATGATACATACGTCACTATAAAGTCAATTGCGCTGGGTGCAAGATAGGGCCCAAAAGGTACAAGAAGGTAAAAAAGTTGTGACTGGGGTGGTACCTTTTCAAAAAGTACCGTATTTGCCGGACTATATGTCGCACTTTTTTCATAGTTTGGCAGGTCCTGGAACTTTCAGCCGATCTCCAGGTCTGGCGGTACCACTTTTAGCATAGCTTAGCATAATCCATTGAATCTGATTAGACGATTAGCATCGCGCTCAAAAAAGCCCAGAGTTTCAATATTTTTCCTATTTAAAACTTGACTCTTCTGTAGTTACATCGTGTACTAAGACCGACAGAAAATTAAAAGTTGCGATTTTCTAGGCCGATATGGCTAGGATCTATACTCCCATTCCGGCGTAACAATCAAGGACTTTGCTGCTGTGACATGGCTGCAACAGGCGCAATATGTTACCCAGCGCACGAAAAAAGTCCCTTCAGTAACTTTTAAAAGGTTCTGCGGATGTTAATGGAACCATACAGGTTCTTCTATAGCAGCATCTTTATTTTTTAATAAAAGAGTGAATGTGGGGTCACTAATGCACAGGACCTTACATTGCATATCTGTGTAGCTGATGGTGGCTGGGGTCCATGGTCTCCTTGGGCAACATGTACGGCAACATGTGGCGGTGGCCTTAAGAGCCGCGTTCGAGAGTGTAACAGCCCTGCCCCACAGCACGGAGGAAGGAAATGTCTTGGAGACTCCAATGAGAACGAAGTATGCAACCGACAGGAGTGCCCTATTGGTAGGAAATACTGTACAAACACCATTAAATTATATAAACTTCTGAAATCTCTATATTGGGGGGTCCTTGGGGTTGGGGAAAGAAATGAATAATGAATAATATGTGGTTAGAATTTCACACAAAGACACAGTTGTGTAAAGTGTTACGTTGATATTTACAGATGGTTGTCTTTCAAACCCTTGCTTTGCTGGAGTTGAGTGCAGCACAGCTATTGGTGGATCCTGGGAATGTGGTCCCTGCCCTAATGGTTACCGTGGTAACGGGACTTTCTGTGAAGATGTCAATGAGGTACAAACTGATACCAGATTGATTATATCAGAATAAAAGTCTTAAACTAGTGACAGAGGGAAGACAAATCTAAAAGACTTGGACTCCCTATTCTTCGGAAAATGTGATGACTGACTATCTCTATACTAACTGACTACCCTAATCCAAAATTCCTCCTGTCTTTCTGTCTCTGTGTTGCGGTGCGCAGTGTGATATGGTGTCAGATCTGTGTTATAAGGTGGGTGGCCTACAGCAATGTGTAAACACAGACCCTGGATTCCACTGTCTTCCCTGCCCCCCGAGATACAAAGGGACTCAGCCCTACGGCATGGGAGTCGAGTCTGCTAAAACCAACAAACAGGTCAATCACGTGTGCACATCTCAAATACCACCCAGCAGATACCTTTTTAGTTATGCTGGTTCGGGTTCACCTGTGTTTAAAACCGTTTCTTCTTCATGAATAGGTGTGTGAACCCTACAACCCCTGCAAGGACAACAGCCACAGTTGCCACAAGTATGCAGAATGCATCTTCCTTACTCACTTCAGCGACCCTATGTACAAGTGCGAGTGTCGTATCGGTTACGCCGGTGATGGTATTATATGCGGAGAGGACTTTGATCTGGATGGATGGCCCAACCAGGATCTTGTGTGTGGAGCCAATGCCACCTACCACTGCAAAAAGGTATTGCATAATCAAATTTTGAAGTATTATTTATTAAAAAAGCTAGCAAAAGTAATAATTTTAGTTAACATTGACAATGTTTGCTCCTTTGTACAAATGATCGGATTTCCTGGCTTCTCAGAGTTTACTTTTCACTCACCTTTTATTGCTTATAACATAGGACTAATTTGTAATAAAAGCAATTGTTAAATTAGCATTTTCACCAGTGGTTTAAGGGATTTGGACCCCAGTGTGTTAACAACAAATTTTCCCATCAGTGCTAACAGAAGAGCGGACTGTTTTGTAGAGTCTCTTTGGCTGAACATTTGTTTTAATTTAATGTGAGCCAGACCTTAATGTTTAGCTATGATCTGGTGACTGCTATGAGGAGGTTGCTAAGAAAAATAAAACGGAAAGAAATATAGCTTAGCCTTAATAAAGCCCACAGGACAATGGCATCAAGTCAGGCGTAGGCCCAAAGATCATAAAAATAGAGGACTGTTTTGATTTGGCTGAATGTTTACTTTCTATTGTGCCTTTTGGAATCGTATATTTTATATCCCTTAAATATCTCAGCGGTTACGTTTTTTTTAGCAAGGGAGGGGGACACAAATGAAGTAATTACATCATTCTTCTCCTCTGATGGATCATTGCTTTATTATGTCACGATACAGCACGGAGAAAAACCAGGACCAGAATCTGCAAGACATCACAGTGCCGAAGCCAAGCAAAAACCTATAGCAAAAGAATAAAAAAAGTGCACATCATAAATAAAGTAAAAACCGATAGAGTATTGAGAACTTCGTATGTGGTGGTTTTGGTATGGCACATCTGATATTTGTGGCCTTTATCGTTTATGTCTTTGTTAATCTCTCCAGGATAACTGCCCAACTCTTCCCAACTCCGGTCAGGAGGATTTTGATAATGATGGGCAGGGAGATGCTTGTGACAAAGATGATGATAATGATGAGATTGTGGATGAAAGGGTAAGACAGATCCAAGTTTATAACTATAATGTCTTCATGTTTAGCCTTGTGTGTGCTATTTAAATGAAACCATGTGTATACCTTCTTCCAGGACAATTGCCCTTTGATGTACAACCCCAGGCAGTATGATTACGACAAGGATGATGTTGGAGATCGCTGTGATAACTGCCCCTATGAACACAACCCAGCACAGACCGACACAGACAATAATGGGGAAGGGGACGCATGTGCTATTGATATAGATGGAGACGGTATAAAAGACAGATTTTTATTATATAGATTCTTTGATATTACGTTTCATGACTTATTAAGTCTACATTTCTGCTTTTAGAGGTTTTAAACGAACGAGACAACTGCCCTTACGTCTACAACACAGATCAGAAGGACACAGATTTGGATGGTGTTGGAGACCAGTGCGATAACTGCCCCTTAGTCCACAACCCTCAACAGGTCTGGCGAAATCCAGAAACCGGAATTATTTCTTTGTAAACATCCTAATAATTGTTTTAGTAATGCTATCTTCTTGTTTCGATAGACCGATGTAGATAACGATCTCGTTGGAGACCAGTGTGATAACAACCAGGACATAGATGAAGATGGACATCAAAATAACATGGACAACTGCCCTTACGTATCAAACGCTAACCAAGCCGACCACGATGGAGATGGGAAAGGAGACGCTTGCGATCACGATGATGATAATGATGGCATCCCGGATGATCGGGATAACTGCAGACTGGTTCCCAACAAGGACCAAGTGGACACTGATGGTAAACATTCAGTTACGCATAAACCATTTAAACATGCGCCAAATCTGTTGCTTGATTGGTAGAGCTTTGCGTTAGGAGTAGGGTTGCCGCGGTGACAGAATTTTCCCACCGGTTAATCGGCGTGTCACAAAGCCGGTGATCCCGGTTTCACCGTGTGGGAGGGGCTTATAAATGCGCATTCAGATGTGCACATTTTACTTTCACTTTTGAATTACGCAACTGTTTAAATGCAGTGCTTGGGTACGCTGCGTTAAATCGCGTATGAATTTGCATGCAATGCGAGTGCAACAGCTGGTTTAATTAAGTGCTTGAGTCAATGTGGGCAGGTAATTCTCAAAGAACCCGCCAGTCCCAAGCAGAGCAACCGGCTACTTCTCCATAAAGCGCGGCTTGAATGATGGGTTTATTATTTTTCTTGATGAAAAACACAACAACAAAAATGATCTCGCTTATATTAAACATCATATATGTATATTATAACAAAAACGAGTAAGCACGCGGCTTCTGTCATCATCTGGTCAGTCAGCTCGTCTCGCAAACTCTGAAAGAAATAAATGAAATCTGACACCTGCGGCTGCTCTGTGACGTGATGCGCGTTCAGCTCCGCTAAATTCAGACAACAGACACATTCAGTTGTAAGTGTGTCTGCTCTCTCTAACGAAACTAAATGATTTAATTACACGAAAATATCAAAACGACGGTGAAAGACGGTGTCGCGGTGGGCAAGTGATCTAACCGGTGAGAGGCTGAAGCACCGGTTATCACCGTTTCACCGACTATCGCGGCAAGCCTAGTTAGGAGTGCAATGGTCATAGGTTCAATTAGGAAGGAACATACATGTGACCATGGACCACAAAACCTCAAAAAAGTCTCAAGTCGCATAGGTATATTGATAGTAAAAGCCAAAAATACATTGTATGGGTCAAAATTATTGATTTTTCTTTTCCTGTATGCCAAAAATCATTAGGATGTTAAGTAAAGATCAACTTTATTTTTGTGAGTGGCTGCCATTGCTAATGACTTAATTACTTAAAAATAAGACTCTGGTAACACTTTACTTGAAGGGGTGTTCATAAGACTGAGATGACACCTTCATAATCATGATATGACACAGGTCATGAACATGAAGGAGATTTTCACATTTTCACATGCACATTTATGACAACTGTCATTAAGAGTCATTTGTTCCATTATATCATTTTTAATGCGAAGATGACATTGTTTGAGATGTCTTTGTTATGACAACTTGACATAAACCAATACATTATAACTTGTCATAAATCTGTCATAAACATGACATAGAAGAATAATTATCAAACGTAAGAAACTACATAGCTTTATGGGTGAACATTACATTAAACATTTATGTCATAAAAAGTGTTTATACTATGTAAAATAATTTTAAATACCTTGACAAAATGCAACAGACACGTCAAAATATTATACTTAATTCGATGTATGTGCACCATACATAAAAAACTGACAACTAACAGAACTTGTTCTTCCTCACATAGAGGGTTCTGAAATTTTCTGACAAAAAACTAACAAAACATTTCATGAATTTAAATTAATGTAATTAACTTTGCAGTGATATGGACCCAACACTGCATGACTTAACTTATTATTGTACAGTTTTCATTTAATTTGATGTAAATCGGTCTCCAAATCCAATAAAATATAATTTTATACATTTTAATGTTATTATTATTGGATGATTGATTTTATTTGTTAAACACATAGAGGAAACTTAAAAAAACCATTATGAACTAAAGAATATTCATGATGTTGTTATAAAACTATTTGACAGAGTATTAACACTTAATCGCATTTTAATGTCAAATTATATTTGTACCACTGTAGTTGAGGTCAAGAAAAATATTCATGACGCTGTTATAAAACTATATGACAGAGTATTAACACTTAATGACATTTTAATGACAAATTTAATTTGTATCACTGGTAAAAAGTGGTCAGTTATGTTGTCTTGGTAATGTCTAATTGTCATGACAAGTTATGATGTATTTGTTAATGTCAAGTTTTCATAACAAAGACGTCTCAAACAGTGTCATCTTTGCATTAAAAATGACATAATTGAACGAATGACACTTCATGACAGTTGTCATAAATGGGCAAAAAATCTCCTGTCATGAACCCCTTCAAGTAAAGTGTTACCGACTTTCTCAATATTTTGATTTTTTTTGCACCCTCGGATTCATGATTTTGTTATTTTATCCTTAACTTTCAAATAGTATCCTATCCTATCAAACCTAACCCTAACCTAACCCTAACCACCAATGCAAAGTTTATTTAATCAGCTTTCAGGTGATGTATACATTTTACTTAAAAGATTGACCCTTGTGTCTGGTTTTGTGGTCCAGGGTCACAAATACATTTAGGAGACGTTTTAGTCCCTTCGGATAAAAACATCTGCCAAAAGCAATAGTTACCAAAAAGGAAAAATCCTTATCACTTACTTCAAACCTGTATGACTTCATTTTGTGGGACACAAAGAAGAAATAAAAAATAAATTGGTCACTTTCAAGCACCATAAAACCTTAGCTTTCAGTCTGTTTCGCACACAAAGACATATATCTTAAGAAGACATGGAATGTAGTGCACTTGCCATATGGACCTTTTATATGAAGCTTTAATGCTGTTTCTGTGTCCTTTTAAGTTAGACAGGTTTGGCTCAAAGTAAATTATGACAGAATTAGCATTTCCATTGAACTATTCAAATGCAATCTGTGCCTATATATTAGCTTTGACTTTATCATTGACCTCAGTGTAAAGAATGTGTTTAGTAGGTTTGATGAATGATATCTGGCACTGAAGCATCATATGAACAATCTCTCTGCAGATCCTCAAGCGATAAACATCGAAAATTTTCCTTTGGACTTCCCGCACCTGTTTAATGCACAATCCTGCTTTCAATTTCTGTGTCGTGCAAACCTCTATTGTTTTGGACTTATTTTCTAGACATATTTTCTATGAGTGAGGACCTTCCAAAAATCTGTTGAATAAAAAGAAAAATCAAAGAGAAGGCAGATAAGAGATACAAAACTTTCTCGCTGGCATACGAAACGCAGAAGAGTTGCACAACGGAGTGGTTGTCTGTGTCTTTTATTGTTTTATGAGGTATTTTAGACATAGATACACAAAGTTTGATGTTACGCCTCATTGGATGAATACTGTAAGTTCTCTGTTGTCAGGCCATGCAGACAGCTTGGGCTTTCCTCTATAAAGTGGATTTGAAATTTAAGTAGGGTAAAATTGACCTTGGCATTCCAAAGGATGCTCAGCGTCTCTCACAGTCTTTAAGTGTTAGCTGAAGCCGTCACAGTCTAAGGGGTGTATGGAGACCTTTGAGTTGTTTTTGGCTTGGAGAGCAAAACCCAAAGGAAAGGTGTTGTTTTGCATCTTTCCAAAAAGAAAAATACCTCTTAGTGACGACTAACACTAATGCCAGCAGCATCACATGCCAATTTTCCAGGTCAGGGTGTTTTAAGTAATTTTATAAAGAGGATTTATTAAAAAGGTATAAGGTATAGGTTCATACAACTGCATACGCATGGATCCATGTTCTCATTCTGTTTACCCCAAATTCTGACTCTACCATCTGAATGTCTTAACAGAAATCGATTCTCTTCATCTGTCCAATTTTGGTGAGCTTGTGCAAACTGTAGCCCCTCCTATTTGTAGTGGAGATGAGTGATACCCGGTGGGGTCTTCTACTGTTGTAGCCCATCCGCCTCAAGGTTATGCGTGTTGTGGCTTCACAAATGCTTTGCTGCATACCTCGGTTGTAATGAGTGGTTATTTTAGTCAAAGTTGCTCTTCTATCAGCTTGAATCAGTCAGCTCATTCTCCTCTGACCTCTAGCACCATCAAGCCATTTTCACCCACAGGACTGCCGCATACTGGATGTTTTTTTTTCCTTTTTACACTATTCTTTGTAACCTCTAGAAATGGTTGAGCTTATCTCTAGCAAAACACCATACGGGTTGGTATAACTTTCTTACATTTTACATTTTAGGTGATGGTCGAGGTGATGCCTGCGAGAACGATTTTGACAATGACAACGTTCCAGACATCTTTGATGTGTGTCCTGAAAACAGTGGCATCAGCGTCACAGACTTTCGGAGGTTCCAGATGGTTCACCTTGATCCCAAGGGCACCACGCAGATCGATCCCAACTGGGTGGTTCGAAACCAGGGTAAAGAGCTCGTGCAGACTGCCAACTCCGACCCTGGTATTGCAGTGGGTAAGTAATCTAGTAAATTTCCATAGTAGCCTATGGTAAAAGGTGCCAATGTTGATTTTGGGTCTAAATCTTCCCACAGGCTTCGATGAGTTCAACTCGGTGGATTTCAGTGGCACCTTCTACGTGAATACAGACCGGGATGATGACTATGCAGGTTTCGTGTTTGGATACCAGTCTAGCAGACGGTTTTACGTAGTGATGTGGAAACAGATCACACAGACCTACTGGGAAGAAAAGCCATCCAAAGCGTTTGGCATCTCCGGTGTGTCGCTCAAGGTTGTCAATTCCACCACAGGAACTGGGGAAAACCTACGCAATGCTTTATGGCACACAGGCAACACAAAACAACAGGTGAACGTTCCCATCAATTTTTTTACTGTATTTTTAGGTCATTGCAAGCAATAAACTCTCCAGTGAATTCAAATGATACATTGCATTGCTCTGAAATAGCACTTTAAATGATGGATGACTTTATTATGCATCATTTAGGTGCGCACTCTGTGGCACGACCCAAAGAACATCGGCTGGAAAGACTTCACTGCCTACCGCTGGCATCTCATCCACAGACCAAAGACTGGATTTATTAGGTATAGACCGGTTTGGTTTTATTTTTATACACATTTATGTTTTTTGTAATTATACTCAGTGCCTTCCTATATTTTTTTCAGAGTTGTTGTGTATGAAGGCAAGCAGATAATGGCAGATTCTGGTCCCATTTATGACAAGACGTTTGGCGGCGGGAGACTTGGATTATTTGTTTTCTCCCAGGAGGCCGTCTTTTTCTCTGACCTCAAATATGAATGCAGAGGTAAACTATTTTTATATTTATTAAAATGATAAAATATTGTGTTCATCCTTTAATATTTCTCTTTTCTTTCTTTTTTGCAGATAATTGAGAAAACGGCGTATTTCTTCTCGTCAAATTGGATCAACGCAGTGCCTTAGTGAAATGAAAATTGAGACTAGTGACTATACAGTATGAGAGGAATACTTACATCCAAAACTACAAGTGCCTTTAAGAAGTGATCATGCATTGCTGGGACAACACAGCAGAAATTAAAGTCCAGACAACAACATTCCTTAAAACTCTTAATAGTTAATTGTTGCACAAATAATCTTTGTAATGTCACAATGATTCCTGCCATCTTGAATATAAACCCAAGCACTTTTGTTACGGGTTTATAGTTTTGCATTTCACATTATTTAGTCTTTTATATGTTTTTCTAGTCACTCTTATTGAGAGAAATTTCAAGCAATAGTTTTGTGTTTGTTGCGTGCCTTTAGGGGAGATGTATCATATTAAGACTTTCACCTCTATCTACTGTAACTTATTTGTCTTTTTCTGTGCGAGTTTATTAGTTAACATTTCTTTTGTTTTTCCTTTTGCTGACAATTTGTAAATACTTATTTATTTGTTTACAAGATGTTGATCATATTGCATTCATGAATATAATACAGTAAGTCTCATCATTGGTTATTACTGTATCTACAAGTAAATGTGACGAGGGAACGTTTAAAGTTAGTTTTTGTAGTGTTAAAATGAATTCGTTTTTATTAGCAATGTGTTTTCTGTATTATGTAGAAAATACAGTCAACGCTTAACATTGATGGCCCCAGTGACCCCAACAGCAGAGATTTACCATTGTTAACATGTATAATTCTGATAAACTAGTGTTGTGATCTCATTAAAGGGATAGTTCTCTCAAAAATGAAAATTATGTCATCTACTCACTCTCATGTTGTTAAAAATCTGTATAAATTTCTTTGTTCTGATGAACACAAAGGAAGATATTTTCAGAATATTTGTAACCGAACCATTCGTGGACCCCATTTACTTCCATATTATTATTTTTCCTACTATGAAAGTACAATGGGGTCCATGAACGGTTTGGTTACAAACATTCCTCAAAATGTCTTCCTTTGTGTTCATCAGAACAAAGAAATTTATACAGGTTTGTAACAACGAGAGTGAGTAAATGATACAGAATTTTCATTTTTGGGTGAACCATCCCTTTAATGCCTTAATTTTCAACCTTTAATTTATAAACAAAAAATAATCAACTTATATTTCTATACAAGTGAGAAGGGCAATTCAAGAAACTCCAGTTAGATATGTAGTACCAGTTATATTTTTAATGTGCTGATCATGAAATATATTTTATACCCCTCATTTACATGCTTGGAACCTAAACTTGTTTCATTTCCATTTATTCCAGTCACAGCACTTTATGAACGACTTTTTTAGATTGAACAATTACAGATTCATCTGCAGTTTACGGCTTGCTGCTAGTCACATTTCTTAGGAATCATACTTGTTTGTTTTAAATAACAAACAGTTGTTTGATATTCTCACAGTAATATGCTTTATCATGGCTAATATGTGATGAAATATCTTTTGTCAATAAAATTATATGCACAAAAATTATTCGATTTGTGATGTTTTTCATGCACTTCTAAATACAAATACCACAATGATAACCTCTACATATACATTAATCTATATTTGCTTATTTGGGAATATCCAAGGGTTCAGCCAAATCCCCAGAATCATTGTAGCTAATGCAATGGTGGCAGAATAACAAAGACATACAACATCAATTCTAATATGTGTTTATAAAGTTAGGAAATTATACACAAAGTCTTAACATGCAACTGTTACTCAAGCTCCCCTAGAGTTAAACATGTCATTTTTTACCGTTTTAAGAATCCATTCAGCCGATCTCGGGGTCTGGCGGTACCACTTTTAGCATAGCTTAGCATAATCCATTGAATCTGATTAGACCATTAGCATTGCACTTTCAAAAAATCCCAAAGAGTTTTGATATTTTTCCTATTTAAAACTTGACTCTTCTGTAGTTACATTGTGTACTAAGAATGATGGAAAATTAAAAGTTGCGATTTTCTAGGCAGATATGGCTAGGAACTATACTCTCATTCTGGCGCAATAATCAAGGACTTTCCTACCGTACCATGGCAGCAGCAGGTGCAATGATATTACGCACTGCTCGAAAATAATCCCCTGCTATAGAGGGTATGCATTAACGTCACTTTTCCCTATGACCACGCCTGAGCTCGCCCTGTTGAGTTGCAAAACATTCAACAAAATGGCTGGTTTTCATAGCGGCTGCTTCAAAAAATGCCAGTAAAACGGACTATTAGCTTAAATTGACTTTAGTTGGCCTTAACAGTGACCCTAACAACTTTCCAAACAACCAGTAGTCTGTGGACGTTGGCATATGGCCAGACATTGCTTTTCCTGACATATATGTTTATATATGTCACTATTAAACTTTTATATATAAAACTATTAAACCATCCCCAAGAAGAACACAAGGCTCATCATAATGAATGTTTTTTTTTAATAATGGCTCACTGACAAAACTTTGCAATTACACAGAATAAGAGTATTCATTGATGTATTTTTATAGGATTCTTTTATCCCCAAATTTACATACCTGAGATATGGCTACTGTTACAGTACATTCACACGGGGCGTAAGCGTTAACGCTTAACGGAAGGCTTGTCTAACGCGTGGCCAACAGCCAATCACTGTGGCCGCAATACAAGCTCCGGTCTTCCATAAACGTAATTGGCTGGCCTAGGTTATTTGCATAAGGCGATCTGATTGGCTGACGCACGCGTTGCCGCTTGAAAAGTTGAGAAATGTTCAACTTCTGCCGCGAGCAACGGCACTGACGCGGCGTCAACAGATCCACAATTCAGTTCGCCAACGCTTGACGTCACCCATTAAAAGTGAATGGGAAGCGTCAACGCTTACGCCCGTGTGAATGCACCGTTACTGATTTACTTCTCTTTTGAGTGATTTTTGTAGTTTTGTTGAATCTGTTAGGGCAGTCTATCACTCAACTACTTTTCCCATTTTAGACATGTTTTTCACGGTATGCTAATGCTATCGCTCAGACTTTTTTCCACTCCGTATGGCGGAACGGCAGTCATATTCACCGAAGGTGACGTCACGTAAATACCCTCTATTGAAAGATAAGGGAACTATTTTCGGCTGTTGCGTAATATGATTGTGCCTCTTGCAGCCATGTTACGGCAGCAACGTCCTTGATTATTACGTCAGATTGAGAGTATAGTTCCTAGCCATATCTGCCTAGAATATCGCAACTTTTAATTTTCCGTCGGTCTTAGTACACGATGTAACAACAAAAGAGTTGTTATTTTAGGCGCAATGCTTTTGGCTAATCAGATTCAATGGATTGTGCTAGGCTAAGCTTAAAGTGGTAGCACCAGACCCGGAGATCAGCTGAATGGATTCCAGTAAACGGTAAAAATCTAATGTTTAACTCTAGGGGAGATGGAAAATTAGCATTTTTTTTTAAATCAACTTACATTTTTCACTGTAAGTGAAAATTTGAAGGTAAAAAACTTACAAAGCTTCATTAATTTGTAATAAAGTTATAAAAAAATGTAGGTATTTAGGTGTTTCCAATTAAAGTCATTTTGAAAATTAATCCAACTTTTACTTTTTACAGTGTAGTATTGGAATAAACACTTAAAATGTGTGTTTTGGACCCAACCCTGCCTGTAAAAACCCAACTCAAGTATTTTTTTGTGATCATCCTACATAATACATTTTGTGAAAATATCTTTAATATGGATTGAATAAGATTGAAACCAATGTAAAATTAATTAGTTATTAAACTTTGATGCTCCTAATCTTATTAATAGATTCTGGGGTACAGACAGGGTCACTATGGGTCATTATGCCACATGAATTATTGAGTATACCTTAAAAAACCTCAATTTGGAATAAACCATTAGCCCAGTAGTAAGCAGTGTGCAGTTTAAAACCGTGGTTTAATTGACTTAGGCAAACAGAGGCACAGACCGCTAAAATCTGTTCTGAATCACCTTACCATATCCAGTTTTGGTAGTGTTTTCTGCCTTCCATCTGTTGATCCTCTGGAACATTAGAGGGAAAACAGTGCTTCGTAGAATTAAGAAGGGATGCTGGCCTCCAGAAATGACTCTGAATGAATGCCCACATTTCAATGCTTGCAGATGCTGCAGCATTCAGAAGGTAATGTGGTAGCAATACGCGTGCACAAGTGTGTTTTTGTACGCAAGCGGCTGACACAACACTATAATTATGGGTAATTAGAGGAAGTGCTTGTGCTAAATCTAATGATCATAGCAACGGGAAAACAGAAAATTGGTTATGGAGGCACAGAGACACACGTGTGCAGTATTCTGCTATCTTTCATGTGGGTCGATTTGTGGTGTGTGAAATCAGATAATTTTTAGACACTGGAGCACATCCTAAAATATGTCACCTTTGCGCTCGATACACATAAATAAAAGTTTTATTTCCTTTACATTTTAAAGCTCAGTTTCAGTAATATTTAGTGGATCTTTAAACAGATCCAGCTGTGCTTACGGTACACTTCAAGCGCCTAGCCCAGAACATTATGCATCTGCCACACTTTTCATTTGGAGGAAACCGAACATGGTGTCTCTTGTGGAGATATCAGACATTGTTCTTGTTGGGACAGGCACAATTTCAGTATCCAACTCTTACTAAAAGGAGATCTCATAGGAAGCTTCTAAGAAGTTATTAAACCTAAGGTCCCTGTTTCTGGAAAGGGCCGTTCTGAAGAAGATCTTGCTATATTAAATTTGATTTAAACAGCTAAATAATAAAAATGAAAAGTTTGAGATGTTGCAGACCATGGCGTTTCACACTGTTCTGTACAAATCATTGGTTGCAGGTTCAGAGTTGTAACTTTGTGTAAGCTGGGGTGAAATATTACCTCTCACCTGTTACAGAGTTACCAAAAATCTTTTGATTTAATAACGCTGAACAAAATTGAAAACCGTAACTCAGTATTTTTTGCTTTAAAATACGTAAGGCAACTTTAGGGATTGATATTAGTCACATAAATCTGCATGAATACATGTTAAATCAAATGGCCATCACTGCATGGATCAAGTCAGTTTCACAGTGTGTGTTTTGGAAAGGGGTTTTGTTGCTCTTTCAGTCATTACTTTCAGCTGTAGTAGTTTAGCCAGCATTGCAGACACTGAAATAAATAAAAGACCTAAATACACTTATTGCCACTGAAAACATTAAACTTAGAAAAAGCACCTTCCGTTGCCATAATCCTACCAAAAAGGTGAATCTTGAACCCCCCCACCCTTCTATCTGATCCAGATGTTGATACTGGCTGTATAACAATAATTTCGATAGTTTAGTTTCAAAAGTTTAAAATGACTTTGTTTACCTCAGGTGAACTCTGACCCTGTCAGTAAAATCCAGGCTTAAAGGGACACTCCAATTTTTTGAAAATATGCAAATTTTTTGTTCCCCTGAAGTTAAACATTTTATTCTTACCGTTTTGGTATCCATTCAGCGATCTCCGGGTCTGTCTGTACCACTTTTAGCATAGCTTAGCATAATCCATTGAATCTGATTAGACCATTAGCATCGCGCCTAAAAAATAACCAAAGAGTTTCGATATTTTTCCTATTTAAAACTTGACTCTTCTGTTGTTACATCGTGTAGTTAGGCTGACGTAAAATGAAAAGTTGTGATTTTCTAGGCAGATATGGCTAGGAACTTTACTCTCATTCTAGCGTAATAATCAAGGACTTTGCTGCCGTACCATGGCTGCAGGAGGTGCAATGATATTACGAAGCAGCCTAAAATAGTCCCCTTAGTATTTTTCAATAGCAGGGGACTATTTTCGGGCACTACATAATATCGTTGTGTGTCCTGCAGCCATGTTATGGCAGCAAAGTTCTTGATTATTACGCCAGAATGAGAGTATAGTGCCTAGCCTTATCTGCCTAGAAAATCGCAACTTTAAATTTTCTGTCTGTCTTAGTACACGATGTAACTACAGAAGAGTCATGCTTTAAATATTAAAATATCTAAACTTTTTTTCTAATCAGATTCAATGGATTATGCTAAGCTATGCTAAAAGTGGTAGCGCCAGACCCGGAGTTCAGCTGAATGGATTCCAAAACGGTAAGAATTAAATGTTAAACTCTAGGGGAGCTGGAAAATTAGCCTATTTTCAAAAAAGGTGTAGTTTTCCTTTAATAGCATCAACATTTTATTTCAGTCATTGAATTTACTTTAATTTCAATCATACCCTTACTACTCAGTCAATATTAAGTATATCAAGGTTATATTTTTTACAGGACATTTTTTTACATTAGGCTATTTAGATTATGTAAAACAAGTAAATCACAAAAAGACTTCAGATGAGTTTTCCCAGGCAGGGTCAAGATTGTGCTGCTGTGCAATGAGCAAAACGTTGATGGACTCAAGTGCAAAAATTTCCAACAAGTCTCAAAAAATGTTGCAGGTTAAAAGTACACAGAAAGAAAGATGAAGCCTCTTTTATCACATCAGTATGTTTTAAAACGAATTTGTCTGCTGATGTTGTCCTTTCTGTTCCAGCTGGGCTAAAACGCAGAAGAGTAATGGGCCATGTAAATAGATGGAGCTTGGAGAGCGTTCCAATGCTGTTTTCAAGCAAGCTTAATGCGCAGCCATTTGAACGGTGCGTTTCCTCTAAAGACCAAAAATGACAACCTCCAAAGTTCATTTATCATAATCATCCCCTTTATAAAATATCGGTTTCGACCTGCTTCATGAGCGGTGGGAGAAGTTTGCAGAAGCCAAGTGGATAAGAAAACATTTTCCATCGCATGTTTCTTCTAATTTCTCTTCAGAAACACCAGCTGTCCGTATACGCCACGATTGGGCCATGTTGCAGTAAAAGTTTAAAAAGATTTTTTTCCAATTTGTTGCAGTGAGCAAAGAAAGTATGCAATGGTTACAACACAATATAGTGATGTAATATGGGCAACTCCATTATTGTTCAGTGACGACACTATTTGGCGGCATTTAATGAACAATGCACAAATGTTTACAATTGTTCCTCAAAGGAGCACACGATGGAGACTCACAATTCCTTAATGGCATCACGCAAACCAATAAAATCAAACCATAAGCTTATGTTCACATATCAATGACCAATTAGCACATAAAGAAAATAGGGAACGTTCACATAAAGCATGTTCTGCTATTTGACCATAGATTCCCTATTTCAAGTACTCATAGCCAAAAAGAACAGCTTGTCCCATAGAGCAACATAACTGATTTGTCACAATCACGGTCATTTAGTGCTTCATTGTATTGGCTTGATCATCTACTTACAGTATTTGCCCTATGGCCCACTATTACCCCTACCCCTTTCTCAGCACGGGTTGCATAACAACAATTCTGCCAGATGAACAAAGATCTGTCATCATTAATTACCTTCATTAATCATAATTTTCTGACAGCATGAAGTACAGAGGTCTTGGAAAGAGGGAATGGGCTTGATCCAAAGGTCATAAAAATGTCTTTCTCTTGTTTACATATAAACATCACTGGCTTTCATCAAAGCACATATCGTTCTGTTTTAGTCTGCAATTTAAAACATCTTGTACCCAGAAGCTCCTCATCTTATTAACAAACCATCTTAAACATATGGAAAACCCATGTCTTTTTCTATTCATTCATAAAGAAAAGCGCAAGTCTTCCACAAAGGTAACATGCTCATATTAAATGTGTTTGATGTTAGTGCAAACAACTTAATCAAAAACACCAGCGTGACTTCACTACTGGCAGGCAAATAATGATGAATTAATCCAGTAAGCGGGCCAGCTTTAATGTTTTGAAGAGGGAGGGACGGGGAGCCCCCGCATTTATTTCTGCACAGATGCACCTTCTCAGTTGTCATTCAGAGCCGAGGCAAATGTATATGATTTAGGGTACATCATAAGTATACTACACTGCCACAAATTGGCCACGCAATGAGCTCATGAAGGAAGCTCAGCACATTTCAACACAAGTCAACACGTTTCTGTGTGCAATCCATCTGTCTGGGAGGTTTCAATGATTAGGTCTCCTGTGAAAGTGCCAAAAAAGGTGCTGAGGTCATGAAGGATGGTGGCAGATTAAATTAGGAAAACTTTACATGAAACAGACCCGTGTAAGCTTTGAAACATCATGAAGTGTGAATTAAAGGAACGGCATGGTTTAAGTCTTCTGGAGACATTCGGAAGCTTTGTGCAAGAAAAACACAGACGTCTCCTCCAGCACAGCTCTCGTTCCCTGTCCCATATGCAGTATCTTCACATGACATCATGACCATAGACTGTAAAAAAATATGGATGTAGTGTCTGTGACTTCACCCATAGGTTTGTAAAGAGCATTTTTAAAGCCAATAGTTGGCCTGTCGTTGCCATCTTGGCTTTACGTCACCTTGCATCACTCGCGGATAACCGAAAATGGGTAATTTCCGCAATTTCACAATATATGATTTTTTAACAATTTATTTGTATGATACAGCTGCAAATAAGTATTTGAACACCTGTCTATCAGCTAGAATTCTGACCCTCAAAGACCTGCCTCTAAAATGTCCACCTCCACTCCATTAATTATGCTAAATTATATCACCTGTTTGAGGTCATTAGATGCGTAAAGACACCTGTCCAGACCATACAATCAGTAAGAATCCAACTACTAACATGACCAAGACCAAAGAGCTGTCCAAAGACACTAGAGACAAAATTGTACACCTCCACAAGGCTGGAAAGGGCTACGGGGAAATTGCCAAGCAGCTTGGTGAAAAAAGGTCCACTGTTGGAGCAATCATTAGAAAATGGAAGATGCTAAACATGACTGTCAATCTCCCTCGGACTGAAGCTCCATGCAAGATCTTATTTCGTGTGGTCTCAATGATCATAAGAAAGGTGAGAAATCAGCCCAGAGCTACATGGGAGGAGCTGGTCAATGACCTGAAAAGAGCTGGGACCACCGTTTCCAAGGTTACTGTTGGTAATACACTAAGACGTCATGGTTTGAAATCATGCATGGCACGGAAGGTTCCCCTGCTTAAACCAGCACATGTCCAGGCCCGTCTTAAGTTTGCCAATGACCATTTGGATGATTCAGAGGAGTCATGGGAGAAAGTCATGTGGTCAGATGAGACCAAAATAAAAAAATTTGGTCATAATTCCACTAAACGTGTTTGGAGGAAGAAAAATGATGAGTGCCATCTCAAGAACACCATCCCTACTGTGAAGCATGGGGGTGGTAGCATCATGCTTTGGCTGTGTTTTTCTGCACATGGGACAGGGCGACTGCACCGTATTAAGGAGAGGATGACCGAGGCCATGTATTGCGAGATTTGGGGGAACAACATTCTTCCCTCAGTTAGAGCATTGAAGATGGGTCGAGGCTGGGTATGCCAACATGACAATGACCCGAAGCACACGGCCAGGATAACCAAGGAGTGGCTCTGTAAGAAGCATATCAAGGTCTCCAGACCTAAACCCAATTCTTTGGAGGGACCTCAAACTCCGTGTTTCTCAGCGATAGGCCAGAAATCTGACTGATCTAGAGAAGATCTTTGTGGAGGAGTGGGCCAAAATCCCTCCAGCAGCGTAAACCTGGTAAAAACTACAGGAACCGTTTGACCTCTGTAATTGTAAACAAAGGCTACTATACCAAATATTAACATTGATTTTCTCAGGTGTTCAAATACTTATTTGCAGCTGTATCATACAAATAAAATGTTTAAAAAAGCATACATTGTGATTTCTTTTTTCAGATTATGTCTCTCACAGTGGACATGCAACTACGAGGACAATTTCAGACCACTCCATGATTTCTAAGTGGGAGAACTTGCAAAATAGCAGGGTGTTTAAATAGCCTACTTATTTTCCTCACTGTAGGTTTGGAACAGCAGTGGCACATAATAGCAAATTGTATTTTAGGATAAACTGCTTCTTTAATGTGCTTTGAGGCTTTCACTGTGGTGTACTGCCATTTAGACTAAGGGCTCTTCCTACACCAAAAGTTTATGGTTCTTTATAAGCAATGAATTTTATCCCCAATTTGTTTTCACAAGACACTTTTCAGTTTTTTTGGGTATTCCTAAAGTTGACTGCATTAAAAAATGCGCGCTAGAAATTTCAAGAGACTGCCAGTGGCCTTAAAAAAGAGGGTGACATAAATCAAACAAAGTAATGGAGCGCTTATTTCTCCAAGGAGTTTACAGACTGTACGGTAGGTTCTCCCTAGCTTTGTATGGACTAAGCCCAGTGTAAGTGCTCCTCTGAGGTGGACCTGCCAGCAGGAATGCCTTTTCCAGATGTTCCCAGAACTGCCAGAACACAGTTTCCTTCTCTGGGTTCGAACCATAGACTACATGACCCGAGTCAACTGCAGAACTCGTTGGAGGACCCACATTGAGCCAGGAAACTTCTTGGGCTCTCAACCTGAAACACATGCACATATATGCTGCATGTGGCCCCAATCAATGACGTGCACAGCTGAAAACATACACGCCGAGTGCAAGCTACTGTACTGCCAAAACACGCACACCACCTAACAAGCGGCCTGCCCAGCGGGTACATGGCGTCAGGGTACGTGCGCATCACAGAAGGATGGCAAACCAAACCCAGCTGTCAGATGTATCGTGATCTCACTTTCAGCTCTGCGCTGTTGTAACACAAGCCTGGGAGCAATAGGCCGGTCAAAAACAAAACACACGTACACCCTGTATTTTTGGGCAGGGGCATACAATTATTTGTATCTTTGACATTTATATGCAGAACTACTAACTGATTATTGTTTTCCTATGGTCATGTCTTTTCTCACCGGAGGCACCAAGTGTGCCAGAACTGCCACTGGTGGCCTTAAAAAAATAAGGTGCATGACACCCCTGCCGCCAACCATCGAGACAAAATATTGACTCTGGCTGAACTTTCCAACTTCCTGTCTGAGAAGCTATGTCTTGATTACAGCAAATGAGTCAAGGTAAATCTACTCTCTTAGTGGAGACTAAAACATCTTCTTTTTTAAATGATGCACTGCTCTCATATTGGATGTTTGGAAAGGGACGTATGTTCTTGTTTTCTAGACAGTACATTTAATTCCTCTGTCCTCCTTTAAGCCAAAAACTGGAAGAAAGAGGCTTTTTCTAAAGAAACTGGAATGCTTTGAAGCATTTATTCCTCTCTGCTGTTCATTTATGTGCACAGGTGTAAATCAACAGCAGCATCGAAAAAGCCACAGATTAATCTTCATTATGTGTCCACCCTTTGACATAAGAAATATCCCAGGTCTCTGCAACATCTGATAATATAAATAAAATATGTAATATGGCACAAGAGATGGAAATGACATTATGAATAATAAAAAAGGCATGTTAAAATGTCTTTAAACAAAACCTAATTGTAGCCCCATGAAAGAGAATGCACACAAAACTAGTCACTGTATTTAACATAGCTCTACACAAAACCATAATGCTACAGCTACTACTACAGACAGAGAGCTGGACAGAGATACTGTTGGAATTCATGCAAAAAAAAAAAAAAAATTACGTCCAGGTGTAAGGATGACAGTGTTAAAGACCAAATTTAAGACCATGACTTTTGTCTACCAATTAAGCTACAAGAGCTACAGATGTAGCATTTAAATAGCACAGTACAGAGAACTAATGCATATTCAGTATACAGTGTACAGTATGTTCAAGTGTTATTACGTTTGCTATGCATTTCAATAGCATGGTCTTGAGACTAACTAGACCGAGTTTTAGATACTTTCTACAGTTTCTGACCTTTGAAACACCACACCTCTGTATCATATTCAGGTGATTTTTCCTGCTCACTGTATTTGGAGACACAGTACCCTCTAGTGGCCAATACAAGTGTATGCTGTAACCACATTATGTTCAGCAGCATGGACATGCAAACCTGTTATGGTTGAAAAATTATACTGTAAATTATAAAATTCCTTTTGTATTATTATAAATTCGCAATACTATTATGAATATTATGTCTGTGGTGGTCCATTCTTCCATTGTACCAGGGGATATTTTACATCACTTGTCTCTATTAAAACCAATAATTTGGTTTATGACAAATTATTTTATGGATTTATCAGCGAATATCCATACACTTTTGATCCCTAAAAAAGATTTGAGGTATTAATCTTATTGTGAGTGACATTTATAGCATACCTTAAAAGGGGAAAGACTTTTTTAGGATGTCAAATAAATATTTGGTGTCCACAGAGTGTGTATGTGAAGTTCAAGCTCAAATACCATATACTGTAGTGTAGATAATTTATTTTAACATGTTAAAATTGCAAAAATTTTGTGTTTTGGGGTCTCCTTTTAAATGCAAGTGAGCTAATCTCTGCACTAAATGGTCGTTCCGTGGTTAGATAGTTTAAAAGGGGTGTTATTATGCCTTTCTGACATCACAAGGGGAGCCAAATTTCAATGCCCTTTTTTGACATGCTTGCAGAGAATGGTTTACCAAAACAAAGTTACTTTTTTTTTTACATTTTCTAGGTTGATAGAAGCACCGGGGACCCAATTATAGCACTTAAACATTGAAAAAGTCAGATTTGTCCCCTTTAATTGTTGTATCCACTTTTTATATCCACTGCAATAAGCATGAAGCTGTGTGTGAGCAACAACCTTGAGGTCTGGTGCTCAGGTCTGGCCAGAGGTCTCACATTTCACTCGATCATCCGGAAATAACACAAAGTGTAGAACAGAATAGGAAAGGGAAGCTCAAAGTTTGATTTTTGCTCAATAACTAATGATTTTTTTAGGGATCACAGTCCAAGTAAAACTATTTCAGAGCACAATTAAAACACACACTACTTTATAGAACATAGGACAAAACAAATAGAGATTACAGAATGCAATATAGAAAATGTGATGTTTAGCAGCAAGTTATTCCATAACTTTTTTTTTGGACTAACAAGGAACAATCGCCTTTAAACTTTAACTGTGAACCAGGTCTGGACTAAAGTAATTTATTTGTAGATCTGAACAACAGGGAGGGGAAACAAAAGCTGACAGATGGATCAGATTGCTAAAATGTAACAAATATGTACAGCTTTAGAAACAAATAGTAAGATTTTAAAATGATTTCTACTAGATTGGTAACCAGAGATTATGCTAGTATAAGTGAATTACTGAATCCTAGTTTGCAAGGCAAAGAGGAACTTTAAATGTTTTTGTGTGTCATGTCTACAACATTATGCAAAATTTTAGACTGCAGCTATGGCAAAATGTGCACAGACCTGTTTACTGAGATAATCATCTTCTATAAACTCATCGGGTGGAGCTTTTTTCAAAATAAAGAAACATTTTTAAGGTTTTTAAAAAGGAAGTAATGAAAGGTGGCTGATCAGCTTTCAAATAACTTAAATGATGTTTGGGCTTTACCCTTTAGTAACCAGTCATACAGGTAAAGGGAGAAGTGTACCAAGCACTACTATGCAATACCATGACTAATAAAATCTATTTGAGTTTTTGTGATATAATATAATATGGTGTAAATCTTTAACCTCATTTCTTTTTCATTGCATAGATTAAGGGTTTGATGTTTGTTGAAATGCTAATAGACCTACAAAGATAAATACATAGTCTACTGTAGTGACAGACAACACACCTTCACTGAAACCAGAAGCTAAAGAGGTAGTCACACTAATGTTTACTAAAAACAAAGGCCTTTTGATACATAGATGGGGGCATGGAAAGGTTTCTCACCAGCTAGATCCCTATTTGAGGTTACATTTAAAATCTTTTGTCATCCCAGTAAGACTATTCACCACCCTGTGCCAGTCAAACCAGTTTAACCAGGTAACTGGTAGCACAGTCAGTGGAATTCAAAGAAAGTGTATTGTTAACTGTTTAACATTTTCTTTCTTTTAAATAAAGGCAAATTCATCTGGTTTGCCTAAATGGGTGTGCCGTGAAAATGTAATGAATAGTCGTGACATAGGTGAGGAGTAAAAGCAAGACGTCATATCTGTTCATCACAAAATTCCAAAGTATACTATGGCTACGGCTTTAGTAATGAATATTCATAAGATACTGCTGACGCGCATCAAAAATCAGCCAATGGTTGAAAGCGTTTCACCAGAATATTAATTAGGGAACTTAAAATAGCGATTACCTTGACGGCTCATGAATATGAATAATCAAGCCTTTGTCGTAGTACGATTACTAAAAGCGTCTTCTTACTGTCTGGCACATCAGCTCTGAAACACCGGCGGCAGGAGAGAAACAGGAAATCAGAATTAAACAGCCGTTAAAGAGTTTAACGTTACCTGAGAATTTCCTGTAATACATTTAGTTTGCCTATATATTGATTCTCTCACATAGTTCGCTGCTGTTAACAATGCTTCAGTGTCTATCGGGAAGTTCGTGTGCGCGTGTAATTGACGGTTATAAGTCTACGTGGTATTTCTTGGTTTTGATACTGTCCTATGCTTTATATTTAATATTCGGTGCTTTGGTGTTTTCCGCGGTCGAGTTACCGTATGAGGAGAAGCTCCGACAGCAGCTTCGCGCCGACAAACAGCAGTTTCTCCAGGATCATGAATGCGTGTCCGACGATAGACTTGAGGAGTTTTTAATGAAAGCACTGGAGGCGAGTAATTACGGTGTGTCGGTTTTACAAAATGCCACTATTAACTGGAACTGGGACTTTACATCGGCGCTATTCTTCGCCAGCACGGTACTTTCTACCACAGGTAAGTGAATACTTCATAAATAACTTCTATAGGACAAATGCCTAATGAAAAAACAATACAAATGCTATGGTGTCCATTATAAACATCATTATAAACCATTAACTGTTTACCATTTTAACCATTACTAAATTCCTTATGTAACTTAAGTGTGTGTTATTTCAAATAGGGCAGTTTTGTATTCTAAGCTTGTTATTCATTTACAGTATATAATCTTGTAAAGTCCTTCTCTTTAAACATTTACACATGAGCCATGATATGACAAATGAGACGTCAATATGACGTCACCACTACAGTAAGGTCGTTCTGTCCTTTCACTGTCAGCTGACGTCTATAGTGTATAATGATGGGTGTGCCCCAAGGCAATAAAAAATACAATAAAATATCACCACTAAGTAACCAGAAAGTAACCACTTATTTTTAACTAACACTGTAAATAGTTCTAGCTTGCATAACACCTGCATTTCTCTCTCTTTCTCTCTCTCTCTCTCTCTTTCTCTCTCTCTCTCTCTCTCTCTCTCTCTCTCTCTCTCTCTCTCTCTCTCTTTCTCTCTCTCCAAAATGTAAGATAATTCATGATATTATGCATGACGACGTATGTATGATGACGTGTATGGATCGGAAATATTAAATAAACTAAAAATATTTAATAAAAAAATCTCTCTTAAAAATATAATTTATTTGCCATATCCTCATAAGCACTCATTGACACAGTATGTTCCTAAATTGTTCTTAAAAGTAGGACCATTTGAATACACCCCGTTACACTATTTTGACATTCAATAAATAGGAAATTATTTTCAGCTGCTAGAAGTTTAACTACATTTATGAAGATGTTCTCATAAAAATAATAAAGCTTGTATCCAATACACATTTCTATCCACAATTACAATGCCACCAGGGAACCAGATGGGATGTCAACCAGCATAAACTGGTAGCTGGTTTAAGCTTGTCCTCCCAGCCTGGCAAAGCTGGTCAAGCTGGCGGACCAGCTTAGAAAGTGACCAAAACACAGATAAACCAGCTTGCTTCACCAGCTAAAACCAAGCTGGGAGACCAGCAAAAACCAGCTCACCATCTTAAAGTATGCTGGTTTTAGCAGTTTTATTTTCAGTAAGGTTGACATCCGCTTTGGTACCCTGGTGGCATTGTAATTCAATTCAAGGGTGTTTGAAGGATAAGCCTGCAGTGTGTACTAGTGTTTCCAAGGCCTGTGTAACCTAATCCAGCAGGATTTAAATAGCTCCACAGGTAACCTTCACAAGGTAACACCCTGAACACCTCTACATACCGAGTGGCAGTGTTTAAGACATGTAAAACTGGTTCATTTAAGCATTTGAGTCCTAGAATGCATTTGTTGGATAAAAGACAGATAAACCACAAGCAAGTCACTGTCTCTGAATGCTTTATGTGATTTATGTGTTTCGCAGGATATGGCCACACCGTGCCTCTGTCAGATGGGGGTAAGGCCTTCTGTATCATATACTCAATAGTGGGAATCCCATTCACACTTTTGTTACTGACTGCAGTGGTGCAGAGGATCATGGAGTTCACTACCCGTAGGCCTGTGGAGTATCTGCACCGGCGCTGGGGCATGTCCAAAACTTTAATGGCAGCCCTGCATGCTGGCCTGTTGGCGATTATTGTTCTGTCCTGCTTCTTTCTTATACCTGCAATCATCTTCTCAGTTCTGGAAAAGGACTGGAATTTCCTGGAGTCGTTCTATTTCTGCTTCATCTCTCTAAGTACCATTGGTTTGGGCGACTATGTACCAGGAGAGGGCTACCACCAGAGATTCAGAGAGCTGTACAAATTGGGCATTACTTGTAAGTGCACAGATGATTTGTTTTTATGGGAACTGGTTTGCCTTGTTCAAAACATTGCTATAATATTTTGAATATTTTTAATTTAATTGCTTATGCAATTAGGGTCTCTGTTTCTTAATATTACATAAAACTGTGTTCCAATTTAGGCCTGGCCTATAATAGCATGCAGATTCCAGATTAGCGTATTATATATAACATGGTGCCATATTATTGAGTATTTTGTATTTTGTTAAAATAAAGGGATCGCTTATGGTCCCCTCACATAAGTTGGGTTCAAACTATCTGTCTTTTTCCAATACAGTGTACCTTATATTGGGCTTGATCGCTATGTTGGTGGTTCTGGAAACCTTTTGTGAGCTGCAAGAGATGAAGAAGCTCAGGAAGATGTTTTACCTGAAGAAGCAAAAGACTGAGGATCAGCTTAACATTGTGGATCACGATCACCTCTCGTTCGCCTCTGTGTCTGACCAGGCAGCCTCGTTTAAAGAAGACAGGACTGATTTATTTCCCGATGATATAATTGGTGCTTCACCCACTCCAACTTCGAATGGACCGACGGAACGATGATATCAATAAGTCCTGTGTCTTGAGCCCCTTCAAGGCATAACGTGCTAATAATATTTCTCCGTTACGGGCATGAATATATTGTAATTATAACTCTGCTATGGAATTAGAAAGAAAGTGCTGTAGATATATACTTGAAATTTAGGTTGAAGTTACTTTATCCTTAAAAAAAGTACCAAAGTTTTTGTATATATTAAAATATAACTATACTAGTTGTCCAAACAGCTACTGATCAGAAACAACGTCACATTGTAGATAAATCTCTGACATATGATAATACATTGTTATTGGTTAAATAGACTTCCTTTACATAATCTGTTTACTGTAATCGTTAGGTTACTTAAAAAGGAAAAATAGCTGGTATTGTAGTTTAGCCGTTGAATTTTAATGCAAATCACATCAAAAGGTTTAATCATATTAGAAATAATATCATTGCCAAATTGTTTTTACATTTTTTATATAAAGTGGCAGGTCCCTCATGACCATACTGTATGTTAAAGTCTGTGTTTCTTCATATAACCACCCAAGTACCACATTAATGAAATTTAGGATATGTGTAAGTTATTGTCTCAAAGGGATTTAGAAAATCAAAAATCAATTGTCTCTTAAAGGGATTTTTCTTTGCCTTAACAAGCCATTTTGGCTCTTTGGAAACAGTATCGTTTGTTGCAGTAAGTGTTGTCTTCCACTTTGTGGGAGATGAAAAGAAGGATGTTCGGTATATCATTGACTGGGTATGTTACTGAAAGAAGTAAGTTATGTTATTTTATCATTGTTTTAAGCTTCGATGCACTTTAACAACTTAAAATAAACTAAAGGTTGTTTGTTGATGATTGTGTTTTTCATGTTATTGCCTATGGATGTTGTTCAGTACACTACCGCATTTGCAGGTGAACATTTGTGACCCTGGACCACAAAACTAGTAATAAGTAGCGCTGGTATATTTGTAGCAAAAGCCAAAAATACACTGTATGGGTCAAAGTTATTGATTTTTCGTGTATTATTAGCACCCAAGGGTAAATTTGTTGTGCACATGGGATATTCAGCCATCAATACAAACATAAGACCTTATATCATATTGGTTTAATGGCAAAAAAAAAACATTAGGATATAAAGATCATGTTTCCATGAACATATTCCTACTGTAAATATGTCAAAATGACTATATGGACAACTTTAAAGGTGTTTTTTTTTCGATATTAAAATTTTCGCACTGATTTCAGGTTTTTAAATAGTTGTATATTCTAACAAACCATACATCAACGAAAAGCTTATTTATTGATTTGTAAATCAATGTACATTTTCAAAAAAATGGCCCATAATACTGGCTTTGTTGTCCACGTCACATTTCTTAAATTCTTATTTTATTAAGACTTGAATCTCTTCAGAGATGTTAAACTTGAGATCATTGCTATATTACAGTGTTTCTCAAACTTTTTCAACGTGCGGCCCCCCCAAAGAAAAGTTATAACAAATGTGTTCTAAAACGCAACATTTTAATTAAACTAAACATATTAAATTATACAAATAGTGCTGTTTGTTAGTAGCCTTATTTTTTTTTGTTTAATTACACAGAATTTATGATAAATTATTTTATAAAATGTCATAAAACTGGGGCCCCCCTGGCACCATCTCACGGCCCCCAGTTTGAGAACCACTGCTATATTACATGCTTGTGTGTTAAAACACTGCCAGGGGCAGATAAGCTTTGTGCACCTGAGCAGCTGTACTGTCTGTTAACAGTTTATCCGCAGGTCTGCTGACTGCTGTTATTTACTTTGCTGTTTAAAAGTGAATTTGATGCCATCCTGTTATAGTGGTGCTGAAAAATTGAATCAAGGTTATATTATGTAAACCATGTAGGCATGCAGCTGTGTCCACCCTGTTACACTTAAACAGGGCAAAATGTCTCATAAGTAGTTCCCAGCCAAGAGCGTCTTACACACACATAAATCAACTCATCTGGCAAGGCATTATGGGATATACAGAAATCTCAGGAGGCATGATAGAGGTTATACTATATGTATTATGTATTACTGTAATATTCTTTATGCGCTTGATGTTTATCCTTTCCAAAGTTACCTACACTGTCAGAAACAATGGTTCCTAGCTGTCGCTGGGGCAGTGCCCTTTAAAAATATGCCTCTGAGTGCAAGAGTGCATATTAGTACCTCAGAGCTAGATATTGGTACCAAATGTATCTGTAAAAAGGGTATTGTCCGGGGACCCTTTTCTGACAGTGTCTTTCTGATGAGAACAGCAAACAAAACATGTTGCTATTTTAGAGAGCTTTTACTTTGCCCATTGTGTGTCCTTGATAAATGCTAATCACCAGAGAGCTTTAATAGTTCACCAACTATTTCTCAATTAATCTCACTCTCCATGACCTGTGTTTACCCAAGCCAAACTATCTAATTTGCTGTCAAACCTCACTGCAAAGCTCAGCATATGCAGCGCAGACCTCATTGCTTTTCCCTGTGATGTTCTCTAAAGTGTAGAGAGACTTATTGATGCCACTTTCAGAAGTTTTTGCTTGGCTCAGCACAGATCTCCTGATTGAGGCTTCAGATGGGTGACGGTCCTTACAGATCGATAAGTGCCAACCAGTTACAATAAAGTCCTCCTCGCTCACCATGCACACACGCCGTGTCGCACACCCCCACTGCAAGCCATCTTTCAAAACCTGGCGGTGGACTGTGAAGCTGCCACACTGCAGGAACAACATCTCCACACAAGATGAGCCGGCGCAATGCAGAGAGAGGATGAAACTCCAGCACCCTGTGTACAGCTGTGTTCCCAGAAAGACAGGTAAAAACTTGTACATTTCATTGAGTGTTGAAAAGCTGAAACAAGTGACATTATAATAACCACAGCACTTTAAGTATACATTTATGAATGCTAAGAATAAATCCTTGATGCCATATACTTTTTGGCAAAACCGATTGTTTCAATGTTTGAACTGCAGGCTATTTTTTATTTTTTTTACTTTTAAGGATAACATAGTTATTAGAATATTTTTTTAAGTTATTTTATTTGCATAATGTACTAAAACAGTTGAAATAAAAAAGTGTCAATGTGTACCGAAGGAGTAAATCTATGACAATTGTATTTATAAACAAACATTCATGTATGTATATTACAAGCATTAACATATAAATAGTAGGGCTGTCAAAAGATTAATTGCATTAATCGCATACAAAATAAATGTTTATTGCATAATTTATGTGTGTGCACTGTGTGTAATTATTGTGCTGAAGAATAAAGCATTTGCTCAAGTTGAGAACAGACTCACCGAGCATTATCTTGCTGTTTTAATCAGATGGCATTTATATAAAAATGACTGGTTGTCTTCTGCAACCTGACAAGTTGAGTATTCAACGCAATTGTTTGAAGTACATCCAACTTATTATAGTTTGTTGGCTGGAAATAATTTCAGAAGTAGTTGTCTTAACTCAAAATAATTGATGCAAACTGTTGTATAAGCTAACACAGTTATCATTATCTGTACACATTTAGTATAGTGTAGACATCTTCAAGTTTTAATTCACCATAAAGATTGGCCCCAATGGGTAAGTTCTGCTGAGCCATGAAGATGTTTGGTTTTCATTTTAATATATTTCTCTCTTTTGACTTTAGGGGAATGAAACAACCTGACATGAGCCCGCGTCGCCTGTCAGATATCAGCCCTCAGCTCAAACAACTGAAATCGCTCGTCATTGATGAAGAGCTAAATGAAGAATTAAAGTCATCGAGATCAGTGGAGTTCATCAACAGTGCGTCTATAGAGGAGCGCATCCTGAGGATTACTGGTTACTATGGTTATAAGCCCTGGAGTGCACTCTACAGAGGTATTAAACTTTAGATTTAACACCCATTCACATGAAGAACGATAATGATATCTTTAAAGATAGTTATGAAAATCGTTTACAAAATAGTCAACAACACAACAACAAGTGATTTTGTCTGCTAATAAATGAGAAAACATAGACCACCGATAAAATCGAAAGTGTTTACTCATTTAAAAATCTAAGAGTTATGGCTAACAAATTAAAATATATTTATTACAAACTTTCATCCAAAGCAAAATTAAAAGACAGTTTGTATACAATTATGTGTTTATTATAGCCTACCATATAATTAAATATAAGGCTATTATTTGATTTAATTTGAGGTATCATATCTGTTAAGACTATTTAAATATAAAATATATATTTCATCATGTTTCGTTATGTTTTATTAAATTCAAGCTCTGCATTGCTTGACATTTGTAATGATTTGTTTGATTCTTGGCGTAAAGTCATCACTGTACCAGTTTATACCAGGACTGTTTATGAGTTTGTATCTGTGATAGATGTTTTAAACGAACATCTTTGCTGATGAAAGTGTAAACACATCGATCAGACCCTTCACACCCCTGCATCAATCTAAGCTTCTTCGCAACCCCTCACAATCTCTCTACAACATGTCTTTGTGATCACTTTGATGAATACAGATGAAGGGCCAGAGACCACAACATCAAAACTTTACTAATAAACTGCTGAGTCAGATCATTTGGATCAACAGGATTAAATCTTTAGCTGAAGAGACTGTTGACGTATCTGCTATGGTATTTGTTTTTAACAGCCAAGCAAAGGGTATGTAGAAGCTGTTCTATGAGAATATGCATGAGAAGAACCGAGACAGAGCCCAGTTCTGCTGATTCATGAGGGGCAAATGAGGTCTCTTGCTTTTCATTACAAAAGACTACATCACGCACAACCCAATTTGTGTGTGCTTTCATGCACAATCAATCACAGGAGCTTCTTAAACACCGTAAACTGTAAATAAAGAATAAGCAGAGAACTCAGTGTATTATAGAATATAATGTAGTATTGATTATTTATAGAGTGTTTGTTGAAAATTAGATGCTGAAGGTCAAGAAACGGAGCTAAGTATGGGACTTAAGTGATAGTTCACCCAAAAATGAAATGTAATATCATTTATTTATCCTCATTTTGTTTTAAACCTGTATGAGTTTCTTTCTACTGTTGAACACAAAATAAGATATTGTGATAAATTTAGGGCTGTCAAAAGATTAATAGCGATTAATCGTATACAAAATAAAAGTGTGTGTTTACATTATATATTTGTATGTGTGTTGTGTGGTATTATTATGTATATATAAATACACACAAACAAAATCTGAATTAATTAATAAATACAAATTATATATTTATTTATTTATTCATACAACAAAATAGTCAAAATATTGATCCACAGTGCACAAATATATTAGGCAAAAACAAACTTTTATTTTGTATGAAATTAATTGCAAAAATAAATAAATAAAAATGATATATTTTATTTATTTATTTATTTATTTATTCATACAACAAAATAGTCAAAATAGTGATCCACAGTGCACACATATATTAGGCAAAAACAAACTTTTATTTTGTATGCGATTAATTGCGAAAATAAATAAATAAAAATTATATATTTTATTTATTTATTTATTTATTCATACAACAAAATAGTCAAAATAGTGATCCACAGTGCACACATATATTAGGCAAAAACAAACTTTTATTTTGTATGCGATTAATTGCGAAAATAAATAAATAAATAAAAATTATAGATTTTATTTATTGATTTATTTATTCATACAACAAAATAGTCAAAATAGTGATCCACAGTGCACACATATATTAGGCAAAAACAAACTTTTATTTTGTATGCGATTAATTGCGAAAATAAATAAATAAATACAAATTATATATTTTATTTATTTATTTATTTATTTATTCATACAACAAAATAGTCAAAATAGTGATCCACTGTGCACACATATATTAGGCAAAAACAAACTTTTATTTTGTATGTGATTAATTGCGAAAATAAATAAATAAAAATTATATATTTTATTCATTAATTTATTTATTTATTCATACAACAAAATAATCAAAAAAGTGATCCACAGTGCACACATATATTAGGCAAAAACAAACTTTTATTTTGTAGGCGATTAATTGCGAAAATAAATAAATAAAAATTATATATTTTATTTATTTATTTATTCATACAACAAAAGTGTCAAAATAGTAATCCACAGTGCACACATATATTAGGCAAAAACAAACTTTTATTTTGTATGCGATTAATTGCGATTAATCTTTTGACAGCACTAGATAAAATATGGTACCCACACAGTTGATAGTGTTTTTTCTATTATCAAAGTCAATGGGTATAAAAATATCTTTACTTTGAGTTCAACAGAAGACAGAAACTCATACAGGTTTAAAACAACATTAAGGTGAGTAATGATGACATAATCTTAATTTTTGGATGAATTATTCCTTTAAGGAGAAATGTGAAGTCTTAATAGTTATTTAGTCTACATTTATAGTTAAAAGGGCTGAATGGAGAAAATGTTTCACAGTTTCAGTACCATGGACAGCACTATGTCATAGGTTCAGTATTGTCTGTGTTGGCGGAAACCTTGTAAACCACTGCTTTACAGGAAATGGTTTGAAATAGTTAATATTGTGGTTTTATAAATGTCAGTGTGTCATTATAACAATATTTTACCAAAATCAAGCTCAGATTGAATCACAAGGTTTCTGACCAGTGAACATGTGGCCGCTGCATTCTGAATCATCTGTAGTGGTTTGGTTGTGCAGGCTGGGAGTCCTGCCAGTGACGCATTGCAATAGTCCAGTCTGGACAGGACACGAGCCTGGACTTGGACGTGCGTAGCATGCTCATTTGGGAAAGTCTAATTTTGCTAATATTGTAGAGCAGGGGTAGGCAACGTCGGTCCTGGAGTGCCGATGTCCTGCAGATTTTAGCTCCAACCCTGATAAAACCTTGGCTACATGTAGGTTTCAGGTGACTTTTTAGACCTTGATTAGCTTGTTCAGGTGTGCTTGATTAGAGCTGGAGCTAAACTCTCCAGGACATCGGCACTCCAGGACCGACGTTGCCTACCCCTGTTGTAGAGGATGAATCTACAAGAGGGGGCGATGCTGGAAAAATGTTCAGAGAAGCTAAGCTGATCCTCAATGACCACTCCCAGGTTTCTGGCTGTCCTGGAAGGCGTAATGATCGAAGTACCTAGACGAATGGAAAGGCTGTGATGAATCTTAGGGTCAAACGATATGACAAGCAGTTCCGTCTTCAGCTGGAGTTGGTGATCCTTCTTCCAGATTTCAAGTACATTATCACAAATTTACCAGAATGACTTTACCAGTAAATACACAAATGTGCTATTCACATTAACTGTTAACCGTTAAAGAAATCATTTACACATCAGAACCAAAATCCCTGTAAATTCTGTCAGAGAGCAGAAACTACACATTAGCCTTTATGTATATAGTGTTAGTTAAGCAAAGAAAATCTTTTACTTACTCAAGAACTTGTTCTTTATTTACTCATCATGCCTAACAAACAAGACAGTTCGAAATGTTTGCAGTACTTCATTCAGGAAGGTGGGGTGGAGCTAATAAGGTTTCACTGAGAGTTTGAGGGTCTAATGGAGTTACTAGGTTTAGTCACAAACTCTTTCTAATACTTTTTGTTGCCACGGTACTGTGCCTGCATGGCCCGAGGTTAACTTCAGGTCTGTGTTTGTTAAACTAAGGTAATTCATTTATGTAGGTTTTTACCAAAAATAATCTACTCAAGAGGTTGTTTGTTGTTACCGCTGAAACCGTCTATAGTTGTGATGAAAATGTATGTTCACCCTTCATTTCATATACGGACATGTCAAATATAATTCACATGAATTTTGTTTTCTGTATCTGCAGAAGAGAACCAATCCAGCAAAGCAAAAGTGGAAGTAAAGGTAGATGGCCGTGGTGCATCAACAGTCAAGTCAGAGCACTCGAACAGACGACAGAGTCTGCGCTGCTGTCTGCACATGACTGCCGTCCACCTGCACAGAGCACTGTGGGGTGTCGCTATGGTCATCTGTATCTGCTTGTCCTGGTCAGGCAGCACTCAGCTGGCCAAAATAACAGTCAGACGCTTAAATGTTCCTTTCACCCTCACTTGGTTCTCCACCTCCTGGAACTGTGTCATCTTTCCTCTTTACTACATGGGTCACCTGTGCTGTACAAAGGACAGACAGACCCCTAGACAGCGATTCAGGTGGGTAGGGTTGTGTTTCATTTCATGTAGGAGGGAAGGGGATAGAGATCGTATTGTGTCTGTGTCCTACAAAACTTTCCTATATGAGAACTCCTTGAAAATGTTCTGTAATACTTTGGATTTTTACAGGCACCTTGACTGCAAAATTAGAGAGCGACTTTTGACATTGCAGTGTTGTGGCCTGGTCTGCTTCGATAGAGATTTCACATAGTCTTATTTCTAAACAGTATCCCATGGCATTTATTATCATTTAATGCACAATTCACTTCAGCACAATCGATTTTTAGGTTAGGTACCGTTTGGTACCTTTACAGGTACCTTAATGACCTATTGTGTACCTTTAAATGTACATTTAAATGTACTTTTGTACCCCTAACAATTACTTAGTACACTGAAAAAAAGGATTCATTCAATTTACTCAAATTTCTTAAGGTTAGTGGGTGCAATTAATTTATTTAAGCTACATTTAAACAGAAGTTTTTTCTTTTTTTTTCTTTTTTGAATGTAGCTTAAATAAATTGATTGCAACCACTAACTTAAAAAAAATAAGTAATTTGAATAAATACATTTTTTCACTGTAAACAATAGGTCCTTAGGCTATAATATTGTACCCAAAAGGTGGATATGGGTATTTCAATGTGTTGTAATACCCATAAAGGTACAAAAAGGAACCGTTCAGGGTAACAGAAAAGGAACAGTTTTGTAGCTGCTTTTTCTGAGTGTATAATGTACATTTATAGAATATATTAAATTATATTCTGTGATGGATTTACAACAGAGAGTGTTGTCAGTTCTTGGGAGATGATGGTCTTTCTCTAAAGACGCTGCTCTCTCGAGTGGCTCCGTTTGGATTGCTGTGGACTCTCACCAGCTACCTGTACCTGCAAGGCCTTCGCAGGATTCCCGCCACTGATGCCTGCGCTCTCTTCTGCTGTAGTCGGGCCTTTGTCTTTCTAATATCCTGGATTGTACTTCGGGATCGCTTTTTGGGAGTACGGGTAAGACCTACAAATTATCTGAAATATAAACTGATACACTGTACAAAATGCCTTTTATTTTATTTAATTTTTATTAAGTGATATGTAAAGATAATCCTCAGACACTGTGATTAGTTTTTAAACCCCTAAAAGCCTAAAAAATAAACTTATCTAAAGGTTTAACAATATAACAATAATAAATATAACATTTCTGTATTCTACTTTGGGACTTTAGCTTCACTGTATTCAATTCAATAAAATTTTATTTATATAGCGCTTTTCACAATTGTTAATTGTTTCAAAGCAGCTTTACATGAGCAGATGAAGGGAAAACACAGAAAATCAATAGATAATATAAGAAGTAGAATATAGCGGCTAAGAATAAACTGTACAAGCGAGCGTAGTAATAATGTAACGTATACAGTTCTAAGTGCTAAGTTAAGCCAATGTTGGGAAAAACCCTGTGGGAAAACTCCTAGGAGGAGAAAAACCCTTGAGAGAGAAACAGAATCCTATTAGCATAGGGGCCATTCGCCATTAATGCAAGCGTCATACGGTATTGTGGTTTAAAATCCGCTCGGTTCCAGACAGGTTAACTATTGCGGCATAAGTATATTACCCAGATGAGTTATGTGAATGCTTTGTTCTGGACAAACAAACTATTGTGGGATAGGTACATTTACTTGACATTTTATGTGAATGCTTTGTTAAAGAAGAATGTCTTAAGTTTAGACTTAAAGTGATCGACTGTGTCTGATTCTCGAACATTATTTGGTAAATCATTCCAAAGCTTAGGGGCTAGATATGAAAAGGATCTACCACCTTTAGACACTTTTGATATTCTAGGGATAATTAATTGGCCAGAGTTTTGTGACTGCAGTGTACGTGATGGATTGTATTCTGATAGTAATTCTTTAAGATACAAGGGTGCTAGGCCATTTACGGCTTTGTAGGTGATGAGTAGTATTTTAAATTGTATGCAATATTAAACTGGTAGCCAGTGTAAAGATGCCAAAATTTGACTTATGTGGTCATCATGTTTACCTGATTTGCGTGACATCCCTGACTAACGGGTTACATAGTCTGTTCTAGAGGTCATAAAAGCGTGGATAAGCTTCTCTGCATCAGATGTAGACAGCATATGGCTCCCGAAAACTTGACGTATTCCTTTAAAGTCTGTGTTAACTCCTACATTGAATCTGTTCTCAATTTCGCACACCACAGAAAAGGTGTTATCAATCACCAAGCTCAATTTGAACAACCTAATCTCACAAAGTTCTGTGGGATAGTCACTGAATTTTTTGCGCATTTTTCCGTGGCATTCTCACGGATCTCCGCATTTTTCCGTGGCCCTGCTATGGACTGTCTTTTTCCGTGGCATTCTCATGTATTGGTTACTTAACTGCTTTTTCCTATTTTCAAACCATTTTCGCTTTGGTTTAGGGTAAGATTTGGTGTCTGCGTTAGTATGTCACTTTAAGTATTGGTTTATAGTATTTTTTCTGATTTATTCTTTTATATTTTCTAAACTTAAAACAATTGTCGCCTGGCGTTGGGGTTAGAGTTGGGTTTGGGTAGGGATGTCTTTTCATGTAAATCTAACCCTAAACCGAAGCGAAATGGTAAGAAAATAGGACAAAACAGTTGAGTAACCAATCCGTGAGAATGCCACCGAAAAAGACAGTCCGTAGCAGGGCCACGGAAAAATGCGAAGATCCGTGAGAATGCCACGGAAAAATGTGCTAAATATTCCGTGACTATCCAACGGAAATTCGTGAGATCTGGCTTATTTGAATGTGTGCCAAGTAAATAAAATAAATTATTAATCTTCGACAAATATGGAAGATTTTTTGCTCTCAAACTCTGGGGGCGTGTCCACTGGCAGTGCTGAAACCACACCCACTCTTGGGATGTTCATGCCTGTCTTAGGGGCGGGGTCATGTTTGGTGGGGCCATGTTCGGTGGCTCCACAATTCAGGGGCCTCATTTATAAAAAGCTTCGTAGAAACCATCCTACATTTGAACTTACGATCATTTATCAAAAATGCGTACGTATGATTCTAAACCGAACATACGCGCAGAAAATGCGCGTACCACTATGTTTCAGATGTGAAATTTATAAATCGCAAATGATCTTGAACTTGTGGGCAGTTGAGCAGTTTCAGATCACCGCCTAATTAATGTCATAGACAAATAAAAGAGCGCTTGTCAATGTTTAAACCCAATTTCGAGCAGCAAGAATGGCTTATATTTCCAAAAACCTGCAGCAATCAGACAAGCAAAAGTGCATACGTCTGTTCAGAGCTTGACATGGCACTAAGCACTTTCAGTTTTTATAAATACAGGATGGACTTTGTCATGGATATTTGTGTATGCACACTTTACAATCAAATCTATGCGTACGCACGCTTTATAAATGAGGCCCCTGTAGCCTACTACATACAGTAGTTCTAAATCTTTTTAACATGTTTCAATAATAAATTTTTAAGATATGTAATGTGTTAAAAACAATTATTTTAACACAGACTTTAATCACAGATTGTGGCAGCCATTTTAGCCATCGGGGGAATTGTTATGATGACATATGCAGATGGTTTCCACAGCCACTCTGTCATTGGCATCTCTCTCGTTGTCGGATCTGCATCAACAGCTGCTATGTACAAAGTAAGAAAGCATAACAAAGCTGGCCGATAGTACACAAACATATTGGATGCCATACACCACTGATTTTATGATGTTTTAAATGATCATTTCGTGCTCTGTTTGGCTGTACAGTAATTTATAAACTGCACGTCTCTCACTTAAGGTTCTATTCAAGCTTGTTCTGGGTAGGGCTAAGCTCGGTGAAGCAGCTGTTTACCTCACCCTCCTCGGTGGAGCTAATTTGGTCTTCATTAGCACCGTACCCCTGATCCTGCTTCTCACAGGGGCTGAAGACTTTGTTTCACCTGGAGATATGCCATGGACAAGCATCTGTGGCATGGCTGCTCTTTTGCTGGGTAGGCTCCTACACTTATTAAAAGTGGCATATTAAATTATTTAATATTTTTGTCAGCTTTGACTGCTTTATTTTCTCCTTTTCTTGCCCTCTTAGTGTTCAACTTCCTCTTGAATTTTGGTGTTTTGATAACACTTCCTACTCTGATATCTTTGGGTGTTGTCCTTAGTGTTCCTGTCAATGCTGGTAGGTCATACAGTATGGTGCCATCGTTTTTAAATCTTAAAACATACAGTAGGGTTCAAAAGTCTAATTGCACATTTCTGAATTGATAAAGTACATAAAACGACATAAATTATGACATAACACATTCCGATTTTACTACGAACCTATGAAAATAGTCCATAATCGATATATAACCGATTCATTTTCTGCCAATTGTTTCTTTGTTGTAAATTGTTTGAACTTACTTTTAAAAATCTCTAACTTTTTTCCAAGTTTTTTTTTGTTGATAAATTACCATTTTATGTATGGACTTCACTCCAATATATTAAGGCGTATCAAAATTATAGTTTGTCTTTACTCTTCAGATCTGTTTGAATTTATAGCATAAATATTAAACTGTGCATTACAAAAGTGACCATACAACATCTTCCATGCTCCAGTCATAGACCGGTACATGTGTGAGATCCAGCTCAACAGTGTACGAGTCATAGCGGCATCCATCATTTGTTTGGGCTTCCTTTTGCTCCTGTTGCCTGAAGACTGGGACCAGTGCCTGCCACACTTACGGTCCATGCTGTACAACCGGGATCAGCCACAAGAGTGTGCCAGAGGCAAGCATCTGGAGACACTTCCCATCAGATTAAAAGAGACCAGGAACTGCAATTCTTTAGTCACTTCCACTATTAACTGACCTAGATGGCATTATATTCACAATTTGTGAAATTGCAACCCAAAACAGGTGAAAAACAATTGTTTTGAGATATGAAAAGATATGACGGAGGATGCACGAAATGTTAAACACAGAGACGGCTGTTGCACAGTGAGAATGTGGGAAAAATAATTTTAAGGACTTTGTTACTAGTGTTCAAAACTGGACCACTGAGTGGGCAAAAGCAATGTTATCAGTAACCACGGCAATATGTTCTATATTGACCTCTTATATCTTATGTAGATTGTGTGTCGCTTCATGTGTTGAAGTAACTTATATATTGCCAGTTTCTACTCTATACCCTGCTGACATACCGTCAACTCTTCAACAAAACATTATACTCTTGATATGTTGTATAATCTCAGACCAGTTCTATACACTCTGTATATGCATTTTACAGTGTTACGGTCTCAACGGTAATCTGTAAGAATGGCTATACTCACCGATTCCTCAGATAAATGTTACATTATATCTATCAATGGCAATACTTTGTTCTAATATTCCTGTGGAATTAAGACTTACTGTAAACCTTTGTAAGGATGGATGCTTTCGTTATTTATGTGACATTAAAATTTAAAAAATACATTCTGTGCTTATTGTCTAATATTTTCGCAGTAGATCTGTTGGTAACACTTTACAATAAGGTAACATTCTTTAACATTAGTTAATGCAGTAGCAACCTGAACTAACAATGAGCAAAAAAATTTTACGAGCATTTGTAATTGGTAGTTAATAACAAAACAATTTGTTATTTTGTTTGTTCATGTTAGTTCCTAACTAATGTGGACAGATACAATAGATAGTTAGATTTCAGCTGAAAATGTATTAGTAATTGTTGAAATTAGCTTTAACTAAGATATCTGAATATTTAAGAAGTATTTTTCATTGTTAAACCATGTTAACTCACATCCTGTAGTTATAGGATAGTTCACATCAAAATGAAAATTAGCACATATTTTACTCACTCTCATATGAGTTGTATTAAATAACACCCTGCCTCTTTTCAACTTTATAATGGCATTGAATAGTGCCCCACTTTTAAAGCTCCAAAATAAAGCAATAAACCCCAAGAAGCAGTGGGTTACCAGTGCATTTTATAACAGCTAAGGGGCATTCGCGTCGTGCCTAAAACCCCCTTAGCTGTTATAAAATGCACTGTAACCCCACTGCTTCGAGGGGGTTTATTGCGTTTATAAAACGGTTACTTCATATGCATAACGTTAGAGGGATTTTATAAAATAAAACACAAATAAGTTGTAATTATATTAGTACAAATATTACTCTTCCGCCAAACAAAGTAGTTTCTCAGAATCAAGTGTGACTGAAACAGAGCGCAGTTCACAAGCAACACAGATGCAGCAAAGACACAATGAAAATATGATTAAGATTGTGGTGTTTATTTTATAAATCACCATTCATCTAATTTATACATTAACATTGATATTGTGCAACTGTTGAAGTGATGATCAAATATGCTTGGAAGCATGCTGAACTCTTTGTCAGCGTTTTTTTTTTATTGCCACCCAGTTTTAGTTTAATGCCTTGCAGAAAAATTATCTTCTTTAAATAAACATAAAATATCAAATGAAAGAACAGACCATCCGATTTCAAACAAAAACCGTTTCATGTTTAAGTTGGGTAAGATCGCCACCCAGTGGATAATAGCGGACGTATGAACGTGAGTTATAAACTCCTCAGACAACGTTTGACCTCACTTTGAAAGACATTTAGTAACTGTATGGGTTAGTTTTTGAAAGGTGTATGCCCTTTTTGGAGCTTTTAAAATGGGGCACTATCCAGTGCCATTACAAATCTAAAAAGAGCCAGTATATTACTTAGTATAACTCTGACTGTGGTTGGCTGTAAAAAGAAAGTCATATACACCTATGGCTTGAGGGTGAGTAAAATATTAGCTAATTTTCATTTTGGGATGAATTGTTTCTTTAATCCTTATAAGCCCTGATTCTCCTGTTTACATTAGGTCCGTGGGGACAAAAATGACCCCAGAAATTGAAATAGTGATTACAAAAAATATATACATTTTAATGATACAATTAACATATCATTTTTGTTTACTCCTGTACATTAATGTTGTATTTTGGGAGATATGAGGTACTTTTGTACCTGTTTACCACTAAATTCCTCAACTACACCATTACATTTTTATGAAAAAATTCACATAAATGATGATCTAAATTTGATTTAAAATTGTTTTAAGGTATTGATCTAGATGTTATGTTTTGAATTTGGCCATCTGCTGGCTAGACCAGCCGAGGCCCAGAGAGACCCATTCATTTCACTGGATGTGGCTAACTTGTCAAATCACTACTTTAGTGATACATTTTATGAATTTATGTATATATAAACATTGCATGCATTTTAAAATGTCTGTTTTGAAAAAATGCCACAAAAATTTAATTGAAAGTAAGTATGCGTGTGTGTGTGTGTGTGTGTGTGTGCGCGCGTGACTTTGTGTCTTTATGTGTGTGGAAGTGTTACTGTGTCTTTGTGTATGTGTGTGCGTGCGTGTGACTTTGTCTTTATGTGTGTGGAAGTGTTACTGTGTCTTTGTGTGTGTGTGTGTATGTGGGTGTGTGCATGCACCGGTGTAGAGCCCACCACTTTACATCTTTGTTCTGCATCTGTGGCTGTTTTTTTTTTGCCAAATTCTAGAAAACATACCTGTGTGTGTGTGTGTGTGTGTGTGTGTGTGCGTGCGTGTGTGTGCGTGTGTGTGTTTGTGATTGAGCATACCTTTTCTATATTGCATTTGCACTCTAGTGCCTTTCTGTGTTGAAATTTTCAGACTTTTTTTTGACAAATAAAAAAAGGATTTTTTCATTTCTCATTTCTCATTCATTTCAATTGGAGTAACTTTACCCCCAAGGGCCTCTTTTGTAAAAATTAGTTTTACACATCTTCAGAACGACTGAATCAAGCCCAGGGTTTTTTATATGAAAATTGACAGATATCTCGAAAAGTCACAAAATCTTATTTCACTAAAATGAAGGGGACCATTTTTTTTCTAAAGAAAAGTGGCTTGGGGGTCATTTTGACCACAAGGGACTTATAAAGGTTAACTAATATTAACAGAACCTTTTAAAATATAACCTTAATAAAAAAAATCCATATTTACACAAACTGAATTTTGTCAATTTAATACAGAAATTTGCTACGCGTTGTTTAAATATATAAAAACAGAATTTCACATAATTGTACATGTTTCAGTGCCACATACAGGAATTTTACATACAGAATGTGATTTAAAGAAGCCGATAAAAACAAACATTTTTAGCACAAGAGATTATTTTAACTCTCTGGTACAATATGGTACAATAATGGTACAACAGTTTAAGCACTTACACCCCCTGCAATTAATATAAAGGCATTAAAGGGATGATTACCCTCATGTTGTTTAAAACCTGTATGAGCCTTTATTCTGTAAAACGATAGACAAGATATCTTGATAAATGATGGTAAGCACACAGTTGACATTGACTTCCATAGTAATTGTTTTTTTTCTACTATGAAATAAAATAATCTTCTTTTGTATTCAACAGAAAAAAGAAACCCAAGCAGGTTTAAAACAACATGAGGGTAAGTGAATGATAACACAATTTTCATTTTAGGTGAACTATCACTTTAACTGTGTTTAAACAGTAACATACATGTGACAATAATGCAAAGAAAAAAGCATTGCAGTCTACATCGGAAAGCTGGGTACTCACAGATATATTTCTTTGTAGGTAAAAGAGAGATACTGGCATCAAATGTGCGCGTTTGCTTTTCTACAGTATAAGTACACAAAGGCAGACAATATATTGTCAGTGCGCTTTCTTTTAAGGTAGCCCTGCAACCCATTTGCCCCCCAGCTGCCCAAACTTAATACCTGTACATCACAGAGATTTTCAAGGATGACATTAAGTGGTCACCAAGACACAAAGAAATGAAGAAAGTTGAACTTCCCAGTGAGTTCACATGTGCCCTTCGTTTGTGTTGGAACCCAGAACTCATTTTCTCCCAAATCCTGTCATCTTTCACATGAGGTATGAAGTCTATATTCTTTGATATTAAAAAAACATTTCAAATCAAGTCAAAACATGGATCTAACAGATTTCAGCCTGCAGAAATAAACATTCAATATTAGGGACCGTAGCATAATATGTCTAATCTCGTTCAGGCTAAATTATGTCTTTCTGGCCCGTGCGGGTGGACCGATGGTAATACAAGAAGCCCAGAACAAAAAGAAGAAATATTATAAGGGTGAAGAGGACCATAAATGTGACGTATCCCTCATAAGCCATCAGTGGTGCGTCAGGAGCCTCAGCCGGGATCATGTTGGTAAGATTTAGCATATAACCCAATGTCCAGCCAGCATCACTTTCTCCTATCTGCAAACACACACACACACACACACACACACACACATAAGAGAGATTATCAGACAGATTATCAGATAATCTCACCCTTATTTACAAACTTTAATACTTCTCTAGAACACATTTTCTTTCCTAAATCTCTGTACCAATTGAAATGTATGTTTTTATTTACATATGTGAATGCTTGTGAAATCCCATCTGAATTTTTTTTGTAATTTACTGTTTTCTACATAAAATTTTCCTATATAATGTAAAGAACATTCTGTGAAAATATAACCTTTATATATTTAATATTGACTAAGGCCACGTTAAAGATTAAAATTAAAGTGAAATTAAACTAATCTCATAATTAGATAATGAGAGATCATTAGCCTTAATTTTAATTTGGAAAAATATAGGGAAATTTTCATTTTCTGTGATTTGTTTCTTTAATTCATCTTTCTTTACATGCACAATCATTATCCGTAAACTTTGCCATGAGAAACGAGTTGTCTGTTAGTAAAGGATGCCTTTCAGTATTTTTACCTTCTTAATAAACTGAATATCTTTCCAGTTGTTAGAGGTGAACTTGTATCCTTCTTCCAAAAGTGTCAGAATGTAGGTTCCTGAGAAGCAGTATTCGGACAGATACTTCTTTGGAAGAGTGGGGTATCGATGTACAAGCTACAAAAGTCAGGCAAGTTCACAATTAGACATCAGGACCCATCAAAATCCTAAAAGAAGTACATAAACACTTCACCTCTGTCCATGGGGTGGCGCAGTACTCTGCTAACTTCACTTTTGCGTCATCTAATGTGTTTCTGGTCAGATTTAAAAAGTCCATGACAAAGAAAAAAGCGGAGAAAGCCTGGAGAAAAATAGTATGTAACATGGACATTAACCATTTTTACAACCACTTATGATTTACTTTAATCATTTAAAAAATCTCTATTGCTTCTTACCCCAAAGTTTCCATAAACTGAAGGCTGGAAAACACCATTGAAAGAGCATCTCGAGTAACTGCAACTGCTGGTATTAAAAACCTTTTTGATCGATTTTTGGCACTCGGACCAATTCCCAACCCCCATGTGAAAGAAGTTGTTAGCTTTAGCAGTCGGTGCTGTGGTGCAGGGGGTATTGAAGACGTCCTCATATGTTTTGCTGATGTTATATCCATCGTGGAAGCAGGGGTCTTTTAACTGAGTGGGGTTTGTCTTGGGAAAAAAGATGTACGAAATATAAGATACAGTTGTGTCGGAGTCAAGTGTGGTCGATAGCATAATACACATACCTTGTCAAGGGTTGAGCGTAATTTCTCAGCCAAAGAAAGCCTGAGCGCTTGGTCCTTCCCGAAACAGAGAAAACTGTGGGTATACAAGCTATAATTGTTTCCGTACAGCCTAAAGTTAATTGAATTGTCTGGTGATTCAACATTCTGCTTGGGTACGAAGGATATCTGAGTGGAGGCTCCACCAAGATCAAGAGCGCCGAGGGTCCCTGTGGCCTACAGGATAAACACAGACATTTTAAAAACCCAACCCAAAGGACCTACAGAATACTTAATTACACCGAGACACACCAAGGAATTTTTGTGTTCTCCTCAAATTATCTTAATAATTATCCTGACTGTTTCAAATTAAACAAAGTCCATTATCTATTCATTTCTTAGCAAATTCACAAATAGCACTTCAATGACGTTTTTATTTGTCATTATTTTACTCCTACACTGCCAGAAATAAAGGTACAAAAGCTGTCACTGGGATGGTAACTTTTTGAAAGGTTATAATATGTACCATTTAGGTAATATGCACCCGGTACCTTTATTTTGTTTGACTTTTAATTTGTAGATGACCTTTGATCTCAATACAACGCACAAAAGCCACAAAATGTTTACATAGAAACCCTAACAACAGTGACTGCACTCTAAAAATGCTGGGTTATGTTCAACCCAGCATTGAGTAAACCTATGCTGGGTTGTAATTCAACCTATGCTGGGTTGTTTTAACCCAAAATACAGTTTTTTTAACTCATTGTTTGGTCAAATATAGATATTTTCTGGGTTATTTTAACTCAACGGTTTGGCTCGTCCATCAAAATAATTGCAACAGTATGAAGCCAACAAAAGGCAAAATAATAAATCTTCAACATGCACTACGTAACTTATTTATGCAGCAATGCAATCAATGCATGCTGGGAGCCCACAAATCCTTAAAGGCGGGGTGCGTAATTTTTGAAAAACACTTTGGAAAAGAGAGTCGGGCCGAGTACCAAACACACTTGTAGCCAATCAGCAGTAAGGGGCGTGTCTACTAACCAACATCGTTGCCTGGGTTGCGTATGTATGGGGCGGGTCTATCAAATGAAGGTACAGATTCTAGATTCTATTGGGGTAGGGGTGTGTTTGTTTAGGTGATTTCAAATGTCAACATTGGCTTTCAGAGATTATGCACCCTGCCTTTAACATTACAATATGTGTTTAGTCAGTGTTTCTATGTAGATTTACTGGTGTCTGTGACTCTTATAGCCCTGTATGCTTCAAAAATGTAAGATACCTTTCTCAAGTTTTGACTCAAGTAGTTTACAGTAATCCAGCCGAAAGCTCCCTCCTCCTGACCCGAAATGATACGAGCTCCCTGATAGGAGAAGGGATATGTCTTCAGATGACGTTTCACGGAATCTAGTACTTTTTCAGAAGCCTCTTCATTCTTCATCCTTGAGAAAAGATAATTTACAATTCTTTGCCTACTAAACATTCCTAAGTGCTTATTTTGAAGCTTTCTTGAAAGTTGCATTCACAATTCACTTAGGCACATCAGTTTAAAAGGGATTGACACTTCTGATTCAAAATTATGCACAACATGAAGAATTCAGATGCAAAACCTGTGTGTCTGACATGTTTTGTTCTGACATGCATCTTATGTGAAGGTGCAATAAGTTCACTTTAATGGCAATAAAATCACAAATGTCACTTTAGTAATTTCATTGGTATTTAACATGTTTGACTGTCTTAGCTGCACATCACATCTCTCTAAGATGTGCATAAGATTTTTGGACAAGGCAGTGAAAGTGTTTGATGAAGGTATAATACGTGCAGAGAGCATTCAGTTAACATCATTATCTAATTTTTGACTGAGGTGGCGTTTACTGGCTTTTGCATCTGAGCTCTTCACATGTTTCCCATTAGATTTGTTACTGCTGACAATATTGAGAAAATTAATTACTTGAGCAGTCTCATGCCTGCTGTGGCTCCTAGGTACACAGGAGTTTCATGATGTCTCTGAACAGGAATGATCTGTTTAGCCTCTGCCATACACTCCTGCAATGATGTGCCAGCGCCGTCTGGGTTCGCAGCATAACTAGAGATGCCTTTGCCTACGGGAAAAAGGAGAACCGTGCACCCAAAATTTGCCTAGAGAGTCTTAAATGTAAAACTACTTCAAAATTATTCAGCGTGCCAATAAAACGGTTCTAAAATAAACATGAACATTTAACATCAAAGATGCATTAGCATCAGAAACTTAGGAATCACATACCTTTTACATTGCAGGTGTGTGTCTGTTGTACCATCCCTGTATTGTTCTCTTTCTCAGCAGCCCATTTGTAGATGAACACAGATGTATGGGAGGAGCCTGCATCTAGCACTATTCCATACTGTAAGATTACAATGTGATTACTGGAGAAATTTACAAATCTGTTCAAATCTTGACTCTTTGTCAATATTTACATATTGCATATTTGAAGAAACACTTAATGAATCATTAAGTAATTGCTTAATGATGGCTATTTCAATTATACCTTGTACTTCTGGAATAAAGGCTTGTTCTGGACTATAGAAATGGAAACCATGGTGATGATCCCCAGGGTAATAACAGCAGTCAGAACGATGAACGCTGGCCTGTGGCATGGGTTCCTTACTTGTACTTCTAAGAAAAGTCACATGAAGAAAAAAGGTTGTCAAATACCATCAGTAGTCCTTCATCAGCAAAACTGCCTCTGTGTGATTTATGACCTTTAATAAGTGCAGCTTGAGTTATAGGGTACAATAAATGACACACAGAATAACAACTACTGGAAAACAAGGGTAAACAGAGAGTTTTTGCAAATATTATCTTTACCATATCTATTTAAGAACGACATATCCCATTTTCATTATTAACAACTATTTGTGCCCCAGTCAATGTCATTCGAAACTGTGAAGCAAATTTTAACTTGTTCTGGATTCATCCCTAAACTTGGTGAGGTGTTAAAAGAAAATAAATCAGACAGTAATCCCCGTTTAAAGGAAAAACAAACAATGCTTGTGTACTCTCATAATACAACAGCTGCCTCTGTTGTTTACACAAGAATGTCCTTAAAGAGGCACTTCATGTGTATTTTAGTCCGACAACTTTAAACATTAAGCAAATGTGTACAACGCCAATGAGCAATTATAACTTAAAATGAATTATTCAATTATAGGAATTTTACCTTGGGCATTGCAGTGACCTTCCATTAAGAATGTGAAATTATATGATTATTAAATTATAAAGGTATTTATTTTAAATACATTGTAATTATATTTGGCATCATAGGTTTATTATGTTAATATATTAAATGCCCCATTTAATACAAATAAATAGTCTCACCTTATAACATTTAGTCACACCTTTACTCCAGTAAATTTATCAGTGTAGTTTTACTTTAAAACTCAATTTTTGTCTATGCACATGGTTTAAAAAAAACGTTAACCCCCAAAAATGAAAATCTGTCATTATTTACTCCCCCCTCATGTTGTTCTAAACCTTTATAAGTTAAAAAAAGTAGATCTGCACAAACATAAACATCATTATTTTTGTGTGTTTACTTGTTTACCTTAGGTTATAGAAAAAATATATATATTTAGGTAGAAGTCACAAAAGTAGCTATTAAATATTTACAGTTGCTTTACTCCATGATTCATGCATTTAAATAAATGCGCCTCACGCTCAGCCTTTTACCTACCCATTAGGACCCCACGCGGCAGGCGACTGTTACCGGCGCGAGCTCTGTTTTGACGTTGCAATAAACACGACTCGTGGTTTCTCCAAGTCAAACGTGCTAAGTTCCTGAGTTACGATTCAGCCGTGCGAATTTTGTTGCATTGTTTGCGTGCAGACTCATTCACACGCAGGTGTGCGCAACTGCCTTTGCTTGTCACATTATATAAAGGGAATTCGTCTGGGGAAACACCCATTTTGCACATGGAGTCAGGATTGCAATGACGTCACTTGTGCCTGCGCGGAATTCCCTTGAACACCCCTCTGGGATTGACCTACTTTAGAGACCATTCATGAGCTGCATGTAGATCAGGTAAAGAATTAATGTGCAATGTGCGTGTTTTGGAAACGCTTCAATGGAAACTTGAATTAGAAAACTTTGTATATTTTCATGCAACATTTATAAAATGCACCCCATTACATCACTCATTTAGTCCGTATGTAGATTCGATCTACAAGTAGCCTATAGTGACCAATTCTGATTCACCCTAGGACTACTAACGTCTTGCCCTTTATTCAAACACTTCATTAAAGCTGTATTACACATTTTGTATGCATGTTGTGTAGTTAAACATAAAGTGTAAACTGAAGCTCAGCTTTGAGAAAATTTTAAAGAGGTTTGGCAAAAAAATACAACACATACATACAGCTTACAAAATAAAAGCTCAGGAGAATGACTGATGTCATCAAAAAAAAAAAAAGTTTTTCTGTGCATTTATTATTATTACATATAAGAATAAAACTTTTTGGCCAGACTAGTAAAATAAAGGCATTTAGTAAATACTCCACCTCATATTTAATAAAATGTTGTCAACTCACCATATATTTTTATGTTACTTTAACTTAAAAAAATGTAAACGATTTTAACTTGATTTTATAAGTTATGTCAATTTTTTACTGTGGGTCTTTGATATATAGCAAATGTTCTGAAAATATCCCCTCTAAACATCACTTTGACTACTGAATATATAATAGTGCACTGTACTTTAAAACACTGACTAAATTATTTTTGAAACATTTCTGAACAAAATAAAAATAAAAAACTTGAGAAAAAATATTTTTTATTTATGATTAACAACTTTACAACCTTATTTTTTTGGCTAGGATATCCCATTTTGTTTGTGCAATCCCTATCAGCCTAAGGTAATTTTTGTCACTTTTTATTAGGTAATGATGAATGCCTGGGAGGAGGACTGGAAACATTTGTAACGTTGCATCAGGTGTCTGGATTGGATCTGGCAGTGCTTCAGACCGAATCATTGAACTCTCATGACTGGCATTTATCAGAAATACGGTTTGCAAAATACCCACAGCATCATGGTGGATGCCTCTTACGCCTCTCACAAACTCTATGCCCTGATGTCATTACCACATACCAAGTATATCTTTCCACCTCAGGCTGTCAATTTACCTGTATTTACACCCTGTACCGCACAGTATACCCTGCACATTTTGTTCCCAGACAAAATGTTAAAAGCTGTTTCATTTGGATAATTGGAAAAGATCAATAACACTGTACCCCATCTGTTGTAAAATACAGAACAATTCAGGAACGTTTATACATTATACATCAATTTATATATATATATATATATATATATATATATATATATATATATATATATATATATATATATATATATATATATATATATATATATATATATATATATATATATATATAATTTGTATGATTTGTTATATTTTCAACAAAACGAAAGATTGCTTGTCTAAATAACTTTGTTCCAAAAGCAACGTAAACAAAAATCACATCCAATAGGAACTAATATTTAACCCCAGTGGCGGCCGGTGACTTCTTTTTTGGATGTAGCCCGTCATGTGTGTGGTTCTTAAATTCAACATATGTGTTCTGCGCATCGAGTGATCGTATGTGCATCATATGTATAAAAGAAACGCTCGCGTTTGCCAGACACTCGCATAATCTCATGCGTAATCAGAGTTTACTGTTAAGGGAGTGTCTTGCGAGTATCGTATTTTGTGAACGTGAGCGTCTCTTTTATCATAAACGGTTGACGCGGTTTTGACACAACTTGTGATGCACATTTGTCACATGACGCAACAAACTATGGCTGTTTCTCAATATACGTTCTTCAGCGATCTTGCGTCCTTGTGTCCTCGCTCTACGTCATCATTAATAGTCGAAGTTCAATTCCAATTCTCAAGAACGCAAGTACAGAGGACGCATGAAAATACCCGGATGAGTTCTTGATATCGAGGATGCATCGAGTGCAGACTTGCGCGCTGAAATCTGGCGAGGTCACGTGACTAGCAGGAAGATCGCACAAATCTCAATTCTCACAGGTGCGTTCTGTGTTCTCGCGACCTTCTGAGTTCGTTCTTCCGAGGTCGCCTTGAAAGACCAGTCTCCACGAGAACACAAGTCCGTTCTTTGCATTCTTGGAATTGAGAAACAGCCATATATTTTGAAAACACGAGCAACACACATGACACCCCTGCTGAAAAAAACAGCATCAAACCAGCATGGGAATTATGCTGGTCTATGCTGGTTTAGCTGGTGGTCACAGCATACCAGCACCAAAACACAACATATGCTGGTATGACCAGCATGGGATGCTGGTGCTAATGCTGGTTTAGCTGGTGCTAATGCTGGTTTGTTGCTGGTTTAGCTGGTGCTAATGCTGGTGCTGATGCTGGTTTGATGCTGGTTTAGCTGGTGTTCACTTGCAAACCAGCACCAAAACACAACATATGCTGGTCTTGCTGGTATGCTGGTTTTTTCAGCAGGGACTCCGAACACATATTTTAAATTTGCACCCCTTTGAAGAGCAGTCACCAGCCGCCACTGTTTAACTCCTTATTGGAATAGTATGTGACATATAGATACTGTGTGGCACTACACATAACTTATATATCATGCACAGACTGACATACTGTAGTCTCTAAAAGAAACTACTGCAGCTACAAAATCATGCGGCAAATGATTACAACAGTAGCTCCAAATGTAAGTTTTAAGCTTAAAATAATCAATACTGTAGTAATCACATTTGACCTGATGGCAATTGCATGCACTAATATCCTTTCATCCTCTCACGTTGCTTAATGGTAAAAGAAAAACTTCTATTCCGGAGGTAAACAGCAGGCCCACTGCTATGCTAACAAAAACAACGCTAAAACCAAACAACTCAATCACTGGAGTCGTCTTTTATGTCTCTTACTGTACATTTTTTTCAGACACCTATCCCAAACCTATTTCATCACCCTTGAGCTTTAACAGTCTGTCTTAAGCTCCGCCAAACACAACTTGTTGCTGATATATCCATAGAAACATCGTCCAAAAACAATCACGGCATGTTGTTAATCTGACTTAACAGCACTTCATTATGAAACTAAGTTTCATTTCCTCTTGTGCAAAGGGAAACACAAAAAGGATTTCTTTGTGAACCGAAGAATGTGACAAAGGATGTTTATACAGCAACCTACACATCTACTGAAAGTCTGTTCTGACTGGAATAATGGCAGATATTTCAACTTGCATTCAAATAAAGAAAACAACGATCTTTGTACATGAAGTGTCTATGAAAGATCAACTGTAATTGAAACACTGTCATTATCTGTAAAGCATGGACACACTGTCATCAGTTTAGATGACGTCTACTGTACTTAGACTGAAGAGTCACTGTAGGACACATCTGTGACTAAACATGTTACAGCAGGTTTAATGTGTCCTCTGTATAGTTCACCTGCACTGACATGCCTTTTTAAATAAGAAGCTATCAATATCCATGTGACACCCTCGACACAAAATAAATAATAGTGCATGTGACTTCACACCATACATAGAGGGCGTTATTACATAAGAACCGTGGGAATGCTTGACCAAAGGCAACAGGTTCAAATTTCCTTTGAATAAACATATTAAAAACACACAGGAACACACAGTGAAAGCAAAAACATGATATTCTTTTCCTCATACAAAAAGAGAACTTGTTTTGATACACTTTTTGTTTCGTATACGACAATGCAGTTTCCAAATAAAAGCGAAAAGGATATGGCTTTAGGTCATACGTGACCTGGGTGGGTTCCCTAACTTATAATTACAGCACATGTTCTTCAATAAAAGAGCATTCGATGTGCAACCTAAGAAGAACTTCCACTTTAAGAGTGTTACGAGTGTCTTTCAAATACTAAAATCAGCAGGTTTTTCAGAAAACCAACTAGTGCGCAAACACTATTAGGAAACAAATTGACACGTTGACAGGGATAATCCTCACATAAAGTACACCAGCCAAAAATGAGGTGTGAATAATCCAGGGCTCACAGTGATGAGACCTTACATCATCTCAGCTTGACGTAGCCATTTGGAAAAGCGTCATTGGAGTCATAACAATGAGTATACATTTCTCATTTATCCGTGTGTGAGGCTTTTATTAGAGACATAATGGAATTACGCCTTTCTTCTCTTCTCACTATACTATCTAACAATATCATTTGAAAGCCAGTCCGTTTTAAAGTTTTAAATCAGGCTGTTTGTAAGCGAGCCAAAAAGACTATTTGGATCAAATGTCTTACTTAGATTACCAACAATGTGGATCATTCAGGTTACAGACTGACAAAGCAAGAAATGGACCAGTCGAAAATGTCTTAGCGGTTGTGCACTCAGAATTCCCAGTAGCGAGAATAGCATTTGTCACACCCATGTTTAAAGCGTGTGCCAGTGTGATCTTGTGGTCAGCACAGGCTTGTCAGCACAAACACATATCTAAGAAGAACTGATTCCCAGCAGACAATATGAGAACTCCGTCTTCACCGCCTATACTTGTGTAATGAAATATGCAAATAATTCAGCATAAAATCTCAATGTTTTTGTTTAGCATTCGAGGAAAGCGATTTACATACCCACTCTGGAGATGGATAATTATGTTTTAAATCATAATAATAGAAAAGGCGTAATTGCATGCTGTAAACTTGTATTTCACAAGACTCATGTGCACTGTATAAAGTTAATTACATTTCCCATTCATTGTTTGTTTTATAATGAAATGACCTTGTCAAGAGTGATGGATTTTACAAACATTTCAGTACAAGTTAATTGTAATACAGAAGGATGTTTGTTTCAAAAGCGTGAGCCGTTTTAAGGTTAGAGGAAGTGAACGGTGTCTGCGTTCCATGTTGCTGAATTGTGAAATGACTGATGATGACTAGACAAAGCATGACATGACCCCAAAACACTCAGGTGCCCCAGAATGGCACTAGAATGCGCATGCTTTTTATATCTTCATTATATTAATGACTATAAATCATAAGATGTTCACTTAAAACATCATCACAAATTTGGATTACTCAGAATTATTCACAGAACAAATATGGGAACCAATAGCCTTAGGAAGTGTGATTGTGAAAGGCCAACTATATGTCTTAACAATTATCATTATTCATCCTATGAAACAAGCATACTTCTTTCACTTTCTCATCTTGCTTCTGTAGGTACAATAACTGTATAATGCCTGACATATGGTGTCTGTTTGTATCACACATGCACTGTGTTTTTTGGCTTTAGGTCAAATGGGCGTTTAGAAAATGTTAAACAAGAACATTTATGAGTAAACAAAAATGAACTTCAGAAACAATATCAAAAACTCAGAGAGCTTACATAACTAACCATGATTCAAAAAAGTATCATTCATGACTCAAAAGTGTAATTCATGTTTGAATTGTTCAGACTTTCTTAATGAGTCACACTTTTTCCCTTACCATGTTTGAAAATGTCAGAAAATACTCTATATGGAGAGCTCAGATGCAAAAGCCGTCAAAATATAATAATCATATAAGCCGAATGCTCTTGGGCACATATTATATGCTTTTTAAATAGTTTAGTTTCAAATAAACTTAATATCGCCCTTAATAGGCCATTCAGAAATACCAATTTGTTGGAATAATCAGTCAAACGCCACAACGAAGACAAATGTTAGAACACCAAGTCGCACATTCATGCTTGAGTCCCTTGTGAGTACTTGGACATGAATAAATACGAATAAATAAACACAAATGTGGCAGCTACATGCATCACAGCGTCACCTAATGTTTGGTTCAGTTTTTTCATTTTACCCTCTGAATTCTGACTTTCATCATTTGCACTTTTTCTAGTTGCATCTTAAGTGATTTTGCAGCTATGTTTTTTCTAAAGAAGAGGTTGTTTTGGAGGTTTTGCCAAAAAAAAGGTTTTGCCAAAAAAGCTTGCATGCACTTAGAGGATTTTGCAGCGAAAGACTTTCACAAATTTCAAATTTGTGAAAATAAGGCACTTACTGACTAACAAACTTTTTATTGCCATTCAAGTGAAATTATTGAACCTAAACATAAGAGCTTGCTAAAAAATGCGAATTTACAAGAAAACATGTCAGACGCGCTTTAAAAGTTTCGCATCTGAACTCGTCATTTATTAAACTCAGAGACAGAACTGTATTTAATGTTTGAAAATGTCAGGCAATACTCAGAGCTCAGATGCAAAAGTCGTCAAAATATTATAATCATATAAACCAAATGCTTTCAGGCACGTATTTTATGCTTTAAAATAATTAGTTTCAAATAAACTTAATATCGCCCTCAGGCCATTCAGAAATACCAATTTGTTGGAATAATCCATCAAAAGCCACAACGAAGACGAATTTTAAACAACCATGTATTACATTTATGCTTGGGTCCATTGTGAGTACTTGGACCTGAATAAATACGTATAAATAAACACAAATGTGGCAGCTGCGTCCCCTTATGTTTGGTTCAGTTTTTTATTTTAACCTCTGAATTCTGACTTTCATCATTTGCACTTTTTCTAGTTGCATCTTAAGTGATTTTGCAGCTATGTTTTTTCTAAAGAAGAGCTTATTTTGGAGGTTTTGCCAAAAAAAAAAGGTTTTGCCAAAAAAGCTTGCATGCACTTAGAGGATTTTGCAGCGAAAGACTTTCACAAATTTAAAATTTGTAAAAATAAGGCACTTACTGACTAACAAACTTTTTATTGCCATAAAGTGAAATTATTGAACCTAAACATAAGAGCTTGCTAAAAAAATTTGAATTTGCAAGAAAACATGTCAGACGCGCTTAGAAAGTTTTGCATCTGAACTCTTCATGTATTAAACTCGGAGTCAGAACTGTATTTAATATTTGAAAATGTCAGACAATACTCTATATGAGGAGCTCAGACGCAAAAGCCGTCAAAATATGACAATCATATAAACCGAATGCTCTTGTGCACGTATTAAATGCTTTTTAAATCATTTAGTTTTAAATCAACTTAATATCGGCCTCAGGCCATTCAGAAATACCGATTTGTTGACAGAATCCGTCAAACACCACAACGAAGACGAATGTTAAACAACCATGGATTACATTCATGCTTGGGTCCCTTGTGAGTACTTGGACCTGAATTGATACGAATAAATAAACACAAATGTGGCAGCTACATGCATCACAGCGTCCCCTTATGTTTGGTTGAGTTTCTTCATTTTACCCTCTGAATTCTGACTTTCATCATTTGCACTGTTTCTAGTTGCATCTCAAGTGATTTTGCGCCTATGTTTTGTCCAAATAAGAGGTTATTTTGGAGGTTTTGCAAAAAAAAGCTTGCATTTTGCAGCGAAAGACAGTAAAATTTGTGATAATAAGGCACGTACTGACTATCAAACTTTTAATTGCCATAAAGTGAAATTACTGAACCTAAACATAAGGGCTTGCTAAAAAATGCTAATTTACAAGAAACCATGTCAGACGCGCTTAGAAGGTTTTGCATCTGAACTCTTCATGTATTAAACTCAGAACTGTATTTAAGGACTCTTACAGTATTTATGACTGAGCAAAGTTTAAGTGTCTTCTATTCATCATTTTTAACCTAAACGGGCATTTTTTAAAACCTCACAATTTGTTTCACACAATAACCAGACGGAAAGACCTTTAAGTGATGAGCAGACCACATTCTGACATCAGCAGCACCTTTGAAACAGCAGTAAATCATATTAATGTTAAACTGCAACCCACGCATGCCACTGTAGCTCTAAAACATGTCACGCTATATGTGTGATGTATACCACAAGCTATATGTGTGATGTCTACCACACGCTATGATGATGACATGATGATCCCTTTGCACAGATGATTTTCTCATGCATATATTTCACCCATATATGCAAATATCTGTCATCTTTTAAAACTTTATGCACTTTTTAAAACATTACACCCAAAGACCATTATGAAAGGGAATCACCCCAGCCAGGCTTCCAAAAAAGGCCCTGTGTGTGGGAGGGGTGGGACTTCCTCAAAAGTTCATGACTGGAATAATGAGGATCATCTACACCAACCTTGTTGTGTCGACTACAGGAAGTTTGGTAGTTTCCTTAAGACACTAAGTGCAGGCACTTGTTGAAGAATGAGAGGAAGGTGGTACGCAGTCAGTGAGTTACTCATTTTAGCATGAGAATGAAACAATAAAACTTATCTTATAAAGAAAGCATTCCTATCATTCCATGCCGGATGCATTTGGGAATGAACGCTAAAAGGATTATTTGCTTCGTAGGAAGTTTGATGCTGCAAGGAAGCTAAATATCGATGTAGTCATGGTTACAATCCAAAGATGTTTCTTTGTTACTCGAGATTGCTCGGTTACCAGATGGACTGCCCACACTCTCTCTCTTTCCCTCTCTCTCTCTCTCTCTCTCTCTCTCTCGCTCTCTCTCTCGCTCTCCATTGATGTCTGGGTCCTGCTCTACTTCTCATCGTAGACTCCAGCTGCTAAAGCAGTTAGATGGAGACCAGATGCTGAGATCTGCATACAGCTCTCCATGGATTCACCTATTAGTTACCTTCCTTTATTTACATAGCATCGCAAATTCTGTTTACATGACTAATTCAAACAAATTACGAGATCACCCTTTACGGGACAGTGGTGGATCATCTGAAGGCTTCCTTTCTATTGCATATTTCAGTTCTTAATCTCTAATACTGTATGTTCCCTAGAGGCCGTAAAGTAGATCGATGTACTTTTCCTAAAAGCAGTACATGAACATTTCATGAGTATGTCTGTTTAATAGATTGTCAAGAAACCGAGGCTGCTTTTTGTAAAGTGCATACATCAAAGCACATTTTAAATTCCTTTTAAGGCCGGTTCTTTAAGGGATTAGGTTGTCTTGATTAAATTAGCGAGGAGTGAACATCACAACAGATCAAGGTAAAGTTAAATCAGTTATCTCTGATCAAAAGACTTTTGGTTTGTAATTTAGCACAGCACTAAAGAAAGACTGCCGCAAGCTAAATACCATATAATCCTTTACGTGTGTGCCCAATGTCAACACATAAAGATAAATAAATTACCAAACAATGCTTTACTACTAATGCAAACACATGCCTCTGTTTTTGAGTATCTTTTAAAAAAAAACATTAAGTTCTGTCATCCAGCTCCAAATAACATGACCCAAATGCTATACCTTATATTCTCTTTTCTTTGCACACCACTTGCCAAATTATGACCTGCCCTGCTGTGAACTCAACATTGTGAAGTGTGTGTTTATATGAGTGGTTGTCATAGACTCACCTCCCTGTTCATCCATGAATGCAGCGTCCAAAAATCTCACTCTCTCTCTTTCTTTCTCGCCCTCTTTCAGTCTCTCACTCGTCCCGGCTATCAATGTGTTGTTTCCGGGTGTTTGGCTCAGCTCTCTAAGAGGGTCTTTTCCATTCTTGAGGTTCTTTATAAAGCTAAGGGGCATAAGTGGGCGGGCCAGTCGCCAAGCTTTCTCCCTCCCATGTTGATGATCTGCTTGTTACCTCTTCCTTCTCTCCCTCTGAACAAAACTGTGCATGTGTGTATCTGTGAGTAAGAGAGTGAAAGAGAGAGAGAGAGGGAGAAAGAAAGAAAGACGCTGACAAAGAGCATGTCTGTGTGTGTGTGAGAAAAAGAGAGAGCTTACCTTACAGTATCATATACAGACACTCTCTCGACTAACTGTTGTTGTGTCACCAGTGCCTTTCACAAAATGACTTTCGCCAGAGCTCTGGTCAGAACAAAGACATTTTTGTTTTCGTCTGGGTTACAACCAGCTTCCTCTCTCTGTTACAACCCTTGATAGCGCCAACACAATCTATCAATGCACAACACTCACCAAACTTTATGACATCACACCTTTTGTTCTCGCTTTTGTTTTTTTCTATGCAGCTTTTACACGAGGACAAAGAGATGTGTTTTAGGCTGCATGCAAGGGTTCACTTAAATAAAAATGAATATTGATGATAACACCTTTTCATTGGTAGACAGATGGATAAAGTGTTTAGTAGAAATTGGTTGTTCGGTATTCGTGTAATTTATACAAGCTTAGACAGTCCATTAAAATACGCCATAGGGATATTTGGACTTCTCATCTGCAAATGAATGCCCTCATTGACTTACAAGAAAATGGCATGCTGAAAAAAAATGATGACAAACAGAGAGTGAAAAGTGCACAGCATTTTCATTTCCTCTACCAAACTAGACTGGCACTAAGAAGATTTGAGCAAGAGGGCAATTATATTGCAATTTCCTGTAATGGGAAAATCGTGTTTCTCTTCTGAACGCTAACAGGCGGAGATGCTGCAAGTACATCCTCTCGATCTAAAAGGAGGAACATCTTCACTGAGATCAGATGAAAATTGGAGTTATTCTGAGTGCTAAACTGCAGTGAGTGATGCACCATGGAGACATGAGATCAAAGGCACGCATTAAGTTATAATTGGCAGTTTTACATTATTGTTAAAAGTTTGTGAGAGATATTTCAAATATGCATGAAACAATTAAGGTCTTTGAGGCGGTTACAAAGCATTGGAAACACTTGCATGTCACTCTAGATGGAAACTAGACTAAACTGCCCTTTAAAATGTAGAGCACACAAGGGGCTTCTGTGATACTAAATGCATAATACATACAGTATCTTATAAAAGTTAGGTCACTATAGAAATGACTTTCCATGAAAGAAAAAGCACCGTCTGCTTGACTTCCTATGGCCTGGAAACAGACTTCAACAGCATACTCTTTCAATTTGAGCTGTTTCCTTGGGGATGTTTATATCCCCTGTATTTGGATGGTGAAAACAAAATCAAGCATCTCATTTTGTTTCCATGTGATTTTTTTCTTTGGGAGTGGAAAAATGTAGTTGTACCAAAATATCTGATTGGAGAAAAACTAACAGATGTTCTTCAATTAGGAGTGACTTTTTGTTTTGTTTGAAACTTATTGGAAAAGACAATGAAAACTCTCCACAACCCAGAAAGTGAAGTATTTATTTCTCTCTATGACTTTACCATGAATACATGCATCCCCTTTGGCCCCAATCATTATTACACCCCAAAGCTTACGGTTTGGAGGGAGCCTGATTTAGAAATAAAGGAGTTTCTTACCCAAACCTGTTGATTGTTTTCTACAGGCCATTTCAATGATTCTTGTGAGTTATGGGGTTTTGCATGCATATACAGTAATCCACCGTTTGAACACAGATTATATGGGTGATTCTCACGAAACCATTGAAACACCACGGCACTAATGATTTTAGCTATAAAATGTGTAATATAGTAATTTTAAAAAGCATCAGAATTAACACAATACTGTGTTCTACATTGCACAATGTGTGATTTCAACATAAGAATTTATAATTTGTCAATGTTATCTCATTTTCTGCTGAAATTCTCATTACCGCAATGTGTCCGGCTGTGTTTGAACATGCGTTATGTTGTAATTTAATCAAATTAACACAAAAATATTTAGAAAACAAATAAATGGATATTTTGCTAGACTACTTTAGATGACAGAAAAAATATTTACTGAATATTCATGTATAAAAATAATGAAGAAAAATTAGGAAAATGATGTGTCCATGCCTGATGTTCTCATCCAACGCAACACTTTTTGAGAACAGTTTAAGCACACATACAGAATTTTAATAAAGTTTGATCTTGACTGACCAAGCACATGGACCAGTTACTTCAAGATGGCTACCAGGTAAGATAATTTTTTTACAGTTAATTTGAAATATTGTCTTGTCAGAATGCTTACACGACATTTTGATTATCATTACCGCAACAGATGCTTATTAAATGTTAATTTAATTAATAGAAGCATAATACTTTGATTTTTAAATGCATGTGCAGAATCTCCAAATTATGTTCTTTCAGGTTTGTCATGTCATTTTGAAAATATGTCAGTGTTGATGTTTTCTGACTGTTGCGGTAATGAGATTTTTTAGGACTAATTTTTTAAATTATGTTACAAAAAGTGTTAAATGATAAGTAAAAGTGTTTAAATTAATGTTCCCATTTACTCCAGACTTTGTTTTTCAATGTCTGGTGGGAAATTAGTTTCATTTTTTAAATTTTCATGCTTGACATTTTTAAAACCAAGTTTTCGTGAGAATCACAAAGTCTATATGACTATACTGTATCTATTTATAGCATTGAAAGAGTTCAAATCAACAGGGTGATATTGGATTAACCCTAACAACTCTCATGGAAATGTAATTTAAGTATATAAGTAATGTACTGAACTAAATTTTGACCATGAGGATTCTGAGCCAGCAGATGGGCCATAATGGCACTGATGTTAACCATCTGTTACCCAGTTGGACTAAAACTCTTTCCCTCCCAAATTTTTTTCCTGCTGCACATATGGTAAAAGCGAAGTCATGTGCTTAGCTTCATGATAAAAATGCCATAGAGACAGTTCCAAAAACAAAGACTCAACTAGGCTATATCGATGTAATTTTTAACAAACAATGCAGATGGCTGTGGAATGCTTTGAGGTTGCTATTCATAATGTTTGATAATAATGCACATGCTGTAGAAGTCTTAATCAAAATTAAGATTGTTTATGTTAAAAAGTAACATTGTTTAAATGTTTAAAGTTCCAAGCAAAAGATCAAGGATAAAAGATAGTTTTGTGGTTTTGTCTTGGAACAAAAGTTTGTGGTTCCTGCCATTATAGCAAATGCAAGAGTTGTGTTTAAGAACTTCTACCAGTGTTTCATAATGTTTCCCTTAAACTTTAAAATCATTTAAAAACAGGAAACAAAACTATTTTCTTTAAGAGAAATGGAGAAATGTTGCAATGCAGCTGCAAGTTTAGGTGTTTTAGGTCATATAGGGTATGCTTCTGTTATTGATATTTTGTTGATGATTCTTTCCTGCAATTTTTTTTTCGACATAAATGAGGTCTATGAAAACCTGTACATGTTTAGTACAGATAATTTTAATTTCCTTTGCTTAATATGAAATATCTTTCAAACCTATTTGGTTATGCGTCTGCGTCACTTTATTTATTATGACTCAACTTGTATACTTAAATGTTCTGATTTCTTTGCATGAATTCAATATTTGGCTTGAAGGCTGGTGGAAATTTTGTCTCAATAGCACACTTAGAAAAGTATACAGTGTAAAAAAGCATTATATTAACGCAACTTTTATGTAATAAATAATATATTAATGTGTATATATATATGTGTAGATCAAATAAAGGGGTCAGTATAGCAAGTTTAAATGTACAGGTACTTGCAAAGGTACTTATAGTCAGTCAAATGTCAAAGGGGACCATGACAAACCATCAAAATAATGTAATACCCTTATTTTTTGCATTTCAAATTTGGCCTTTACAGTAGAAGATATAGTGTTCCCTCTAAACACGAATTGCCAGGCAATCCTTTATATCTGTGCCAAAAGCACACTCTGACATGTCTCAGACTTTGTCATAAGTTTAGCACTTTTAAGAGAGAGACTGAGGAATGCGGAAAGTAAAACATGTTGATGACGCGGTCCTGCAAATTGCTTGCAGAGTCATGCTAGAGTCCAGACATTATAAACCTATTTGACAAACACGCTTTTCATATGGTGTTCATAAGCAATCATTTATTTGATTTTAATTTGGCTTTTATGGGCCTCTTCGCAAAGAACATTTATTGCACTTGTAATATTTTATTTGGATTTAACAACATCATGCACAAGAGATTTTTATTCAGCCAGGAAGCTATTATACATAACCAATTTAATCCATCACAGAAATGTAATAGTACACTGAGAATTGAATTGGTTTTAATGGAAACTGTAATTGTCTGTGGCTCTCATGTGTTGGGCTCTGGATGTTTTCTGGCAACAACCCTTACATTTTAACTAAAAAAGACTCAAAACACAGTAGATAAATTAATTTTGTACTAGTTTTAATGTAAAAAAAAATATTGTTTTTAATTTGTTTTTCAGCTGGGTTAAGACATGCCAGTTGCATACCTTGGTCAGAAAGGGTGACAACTATGCAATATATCAGCATTTAGTCAGTTGCCCCATGTCTGATCCTTGCAATGTGGATGACCTCTCCAAAAAGATAACTGTTTCCATATGTTTATACGCCGCCCTCTAACGGCTGAGATGCGCATGAAAGCAGCGTTTTACCAAAGGTTTTCAAGTACGGAGTGAAATCCGAGCGTATTTTCGTGAATGCGGAGAGCGTACGTTCGTTACGTTACGTAGCTACGTGGATGAACGTCAACATGGCTGAATCCATGAGTTGATGTGGCACAACAAAGCGCAGCATTGACACTGAACTTCAGCTGGATTAGTTGTATTTATTTAAACGCATTGAGGTATGTAACAGGAGACACAGCATATTTACACATTACTGCGTTATAATGTAAATGTACATGTGAAAAGTCATGCTGACGTATTTAATTATTCATCATTGCATCATCCAAACGTACATGTGAGGAAAGTTAGTATTGTTTGATCTTTTTTCTCTTGACTTGCTATTTTCAATGTTATTGTTTTTAAATGGTTTTGTTAAAAGTTGGCAGCGTTATTTTTAGATATGTATTTCCTCACGCAAAACTGATACCATATCATATTTTTATACCACATCTCTTATAGTTATTCGCTGTGATGTGTGTAGTTAGTAAGTTAATGCATATAATGAATATGGGTCAATTGAGTGCAAATTCAAAGTTCAAATAAGTACACACGCTGCCAATATCTGTTGTGTTTATCTTGACCAATGAAGTCAAGATAAAGTACAGCAAGTATCTTATCTAAGTGATTAAATTAATTGTGTTTTCTTGCTTTACATTACAGTAATACAAAACAGGTCGCCATGTATCTCCAAAGGCTGTGCTTATGCTCTCAGCTTTTAACTAGACAAAATGCTTTTCAAATCTCCAGAAGAGCCGCTTCACAAGGGAAGAGTAAGTATTTACACCTTTTGCCATATGTTGTAGGATATATCTGTTGGATATAACGTGATCAGAGTTTTCAAAATATCCTTTTTCAATCCCAAAATGTATGACAACGTGAAAAATGTAAATATTTATATGAATATTGATGGAGTAATCTGTAAATAAATAATTAGATATGTTTGCTGAGAGATTTACTTGGTAAACTTTTTATTATAGAGAGTAAAATTTTTCTGTTTTAGAGTCTTGTATTATTGTACCTTACAGTTACATTTTCTCTTGTAAAATTTAGTAAATAATTGACCATAAAAACAATATAGAGTTATAGGAAGTTGATTTTATTTATGACTTGCCAACCCGTCTGTCTTTCTTATTCACTGAATCAGTGATCCGCTTTAAGCTTTGTACTGTCTGTCAGCATTCATGTGTGTTGTCTGACTTTGCTGATGTGGCATCTGCTGTTTCATTTTCTGGTGGGGCTTTGGTGGGTGTTGTAGTTGGTGTGAAGTTTGTCCCAGATTTCTTTTCACTTGTTTTTATGATATTGTTATTTTAGGTGCAATGTTTTAATTTTATTTTGTATGCATTGATTATTAAAGTAGTGGAGTACTGTAGATTGTGCAGTGGCAATGCACTATATACAGTAAAGCTCTATGGGGCGGTTTCCCAGACAGGGTTTAGGTTAAGCCATGACTAAGCCTGAGTTATATTAAGACATTTTAAGTAGTTTTTACAAACATACCTTACAATGTGTGCATCTTGAGACAACATATATCAGTGTAATTGTTTTAAGATATGTCAGTGCAAGCTGTTTTCCGTTAAGACAGTCCAAACAAGCATTTTAATCTGGGAATAGACTTTAAGCCCTGCCTGGAAAACCGCTCCTACGTCTGCATTGAATACAGTGTTAAGGCCGTATGCCAGTGTATGAAGTATCTCACACTCTTTTTTTTTTTTTGTACGACAATGGAGTAATGTACCTTTTTTATTACAGTGCCGCTGGCACGGGCACACGGTAAGTCGTTTGCCCACCGCAGTGAGCTACGCCAGGCCAAGAGAATTCTCGTCAAGCTTGGCAGTGCTGTTGTAACGCGAGGCGATGAGTGTGGCCTTGCTTTAGGCCGGCTTGCCTCGATCGTGGAACAGGTAAAGAGGATGATCACAAGTTCCTTTCAAATATAATAAATGCTTCTGGGCACTTAATTTGCACATTGTAATGCTTTTTTGATGAATCGCAATTGTTCAAGGTGGCGATGCTGCAGAATCAGGGTAGAGAGATGATGATCGTGACCAGTGGTGCTGTAGCGTTTGGAAAACAGAGACTGAGGCATGAAATTCTCCTCTCGCAGAGCGTCAGACAAGCCTTACATTCAGGCCAGAATCAACTCAAAGACATGGTAGGAGCTCATTTTTCACATTGCATTAAGCTCACCTAAAAATGAAAATTCTGTCATCATTTACTCACTCTCATGTTGTTACAAACCTTTATGAATTTCTTTGTTCTGATGAACACGAAGGAAGATATTTTGGGGAATGTTTGTAACCAGACCGTTCATGAGCCCCATTCACTTCCATTAGTGCTGCAACGGATCGCAGTTGATCCGTACGGATCATGACCCACGGTTCGGCTCGCATATGATTCGCAGATAAAACGCAAATTTAAATAGGAAAAATTTATCATTTGTAAGTGTTTCAAAGGTTTGCAAATTTTAACATTCAAGTGATTTTAACTCTTTCCCCGCCAGCATTTTTAAAAAAAGTTGCCAGCCAGCACCAGCATTTTTCATGATATTCACAAAAGTTTAATGCCTTCCAGAAAATGTTCTTCTTTAAATATATAAACAAACAATAAATCAGATGAAAGAAGAGACCCTCTGCTTTAAAAAAAAAAGCCGTTTCATCCTATCTTCATTAGTTCTCTTGTAATCACCTCTCAAACATGGGTAGGTTTCTTCAAAAACACCCAATTTTGAGCAAAAAGCTGAGATAATTCCATTTTTGCAAAGGACTTTTCATAGAGATCAGATGCAGAGCGATCTTTAAATCATACACAGAGTTCTATCTCTTTCACGTGAGGCGCTACTTCCGGGTTGTATAAGTTGCGGAATTATCCACCTGGTGGATAATAGCGGTATTGCAGAAAGACGGAAAATCTCGTCATTGGCGGGGAAGCGTTTTCTCTTAAACAGTTTAACTGCAAAAAGGCGCTAAAGTGAGCAGTTTACTTTACGCACAAACGCACATGCGGTTGAATGCGTCCGGCCCAGCTCGAGTCAGACGTAATCATTCTTCAAAGATCAGAACTCTTGATGTGTAAACTTCAGAGAGTTGCGCAACTCTCTCTCATACTGTAGTTTGTTAAAATACATTTGGCTAATAGAGCAATGAAAAACAATGTAACGTTTTTATGTGGGACGACTGTATATGCTGCGGCGTTTGTAATTCGCCCTCTGTCTGTCTGTGTGTGTGTCTGTGTGTGTGTCTGTGTGCGTGCGTGCGTGCGTGCGTTTAAGGGGACTCAGTAGTGCACACACGGAGAGATATGCAGTCTGTGCATATTTGGTCTTAAAGAGACAGTAAGCTCAATTGACCTATTTAAGTCTGTGTCATTAACGTTAATCAAACAACCCAAGACAAAGAGAAAAAAATAATAATTACATTTAATTAATACAATATTATTATTATTCATTTGATTTTTGTACCTAATGATTTTAGACCTCTTTTTTTATAAATGTTTATAATTTCTTGATTTGTTATTAGATTTTTCCCATACTTTTTTTTGCTGATCCAAAAAATTTTCTGATCCATGCCTCAAAAATCGTAATGTCATCTGAACTGTGGGTTTTTTGATCCGTTGCAGCCCAAACTTCCATAGTAGGATAAAATAACAATCCATCATGTCTTTAATTTAAAAATATTGAAAACCACTGCATTAATGTATAACCGGTATTGGGGAAAGTTACTTTTAAAAGTAATGCATTACAATATTAAGTTACTCCCAAAAAAGTAACTACTTGCGATACTTGGTTACTTTTCATGGAAAGTAATGCTTATGTTACTTTTTAGTTATTTTTGCGTTACTTTTTCTTGGCTGAGGCTTGATCTCTTTCAGGCTTGAAGGTGTTTTTATGACTGAAAAGTTCTGCATTCAGAAATTGCATATTTCATCACAAAAATTTCGAGCTCTGGCCTGTCAACTCAGTTTCTGACTTGGAATTAATTAAACTAAAAAAAGTAACTTGCATTACATAAAGTAACTCAAATATTAATGTGTACATTTAAAAAGTAATGCATTACTTTACTCGTTACTTTAGAAAAGTTATATTATTATGTAATGCACATTACTTGTAATGCATTACCCCCAACACTGTGTATAACTCTATAATGTAAACATGCTGCAACTATAAGATTGTAATTGCACTGTTGTTTGAGTCCGAATGCTCACAAATGAATTTTCTCTGTCAGACATTACCGGTTCTGGAGGCGAGAGCTTGTGCTGCGGCCGGACAGAGCGGTCTGATGGCTTTGTACGAAGCTATGTTCACTCAGTACAGCACCTGTACAGCACAGGTACACAAAGAAGCTATGGTAGAATATACACATATGACCCAGTCTCTGAAATCCAAACGAGTCTCAAAATCCAGTTATGAGAATAGAAGCATCAAAGTTTTATTTCACTAATTGATTTAAATCTTACTATGTTAATATTATAGTTATCAAGGTTATATTTTCACTTAATGTTCTTGACATTATGCAGGATGATTATATGTAGAAAATCATAAAATAAGGCTTTTCACAGACTGGATCACATATACAGTATGTGTTATTTAATTGGTTGTGTTGCTGCTTCAGATCCTTGTGACAAACTTAGACTTCCACGATGACCAGAAGAGACGGAACTTGAACAGCACTCTCCACGAGCTCCTGCGGATGAACATCGTGCCCATCATCAACACAAATGATGCCGTGGTGGCTCCCCCTGAACCCAACAGTGACCTTCAGGGGGTAAATGTGAGTACAGAAGATAAAGACATTATATGAGAGTCTCACCACCCTCTCTCTATTCTCATTGGAACTGCATATTGGGAGGGGCTTTTACAGATGCTGGAAATTATGCAGAGGCTTGATGTTTGTCTTGTGCACTGTTGCAGCCTGAGGGCTTTTTCCCTTTCCTGTGGAAACTGGGAGGGAACAAACGTGTCCCTATTTGCAGTTTAGTTCTGTCGCTTTTCTCTGCTCTTCTTTCTTTCTTTCTTCAAACCATTCCAGCATATATGGATATTTTTAACTGCAAGAACTGGTAAATCCATTCACAAGTTGGGGGATGGACAATGTGGCATCTCCAATTCACCTAACTTGCATGTTTTTGGCCAGTGGGAGGAAACCAGAGTAAACCCACGCTGACACAGGGAGGACATGCAAACTCTACAAAGAAAGGCCACCTGATCTAGCCAGGGCTCGAACGAGGGACCACCCATCCACTGAGTCACTGTGCCGCCCCTTTTATGTTTTCACTATCATGCACTGGCTGTGGTTTCACATTGGTTTCATGTTGAATTAAACTGGTATCTATACCGGTAGTGCATCATGCTACTTTATGATCACCAAGGTCAGAGGGTAAATCCCTGGAGAGCAAATAAAGTGAAGCTTGAATTTGAAAAAAGTGCATGAATTTTAACAAAATATCTTTGTTATGCAACAGCAGCATTATCACTTATTCATCAGACATAAAGGGGACAAATGTCAAATAAATCTTTGGTGTCCCCTGAGTACATATGTGAAGTTCTAGCTCAAAATACCATATAGATAATTTATTATAACATGTTAAAATTGCAACTTTGTACGTGTGAGCAAAAAATGTGCTGTTTTTTGGAAGTGTCCTTTTAAATGCAAATGAGCTGATCTCTGCACTAAATGCCAGTGGGGTGGTTGGATAGTGCAGATTAAGTGACATCACAAGGGGAGCCAAATTTCAATGATCTGTTTTTTCACATGCATGCAGAAAATGGTTTACCAAAACTAAGTTACTGGGTTGATATTTTTCACATTTTCTAGGTTGATAGAAGTACTGGGGACCCAATTATAGAACTTAAAGTCAGATTTTCATGATATGACCCCTTTAATGTCACAGTATATTTTCAAAGTTAAAGGGTTCCATTTTGTAGATCTGCCACTCACATTATGTATCCCTATCACCTGCAGGTTATCAGTATAAAGGACAACGATAGCCTCGCGGCACGACTTGCTGTGGAGATGAGGGCGGATCTTCTCATCGCTCTCTCTGATGTACAGGGTGAGATCACATTCACAGTTTTTACCTCAGTCAATATCAAGCCATATTATCTGCATACCTCAGCAGCAGGAAGAGCAAGTCATGGGTTTCGAACACACAAATGTATCACTTTAAATGCACCCTAAGCTGAGAAAAGCATCGGTTAAATGAATAAATGTTATCTAAACTGGAAGCTTCTGGTGATGAGTACGTTTTTTGTCGCAATATATGGTTAGTTGCCAAAGCAACTTGATTGATTTGGAAAAATACACGCGAGTAAAGGGTCTGCACACACTTCCTGTCAGATAACAGGAGGGTTTGATGTTAAACCAGTCTGTTTCCTGTTTGTCACCATCTGCAGGGCTTTACGACAGCCCACCAGGGTCAGACGACGCCAAGCTCTTGGACACATTTTACCCTGGGGACCAGCATTCCATAACCTATGGCACAAAGTCCAGAGTTGGGATTGGAGGAATGGAAGCTAAGGTGTGGTTGCAAAGCCTCTCTGGGATATGACGCATGTGATTTGTTTCAGTAATTCATCCTAACTCTTCATCACAAACTCTTAGGTGAAAGCAGCTCTCTGGGCCCTTCAGGGTGGGACATCCGTGGTCATTGCCAATGGTACAGATCCGAAGGTCACAGGTCATGTGATCACTGACATAGTCGAGGGCAAGAAACTGGGAACCTTCTTCTCGGAGGTCAAGCCAGCTGGTGAGCATCACACTTTTCACAAGATTTTTTCTTTACAGGGTTTTTTATTTTTTCGTGACCTCAATTTCTTTTTTCTCCCAGGCCCCACAGTTGAGCAGCAGACGGAAATGGCCCGCACAGCTGGCAGAACCCTTGCTTCCTTGGAGCCGGAGCAGGTTAGCCCTGAACTTGTAACAGCTATGTAATACGCAGTGAAATAAAGTGTTTAGTGGTTATTAATCTGTTTGCCCACAGAGGAGTGACATCATCTGCATGTTGGCCGACCTCCTGACTGAGAGGAAAGAGGAAATTTTAGCCGCCAACAAAAAGGACATGGAGATATCTGTAAACACGGGTAAAATTAATTGATTACTCTGCTTGTTAGTATGCATGCTTTCATATACTGTAAATCACAGTGATCACAATGTCTAAGATTTTCTTTTTTTGGTTCTCTTCTGGTGATCTTACAGGTCGTCTCTCTACGGCCATGCTGAAGCGGCTAAGTTTGTCATCATCCAAGCTTAACAGTCTTTCTATCGGTCTCCGTCAAATTGCTGTGTCATCTCAGGACAGCGTGGGCAGGGTTCTGCGCAGGACCCGTGTGGCAAACAATCTGGAGCTGGAGCAGATCACGGTGCCCATTGGAGTACTTCTTGTCATCTTTGAGTCCCGACCAGACTGCCTCCCTCAGGTCCGCCACTCAAAATACATTTACTTAGTATATTAGTCAAGTGTGTACATTTAGATTATTGTAGTGAAAAAGTTTTATAACATTGCTTTTTAGTAGAGATGCACCAATATATCAGCCAATAATCTGTGTCGGTCGATAACAGCAATTTTTCACACTATCATCCAATAGCTTTAAAACAGCAGATAGTAATGGGCAATGTACCCTGTCAATCAAAAGAGAACAGGAAAATGCTAAGAATTTGAGCTCTGTTTATAAAAAAAGGAAAAAAAACCCACTTCAATATTAATGGTCCTTATATGAATGAAAAACATTGAGAAAATGTAAACTATAGAATTTAGTTTATGCAAGTTAATATAAACACCAAATATCAGCATCGGTATTGGCAGATATCAGTCTGAATAACTGGCTATCAATATCTTTAGTTTGTATGCTTGTTTGATTTTTACTGTTTGTAATCCATTCAGCCGATCTCCGTGTCTGGCAGTACCACTTTTAGCATAGCTTAGCATAATCCATTGAATCTGATTAGACCATTAGCATCACGCTAAAAAAAATAAATGACCAAAGAGTTTTGATATTTTTCCTATTTAAAACTTGACTCTTTTGTAGTTACATTTTGTACCAAGGCCGACAGAAAATTAAAAGTTGCAATTTTCTAGGCCGATATGGCTAGGAACTATACTCTCATTCTGGCGTAATAATCAACGACTTTGCTGCCGTACCATGGCTGCAGCAGGCGTAATGATTTTATGCAGTGCCCGAAAATAGTCCCCTGCTATTGGTTACCAAGGGGAATATTTTCAGAAGAGTCAAGTTTTAAATAGGAAAAATATCAAAACTCTTTGGTCATTTTTGAGCGTGATGCTTATGGTCTAATCAGATTCAATGGATTATGCTAAGCTATGCTAAAAGTGGTACCGCCCGACACAGAGATTGGCTGAATGGATTCCAAAACGGTAAAAATCAAATGTTTAACTCCAGGGGAGCTGGAAAATAAGCCTATTTTCAAAAAAATTGTGTCCTTTTAAACCTTGGTCACTAAATGCTGTACTGTAAACATATTGTATGTTGTAACATATGGTACTATACTGTAGAATGTATATACTGCAATATATCATACTGTATATACTGTTGGTTTTGCATGCACAGGTTTCTGCTCTAGCTATTGCAAGTGGCAATGCACTTTTGCTGAAAGGTGGCAAAGAGGCTGCCAACACAAATCGCATTTTGCATGAGCTCTGCCAGGAGGCCCTATCTATACATGGAGTCAAAGATGCCATCCAGCTGGTAACTAAAATGTTTGTGTGTTTTTAATACATTAAGTATCTCACCCTCACTCCATATTCAAAGATATAATGCGTGTTACAGGTAAGCACACGTGAAGAGGTGGAGGATCTGTGTCGTCTGGAGAAAATGATCGATCTCATCATTCCCCGTGGCTCTTCTCAGCTGGTCAGAGATATTCAGAGAGCAGCTAAGGGCATACCCGTTCTTGGTCACAGTGAGGGCATCTGCCATGTTTATGTGGACCATGAGGCCAGTATTGACAAAGCACTCAAAATCAGTAAGTGAAGAATATTTTAAAGCATAGATGTGCTGTTTTCAGATTCAGAAGTGATGTTTTGATTTTATTCTTTTAAATTTTTTCAGTTCGAGATTCCAAATGTGACTACCCTGCAGCCTGTAATGCTATGGAAACTCTGCTGGTACATCGGGATCTTCTCAGAACTCAACTGTTTGATCAGATTATCGACATGCTGAGAATAGAACAAGTAAGATTGGCTATATTTATGGACACACCCTTGTGATGTTATGCATGGTGTTCTTATTGCTCTACTTGCAGAGCACGGTGTCAAAGATATTAACAAGATGTGCCACTGGTATTGATATGAATGGGGTAGATTGCAACGTCAGTATAGCCGCCCTAGTAAAAAGAAACGTTCAACAATAAAAATCCTCTTGGGGAGGGTCTTTGCACATGCACAGTATCTGACTGGGATACAAAATGAAAGAAAATGTAGTAGGGATCGACCAATATGGATTTTTCAGTGCCGATACCGATTTTTGTTTCATCAGCCTTGTCCGATGACCGATACAGGCTGCCGATTTTCTTGAGACGATATTTGGAGCCGATACTGCTTTTGCTCACTCAATTTACATCATAAAAATGACACAATGATTATGCCAAATGTTACAAGTCTCAATTTTAAAAAAGTAACATTTATTGAACTTAAAAACACGATATTTAACAAATAGTAAAAACAAGTGAGGGTGCTATGGAACCATCTTTCGATGTTGTCATGGAAAGGTTGTTTGTTTTTAGTCACATGACCTGCAATCGCTTGCGGCTTCCAGGACCCTGTCTGTAAATAATGTCGGAAAAAAAATCGGCGAACACGGCAGCCACGTATCGGCCAATGCCGATACACATAAAACTCGCAAATATCGGTCTATCACTAAAATGTAGGTTGTAACTGTACCAGATCTGGTCTGCTAAAGACGTTGCAGATAGGGTACCGAGTAGTTTAAAGAGCTCCTATGGTCCGATTCATGATTTTATGGACTCACTTTGGACTCAGCCTGTAAGTTCGGACTCCTGTTAGCATTGCATTGTCAGCAAATCTTTTAAACATGGTAAGGAGCATCACATTTCCGGCTGACGTCAGAGGTATTCCGGCCGACGTCAGAGGTATTCCGGCCAATCACAACGTACAAATTAGCTGGCCTATCAGGGACACATCGCTTTTCAAATCGATAAGTTTTGTACAAAATCAGTGCATTTTAGGAAGACAGTATATCTGGAGCTACAAAAATGAACGGTATGTTGAAAATAATGTTTTTTTTTAACATAAACCACGCGAACACATTGTATTATACCAAATACACAAATAACGTTGTATTTTAGCAATGAAATAGGTGCACTTTAATCCCCAGAAAAAAACACATTTTGATAAAAAACAGTATTGATTGAATGCATAAGTTGGTTTGATAAAAAAATTGCTAAATGCATAAAAGTATAAATGTCGTGTGCTATTATTTTTCTGGATTTTTAAAAATCTTGCTTCAACTTTAAAACAACACTTCATGTTAACAACAGCCTTCCTAGGGGCAAAAATAACACATTAGCACAGTGAAAGTAAGCGAGAAGTGATTCACAGAGTTGTTTTGCCAGAGCTTAACTGATAACGCATGGCGCTAGCATATTCTCTGAACTTTATCACAATATTTTGTCTACAAAAACTTATTTCCAACCACAGTTTTAATGACTACTGTTTTCACCCATGTAGGTAAAAATCCACGCTGGCCCCAAGTTTGCATCCTACCTGACCTTCAGTCCATCAGAGGTGAAGTCTCTACGCACCGAGTACGGAGATCTGGAGTGTTGTATCGAAGTGGTAGACAGTATGCAGGAGGCCATTGATCACATTCATAAATATGGCAGCTCACACACAGATGTTATAGTCACAGAGAATGGTAAGTCTCAACACACAGATAATGCATTTCACATGGCATGCTGAAGTAAACCATCATTACAGTAAATGCATGTGTTGACTATAAATACTACACTGCCATCTAGTGGAAGAATTGTTATTGCTTGTAAACGTCTTACCTGAAGCTGCCATCCATTATAGACATTTACCCCTGGTTTTACAGACAAGGGTTAAGGCTAGTCCTAGACTAAAAGAGACGAACCACACACAATGGGCTACATACATGTTGTGACAAACTTCGCATCGTGTGCCTATGCATGATTATTATTTTAGGCAATTTATATGGGTGACCCATATCGCACAAAACTCACCTCACACAAAATAGACCAATTTTGTATTTTTCAAACTGCATTAAAATGTCACCTCTTTAATGGCACTAGTTTAGCATGTTCTGTTTTAATACTAGTCATTAATCCTAAACTTGCGCAGCTCTATTACATGTACATTATGCAACCCATGTCATCTTTATGTTTGCAGAGGACACAGCAGAGCAGTTCTTGCAACAGTTAGACAGCGCCTGTGTGTTTTGGAACGCCAGCACGAGATTTTCAGACGGATACCGGTTTGGACTCGGTAAAGCACCCTTTACTTTGTGAACTTAACTGTGGCTTTGTCATTCACATGTCTTTAAATTACATATTTGTGTTGTGTTTCGCAGGTGCGGAGGTCGGCATCAGCACTGCCCGTATTCACGCCCGTGGACCCGTGGGCTTAGAAGGGCTTCTTACCACCAAGTGGGTCTTAAGGGGAGAAGGCCAAACGGCTGCGGATTTCTCAGAGCATGGCAGCATGAAATTCCTTCACGAGAATCTCCCAGTCGCGCACGTTCTTCCCGGACGTAGAACCACCAGCTAAAAGCATCCGGAGTTAAAAAGCTTTTTACGGCTCTCTCGTTTCCGCCAAATAAATCTCCTTAAAGTGACTGCTTACCCACCTAGAGCAACATTTTAAAGGGTTTCATCAAGAAGTGTGTTTGGAGAAAGCAAACCTAACATGGACAGAAAGCAATTCAGTGAACCCATTATATACAAGAGCGAATTTCTATTGTTTGTATCGCGCAGTCTCTCTCAAGGGCCTAAGTGCTTTTGACCTACCCTTGATTTCAATTTTCAGTTATTTAAGTGTATTTTTTTTTCTCAGAACAAACTGGGTTAGCCATGTAGCTATATGTACGGTTAATGACACCTCCACCTGTGTATGAAAGGTCATGCAATGGAGAAGTTGAGTTGTTTATTAAACAATGGGTTTACCTATTGTACTTTCAGGGGTTATTTCTGCATTTCTCTGGGTAGTGAAACATAAGGCCAATCATAATGGTTTTTTTTGCACAATTTAGATTTATTGACAAGATGTACAGTAACAACTCCTGATATTCCCAACAGAATGGTGTATTTAATATATTAGTGTGTGGATTTATTAATCCACATATTAATATAATCATGTAAAAACAATCCGATCTTTAAAATGTGGAAATCAAAATTGAACTTTAGGATGAATTTTCTATGACACATGCTTGAAATGTTTTTATTGAAAAAAGGAAAACCATTACAGCAGTGGATATTTGTATTTTTCTTTGCATTGCATTACTTCACATGTTTGTTTTCTGTTGACCTCTATTATGCTTTCATGCATTGATCATGCATAACTGTAGAGATTTACCTGTTATTGTTGTTAAATTGACTCCCTCTGTACCACTGTTGTGGGCCTTGTTTTTGTTGTAAAAGTGCTGTAATGCAAAATAGTCACAATTGTGGTGTAAATGTTCATATAGTTTGTTAAATAAATTTTTTGTACTTTTAAGAATGCTGCTTTCTACATTAGTTGCCTCTAAGATTTGAAATGTAGGATGTTTAAAGGAGGATTTGGGCAGCCTGTCATGTGCAGGAAAAATACTGTACGGGAAAAGTATTGGGACCATTATTAACTAGACTATTAATGTTTCTTAAGTGCATTGCAGTGGTGAGAAACATCAAGAGGTTTTTCAGTAGGGAGTAAGTCTCGCCAAGTACTAAGTGGGACATGGAATAGTAAAAACAATACTACAGAGGATTAATTACGTTGCTATTAGGAAAGAAGAGGCTGCGAGTTGACTGAATTTTGCCATGAAAGTCCCACTGCCTTTTGACTTGTGAATCCTTTTTATTCTCCAAAATGTGCTGTTTATGCTCAATGAGACTTGGGCAGAAAAACAACAGATCTAGAGATGAAGAGAAACAGACTCACTGATGTGTTATTGTGTTCAAACTTTACTGTATGTAAGATCTCTGATCAATCTCTGTGATGAAAGACGTTAAAATAATTTTTTTAATGATGAGACTGTTATTGCCAGAAATGAGTAAAGATATAAATGGTTGTAATAAAATCAAATTGAAACTAAAATCACGTTATTTTTAAGTTAAAGGAATTGCTCACACATATATCCTATCCTCCGCATATGCTGTTCCATACCTTTTTACACAATTTTTAATATAAGGTTTGCAATGTTAATGTAAAAGGACCATAACAGCTTGAGCTTTCAAGCTTCAAAAGAAGGTTGTCGTGTATTTTAATTTTAAATAACTGTATTTTGTGTTTGACCAAAAAAGCCATGCAGGTAAATGACGATCACTTACATTTAACAACTTTTGTCTATTGCTTTTTTCCATGAGGTTCTGTCTTAAAGGAATATGAAAATTCATAATTTACTTACTCTCATTTCATTGTAGATATCGAACTTCCTTTCTTCAGCTATGTAAAATACTGATAAAAACATGAAATAAATGCTTTTAGAGTTAATCATGCAAATTAGATATACAAATATTAAATATTTACTTAATTCTCATGAGGTGCTTTTAATAATCTAGGTCAACAAAGGGGGTTAACAAAAAAGTTTAAAAACCTCTGGTCTATGCAAATGTCTCAAAATATATGACCCTGTGAAATCCAAGCTAAAGTGTCTGGAGGAGCTAAAGACTAAGGAGAATCAAGTTTGATTTTAATAATTGATTTCACATTGGTTTAATCTTTAACATGACCTTACTAAGTCAAGGTTATATTTTCACAAAATGTTCTTTACATTATATGATAATTTTATGATTTTCAGAAAAGGTGTCACAAATAATACAACAACCAATCACATGACACATCATAACCAATTAGATTTTGAAGTATTTGATGTGCCGCCATCTTTGATTTTGTATGACACTGCTAAAAATAAAGGTGTTTCAAAAACAATGCATAGAAGAACCAATGTTGGCTAAATGGTTCCATAAAGAACCTTTAACATCTGAATAACCTTTCTGTTTCAAGAAGGGTTCTTTAGATTATAAAAAGAAAGAAATAGTTCTTCTAAGAACCTTTGACTGGATGGTTCTGTGAGGAACCAAAAATTGTTCTTATTCATTGCTGTGAAGAACCTTTAAAACACCCTTGTTTTTTTCAAGAGTTTATGTTTAGTAATTACTCTGTATATATACTCTGTTTATTTGATATTTAAGTCAATCTGGTACGTCAATCTTACTCAAAGGCTTAAACCACATGAAAATCATGAGCATTGGACTTCAGCTAATCAGTAAAGTTTTAATTGAACATTACTCGGGGCCAGAACTCATATTTCTTGTTTTCCTTTATCTTTCGAGACTCAATCATGTTCCCCAAAGAGATTTTTTTTTTTAAAAAAATAAATAATTAATGGTCAAAGTTATTTGTTCATTTGTATCTTTGCCAATTATGGCATTCTATTTAACAATTTCAATAATTGATATTTATCTCTGAAAGAGCTCAGTAGGCTATCCATGCCTTATAAAAAATGCATGAGCTGAGATATGGTTTTGTTTTGTGTTCAGAGAGTGCTCAGGGTTAAGACCAGGCCACTTTGACTTTTCTGTCTTTGAGTCTGCACTACATTTGGATCTGCTGCTAATGGGTCTCTGACCGTCTCTCTTATGGGTCCAAAGCGCCCGCTACTCACCATATGGTCTTTTAAAGACTTCTGCTCTTCCGCCCATAGATATACAAATTCATTTGTTCTTTAAGAACGCCCATTACCTTAATAATTTTAGGGGTACACCGATATATCGACAGATGATGCTTGCTATGCGTAATATTGAATTACAGTGAAATGCCGCTACATCCGAAAGCCAGAGGGCGCTCTCGTTCAATAACTTAACATGGGCGGCTAAAGAAGAACCATTACACAGCTCACGCAGTTCCAGGAAATGGCTTAGGATATATTTATAAAGCTGTTTTTCAAACCTATTCAGGTATTTTCATGATGATAAAGAATATGTATAATGATTATGTTTGACGAGTGTTGCTTTTTCAAATGCATGTTATAAACGACTCAAACTAACAGTGATTTCAGATCGATAAGGACTTACTGATCAAAAGCTGTAGTACATTAAAGCGTAACTAAACCTCTGGTCAGAGGCTGACTCCACCCACTGCAATATTTGAAAAATGCAAGAAAAGTGGGCAGATCCCAACGGAGATAGAGGGGACGAACTAAGCTCGTATCAAGTGTGTGGTGAGATCGTAACAAGGGCGTGGTGAGCTTGAACCTGCTTACGTCACGAGTCATTTCTTGGACCCAACATCCAATAGGAAAATTCAACTGCAGTAGCCACCGTTCAACCTCAAGAGGGCAGCACTCAGACGTTTTTACACCATATATTGTAGTATTGAAACACTTTATATCCAAATGTCAAAAAACTTACTAAAATCAATGAACAGCACTAATAAAGCGTCATTCTTACAGATCATTAACTAAAAAAAGTTGGTTTGGGGTTTAGTTACTCTTTAAATAGCTGTGCATAATATCAGCTGTGCGATTCAGACTAGTTATTGGCTACGTTTTATTAGTGTAGTTCAGCATTTCTTTTGACTCTTTGGCACAAGATGACATCATGCAAAACTAATAATATATAATCCAACTTGACCTATACTACAGTAAACTCTATACAGTAGGTTAGTTTTAAGAGTCTTTAAACATTTTTTATGAAAGCACACATTTGTTTTGATTTGAATCAAATTTTCCTTTATTTTATGTTGTTGGTGGGATGGGAGCTGTCAAAATACACATCAACAATTCTAAAGGTGCCAATATCCCTACTTAAGCAAAACTAAACTGGCATTATAGCCAACATCACAAATACATTCACAGACCTCATCACCTTGAAGTGATTGTAGGTCACACATAGTCATTGCATGGACAGGCGGTGCTGTTGACACATTAGGAGATGGTTGCATTATTTAGGATCTTCAGTTGCGCTCAGTCACACGTCGCAGAGAGCCGATGGTAGGGGTTGGACTACCCCACTCAACATGTCTCCTGTATTCTCCGGGGCGCAGGAAGAACTGGCGACCAGTGTAGTTAGGGTGCTCGTGGAGGATCCAGTAACCCTCAATGACATTAGCAGAGGAGATGTCTCCATTGTGAAATCTCTGGCGCAGGTCTGGGCAGTCTTCACTCAACTCCATTGCCCGACCACCGAAATCTGAGCGCTCGAAGATCTTCATCCTGTAGTTTCCATTGTACTGGGGAAGACACAATCAGATGTAATGTAAATATTTGCATATTGTTAAAAACTGTTCCAGTTGACTATTCAGAGTCAACAGTAAGTAAAAATTTTGAACATTGTGGTCCTGTCATGCTAAGTTTCTTTGTGTGTTCCTGTTGCTCAGTAGGTAGAGGATTGCATTTGTAATGTAAAGGTCATGGGTTTGATTCCCAGCAGCACATACTGATGATATCTTTAGCTCGTAATGCACTGTGAGTCAACTTTGGAAAAAAGTGCATGCCAACTGCATATAAATGTCAATGGAAATGTGAAGCATTTAAGTAACCCGTTCATTATTTAAAGTAATTTTTTTGATGATGCTGATATCATTGATAAAGCTTTAGTATTTCATAGTTAACACCTTTCTATACTCACAGGAGGAACCATGCGGCAGGAACGGATGCAATCGTTGAATCCAGCCCAGTGTTGGAAATCAGGATAATCACCCTTGAATAGCATGTACTGGTATCCAGCATAGTTGGGCTTCTCGTAGGCCACCCAGGAGCCACTGTCTACACGGATGGAGTTGCATCGAGAAAAGTGAGACTGCATGTCTCCACAGTCTCCAGTGCACTCATAGTGACGGCCCTGGAAGTTCTTGTCTTCAAAGAAGGTAATCTGTGTGGATGGTTATAATCAAAAGATTACAATTTGTAGTTTGTTGACCTTAAAGGGACGCTTCACCCATTCGCCTTAAGCTTTGTATAGTTAGAACCCCAGTCATGTTTTTGAATGGTCATATTTCATTTCCTCAGTTGCCGCTGAGACAGGAGAAATACAGATTTCAGTGTTGCACTTCCTTCTTTTAATTATGTACAAATCATCATTGAAAGCATTATCCAATATCTTTGTTGAGGGGGTGAGACTACAAACACCCCTTTTCTCGGTCAAGTTCTAAATGTATGTTACGTTTCAACTACAAATATGATGCGCTTTCAATAAAGATTTATGTTTCTACAGGTGAAATGCTCCTTTAATATGTACACTGTAGATAATATTTCTCGAATAATGTTTGTAAGACATTTGTGGACATGTTTGTGCAAACACACTGTTCAGATTTTATCGCAGCGTACAGTGCTAAATTAATTCAAAAACATAGAAAGCATTATTAATGTAAACCCAAAGATCTTTTTGAAGCATGGTGTTATTCAGAATATTTTTTTAAAACTGCAATCAGTAACTTTTGCCTCTCTAGCGCCATCTCTGTTTGGAACATTGAACTGCAGTTTACTTTATGTACTTGCATGTTTGTTGAAAAATATTTCCTTCTGAATCCAACCCAACAGCCCCAATTATAAATCATTATTATAAGCTTTATTATAAGCGTTGTGAATAGTGGTAAGGTAATGAGGCAGTTTTAAAGACACACTATGTAGTTATTTTACCTTAATATAACAGCTTCAAAGTTATTTTGGTGGTAAACAAAGTCATAGTAGGGTGAATCATCCTCCTGTTGAAGCTCTGAGAGGACGGCGCTAGCAAAACCAGCAATGCAAGCTTGAGAGGAGCGACCCTGACAAATCTTACGAGAATCACGACTTGCTTTACGGCAACGACGTCACACACGTTAGGCTTGTTCGACTTCGTGCGGCACTGCAAGAACCGACCGCCGGATGACGTCAAAGTACTGCAAGAATGATCCATGACGGCACTTTGACGGTACTTGCAGCGCCGCATGAAGTCGAGAAAGCCTATAATAACAACTGCACGCGAATTTGAGACATGATGCTAAACGATTTGAAAGTTAAAGGAATAGTCTACTCATTTTCAATATTAAAATATGTTATTACCTTAACTAAGAACTGTTGAATCATCCCTCTATCATCTGTGTGTGTGCACGTAAGCGCTGGAGCGCGCTGTGACGCTACGATAGCATTTAGCTTAGCCCCATTCATTCAATGGTACCATTTAGAGATAAAGTTAGAAGTGACCAAACACATCAACGTTTTTCCTATTTAAGACGAGTAGTTATACGAGCAAGTTTGGTGGTACTTGCGGTACTAGCGGATTTAAAAGAGGAACTATATTTTATGGCGTAATAGCACTTTTGGGAGTACGTCGACTTGGCGCAGTAACACCCTCCCTCTCCCATTATGAGAGTGAGAAGGGGAGCGGACTTTTCAGGCGAGTCGAAGTACTCCCAAAAGTGCTATTACGCCATAAAATAAAGTTCCTCTTTTAAATCCGCTTAGAAAAGCGCTACGTTTTATTTTGTACCACCAAACTTGCTCGTATAACTACTCGTCTTAAATAGGAAAAACGTTGATGTGTTTGGTCACTTCTAACTTTATCTCTAAATGGCAGCATTGAATGAATGGGGCTAAGCTAAATGCTATCGTAGCGTCGCAGCGCGCTCCAGCGCTTACGTGCACACACACAGATGATAGAGGGATGATTCAACAGTTCTTAGTTAAGGTAATAACATATTTTAATATTGAAAATGAGTAGTCTATTCCTTTAAGAATCGGAAGAGAGTAGGAAAAGGAAAAGAGAATTGGACCGCGTTAGGAACCGGACAAGAGTCCCACGCGGTCAGGCTTTTACTCGTTGGTGTGAGCTTAAAGACAGCACTGGATGCAACAGGGATGCTGATCTGGTGATCTTGTTGATGGACTAGTAAGTAAATCTCTTATTTGTAAACTTGTTTGCGGTCTATGTTGTTGCACTTGCTTGTAGTATGTCATGCGATTATCATGACAACAGTTGTAAATATCTCACATAATTATCAAGACATAAATAAGCCTAGAGGTTGTAAATAGTGTAAACATGCACAATTTGCAAACTATAATGATAAATAGCAATAACCATATATAGTGACATTATAACGACCAATGTTATGAAATAATGCAACATACACAATTAACTTTGTCATGGCATTTTGTTATGTTTACATTACAATAAAAGAACACAAATGAAATGATACAGTAGACATAGACTACAGACTGTTTACTTGTGATTTAGCTGCAATCATGTAAATACGTTATAAGCCAGTAAACACGGTAGGCTACTATATTATTATATGCCTACTCTATACTTGGAATAAATTTCTTATTATCCTATTACCATCATCAGTAGTTTAGTAGACTATGCAGTAGCCTAATATTTGTATGAAATTGTGAAACATTACCTGGTTTGCAAAATTGCAAGTATTCTCCAGCGACTCTAGGGGTCGCTGTTTGACAAAGACGCCGAAAATGCATAGAGCGCCTTTAAACACTGATTATTTATGTAGGCCAAGGGTGTCCAAAGTCGGTCCTGGAGGGCCGGTGTCCTGCAGAGTTTAGCTAAAACTTCCCTCACCACACCTGACTCAAAGTATCTAGTCACCTAGTGTAGTTAGACCTTGATTAGCTGGATCAGGTGTGTTTTATAAGGGTTGGAATAAAACTCTGCAGAGACATCGGTCCTCCAGGAGCAGGATTGGACATCCCTGATGTAGGCTATTAAGATGCAAAAGCTGGTAATCGCCACATCTTTTAAAAATGAGATGATGATATTACCGAACGCATTATACATTCATCAAATATGTTTGCTTCAAATCTGCTTAATCCCTGCGGCCTAAGGCAATTCAGAAATAGTGGTTTGAATCCATTAAAGGGATAGTTCACCCAAAAATGATTTTTTTTTATAAATGATGGTAAGCACACAGCTCATTGACTTCTATAGTAGAAAAAACAAATACAATGAAATTCAATGGGTATCTCAACTGTGTGCTTACCTTCATTTATCAAAATGTCTTCTTTATCATTTTAACAATACTTCCATAATTTTTGTTTTCCTACTATGGAAGTCAATAGTTACAATCAGCTATGTGCTAACCATTATTTATCAAAAAAAATTTTGTGTTCATCTGAAAAAATAAATAATGGTATAATTTTCATTTTTGGGTGAACTATACCTTTAAGAGTTGAAAAAAACAAAAAAACATGTCAGACGCACTTAGAGGGTTTTGCATCTGAGCTTTTTAACTAATTATTATTTATTTTTAACAAGATTAAATCTTACAGCTTAAATCTCTCGCTTCACCATGGTTTTGCTACTACAAACTTTCTTCTGTATTTCCCAGTGGTTATTATTTCAAAGATGTGTATTTATGTGTATAGAGTCACAAATCCTAAATGCTTTATTCCTCATGAAGTTAAATCTTACAACTACATACACACTATAATGTATTTTGGTCACTTACCTTGCCCATTGTGTCTATGCTCGGAGTGGACCGAACCATTTCTGAGGTCAGGATCTCTTTATAGACCCGTCATGGATCAGGGCTTTGTGTGCGACTCACAAAACTCTGTCCTGTCAGCACATTGCGTTTCTATAGAGTTCACATAACTGTAGATCTGGCAGCGTGTGCTGTCCTTTGTGTTGTGTCAAGCTTTTTCTTCCCTTTCTCATCAAAGACACCAGACAGCATCACTGCACTTTTTAGTCTGTGACAAAAAAGTTGCAAACTCAGGGTTTTACGTGTGTAAGCCGTAAACTGGCATAAAAAATAAATGATATGTCCGCAGTGTAAATTTATAAGTTAGATTTTCCCTCTCAAATGAGCATGAATGTAATTAAAATAAAACTGAAATTTGGATTTGGTAATGTACAACTTAATGCACAAACTAGATCAGTGGATTTCTTACTTTGAACCATACAATTGAAAGTGCAAAAAGGGAAATGAACACAGTTTTAAATGAGTTTGGAAGGCTTTAATGGTATTTAAAAAAGACTCAGTTTACATTCAACTACTCCTCATTCGTCTAAAGGAGCCGATCATGGGATTCACACAACCCCAGTCACCACAGGCCCTGTACTGGCCGGGCCGCAGGAAATACTGACGGCCTCTGTAGTTAGGATGCTCATAAAAGATCCAGAAGCCCTCCGTAATGTTACAAGAGTAGATGCTGTGGTAGCCAAAGCGGTCGTAGACGTTGGGGCAGTCATCTGTGAACTCCATCATGTGTCCGGAAATTTCAGGCCTGTTGTAGATTCTCATGCGGTAAGCTCCTCTGTACTGTTTTGTGAGAAAAAAACGCCAAGTTAGTCAGCGGGCATCAATCAAAACATATTAGAGATTGATACACGGGGCGTGAGAAAAAACGGAAAACTCTGAATTCTTGATGTTGCTGTTGAGACTAAAGCCTTTGAACATGACTTTTTGCTATAAATGTGCAACTTTCAAAGATTTCAAGTAGACGTTTAGTCATTTTGTCGATCCAACTCTTGTGACAGTGTAATGATTCTTCCAGTGCCAAAAAACAGAGATGAATGGAATTATGATGAGCATTGGAGTGTGTCTTGCTCCATTTCAAAAAACCAGATCTCCTGGTGGACCGGTGAACCTGTTTTTTCCTGCATATATGAATATACTTCAAAGCGCCCATTGATTGACATTGCTTTTTTTAAGACTGTGTGGAATAAAACCCATCAGTTTGATTGACTTACTGGGGGGAACATCTGACAAGATCTGATACAATTGTTGAAGCCCATCCAGTGGTGAAAGTGAGGATACTCCCCACGGCCCAGGACGTACTGATACCCCATATAGTTAGGCTTTTCGTAGGCCACCCAGTGACCTCCCGTGACCCGGATGGAGTTGCAGCAGTTAAAGTGTCTGTAGGTGTCAAAGCAGTCTTCAGAGCACTCGTAGGAGCGACCCTGAAAGTTCAAGCCTTCGTAGAAGATGATCTGTAAGAATAAGAATAAGATTAGATTTGAACAGTGAATAGTCCATTTATTTAGGCCTATATCTGATTTAGTTTAGGAGGAGTTAGAAATGCATATACTCTATAGCTGAATCTCGGACAGTGTACTCAAAAAATGCTTTTGGGTAAAATTTGGATAAGCACAATGTCAATTTGTAGGTTAGACTACATAAACCTTTAAATTATGGTTCTTTAGGGACTGCAAGATATGGTTCTTCTATGGCGTTGTTTTGAACCTTGTAGCACTTTTATGTTTAGACATGTAAGTGGCAAACAGTTTACACGCTCAAGCCCTACCTTTCCCATGATTCCAGTTCCGGAAGTCCACGCCGTTCTGCCGTACTGCCATAGAGATCCCGTTGGACCTTTTATACTGTTCTACATATGTATACGCACTGATGCCAGCATCACGTCACAGAGACTAGAGTTTACCTTTAAAAACACTATAGGCCTTTCCCATTATTCACTTCTCTAAAGACAACTAAAGCCACTCTCCCATTGTTGCTGAATTCTAGAGTTTACCCTTACAAATTCCCTCAACTCATGAGCCTTACAAGCCCACCAGGCATCGTTTGGCCATGACCTGATGATGTGCACATTTTACAATCGCCAACAATGGGGATGTGTGGCATTGTCACAGGCCTTTTCTTCGTATGACACACAGTAAAAATAGTACGTAAACAATTTTTACAATAGCCTATACGTAAGTTGCATTTAATTCAAATCTTCTGGGTGATCTCTAAAATAATCCTTGACTGAGGAATCAAATTTCCCTCCTACTTAAAACATCTCATGGGAATTTGTAACTAATTTACGAGTTGGCTAATTCATATTCCGTTTTGCTGTCATTGCGGCAGTACCCTTTCAAAAAGTACACTTTTGTACCTAAATACTTCATATTAGTATCTCAAAGGTACATATTGGTACCAAATGTATACATATCTGTACATAAATAGTACAAATAAATAGGGGTGCGTGGGGCAAAAACTAACGCAGGGTTAGTTGTAACACGGATCATTTACATTGTTGCACAGTGTTGAGCGTTTTGTTTTTTCTGTATTTTATTCACGCTGCCAAAAGACGATCTCCCGCAAATTATTGGAAATGTATAATGTTTTTCCAGAGAGTTATTGATGAACGAGTGTTTTGGTGGCCTGTAAGTAAATTTTTTCATCAAATGTTTTTTTTTTTCGGTTTCTAAGTGTGTAAGATACCAAAACCAATGTTATGTCATATTAATCAGTGTCTTGTTGACTAAAACATAGCATCATTTTGAAATATCTCTGCAGCTCTTAGCAACTTTTTTGGTGGGCTTAAAAATATTTTGACCCAGCAGGGTTAATTGTAACTTACCCCATAGCACTAACTATATGTAAACAGCTAACATTACCGCAATTCTTGCCGTTTTTTTTTTTAATAGCCTATACATCACATATTTAGACATTTGTATCCATTTATATTTGAACTATGGTTGGGTGAGGGATGAATAGTGTAGATACTGGTCTATTCTAGATAGATATATAAACAATATCCACTTCAAGTATATAGACAAAATAGTATTGAAATATTTGCCTGCAAACTTAATTTTTACCAAGTGTTACAACTTACCCCCTGCCTGTTACAACTAACCCCACCCCACCGGGGTAAGTTGTAACGTTTGCACTTCTATCATGTTTGGTGTAATTGTCCAAGAATGGTATAGAAACAAATTTCAAATGGTCATTTGTAGCAGAGATGTGTGTGTTACTTGTGTAAAAATATATTTAATCAAACTCAAATATTTTTTAGTGATTGAGCCAAAACCAAAAAGTGTTAGGTTGTGCCCCGCTCTCCCCTACCTTTTTAAAGGGTATCGCCACCAATGACAGTGTATAAATTTGTGCAATCTCATAACTTAAGCTTTCATCTCAGTATCATTGGGTTTGATGTATGGCTTCATTCTTGCCTTTTTCTATAAATTGTACACTCTAAAAAATTCTGGGTTATTTTTAACCCAATGTTAGGTCAACAAGGGACAAACCTTACTTGTTGGGCTGTGCTGTTTCAACTCAGAATGTAGGGTTGTTTTAACCCATTGTTGGGTTAAATATAAACATTATCTGGGTTAATTTACAATAACACACTCCTAAAAATGGCCTAACAATGCCCATGGTTTATACTGTATGGTATTGACCATATGTATGTTTCCTAACTTCATAGCTAACTTTAATTTGAATTGTAGCCTATTTGTAAGCGTACTGGGACTGTAGATGAAAGACCTTTTCATCGCAGGTTTTTAAGTCCCTATATGGCGGAAATTGTTCTCTATAGCTTTGTTTTTTGATCATCATCATCAATCACGCAATGACAGAGACACACAACCGTCACATGCTGTTTAGATTAAGTCCAGCCAAACCGACAGACATTTTGTCAAACAGTTGGTGTGGATTGTTTTTGTTGAATTATTTATTTTTAAATTCCAGCATCACAGAGCCTTTGGTACTGTAGTGATTACATCACAGCACACAGTACAATACATCTGGTCTCTTTTTTCCCTGCCATGTGCGATTTTCAGTTGTGCACGCCTAAACGAATCTGACAATATTGATTGTTCTGGAAGGTGTTGACATAACCTTCCACAATATGTTCCCGCCTTTTTGCTTCCATAGCCTGAAGACCGACACTGATGCCTTGATGAAGCTGCAGTGAGATGGGTCGTGCATTTTATGTGCGTATGCGTTTGTGCTACTGTGTTATGGTTGTTTCAACTCCAGGACAGTAGACTTGGCGTGTATGCAAACCCTCAGCTGACAGTCGATAGGCCAAAGAGGGCTGCCCTTGTGTTTTTATTCCTTTCAAAGCTGAACTCTCTGCATCTCTCTTTTATCAAAATGAGGCGAGGCGCTCTGTTAAGTGTATTGTATTGATGCTGTTTTTACTCTGAAGAAAGACAGCTTTTGTATAACAATAGCTACATTGTTTTTTGATAACCACCATGGTGAAGTGGTAGCTTTGTTTTATCTGTCTGTCAATGGCTTGAGCTTGCGGTCATAAGCGTTATTCATATTTTTCATTAGTGTTATATTAGCATTATTACCTTATTTTAATGTAACTTTCCCTCTTTCGTCTCTCCCTTTGACTTTATTTTACCTCAGCTTAGTTAGCGATTACTGTACCACATATACTTTGCTCTACAGGAATGGTTCTCCCACATCACAGGCTTGCAAATAGTAATCTTGAAAGCACTACAAGACATTTCCTTCCCACACGGAGCAGAATACTTCAAATAAGCCCAAGCTTTCTGTCTCGGTTCCCCCTGGAGAACAAAAAGCCAACACTTAAGATCTTTTGCTTCCTCTGTGGTTGAGATAGAGAGAAAGAAATGGAGTTGCTTTGGACACAGAGAGCAACGTATACACTTTTTTTTCACATAAAGCCCTTTTTAGACCATTTATTTACATTTTATGCATTTGGCAGACGTGTTTATCCAAAGCGACTTACAGTGCATTACAAGGTATGCATTTAGTCTAGTATGTGCTATCTGTCTTCGGACCCATGACCTTTTACTCTGCTAACACAAATAAATACAAGACCATTTATTTGTATGACTTGAAGACATGGACAATATCCATGCTTCGGAACCCCAGATGAGCATTTACATAGAGTAGTGTAACAAATGGCTGCTTTTTGTCATCTTAAGGATAATTTGGTAATTTCAGGTACACCGTTTTAGGACAAAAGCACTGCCCTGGTGAATGACCAAATCTCTTTAATTTGCCTTGTGTTTGTACAAACACCCCTGCAAGCAATTTTGTGTTTAAAAGATGTCTTATAGCCATCCAAACAGCCCAGACGCTACAACTTGGGTAAAATTGGGCTGTCAGACTGATCTCACGGAAAATTGGGTTATAGACGGTTTAAGCAGTAACAATATAAAGAAGCGGCTTTGCGCACGTAACTTCCGGTAAACTCTGCTAAGAATAAATAACAACAAAGTTCTTTAAACGTAGTTTATTTATATTACAAGCAAAAAAACAACACATAGATTACCTAGGAAACCAAAACATTCGTTATTTTTGACGAGGCATTTGTTCAAGAGATCAGTTTAGCAACTAGTCAGACCATAAAACAAAACTAAAGTTCGGATCCAGACGTGTATCGCATCAGCACACGTGCGTCCCATGAAACCGTCTATAGTCACAAAAAATTTGATTAATTTATTCATGTCAATGGCACAAAAAAACAATTTCCGTGCTTTGAGCATGAATGTGTTTTTCGTGTCAGTCTAACCCTAACCCATTTCTATGAATAGTTTTTCGTGGCACGACTTTCTTTTTCATGTCATTTTATGTGTTGTTTTGCACTGTTTTTTCCTATTTTCTTACCATTGTCGCTTGGGGTTAGAATCACTTTCTGTTACATTTTTAAACATCCTAACCCAAACCCCAACTCTCACCCCAACTCCAGACGAGAATAGTTTTAAAAGCGGAAGAAAATCACATAGAAACCAATACATAAAAGTACCCAAACCCCAACCCCAAGCAACAAAGATTTAAAAATTGGAAAAAATGAGAAACAATACATTAAAAGACATGAAAAGTAATTTGTGCTCAAGGCAGGTAAAAAAGCTGACTTTCATGCCATGGACACGAATAAATAATTTTTATTCTTAGACTTTCCGTGGGATCATGTTTTATAGACGTCTAGCCATAGCCCAAAATAAATAAATAAAATAAAACCAAACACCTTGTAATCACTGTTGTCTTTGCTTACATAATGAAGTATCACACATCTCTCTAGTCACTCTTGCCAAAAACTGCATGTAACCAAGTTTATTTTGGCTAGAAGTGGGTTACTCATAGCCGGACTACATCGCATTAACCGCGTTGGTGAAATGATGGCTATTGCTTGCTTGGAGGCCTGAATCTGCTGTTGAAACCAGTTTGATGTAGCTGGGCGAGCCAAAGCCTACCATGTGAGGAAGAGGAAGACGAGGACCCCTTTAGCTGGAAGATCATCCTCCTGTTGTTGTGAGAAGCTGCAGGCGGTCCGTTTGTGTCCCTGTCAGCGCTATCGGCTTTGCCAGACGGTGTCTGCGCTTGGTGGCCGCTCTGAACGCTTGCCAAGGAGATGCGTCTTATGTGCTGCATCTTTTTCTTTGGAGCACAATTAAACGAGGAAATAGCAGTGGAATATACGTCCAAGCGTGGAGGGATTGGGGTTGGTTCAAATAATGCATGCAGTTATTATTTTGTTTATTATAGTCAGCGTAACCATGCTCTCTTCGGATTTTCAGAAAACTTTTCTTGAAGAGCGATGAGGGATTGCAGTTTTACAAGCACATAGATGCTCAGCCAACCAGAGACCCCCCAATAATAGCTCAATTTATTTACATTTATGCATTTGGCATATGCTTTTAACCAAAGTGACTTACAGTACAAATCTGTGTTCCTGTAGTTCAATTGGTAGAGCATACTGATGTGTTAGCTAACCCATGACCTTTGTGCTCCTAATGCAATGCTCTACTAATTGAGCTTCAGGTACACTGCTTTTATCAATTTATAATAACTTACATATAATATAATATTCAACATTTTAAAACGTTTGAAAGAGTTAAAAATGCATCAACAAAAAAGAAAAATTATATGTTGAATTTCACATATCGAACCCATCTTTTACTTCTTTAAATGGATTACATGTTCTTTCTCATGCATGCAAATAGACACGCTATTTGCTTTTTTCTGAAGTTCAGGTGTTTTTGTTCAAGTTTCAAAACTTATATCCAAGATATATGCTCTCACATCTTACCCAAACATGAGTATGCATTATCAGTTACTGGTTTTATCTCCCCCACATATTAAGTTTTTTTTTCAGGTGATGCTGAACAGTCCGATCATCTGACGTGAAGCATCCCACACCATCCCACAGCACCAACTTAAAAGAGAAAATTTCTTGATCTGCCCGCTTAAAAAAAAACACTTTCTGTATTTACTGACACATGACAAAAAAACTCTTCTTTCTTTTCATCTCCTCTTTTAGAAGATGGCATCACCTTACGATGCATCTGTATGTTTAAGGCAGGGGCTGGCAACAACACACACAACTTCAATGGAGCCCCTGAACGCACAGGGAAAAAGTGCAGCAGAGCTACCCCAACCTTTCCACAGCCCTAAATATATAATCACATACGATGCCATTTTTGCTTCTTCAAATTTGGCATCAAAGCAAATGTGTTCTGACAACAGTTAGTGACAAGGGTTCCAAAGGAAAGAGGCTGTATCATGCTGTATCAATTATTGATTGTGTTACTCTCGACCAGAAAGAGAGAGAGAGAGGGGGGGGTTGTCATAATAAAATATGTGATTTTCAAAAAAAAAAAAAAAAAGAATAGATAAAGGTCGTTCTCATTGTGAAGACTTATGAGTTTGATTGACAGGCTGCAAATTCTCTTCGTTCACTCGTAAAGGAGATCAAAAGGCGGCTCTTCTCTTTGCCCAAGGCCACTTGCAATTTATTTAGAAGCCGTGTGCTTGTGTCCCAGCAGGTATCAGAGCTGAGCCGAGCCACTCAGGATAATCATAACTTTCAGGTGTCTGTCCTGCAACACAATCCCTTCCTCCTGTGGTTTCTTTTTTCCCAAATTAATGTTGCCAAGGACCTCGCTCAGTTCACTTACACAATAACATTATTCAACTCAAATTTACACTCAAAATGTGTGACCCTGCCTTTGAAAACCCAGCTAAAGTCATTTTTACGTGATCTAATGTTTTCTACATAAATTCATCCTGCATAATGTAAAGAAGATTCTGTGAAAATATAACCTTGGTATTTTTAATATTGAATAAGGTCATGTAAAAGATTGAAATCAATGTGAAATCAATAATTGAAATCAAACATAATTTGTACGAGCATACCTAATGTACTTTAAAAAGTTTATTGTATACAATAAAATCCCAACTATTCAGAAAAATTCCTAGAGATAATCCAAAAGGCTTTAAGCATTTTTGAAAAATGCAAATACATTTTGAGAATATTTTAAACTAAAAAGCATTAAATAAATACTGTTTGTACATCAATAGTCAAATAAGAACATTTGCAACATTATCTTTGTGCAAAAATATTGCTTTCCTTGTTGCCTTTGAAGCATATATAAGATGCTCATTGATTCAAACTCAAATTATGCTGACATCATTATATAGTTTTGCACAAAACAATTACTTTTTTGATTATAAATATTTACCTATAAATTCTTTTTTATTCAAATGCATTTAATTTGTTAGTAAAAATGCATTAAATATGAAAATGTATTCTAGCTACACACTGCTACATCCTTACGTATACAGAATTTACAAAACATTTTTTTTCAAGTGCATCTCCGCACAAATGCATAAGTATGCAATTGTTGATAGTTGAAGCTACAATAAACACGACAGTTTATTTCAAAGGGATGCAGCAGTTTCTCATGAGCAGTTGAGACTTTAAGAAAAATACAGCATTCATATGGGAGCAGGTGAGGCATGAGGAAATGAAAGGAAAAAGACAGCGGTGTGAAATTTCTTTTGAGTGGTTTGAAATGAAGTAGCTTTTGAAATGAATTGTTTTGTTCACCTTCCTAGCAGTACAGCATATCTCACGAAAACGCTGCATACCGCATTAATAATACACAGGAGGATGTTTAATGGGGTGTGTGACTCGTCCCTATATCGATAATGATGAAACTGTACTGATGAAACTGTTTACCACTTTTATTACCCAAATGCGCTGCATTTTCACCTTAACTCTATACTGTAAAATGCGTTTAGTTTTGTTCAGTTAGAATAGACTGTGGTTTGATCAAAGTGAATTTATGAAGTATAAAATCATACACTACACAACAACTAACAATAATAATAATAATAAGAAGAAGAATAAAGTCACAAGCATATTGCCTTACTAAGCATTTCCTTTCTCTCTCTCCCTTTCTTTTGCAAAGACGTTTATTCTTTATTTTTTATAACTATACGCAAGCAATATTTATTTTAACAAAATATATTGTAAAATAATAAATCTGTTGATAATGATTGATTATGTTACAGATTAATTGGCCGATTTTTATTTTATGTGCATTATAATTTGCATTCTTGCATCTATGAGATTGAGTTTGTATGATGGGTGGTAATGCATAAAATAATAATACTATTTTTGTTACTAATAATAATATCTATAAATGATGACTCAAAAATTATTATATGTTATCAAAATCAATGAAAACACAAATCAAATACATCCAAAGAGATGCCTTTTCATCAGCTGTCTCAATTGTGTATTTTAACACCACTAGAGTGCAGTATAGCTTTAAATCTCTCTCTCTCTCTCTCTCTCTCTCTCTCTCTCTCTCTCTCTCTCTCATTCCTAGAAGAAGTGTTTTGACAGATATGTATTTACTGGCTGTGTTATGTTTGTGCTCTAAATCCTATCAGCTGCTGCAGGTGCTGTGCTGGGCTCAGACTGAGACGCAGGTCATTTTAAACAGCTGCTGTAAGGAATCGCACAATTAACACTCTCTCGGACAAACATTATTTCACATTCACATATATTAAAGCTTTTGGTTTTGGTGTTTCAACATTCTGCTGTGTTGTAAAGTAGGGATAATATGTGGATATTAAACTGCATCCAAAATTGCATGTTCATTTATTATTCATAGCAGTTTTAATAATCAGACATATTTTTTAAGACGTGCATATATCTACAAATAGATAGTAAAAAAGTTAATCACTGGAATTACCTCTAATGCTGTTGGAGACATAAAGTCTTATCAGTAAAATATGATTTTAATTCTGATGCTTTGTCACAATAAAATAAAACTTGACTATTTATAGAGTTACATATTGAGTTGCACAATTTACTGTGCCTTTTTTAATGCATGCACATGAAAAATTACTGTATTAAACTAATACAATTATTTACTATAGCAAACTGAAAGCTATAGTGGTTTGATGAATATTTACTACAGTTTGTCAATGGATTATACTGTAGTTACTACTACAGAAAACCATAGTATGAACTACAGTATTTTTTACGTGGTTTTGGAAACTAAACACATTGCAATGATAAACCTTTCACATAATTAATGTTATCAATTACTAGATAAATTAATACAGTAATGTTATCAGTTACTCAATAAATAATAATGCGGAAAATTTGGGATGTAAATGTTAACTTTATTATTTTGATTATTTTAAATGGCAAAAAGGTTAACATTAGAAATCTTGAACAAAACCCAAAGAAATGGGAAAAGAAAATACATACACTGTAAAAAAAATCCATAGAAATTACAATGTTATTGCAGCTGGGTTGCCGGTAATTTACAGTAGATTTAAATGTATGTTATTTACTGACAAGAGTTTGTTCAAAGTTAAATAAATTTTAAATATTAACAAGTCTTTATCTTTACAGAATAAAACTATACAATAACAGCCTCATGCAAAGCATTCTGGGAACCAGAAATCATCATCAACCTTTTTCTGCTTTTTGCTTCAGATTTTGTTTCCCAAAATGTTTTGCTTGATGCTGTTTTTTTAGTTTTACTCTGTAAAGACAAAGACTTGTAAATGTTAAATGTTCATTTAACTTTGAACAAAATGTTGCCAGTAAATAACATAAATTTAAATCTACGGTAAGTTACCGGCAACTCAGCTGCAATTTCTACGGATTTTTTTTACAGTGTATAAATGATTACAGATATTGCTACCTGCTTATTTTTAACACTTGAAATACGAGTTGCAGTGCATTGTGGGATACATTTCTCTGTTGTACATTTCAAACTTTGAAAAATGTACAAGCTCATCCATACATTGCCTTAAAAATTGGAGTTAATTCAACTAAAAAATATTACTTGGCTCAACATTCTAAGTTAAAGTCGCTAAAGTTTTGTAATATTGTGATATTTTTTTACAAATGACTTATCTGTGATCTTCATTATTTTTGTAAAATTCATGTGCCTTCATAATCTTTAATCAAAAACGCAAATCTCCTCCCCTCCATAAAACGATCTCTCTTTACTTCCGGTCATATGGTATGGCAGGTGGGCTCGGTCCCAGAGAAGATCGCAGCGATTAGCAATTAACAACAGGACCCAACTTCAAACGATCCAATCAGATCTTGATGGACAAATTTAAATCCAGCCCTGCCTTATTTAATTTCATATGCTATTTTACTCGGATATACATCACCACGGGGAAAATAAGGCAATCGCCACTTCCGTTTCATAGCGACTTTAACTAATATTTATTATTATAAGGCAGCATGAAACACTTACTCGACAAATATTTTTACAATGTATTACAATATATACTACATACCGCAAATAAAGTAAATTTAGTATAGTTAGAATGCTTTTCCAAATAAAATGTGAGTTTTTCATTGAATTCTTTATTAATAGCTTTTGTCCACAGATTTTTTTGATGTCACAGGTGTTTGCATAGAATCACATCACATCCGTTCCATCAGGTCCCAGATCCTGATAAATGCATATGCTTAAGCTTGATTTAGAGCTGGATTTCCTGCAGATCATTTGATAGACCACACTAGTCTGGGTCACGACTGCCTGTGTAAGCAGAAGCCGATTCTCAGCAGGTTTGAACTTAAGAGATTGTTTGAATGTTTGCGAGACGCCCGAAGATTCGAGAGTGACTTAAAGCAGCATCCCCTGAAATGCCTGCAGGTCCTCAGAGGAGATCACCAAATTAATAAAGGCAGGGAAATAACACCAATTCCCACCATCAATACCCCGGTTCTCATTCTTTTTGCTTTTAACTTTTGTTATTCTCTTATTCTTGCTCTTTCTCTATTCCCTCCCATCGCACTGTTGTTTTCTTAGTATGTTTTTCTCTCGTTCTTCCCTTTCTGTCGCCGAGCACTGCAGCCACTTTCAAAGGCTCGGCTGTCACGCGCCGGCTTTGAGAGCTAGTTTAATTTTTAACGTACATGTTGTCAGGGTGCCGTCAGACGTGATTGACAGGTTCTTCCCAGAGCAGCCCTGCTTGGCAGGCTGGTGTCTTTTGTCAGAGACAGCGCAGAGAAGCTACAAAGCAAGCAGAAGAAGAGGAAAAAACAGACATAAATAAAACACAACCCCCCACTTACACTTTTCAATAGAGATTCAATTAAATTAAACTTAACGCTGAGCTTTTTCATATACGGAAATGGACTTGATATTTTCTTTTGTTCTAAAATCGAGATCCAGTTCAGAGCGACAGCGGTAGATGCAGAAAACGTAGGTGGTGAGAGCAGAAATATGAGTGCTTTGTGATTTTATTGCAATATGAATAACCAAAAAGCATGCGTACGATATATTGTTTCTACTAGAAAGTAAAGGGACATAGTGTGATTCTGATGTATTGGGACAGAGGTAGCAATATGGCTGCCTTGTGATGTTCAAAACTATGTGTCATATATTCTAGATCTTGCTGTGCTGGCATTATTTGATTCTTGATGGGACGGTATCCGTAGCATCACCTACCAAGTCTTTGAACCTCAACTGCGCCCGGAACAAATACAAACACCGATACTGATCCAATACTGTATATTATTCGCTTACATAAGCAGTTGTGTGCTGTGCCCTAGATGATCCTTCTAAGCAATCTGAAAGAATCACAGATGTGGTGTATTTACAGATCATCTCCCAGTCCGGCGAGATGAAGACGTGAAGCTCCTCTAGTGTAAACCCTGAGCAGGACACTCTTTGGAGTGTCAGATTTTTGACAGGACTGCCGCAAGCCAGATCATCTCTGTGCATGTATACACACTAGCCACAACGTTTGAGAAGAGACAAAAGAGGGCATGAAGTTTCCAACTGTACTCAGAACATCTCACACATGGGAAAGCATCATTTAACATTTTATATTAATAACAACTTTAAAATTGTCTTTCCAAATTCATTTATGGATGAGTTTGGGAGGTCAAATTTATTATGCTAACCGGAAAAAACATTTTGGAATAAATCACAGATTTAAAGTGCCCCTAAAAAAAAAGTACTGTTAGTTTGGCCCAATTATATCAGTGACTCCATGCAGGGTTAGCTAGGGTTAATGAGTTAGACTTTATTAAACCTATAAAAATTGATCACTTTAGCACAGGCTGCTTTCCAAGATGACTCTTGACATATTCAATAAACAACCCCTGCACTGTAAAATGTGAAAGGTTGGTTCAACTTTAAAAGTTACTTTAATTGCCAACACCTAAAAAAATTTATGTTGATTCAACTTAAAATGTTCACCTAAAATGAAACTAATGTGAAATTTAAAGTTGAATAAACTGACATTTTTAGGTGTTACCAAATTTAGTATTTTTTAACCCTTGTTGGTTGTTAAATTTTACTACCCTTTTCGGGTTGTTTGTGGCCTCAGTACTGATCAAAAGTACCAAATGTTTACAAAAAATCCATGATTTTAACTTTTTAATTGCTAAGTTCTTAACTGATGTCACTGATTTGGAAAAAAACTAAATCACAGATTTTCAATATAAACAGTGATTGTGGACTTTAAAACCTTTTTCACAGTCTTGGGAATGTCAAAGATTAGTAAAACATTGGTGTTGATGCATTTTTAGTTTTTGTGCAGCTTCAGATTTAATTTTTTTCTCCTTACTTTTTTGCCCCATTGACTTCGATTATAACAACATTTTTTTATTGCAAAGCTATGACATTATATAATCATGCATTCTTGATTGTAGGTGGTTTTTCCTTTTGCTAAGAGGTACCATTAACAATTTAGTAGGCCTGTGTAAAAACAGAGCAAAATTTCTGGCTTGTACATTATATTTAGTATAACAGCATATTATTTTGTGTGTGTGCGTGTGCGTGCATGTCTTTGTTTGTTTATGTGTGCGTGGAAAAAAATCTGTAAAAAACTTCTCTGCATCAGATTTATAAAAATCATTTATTATGAACCAAAAATGCAAAAACAACTTCAAATACACTGAATAATGAAGCAAAAGTTGAGGATGGATGGAAAACGAAACAATCAAACAAACTAACCTTTAGTGTGTATGTGTGCAAGTGTGTGTGTGTGTGTGTTCAGTCTTTCCGGCAGGACTTGCAACATATCACTTGATGCTCTCTGCCAGTGCTGACTGTTCTTTTTTTGTTCTGTGCACCACTTGCATGTTATTCTCTTCATTTCTGAGCTACTGTTGCCTGCTGGTGTCTGTGGATTTGTGTCTGGAGGGAATCTCTCACACCAGTGCAGCAGCAACTGGTGCACGAGGGAGGTGCTCCTAAATACTAACCCTACATCCATACAACTCAATGTACAAGCCAGAAATGAAGCTCTGTTTTTTTGCACAGGCCTGCTAAAGAGTTAATGGTGCCACATGGTGATCAACAGTAAAAATGACAAATCTTACCTCTTAGCAAAAGGAAAATCCACCAACAATCAAAAATACAAAATAATAAGTTGTAATGGCTTTGCAATCAAAAAGTGACGTTATATTTGAAGTCAATGGTGCAAAAAATCAAACATCTAGAGAAAAAAAATCTGATGCTGCACAAAAAAAGCCAATGTTTTTACTAATCTTTGACATGCCCAGGGTAAAAAAATCTATTTTTTATATTGAAAATCTATCATTTTGTGTTTTTTTCTCAAATCAGTGACATCACTTAAGAACTTGGCAATTGAAGAGTTAAAATCATGCAATTTTGTAAACATTTGGTAGTTTTGATCACTACTGAGGTTCATTGACAAATTTATGCAAAAAAATTTGAAAAAAAATTAAGCTGATTTTTACAGCCATTTAATTTAGTGACTTTTTTGGCCACGAACCCGAAAGGGTAGTAAATTTCCCCACTGTATATTGTTGAGTTTTTGAAAAATTTAAAAGCATTTTCTCAAAATATATGTCAATAAGATTTGTCATCAAAAATTATTCCATTTGCTAAAACCGAGAGAAACTTCAGTAAAGTGCAGTAATGATTCTGACACAAAACACATATACCTTTTTATATGTCACTGAACTTTCATAAAGTACAAATTATACTAATGATTTTATAAGTCATAATTTACATTGAAAAACCTAATAAGTTGACTGAACTCATTTAAATTGAGTAAACTCGTTCCCTCAATTCAATTAAGTAATGGATCTCCCAAAAACGTATATATTTAAGTTCACCAAACTTGAAGTTTGTACATTGTGTATAATAGCTCCAAACAGCACTCATGACTCTAACTAGGCCTATTCATTTTGTAATGGCATCACATTATTAGCTGTACATACAGTAAGCCTGAATGTAAAAGAAAAAAGAAAAGAAAAGGAAAGCTAGTATCTCTCTGGGATTTAGATACTTTCCTTTTATTGTCAAACAGAATCACTAAACATGCTCATTCATATAATCCTCTAGTGTGGTGTATAATTTATCACTTTGGAGTTAACTGTGCTCAAATACATGTAGCCTTAGATGAATGGCAATGTGTTAAATTTTGTTTGAATTTGGCTGCTATAAATTATGAAACAATTGAAAGAAAAGGCTTTGTTGCTTCTTTTAAGATTAACCTCACTGGAGGAAATTACATGCATGATCTTATTCATGATGTACTTTAGCACAAGTGTGCATGGTGATGGCCAGGAACCGTTTGCCCTGTTTTCCTGAAAGTGGGGCTCTGTGGCGAGTGACAGAAAGTTGCTTCCCACCATCTCGGAGACAAAAACAACCTGGTACTTTTTCGAGCATAGAGGGGCACTTCATCCCACCACGGCTGAGCTCTGATGTTAGCTGTGATGTCTCAACAGGCTGGTTTACTAAAATAAATAAATAAATAAAAATGGGCGGCGGCTGCGCTATCAGATGTTTATCGCTCTGGCTAAGGCTTCTTTGATAAGCTTCTGAGGAGTGACAGGACTATTTTTCCCCAATGCTGCTTTCCTAGCCGGCTTGGGAATTTTTTTCTTTTTGATTGGTCTGAACACACTGTCGGATGTCAAGCCGTTATCAAATGCAATAGGTGTTTTTATTTAAAAAATGCTGGCAGAAGAAAAGATCTACACCTACTCGGAACGAGGCTCTGGGGAGCGTGTATGGCCCACCAAAACTGGCACAAGGTCCCCTTGAAGAAAGAAGTTAAACAACTTGGTTTGCAAGTCAATTCAATTTTAAGTTTTGACTTGATAAGTTTACATAACTTTTAAAACAAGTTGAAATTGTTTAACTTAATTTGATAAGTTAAATTAACATAAGATATATGTTGGTTTGACATGCATTTAAAGGGCACCTATGGTCCGATTCATGATTTTACTTTTCCTTTTGTGTGTGTTAGTACATGTTAATCATATGCAAAAAGTAAACAATGACATGAGTTTTATTGTTTAACGTAAATCTCTTTTCTTGGACAACAACAAACATGGATTGTAAGCAACAGTTTACTTCCTGGGATTGGTGATGTAGTAAAGACCAACCTTATCATAATTCCTCCCGCTTTGGACTTGGCCTGTAGATTAACTCCTGTTAGCATTGCATTGTGACGATTCTTTCAAACATGGTAAGGAGCGTCACATTTCCAGCTGACGTCAGAGTTATTCAGGCCAATCACAACGTTCAGATTAGCTGGCCAATCAGGGACACAGAGCTTTTCAAATTGCTAAGTTTTGTACAAAATCAATGCGTTTCAGGAAGAGAGTGAAATCTGGAGCTACAAAAATGTACGGTATGTGAAAAATAATGTGTAAACCACGTGAACACATTGTATTATACCAAATACACAAAATAACATTGTTATTTTAAAGTGCACCCATTTCATTGCTAAAAACATACCAAATGTTCAGTTTTGCAAGATGTACAATTGAGTTAATTTGGTGTTCATAAAGACTGAACTTATATTTTCATTAACTTTATGCATCAAGGTGTAATAAAAGGTATTCAGGAGATCGCAGGCTGAAATGTCAATCAAGGAGACGCCACCTGTGTTCCACTGTGCCGTTTTGCATTTGCGCAAATAATTCTCCTGAGATTAGGTCAAAGTTGATTTATGATTATCATGCTTATTAAGATTGTTAGATTTAATAGTGAATGTCGAATGGGCATAATACAGGCAATAATATAAATAGCCGTAATAAATAAATGAAAACGAGCAGGAAATCAGTCACAATAGTATGGAGCCCCCCAAGAAATTAAAGTGCCCACCCCCCAGTTATGCCATCCTAGCGCCTTACTTTATGTCAGTCAATAAACAAACTTAATTCTCCAACAAAGCACACACACTGTAAAAGATGCAGCATTTTTATAAAATCAACATATATTTTTATGTCACTTTAACTTAAAAAATTAAGTCTAACCATTTCAGCTTGTTTTTATAAGTTATGTCAACTTGTCACAGGTCAAAACTTAAAATAGTAGGTTAAATTGACTTGTAAAACCAAGATGTTTCAATTTTTTTACAGTGCAACAAGCTGGACTGTTCACATCTTCATTATAGTGGAGAGAAATACAGCAAGTTGAATGTGGTGCATGCATACCAAAGGAAACACTAAATGGTGACTTCACAAAAATAAAATTTACAACACAAAAACTTCAATAATGCTACAAAGAGTGTAAAACTCTAAGAAATGTATTAAGAATTGAATATATGTCCCATCAGTTTTATTTATTCTTTGACCAAAATTACATAATTCCAAATTTTCAGGCGCAAGGGCTTATGGGTATTCCTCACAGCATTTTGAACTGATAATTTTAAGTTAATTGCACTTGAATTTTTAAGTTGATGGTTTTTGTATGTAAGTTAATAAGTTAAATGAACAAGGATAGTTAAGTTATGGGTCCAAAATGCAAAATTCAAGTCATGATTGCTTGACTTTTTGAGTACAAACAGCATTAGGGCTTTCAGTGTATGCTTGCCCCATAGGCTACATTATACAGTAAGTGCTTAACCGTCAACAGATTTTTTAATAAAGGTGTGGATAGAGCTTAAACAGATTTTAAGGAATGTTCTGGATGCTATACAATGGTTTCATAAATGTAATTTGACCTATTTCACAGCCAGTGTATAGTTTACTATTTGTCTCCATGAAGTTTTATTAAGTAATCAGCAAAAAAACAAAGCTATGTTAAAAGAAAGTAAAAATTTGCACCTCAGTCATGAGACAGATGTCGAGCGTTTTGAGAAATTATTTGAATGCGTGTGTTTGTGAAGCCTCTCACTTAGCGCTTGTTCGCAACACACAATAGATAAACATCTCTTCACGTTACAGACGAAAGACCTCAGACGTGTTTTTTCATCACCACTGTTCTCACTTATCATGAAAGACAGTTTTCAATGTCAGTTCAATAATAGACAGCCTATCGCCATCTGTGCTTAAATACTGCAGAGCAGCTGCTGCGTGCAACGGAAAGCGGACGTCTCTTCAAGGAACGGCCCACCGTTTCTTTATTGAATCTTTTTTTTTTGTATGCTTTGACCTCTTCTTTGCACCAGGTGTGGGTTTCCTTGATCCTTCTTCCTCTATTTGCAGTTCCCCCACCCTCGGCACCCCCTGGTTTGAATGATTCACTCTGAGAACAAGCGGTTTGTCTCCCCAAGAGTGTGAAACACAGTAAAAAACCCATGCAGCCGAGCCAAAGCCTCACTCTGATCTCGCCATGTTGTGTAACTCTTTAGAAACCCAATGTTCCTATCTCTTACCCTGTCTTTTTTTTCTGACGGTAACACTCGGTATTGACTGTTTATGCTTTTTAATGTTTGTGGAGAGGGCCCGGGGCTTGCGATGGGGGGAACCGTTCTTCTTGACACACTTAACGCCCCCGTAGTGAACTCTAGCTCCCAGCATTCCTGGAAGTACAGAGACCCCATCATCAGCCGGGAGTGGGTATGAAAGCCAGCACCCGCCGTGCCGCTCAAGAGAGATCACCCAACGCATGATTAAGGCGCTCAAAAGGCGTTCTTTCGCAAAAAATATTTACACAACGGCCCCCCTCCCCATCAAAGCTGCAGAGAGTCTTTCTGTTGTGCTTTCTTTGGGGAAGTTTGAGGGCACTGGAGATAGAACGAGAACAGGAGAGAGAACTAGAGTATATAAGAGAGAGAGGGAGAGCACGCACAACATTGCAGAGGGCACACTTCGGTCATTTTAAGCAAGGATTGACTCTGCCTTGCGTTCTTTTCGTCTGTTGGACTCTTTTACGCTCTCGCTGGTTCCCATGTGAATGACTGCATGAAAATACTCTTGGATCGAACCTGCCAATAACTGCATAAAGGCCAGGGTCACCACAGTGCTATCTTAGAAATCTATTCCAGCTGGAGAGTTTACAAATATTGTATTTTAATAGACTAGTCAACATTTATTAGTCGAAACTGACATAAAGGAATGACTGTGTAGGCTATACCTTATATTTTTTTGCAGACGTTACCTGAAATTGCAGCTGCTGTTTTAAACCCATTTTACTTTGGGTTTAAAGCTGCTGTTTTAAACCCATTTTACTTTCCCAACCTGTACTTGCAAGTAAAAAAGAGGTTATATCATGAAAAATAGGTTTATATTTTTTAGGGTTGGACCTTATAGGGTTGTAACAGTAGACAAATTTTGCTTTTGACTTTTCACTTTTTGACTAAAATAAAAAAATATTTGACAGCATTTTTAGGTTAACTGTCTGATGATACATATTTTACATCAAGTTTATTTAACTAAATTCAGAGAGTGCATGGTCATGTTATCCAACCAATCAATGCGAAATGGTCCCTTTATATAGCTATCTCTCACCGCTGTTCGATGACAGTTTTGGAGCATCCCCCCTCCAACCCATCGCCTCACTCTCAGCTGGTACCCATTCCTGTTAAAGGATTAGTCCATTTTCTTAAATAAAATCTAGATAATTTACTCACCACCATGTCATCCAAAATGTTGAAGTCTTACTTTGTTCAGTCGAGAAGAAATTATGTTTTTTGAGGAAAACATTCCAGGATTTTTCTCATTTTAATGGACTTTAATGGACCCAACACTTAACAATTTTAATGAAGTTTAAAATTGCTGTTTCGAAGGACTCTAAACGATCCCAAACGAGGTATAAGGGTCTTATCTAGCGAAACGATTGTCATTTTTGGCAAAAATATGCACTTTTAAACCACAACTTCTCATCTTCCTCCGTTCGTGTGAAAAGTCAGTGCGACCTCACGTAATACGTCATCACGTCAAGAGGTCACGGATGATGTGTGCAAAACTACGCCCCAATTTTTACAAATGTGGAGAAGGAGGACCATTCCGACGTTGTTGTATGTGAATGATACTAATTAATGTCTTTGTGTCAGTTTATTGTTTAAAATGGTCCGCGAATGTGCATTTCATATATGTAACACGTGACCTTTCGACGTCATTACGCAATTACGTGAGGTCGCGCTGGCGCGTCACAGGACCAGAGGAAGACAAGAAGTTGTGGTTTATAAGTGCATATTTTTTATTTTTCTTGCCAAAAATGACAATTTTTATTAGATAAGACCCCTATGCCTCGTTTGAGATCGTTGAGAGTCCTTTGAAACTGCAATTTTAAACTTCATTAAAATTGTTAAGTGTTGGGGTCCATTAAAGTCCATTAAAATTTGAAAAATCCTCAAAAAACATAATTTCTTCTCGACTGAACAAAGAAAGACATCAACATTTTGGATGAAATGGTGGTGAGTAAATTATCTGGATTTAATTGTGGTACCAAAATATGCAGTCTTTGGTACCAGTATCTACACATGATACACACTAATAGGAACTTTTTAGGTGCAAAGGTGTACATGTTGAAAGGGTGACAGCTAGGTACAAAGAAATTTAATCTGAGTGTTCTTTAATGTCATGGTTTGCAGAATAAATTACAAATGACACTTGTTTTCCTCTTCTTAGCTAGTGGAGTAACATACTTTATCTATCGGTGGCTTTAAAGGGGACATATTATTAAAATCAGACTTTTTCCATATTTAAGTGCTATAATTGGGTCCACAATGCTTGTGTCAACCTAGCAAATGAGAGAAAGATCAACCCGGTAACTTAGCTTTAGTAAACCATTCTCTGCAAGCATGTGAAAAATAGGTCATTGAAATTTGACTCCCCGTGTGATGTCAGAAGACTGCCCCTTAATCTGCACTATCCAACCACGGCACTGCCATTTAGTGCAGAGATCAGCTCATTTGCATTTTTTTAAAGGACACACCCAAAAATGGCACATTTTTGCTCAGACCTACAAAGTGGCAATTTTAACATGCTTTAATGTTAAAGCTGAAACTTCACATACGTACTCTGGGGACACCAAAGATTTAAAACAGTCTTGTGAAATGTCCTCTTTACTACTTGAACTGAATTGATCAGAGCAAAATGTAGTTTTGTATAGATTATTGTTTTGTGCTCCAATGGTCACAGATGGTGAGAAGAGAGAAGACTGTTGGATACTGGGTACCAGTGGCATCCAAGCCCACCCCTTCCGTTTTTTTCCAAAAGACAAAGATGTCATAATGTGATAATGAGAGAAGATGGTTAAGACCTCCTACCTTTCTTCCCCCTTTTTTGCGCTCATGGCCGCAGGTTGTCTCCAGGCGGGCAAGGCCTGCTCGTCAAAGGGACCGGCTCTCGCACCATATTGATCGCAGACTCGATGAAAGGTCAGCGGACCCCCTCATCAGCTCATCACCATAGTTGCAGTTTCTGTCCCTGCCTCCCCGCAGCCCGAGCCCACCATCGTCGTCCCTCTCCCGCCTCGGCCCACCTCCCTCCCCCAACTAATCGGCACCTGGGGGAAAGGGAGAGCTAATCATAACATACAATGAGCACCTCCTGACTGTCTGACAAATGTCAGGGTGACTTGTACAGGATTTAAAAAAATAAATAAATAAGAAATGAATTAATTGCACTGGTTAATTAGGTCCCTAAGGCCTGACAGCTAATTGCGAGCCACATAGCTGCCAAGCATGGAAAGCCGAACAAAAGACGAAGTGTTCAAACAAACAGGCGCGCGCAGTAGCTAGATACACACATCGACACACACGGTGGGCTTTATCCTCACTTTCGCAAGCTTCCCGTCTTCTTGTGCAACTCCGTGACCTGCCAAATGGTATCGGTGTCTTGATGTACAATGGAACGAGAAACGTATTCAGTCACAGAAATCTGCCACAACCACAAAGCATCATGCATTCATTAAGTTTGTATCAATTAGCTGTTATGACTTTGCAAACCTCTATTCTTTCCACTTTGAAAATCTTCCTAAAGTGACTGTGTCCCTCAGTGTACCCTTGTGTCATCTAACTTTAGCTTCACAAAGTGTCTCGCACACTTAATTAGAAAGAAATAAAGAAACCAAGAAAACAAAAATGTATTCATCATCCTCTCAGCGATAGATTCTTCGGCTTTTTATTGTTTTTCCACTGAAGTGAGAAGTTGGGAGATGGTGTTTTGTCAAGGTTGTTTGAAAGGCAGGGAAGAATAAGAAATTGTGTAAATGTAGCTCTGGAGCCATTGTACCACTCGCTCCTACTGTTTCTACAAATATCTGATAGTCTTTATAAAGCGTTCAGTTTTAGTATTGTACCCAATTTCAGTTTACCTTTGAATCGTGTGTTCAGTCTTCTGTTTCAAAATGTGGTGCTCAAAAGCTTGTGTGGGTGTTATTAGATGAGACGCAAGTCTATCTTTGAGTACATGTTTAAGATTAAACCAGATATAAAACATTTGTGTTTGTCTGTGGGTGTGCTTATGTATTTTGTCTTGTGTTTTTGAGTTGATTAAACACTAAGAATACATGTGGAAGACATCACGACACAGCACTGGTGGTCTGGCTCCTGCCATAACTCTTCTGCTTCTGTCTTTTACGGTTGTAATGTCGATGATACCACTTCACCTTTGGGGGTCGTAATCTTTTTTATTTTACATTTATATCTATTCTATGTTTAAGCTTTATGGGGTGGTTTCCCAGACAGGGCTTATATCAATCCTGGACTATTTCTTTGTTATATTAGGACATTAAAGGGGACATATCATGAAAATCTGAATTGTTGCTAGAATTGGGTCCGCAGTGCTTCTATCAACCTAGAAAATGTGAAAACAATCAACTAAATAACTTAGTTTTGGTAGACCATCCTCTGCAAGCATCTGAAATTAAATAGGTTATTAAAATTTGGCTCCCCTTATGATGTCAGAAGGGGATAATACCGCCCCTTAATCTGCACTACCCAACCACGGCACTGCCATTTAGTGCAGAGATCAGCTCATTTACATTTTTAAAAGGGATAGTTCGGCCAAAAATGATATTAAACCCATGATTTACTCACCCCCAAGCTGTCCGAGTTGCATATGTCCATTGTTTTTCAGACAAACACATTTTCGGATATTTTAGAAAATGTTTTAGATCTTTCAGTTGATTAAATGTAATGTTACGGTGTCCACGACCTTCAAGTCCAAAAAAAGTGCGTCCATCCTTCACAAATTAAATCCAAACGGCTCCAGGATGATAAACAAGCAGTTGTAGCCTAGTGGTTAGAGTGTCGGGCTTGTAACCCAAGTGTTGCCGGTTCGAGGCTCACGACCGGCGGGTTGCGACTGTGGTGCCCTTGAGCAAGGCACCTTAACCCTAATTGCTCCCCGGGCGCTGCAGGGATAGCTCCCCACTGCTCCGGGTGTTTGTGTGTTCACGACTTGCAGTGCGTGTGTTCACTATTCACTGGATGGGTTAAATGCAGAGGTCACATTCCAAGTATGGGTTACCATACATTGGCAAATACTCACTTCACTTTCACAAAGGTCTTCTGAGGGTAATCCGCGCGGTGTTGTTGTAGAAATATTCCTATTTAAAACTTTATTAACGAAAATAAGTACCTTCCGGTAGGGCCGCCATCTTAGTCGCGTCCGCATTCAGGATGAGAGCTTACGCAGCCTACGGAGGCTACTCTGCTGCTGCTCTGTGCCCCCGCCCTCCGAATTTGTCATACGTCACTAAGAAAAGTGCGTACACTACGCTAATACTCTCTCCTGAATACAGAGGAGTCTAAGATGGCGGCGCTACCGGAAGGTATTTATTTTCGTTGATAAAGTTTTAAATAGGATAGATTGTCATGTATTTCAATGTAGCTCATAAAACATCATATGTTAGGCATCAATGCTCTTAATCAAAGTTAAATAATGTATTTGTCTTTACCAAGCACAGTTTGAATACTATCGTAGGGGTTAAGCCACAGCCCTCCTTAACAGCTCTATAGCATCCCATTAACAAAACTCTATTATAACATTCGGATTGGTTGCTAAACAACAGCGTATTTGCAAATGCTCCCTGCAACATCGACTTGAGGTGCGTTCCATTCGACAGGGTCCCTACGGAGTGTTCACTGCTCCCTACTCCCTGAGCACGGTATATCAGTTGAAGTGGACTTCACGCACAATAACCGCTCATTTGGAACGGCCTGCAAACGTCATTAAAGAAAGTCAACGACGGGGTCGCGCAGATTGATATAACATAAATATTCAGAACTACATTCATATTTTAATTTTTATTTACTATCACATTTAAAATATCTACACTATACAATAAAAAAAACATGGAGTACTACGTAATGAAAAACGTATGTTTATTATACACTTTAATTGATTATTGCTGCTATTACTTGACTATTAACAGAATTGAAGCCCTGCTGTAACTGTCATGCAAATATGAAAGTAAACTTTTATTTTGTTAACTATGTGTATATATGTGTGTTTTTAAACGATTGTGATATAATTGAATAGCGGTCTGACCGTTCTGACTGGTGATCACGCGCGCAATGCCAGTTGGGTGATTATCGCTCTCCACTTCCTGTGAAGTGATGTATCGATGTTCCCTGATTCCCTATGCCGTGCGCAGTGCCCTTCGAACTGAACATGTTCGCTCCCTTCGGATTGGAATCTCACTTAAGATGGCGGAATACCCTGTGAAGTCCACTTCGCAGTCCACTTACGGTCGAATGGAACGCACCTTTGCTCTCACTTTGACCCACAATTCTTTGCACTTTGGGGATTACTTACACATTATGGGGCAGGATAAAGAAAGCCTGTGTGTCAAAGGTCATGCACAGGAGACGATTCAGTGCATCATAACAAATAAAAGATTTAGGCATTTTGGGATATAGCAAGTGTTGCTTATGAAAAGAATTAGTTTGGTATGTGATATTTAAATGTATGTATCAGCCAACATATATGCCTGCTTTTAGCATCTGTAATGATAATGTCCTAAAAGCATCATTTGCGATGTTATCCCAAAGCTTTTAAAGCAGAATCAGTCATTAGCTATAATTCGTGTGTGCTGAGTTTCTGGAGTGAAACTCCAAAGGCCAGTTAGCAATGATGTGACTTTGAATTTGTCATGTGTCCATGTCTTCACAGACTAAATAGTCTTTAGAGACCCGCCTGTCCCAGTCCCCGCATGACTAGACGCCATCGATCTTTCTGTTATTGACATGACACCTGCAGAGAGGGGCTTTACCTATTGATAACCGATGGTATTTCTGCCACAGATCAAAACTCAACTGCCTGCTTTCATGTTTGTAAACAGTATTGATTTGCATAATAACCTCCGAAATGAGTACCTCGGATTAGGCAAGGACAAATGCATTTCAGCATCATTAGAATGTGTTCTGCGAGAACTTAATTAACTCAGAAGAATGTGCTTTTTGTACATTTTGATCAGCTTGACAACATAAAACAATAACATATTTTGGTCTGGCACAATAAATAAAATACCTTTTGCCTCTGTATCGTCCTCTCCGTTTGAAACATAAAATTGCAGCTTACTTTAGGTAAGACATATAGATCAATATATATATATAAATATAAATTAATCAATATTATAAGCTTGATTGCGAATCAGGTGAAGATTTTGTTTGCTTTTTATTATTAAAGGATTTTATTTTTAAACTGTAAAAAATGTGACGGAGCTCAGCAAGCGCTGATGCGCCACTTTTTTTTCAAATTATTGCGCACGTTGCATTTATTAATTCATGAGGTGTTCCCCATGCATGCACGTATGCAACAGCCTGCTTCAGGCTTGCGCTGAAAGAGACGTCAAGGGAGCAAATGATGCGGTGTATCTTTCTTTCTCTTTCTGCTGTTCATCTACTTACACTAGGCTGCCTTAAAGCCACTGAATTATGCATGTGTCTCTGTCACATATTCCTTAACCGCAGTCACTGTCATTAGGTGGCGTGCATTACTTGGTTGTGAGCTCTTCCCAGTGGACATTGTGTTCAAACTGGGAAGCGAGTTCATAAAAAAGTAATTGCTTATTATGGCAGCGCACCGATGACTTTTTATGCATGGCAGCATTTGTGAGGTTAATGTGCAGTAACAAAATACCCAATTAACATTTATTTGCCATTAATTTATCAAATATTTAAGTCTTTGACACTTTATTTACAAAATTCACATTTAAAACATGTTAGCATTTAAACTTCTGCCATTACAGATCACTACTTTTATGACATCATTCTGCACTTCAGTTTCTCATCAGATTTCAGGTTGTAGTGTAAGCTAAACGCTATTGGCTATTTTACAAGGGGGGAGGGGCCACTTAATACATCCTGTCCCAACTTTCTGTTTCAGCGGAAATACTTATGTGTAACATCAAGCTGTAATGTCGGGTTGACGTCTAAACCCAATGTCAGTCTGATGTCCAGATGTAACATCGGGTTAACATAAAAAAACAACGTCGGCCTGATGTCAAGCTTTTGCGTAGGATTGACGTCAAAAAAAAAAACTTCGGACTGATGTCAAGCTGTAACATTGGGTTGATGTCAAAAGCCAATGTTACCCTGACGTCCAAATGTAATGTCAAGTTGGACTGACGTTAAACCGCAACGTTGGCCTGACATCTAGAAGTAATGTTGGGTTAAAGATGGTGTCCATGATTTTTGAAAAACATTTTGGAAAAGGGAGTTGGGCCGAGTACGAAAACACACTTCAGCCAATCAGCAGTAAGGGGAATGTCTAACCGACATTGTTGCATTGGTTGCGCTTGTGTGGGCCGGGTCTATCAAAAGAAGGTCCAGATTCTATTGGGGTAGGAGTGAGTTTGTTTAGGTGATTTCAAATATCAACATTGGCTTTCAGAGATCATGCACCCCGCCTTTAACGTCAATAAACAACATCGGACTGACGTCAAGCTGTAACATCGGGTTGACATCAAAAGCCAACGTCAGCCTGATGTCCAGATGTAACGACAGGTTGATGTCAAAAACCAATGTCAGACTGACGTTATTCTGTAGAGAAATTTTGCTTTTGAGAAAAAATCATGTAAATTAAGGACAGTTTCAATGCATCATTTTATAAATGAGGCCCCTGCTTGCCAGGAAGTATAGAGTTCCTGTAGCTTAAGAGCCTTGGGTTATCAGTGCAAAGGTCATGGGTTCAATTCCATGGAACACACATAGGGGTGCACGGGACAATAACTAAAGGGGGGTTAGTTGTAACACGGACTGTTTACATTGTTGCACAAGGTTGAGCATTTTGTTTTTCCGTTTTTTTTTCACGCTGCCAAAAGACGATCTCCCGCAAATTATTGGAAATGTATAATGTTTTTTCCAGAGAGTTATTGATGAAAGAGTGTTTTGGTGCCATGTAAGTAAATTTTTCCATCATATTTTTTTTCGGTTTCTAAGTTGGATGTGTAAGATACCAAATCCAATGCTATGTCATATTATTCAGTGTCTTGTTGACTAAAACATAGCATCGTTTTGAAATATGTCTGCAGCTCTCAGCAACTTTTTTGGTGGGCTTGAAAATATTTTGACCCAGCGGGGTTAATTGTAACGCTGTGTTACAACTAACCCCTCAGCGATAACGTTATGAAAACCGCTAACGTTAACGTAATTCTTGCCGTTGTTTTAAATAGGCTACACATGAATGATTGCTGGCTGTCAACAAAATAAATGTGCCTGTCTTATCAAAAATCGTGTGTCAAATTTATTTTTGTTCATATCTTTAATATTGATTGAATAAGTTCACATCAAAGATTGAAATCATAATGAAATAAATGGCTAAAATCAGACTTTGATGCTCATTATCTCCGGATTTGATTATTACACTGTAGTATGGTTATTACAGACTGGATCACATATAAAAACATGTTTTGTCATAATTGTGCTGCTTTCTCAAATATTTAGACATTTGTATCCATTTATAATTAAACTATTGTTAGAAAAGGGCTGAATGAATGAATGCAGTGTGGATACCTGTCTATTATAGACAGATATATAAACAATATCAACTTCAAGTATATAGACCAAATAGTATAGAAATATTTGCCTGCAAACTTATTTTTTAGCAAATGTTACAACTAACCCCCTGCCTGTTACAATTAACCCCACCTATGGGGTAAGTTGTAACGTTTGCACTTCTGTCACATTTAGTGTAATTGTCCAAGAATGGTAAGTACTAGAAACAAACTTCAAATGTTCATTTGTAGCAGAGATGTGTTTGTTGCTTGTGTAAAAATATAATTAATCAGACTCAAATGTTTTTTGAATGATTGAGTCAAGACCAAAAAGCGTTAGGTTGTGCCCCGCTCTCCCCTACTAATGTGTTCCTTGAATGCACTGTAAGTTGCTTTGGACCAAATGTGTAAATGTTATGAAATCACATTCACAACTGAGCCTCTCTAAGGCACATCTTTTGTCCACCATCAGTATTTATAAATAAAGTATTTGTGCCGCATTGATACAGCATAGGTTCGAGAACATGAGCTTTTCAGATCAGAGCTAACTCCAGGTGAAATACTGTGCTCTGCACAGGTGTCATGACATGAAACATTACAACAGAGTTATATTTTGACTAGTGTAATATGCAGCTACAGTCTACAGGAAAGGTTGACTGTGGATAGACAGAGCACAGAGACAGGAAAAAAGCGAGAAACGTATGAGTAAGTCTGCTGTTCCCCTTTTAAACCATGTGCCGCTCACAGCGGTAGCAGAGAGATAGTTCTCCCAGACTTCCCCTGAAAAAACATTTCCACATGTTTCTGAGCGAAAAACCCGCCCGACGCACTTGCCGTTATTTACGAAGTGCTGACACCAGGGCCTGAAAGAATTAGTATTCTGTTAGGTAAATGTTTTCCTCTGGGTTCCTTCTCGGCAACACATTGCAGATGTTTGGGCGATACAGAGAGAGAAACCCATGTTCCCAATGCAGAGCGAATGAAAAAGCATGTCAAAAAAGTTCTTCTGACAGTGATCTATGACTTCTTACTGCCTACTCACTGCCTTACCATCCCTGACTTCAGGGCTGTGTTTTGGCTGCCAGAGAGACCACTGGCAGCTCTGTAACATTGGCGCTGTAAACCCAAAGCAGATTTTTTCCCTCTTACACATTTATTCTTTTAGTTGTAAGTACTGGACGCACCTGGCTGGAGTCCAACAGCAGATGTGTTGGCAGCGTCGTAGCCGAGTAGCAGATTTCCCACCATACGGCCCTGTAGAGACCAAACCCCAAAATCCAGGCTGACAAAGGTCTTGATGTTTAGATTTGTTTATCCAGCTGAAGATGTGAAGGCATGCCCCTTTGCTTCGGCTTAACTAATGTAATCTTTTAGCATTCACCTCTGGAGAGCAGATTTATTTGTGCAGAAAGGAATGATGCATAGTTTTATGAATTGACAATATGTTGATATAGTTCATAATTGTGTATGTGGTGGGATTGTGTGCCAATGCTTGTATTTTTAAGAAAAATGTTTATGCATGGTTCTTTGAAAATGAAAATTTTTAAGTCACTGATATAAGTCCACAAAACCCATACAAAACAAGACTTTTCAAAACTGGATGTAGTAGTGTATATTTTTTTCTGTTAAAGGGGCCATGGCATGAAAATCTGACACTTTCCATGCTTAAGTGCAATTGGGTCCCCAGTGCTTATATCAACCTAGAAAATGTGAAAAGATCAACCCAGTAACTTAGTTTTGGTAAACCATTCTCTACAAGCACATGAGAAAATAGGTTGTTGAAATTTGGTTCTCCTTATGATGTCATAAGGAGCTCTTATTATAATAATATCACCCCTTAATCTGCATTATCCAACCACACAGTGCAAAAAATTATTTTTAAGAAAAAAATATCTAGAAATTCTTAATAAATTAAGATGCTTTTTCTTGATGAGCAAAATTACCCAAGAAAATAAGTCTAGTTTTAAGACGAAAATGTATTTTTAAGTGATTTTGTGCATAAAACAAGCAAAAAAATCTGCCAATGGGGTAAGCTAATTTTTCTTGATTTTTTTCTTGAATTTAGTAAATGTTCGAGATTTTTTGCTTACCGCAATGGCAGATTTTTTTTGCTTGTTTTATGCACAAAATCACTTTTATATTTTATATTTTTGGTCTAAAAACTATTTTCATGGGTCGTTTTGCTAATCAAGAAAAGGCATCTTAATTTAAGAATGTTTAGATATTTTTACTGAAAACAAGACAAAAATACTAAGAATTGTTTTTCTTGAAAAAAATTTTTTGCAGTGCAGCACTGCCATTTAGTGCAGAGAGAGAGAGAGAGAGAGAGAGAGAGAGAGAAAATAATTCACAGCACAATTGAGTTTCAATTGCAACAAACCACCATCATTGTGATCAGTGTTTGCACTTCATCCGCTCATTTGCATTTTAAAGGACACACCCAAAACGGCACATTTGCACACACCTACAAATTGGCAATTTAAACATGTTATAATAAATAATTTATATGGTATTTTGAGCTAAAACTTCACATGTGTGCTCTGGGGACACCAAAGATTTATTTGACATCTTAAAAAAGTCTTGTGACATGGCCCCTTTAAAACATTATTCTGCCTAAAACAATACATTGATTTAGAATATCTAAGACACTTAAGTCCATATCATGTTGTCTATCTAAAGCACCTGCTCAACACACACACACACGTATAAATAAATATGGAGACGTATGAAATGACCCAGACTTGTTTATGAGTGCAAAGGTCTCTTCTTGTCGGCTGTTGGTGGAACCAGACTGCATCTCAATCATTAATACCGGTGTCGTTTTGAACCGTGGAGCAGAAAACATCCTTATCAGCACGCAGGACAACGCTCTTCCAGGACGAATGGCTCGCCGCTGGGCAGATGGAGAGATTTTATCAGAGCTATGGATTGCCACAGTCAGGGAGGGGAAATGGTCTGTGTTTAAAGGCCAGTTTAAAGTGGACACAGTTTGAGCTGGAGTGGGTTGGTTAAAAATTTACTACAAGTCTCTGCCCGTACAGGTATAGCTTTGAAACATCTGGCTTTCAGAAAGTAAAAGTTTCAAAACGGGTACAAAATGATAGTCTTTGAGTTATTGCTAAAAGGAGATAGATAGATAGATAGATAGATAGATAGATAGATAGATAGATAGATAGATAGATAGATAGATAGATAGATAGATAGATAGATAGATAGATAGATAGATAGATAGATAGATAGATAGATAGATAGATAGATAGATGATCCATGATCTCCGAGTCAACCTTTCCTGTTTATTGGATCTGATTTGGGATATAATGGACTTTTCAGATGTTGGAAACTGGCCCGTTGTGATGCTCGCTTTATTGATAGGACACAGATGGATTGCTGATGATTTATAGATCTGACTGGAGCCTACCAGCCGTGTGTTTCAGTGTCTGGAAGTGGCGTTTATCATTTAATCTCCCATTCGGTTTACACATTCACATCCACACATCTCTTCTGGTGTCTTTTCTTCCTTTTCCTTTGTGTCTTCTTCTTTATGTGTGTGTTTTCTTCTTTCTCAGCCCCCATACTTTCAGGCCGCATGTTCCCAGAGTAGATAGATGTAGGTGCGTGAGCGCCAGAGGCATAAAAAGCAAGATGTGTTTTTTCTCAAATTTTTTTTACAAAGAATAGGTTTCATTCGTGGTGATGCGTCGAGGGACCACGTCTCTGTGCACCTATACTCAACGAGTACGGGACGGTACTAATGTAAAACTGCGTCTGCCGCTCACACGGCTGCCTTATCAGAGGGATTTATCATTTTGGTGAGGTCGGTGTTGATGTGATAGACAGCATGCGGCTACAGAGATGGACAGGGGGCGGGAGAGAGATGAAGTGTTACACCTGTCAAGGGCAATCAACATAGCCCACAATTGTGTACTCTGAGAAGAAGAATACTGGACAGCACACACATCCACATGGACACTCACAAGTGTACACAGAAAATAAAAACAGAAACCACAAATGTATTGGCAAGAACAGATGTTGGCAAGGAATTGGGTGGGAAAGGAACACTTTCATATTTTTTTTCCGCGCTTCGTTTGCCTTTCATTGTCCGGATGGTAAGAGGAAAAGACGGGGAAAGAGTGCTGGCCTGCCTATCTCACCCCACACAGGGGTTTAGTCGTAATATCTGGAGTCTGCTTTGCCTTCTGTTGCTTTATCCTCAAATGTAAATGGAGGAATTTATGCCAAACTAGATTAGAGAAATGGAAACAAGTAGAGACAGTGTTCATATGATTGTCTGTAAAAAGGTTTTGTGCTGGCTCGAGGATCTATATTTGTTTATAAAAAGTGAACACTTCTTTTGATATCGCAAAGAAAGTGAGAATGGATATTTTAGTCTAAAAATAGGGAGACTGAAAGTTCATGGCTATTTACAGTTATGCATTTGGCAGATGCTTAGATGGTTTAATAGCTACAGTTCATTTTTTTATCTCTGTGTGTGTGTGTGTTTCCTGGGAATTGAACGTCAACCTTTGTAGCCTACTGCGGATTGTAATGTATTGAGCTACAGGAATTTGCTTCAGTTTTCATTTCTGTAGATAGCTATATTATCCGTATTTCAATTATTTGATACCTGTGAACATGAACTGTATGCCATACTGAAAGACAAAAAAGACACATTTTTGGAGTTTCAAAGAAACAGCTCTTGGCATTTTTTCCTCACCGGTGTGTTTTGTTATCTGGCCACCTGGTGGCGATAGAGTACAGGACAAACCCGCATTTCTCTCTATCATCATTTAAAGCGACTGATAATTGTCCGTTCAAAAGAATTACAAAGATAATATGCGAAGAGAGGAACTTTTATGTCTTTTATAAAGTACACTGCGAGAGATTTATAAAATGAAACACACATAATGCATATATGTGTTTTATAATATGAAAATATCAGTGGTTTTGTAGTTGACGTTTTTGTGTTTACATTTATTTATTTAGCATTTTTACATTTGTATAAATATATATAAATATTCGTTTCATATTCGTTATTTATTTATTTATTATTTTAAACTAACAAAATAAATTGCATTATTAAATATCTGTAGCATTAATTAATGAATATAGCAAAAACATGTATTGAACTAATAAAGATTGCATATGAAAGATCGATATAAAATATTTCTCCCAAAATAAGAATAAAACAATAATATTAATAAACAGCTTAAACCAATTGCCTTTGATTAAAAAAAATAAATTAAGTCTATTTTTTATTTTACCCATTATAAGATACCTTAAAAAAATCATATTTTAACAAATATAAAATATTTTGTTTATTTTTCTTTTTTTTGTGCATGCCACTGTTGTGTCAATTATTAATAATTTTTTATCATTAAGTGCTATATAATACTGTATTAAATTTAAATTACCTTGAAGTGTAAAGTTTCAATTATATACACGTGCAGTTTTTAAAGACCTAAATGTTTTTAATGTTTCCTAATTCATGAAAATATAAAATGAAAAAAAATTTTTTTTATCTATTCGTCTGTTTATATATTTATTCTGAAAATGAAAGACGACTGTAAGGGTATAAACCTAATTCCTCATCCTTAATATAATGTACAAGTTATCATTTACAGAATCTTATATAATCATTTTATCTATGTTGTCATTATATATTAAGTATTTCTTGAGCCTATGGATGTCCACTGTCACCATGGAGACTGTAAGGCTCTTTAGTTCATATAAGGAAGATTAGATGTGGTCCAGTCATAGCTGCCGTATGGAACAACACATACACATTTATAGAAACGTGGCCTATTTGTTGATGTGTTTAGGTGTCTGTGTGTGCATGTTAGATTGTGTGTTCACATGCATGTGATGTGATTGCATGATCTCATCTCCATTCAAATCCAGTTGAGTTTGCTCAGTAGGAGATCACACACGCTTCTTGCACCATCAGCCTATTTCTTCAAAGCTGCCAATGTAATCATTTAAACAGCATAATCAAAGCAAATAAGATGTTTCACGGGGAGACAAGAAAGCTGGAGGAAAAGTGATCATCTGTGTTTGTGAGATGCAGGGAATGTGATGGAGACTTTGATTGGGATATTTAGCAGTAACAGTCCTGCAGGAAACGCAGCTGCCATCGCATGAATAAAAGTTGTTTAAAAAGAAGACAGAGAGGACATGAAAAACTTTGCAGAGATTTATCCAGTCCTTGGGGTTCTAATATTTTAGTGTTTCAAGCAAAAATGCAAGGTCTTAAAGGAAAGTGCACCCAAATGTACAATCTGTCATACTCATCCACATGTTGTTACAAATCTGTAATCTTTTGTTTGTGGAAATTTGTCTGTCAAGCTCTATAAAAGGACAACAAAAACATAAGAAGAGTATCATTAAAGTGGTCCACTATACAACATGTGTTATGTGTTTGTTAACCCAGTGGTTTAGGTGGAAGATTTGTTGGATAAATAAGTAGATAGGAACTTAAACAAAAAAAAGTGTTTTCAAAACAATTTTATTGTGTTTTTTGTCATTAGGTGTTAAAACCCAGTCCACATTTACATTCATTGTAATAGATTGGCTAGTATACTTACAAAAAATACCTTTTGTATTCCACTACAGTAAGTACAGTAAATATTTTTTCTTTCACAGAATTTTTATTTTTGGATAAACTATTTATTTAATCTTGTGTTATATATAGGAATAAACAAGATTTTGTGGTCACAAAAAATAACTCTTCATCTATAACACTAAAAAAAATCAGTAGAAATTACAATGTTATTGCAGCTGGGTTGCCGGTAATTTACCGTAGATTTAAATTTATGTTATTTACTGGCAAGAGTTTGTTCAAAGTTAAATAATTTTTAAATATTAACAAGTCGTTATCTGTACAGAATAAAACTATACAATAACAGCCTCATGCAAAGCATTCTGGGAAACAGAAATCATCATCAACCTTTTTCAGTTTTTTGCTTCAGATTTTGTTTCCCAGAATGTTTTGCTTGATGCTGTTTTTTAGTTTTACTCTGTAAAGACAAAGACTTGGAAATGTTTAATGTTCATTTAACTTTGAACAAATTGTTGCCAGTAAATAACATAAATTTAAATCTACGGTAAATTACCGGCAACCCAGCTGCAATTTCTACGGATTTTTTTTACAGTGTAATGTAATAGTACGTAGAAATAGCACACATTTATATCCGGTTGATGTTTAATAATTCTGTAATATTTGAAGACTATTGTGAAGCTGAATTGTTTAATCGCACACATCCTGCCCGATCCTGTTGAGTTTAGATATTAAAAGCATTTGATGTCAGCCTCACTTGTGTTGAAAGAATTTGTGTGAACGTCGGTATCACCCATGTGTGAGAGAAACTACTTAAAACAATAAATAGCAAGGCTGCATCTCAGACCAGGATAGCGCTAAACTGATCTCTTTAATGTCAAACACCCAGGTTTTTATTTAACGTCGCTGCTTTCCTCCAAATGCTCTGGTGACAACAATAAAGGCGGATGTTTGGAACAATAAACTGTTTACAGCCTGCATGGTCCCAAGCGTACAAATATCAGCCACTTTTGTGAATAATTGATTTGTGTAATCACTCTATTTAGGCACAATGCTGCATGTGGCACCTTAAAGGTTTATTTTTTAAGGTAAACTTTCAATAATACTGATGTACCACCAAAACCACACAAACTGAACAGAAAGTTACCAACTTTACTGCCTCATTGTAAATGTGATTTCCAACAAAAGCTGTGGTTATCATCTTCAGCCGTGTGTCTCATGGACACAGACATGTTTTAGAGGAGACATCCTTGCACTGCCAGCAGACTGAGGAACTTCACCAAAGGAGTTCACTGTTCTAAAAATGGAGTCGAGGAAAATTTTTTGACACACTCCCAGTTTAGTAGCACACTGTACAGTACCTTCGGTCAGGCCGCTGACTTTCTAAGTTGATGTTTTAGAGGAATAAGCAGGGGAAAATTGGAAAATTGTTAGTTTTGTTGACATATTTACTTCAAGTATTTCCAGCTCTTGAGAAAATAGCTCTCCCAAAATAATCCATTGGGTTTATAGAATGCATATATTCAGCTAAATCTGCTCTACTAGTGAGCAGTGGATGAAACTGTGCTTGCGTACATACAGTAAAGACATATTGTTGAATTTTTACAGACAGACAGTTTTTGTAACAGTTATGTTTTTCCTTGCAATTTTTATATGCATAACTTATATTATTATTTTATGCAAAACTGAATCTATCTGTTTCAACATACCATGCAGCCATGAAATATGTGACTCGGATAAGAGAAAATGTTCTTGAAAGTGCGGTCATTCATAGTCCTGTTTGTTTGCCTAAATCTAACTAGTAATTACCGTTATGGCTCTGAATTTTACAGAGCTTTAGCCTAAATTCTGCACCATGTCTTAACCGATCATTTAATGTCCATGATTATGTTGTCACTGCTGGGCTGGAAAAGGCCAATGCCTTTCCAAGGATTGCATTTCTTTGCAGAGGTTATATGCACCTTTGATCAGTAGTGGAAAAGTAATGGTGGCGCCAAACGTGAGTTCAGAAAAAATCTCAGATAACATGTCTTCTTTTAGGTTGAGTTGGTTCAACCTTTGTTTGGGTAAAATATGGACAAATCCATTTGTGGGGTATAGATTAACTTATTTTGCACTGTTAGAAAAAAGGGTCAAATATGTACCCCAGCTGTCCCTGTAAAGAGGTCCTAATATGTAACATTTGGTATACCAATATGTACCTTTGCAACCCAATCTCACGGAAATTCGTGTTATAGTCACAAAAAATTTGATTAATGTTTTTGATATGTTTTTCCTGTTTTTCGTGCCCCTGGAGCACAAATTAATTTTTCGTGCCACCAAGCACTAATTTCTATAAATGGTTTTTCGTGTCTGTGCCATGACTTTCTTTATCGTCTCATTGTTTTCTCATAATTTTTTTCTTTTAATTTTACCATTGTCGCTTAGGGTTAGGGTTAGAATCACTTTTTGCGACTTCCTAACCCAAACCCCAACTCTAACCCCAACTCCAGGCGAGAATAGTTTTAAAAAGCGGACAAAAAAGTAGATGTTGGATAAAATTACATCCTAAAGCGAACCCTGAATATAACCCTAACCCCAAGCAACAATGATTTAAAATGGGTAAAAACGGATAAGACAACAAAGAAAGTTGTGGTACAGATACGATAAACCATTTATAGAAATTCGTGCTGGGTGACACGAAAAAAACATTCATGCTCCAGAGGCACGAAAAACAGCCGAAAATCGTGTCAATAACACGAAAACCTTAAATAAATTTTTTGTGAGAAAAACACGACTTGCCGTTAGATAGGGTGGACCTTTGAAATACAAATATGTACCTCTGAAGTACCAATATGATTTCTTTAGGTGCAAAGCAATACTTTTTAAAAAGGTACAGCCGCAGTGACAGCTGTGGTACATAACATTTTTCCACCGATACAGATTATTCAGACTGATATCTGCCGATACCGATAAGTTTAGTGGTTATATTAACTTACATTAACTAAATTCTGAAGATTACATTTTCTGAATGTTATTCATTAATTGATATAATGACCACTAATAGCGAATATTAAACTAGTAATCTTTCTTCAAATTCATTGCATTTTCCTGTTTATTTTAATTGACAGAATATATCGGCCATGACTATCGGCTGTTTTTAAACTATAGGTGTGAAAAAAATGCTTTTATCGACCAATAACAATTATATTTTTTCTGACAATGTTGGGTTGTTTTAACCCATGGTTGGGTCAAATATGGACACGACTTGATGAATTTAAACCAAAAATTTGACCTGAACAACCCCACATTTTTTTTCCATACTGTATATTTAAGTTATAGGGAGGAGCAGGGCACAACCTAACGCTTTTTTGTTCATTCCAAAAATATTTGAGTTTGATTAACTATATTTTTACACAAGCAACATACACATCTCTGCCACAAATGAATTTTTTTGTATTACTTACCATTCTTGGACAATTACACCAAACATGACAGAAGTGCAAACGGTACAACTTACCCCATAGGTGGGGTTAATTGTAACAGGCAGGGGGTTTGTTGTAACACTTGCTAAAAATTAAGTTTGCAGGCAAAAATGTCACTATATTTCACTAAATTTTACTATTTTGTCTAAGTGGATATTTTTTATTGTCTATAATATACAGGTATCCACACTGTATTCATTCATCCAGCCCTTTTCTAACAATAGTTCAATTATAAATGGATACAAATGTCTAAATATGTGAGAATTTTTTTTTATATGTGACCCAGTCTGTAATAACCATACTACAGTTTCAAAATCAAATTCTAAGATAAAGAGCATCAAAGTCTGATTTTAGCCGTTCATTTCATTATGATTTCAATCTTTGACGTGAACTTATTCAATCAATATTAAACATATGAACAAAAATAAATTTGACACGACAGGCACATTTATTTTGTTGGCAGCCAGCAATCATTCATGTGTAGCCTATTTAAACAACGGCAAGAATTACGGTAACGTTAGTGGTTTTCATATCGTAAGTGCTGAGGGGTTAGTTGTAACACAGCGTTACAATTAAACATGCTGGGTCAAAATATTTTCAAGCCCACCAAAAAAGTTGCTAAGAGCTGCAGATATATTTCAAAACGATGCTATGTTTTAGTCAACAAGACACTGATTAATATGACATAGAGTAGCATTGGATTTGGTATCTTACACACCCAACTTAGAAACCGAAAAAAACATATGATGAAAAAATTTACTTACATGCCACCAAAACACTCGTTCATCAATAACTATCTGGAAAAACATTATACATTTCCAAAACGCTCAACCTTGTGCAACAATGTAAACAGTCCTTGTTACAACTTACCCTGTGTTAGTTTTTGTCCCACGAACACCCCTACTGCTTGACTTTAACAATTTAATGTACATTAATGTTTTCTCTTACCTGGTTTCATCTTCTGTTTCTAAGCGAAAGCACTATATCATTTCAGATCTTTATTTAGCACTTATTTATGTTCATCAGAATACCATTAGCCAAACTTTAACAACAAAGTTTTGTGTTTCTGAGGCCTACTGATGACCTCATCAGAACAGCGCCCATTTCTGGTGTCTCTTCCCTTTCAAACGACAACCAAGTCGCTGAGGTAGAGAAACGCTCCAGAGCCAGATCTCCAAATTGAACGTGTCTCTTATGTGCGAACCCAGCACAGGCCCGTACTTTCTTCCCCTCGCCTTTCATCCGCTTTCACACTTCTCAAATTCTTTCTTTCGCTCTGCCTCGCTGGATGGTTGAAAGTTGTCCTGCCTTTTATTTTCAGCGGTATTAATTTGGTGGAGTTTGCCAGCTCGGCAGTGGCGCGCTCTTCTCACTTGACGTTTTGCTGAAGTTTGTATGCCACTTGAGTTTGCCGTCTCCCTCGCTAATGATAGCAGCGCGGGCTCTCAGGGGAACGCGGGCCGCCTCGCGCGGCTCCCGCGCTGGATATTTTGGGAGGCAGAAGGGAGCCTGTGAGGCACATCATTGCCTGCTCATCCTCTTCCTTTTTCTCTTTCTGTGCCTCTATCGCTCGGCTCTCCTTCTCTCTTTTGTTGTTGTTGTATGCCTGTGCACGCGTACATTCTTGGTCGTGCGTTTTTTTCCACAGACATATTTTTGATTTCTGAGGGAATGATGAGGGGGAAAAAAGAAAAGAGCGTGTATGGGGGAAAAAAGGCTTTTTTATTAACTTATTCATTGTATGATAAATCAAGAGAGTTTTCTTCTCTTCTTGCTTAAGCCAAATGAATGTTTAAAGAGGTAATTTACGGGGCCCTGCTAGGATCCACATTGTGTATCACATAAACACAAGGAAAAAAGGAAATTCCAATCTAGACAGTAACATGACTGAACTGAGGAGTCTCAGCGGGACGTCTAGATAAATTATACAACAATCTGTGTTCTCCCTTGTTTAATTTAATGCTGTTTTCAAGGCCATCGCTGGGTTCAGCATCACAGAAAAGGGTTTGCCCATAGAGGTAAAGCTTGTATTAACAGAAGAGGAAAAAAATAGTAAATAAAGATAAACCCAAGAATAAGCAAACTGAGTTATAGACTATAGACAATAGTCTTTTAGGTTTACTATCAGGTTCATATAATTTTTTCCAAATAAAAATAAATATGTAATAATGTATTTCTAAATGTTTCTTACATTCTCCCTAGTGTTAAAACAATTTTATTAATATTCATGTTTTATTTACAGTTAAAAATGTTAGATTATTTAAAAAGGGAAAAACCCAACCCGCTGACTTGTGATTTAAAGGGATAGTTCACCCAAAAATGAAAATAATGTCATTAATGACCCATGAGCTTGTTGACCCTTTATTGAAAATCTATGTACGGTGTACTGTCCATGTCCAGAAAGGTAATAAAATCATCATCAAAGTAGTCCATGTGACATCAGGGGGTCAGTTAGAATGTGTTGAAGCATCAAAAATACATTTTGGTCCAAAAATAACAAAAATTACAACATTTATTCAGCATTGTCTTCTAGCAAGACTAAAGTCACGTGACGAGGATGACGTACGACGCGGCTGACGTGTTATCTGGTGCGCCCCAGTTTGGTTTTTTTGTGCACCCAGGCTTCGTTTACAGTCTGAGGGAGACGCACGCTGTAAGTTTGAAAAAAAAAACTTTGCAAACATGTCTGAGGATAACGCGCCAGCCGCATCACTGCAGTCACGTGACTTTAGTCTAGCGCATGCGCTTCACAACAGACACAAGAGAAGATAATGCTGAATAAAGTCATATTTTTTTTTTGGACCAAAATGTTTTTTCGATGCTTCAACACATTCTAACTGACCCACTTATGTCACATGGACTACTTTGATGATGTTTTTATTACCTTTCTGGACATGGACAGTATACCGTACGTAGATTTTCAATGAAGGGTAAAGCATTAATAACATTATTTTCATTTTTAGGTGAACTATTCTTTTAACAATGATGGTTGTTTGAACCCAAAATGCTGGTCTGTTTTAATCATTGCTCTGTCAAATATAAACATTTGCCTGGTTATTTTCTGCTGGGTTAAACCAATGCTGGGTTATTTTCAACCCAGCAGTGGGTCAAAAAGGGATGAACCCAGGTGTTGGGTTAAATTAACCCAGAAAATCCTAAATTACAACCCAACAGGTTGAGGTCGTAAATTTTTGACCCAACGCTGGGGTGAAAATAGCCAAGCATTTTTATGTGTAGTTTTTTTTTGTCTTATAATCAGACAATAGCATAGTATAAAACCAACATCTGGCAAACATCTCAGGTCAACCGAGCTTCTGTTTTCTTTCCCAACATGTTCCTTTGGCACACTGTCTCTCAATCGCTCTTTCCTCCTTCTGTATGTCTCCTCTCAGTGTCATTGTGTCAGGTACTGACAGAAAGACTCACCCACCCTGAATCTCATGTCAGCTTATATTTCCTCACAGTTCATCGCACTCGTGCCGTCACACGAGTCGTTCTAACCCCCATCCCACTGCCGCAATTCAACAGAGCTGATCATAACTCACCCAATCAACAGGCCACAGCTTCTGATCTAACCTGTTGCCCTGAGTCTGTTTTCTCCTGACAGGAAGGCATTGACCTTTGACCTCAGGAAAAAGGGAGCTCAATTGCTCTTTTTTGTGCTGTGGAAGTAAAGAAAGCCAGAAGTTCACAGAGGAGTGACATGGATTTCAGAGTGATGACATCCTTGTTGTCCCTCTGTTGAGATGTTGCTTCGGCAGCTTATGGTTCAGTGGTGATGCTGAGCTCACGCTGACATAGATGCCTGGCTCATTGTTTGCTGTTAAAGAAGGGAAAAGGCATTTGCGACTGTTGAAAAAATAAACTTCATTGGAAGAGACCTAGGGCTAGTTGTCAAACGTTAGATAAGTCAATGTCTCTTTATGCATCTACCGTAAAGCATTGGCTGCAAAAAACTATTAAAGGGCAACTATGGTCCGATTCACGATGTTACATTTCTTTTGGTGTGTAAGTGTAACATTTAGTCGGTATTAGTACATGTTAACGATGCAAATGGTACATATACCAAAGTTGTTGTTTTTTTGGACGACAACAAACACACAAATTGTAGGCAACGGTTTACTTCATGGGAGTTGGTGATGAAAACAAGACCGACATTATCATAATTCCTCCCGCTTCGGACTCTCAGCCTGTAAATTAACTCCTGTTAGCATTGCATTGTGACCGAATCTTTCAAACATGGTAAGGAGCGTCACATATCCGGCTGACGTCAGAGGTATTCAGGCCAATCACAACGTACAGATTAGCTGGCCAACCAGGGACACAGAGCTTTTCAAATTGATCTGTGTGTTTCAGGAAGACAGGGAAATCTGGAGCTACAAAAATGTAAGGTATGTGGAAAATAATCTGTTTTTTAACCATAAACCACGCAAACACATTGCATTTGATCAAATACACAAAATAACGTTGTTTTTAGCAATGAAATAGGTGCCCTTTAAAGGTGACATAGAATGATTGAACGGGGTATTTATCATTGTTCTGTGATGTGACATGTAGACAAAAATGTTTTTGTTTGGGTCTGTAATGTCTTAGAAGCTTCCTTAAAACCTCTCTCAGATTGCTCTATTAGGGTGGGGGATTTTAAACAAGTGGTTTTGCACTTATTTGGCTCCCCCTACTGGCTTAACTTGCAATCTCATTACTGATTGGCTGACTTTGCTGCCACTCAAAAAATGTAGCCAATTATTTTAAAGTGGAGGGGCAGTGAGATGCCTGTGATGTCATAAGCATCAGTTTTTCAGATTGGGCCGTTTTCTGGCTGACATTTCTAAAAGAGGAATTTCTATGAGACTGAGATGTTTAGCATGTATAGCACTTTTTGTATGTTTGTGAATGTGCGTAGACTACGATTATTCAACAAAGACAAGGTAAAAATGGTTTTTCATTCTCTGTCCCCTTTAAACATTATCACTATTGTTGTGTAAGAGAAAACTCACTGAACTCACTTTTTGTGACAACATGCCCCAATAGCCCGGCAGTTTAAAACTATATGAGGTAGATTGTCACAACTGAGTCTGTGTATATTTTTCAGATGTGAACTGTAAACAATACAGTATAAAGCACCAGACAATGCCTAAAATGACTTTATGCTTAACGTTTGAAGCTTATGCCCTATTAAACGCTACTAAATGCCATTAACTATTATTTCCTAAGAGAAAAAATACAGTTCACTGGACTCACTTTTTGTGATTACATGCCCCAACTATACTATCCATTATTTCAAAATTTAAACTCTTAAACAATTTAAAAAGCACAAATCAATGCCAAAAATGGCTTTATGCACATTTCTGATACATTTATGAATTGTTTACATGAACTTCATTTCCAGTGAGAACTGAATTTCAGATATACAGTAAATTACATTTTCTCACATCAAACCATAAACAGGCCAATGAGACAGCGGTAGAATTACAATAAGACATTCACGACAACCATAAAATCTGCTTGTTCAGCAGTTAGTCTCTCTTGCAAAAGTATTTACACCCACACACATGCTATGTTTGTGTGTGTTAAGGATTTGTTGCCTGCAGCTGAGACTGAGCACACAGGTGAATGATACACAAGGGAAATTCTCTGCCATGAGGTAAAATTCATAGAGCCTTGCTGAAACCCGATAAACATACATTCCCATAACATATATATTCTTTTGTGTGTGTGTTTGTGTGTGTGTGTGGACCCATGGATCTAATGCCTCACAATTTACCTCAAGGCCTTAAACTAACCTTTCATCCAACCTGTCTCTTTCTTTAATCTGATTCCACTCCAAATTTAACTCTTTTGTTGACTTTTCGATTCAAAACACCACATGTACTACGCCTCTCTGATGTGAAATGTCTTAATACACATAGTGTGTTGATCTACAGCAAATGCATTGAATAGGGCCTCTGAATGTTATTCTATAGACCATTATACAGTGTACACTTCTTTACATCTGCCAAGGTTTTTACCATTAAGATAAATGTCACTATAGGAGCATAAATCTCTTCCGTCAGCTCATGCATGTGTTAAAAGAATGATTGACAGGCCATTTATCTGTGTGTAGATTTTCAGCAGGATGTACCAGAGGAACATTAGGCTGTTGTTTCAAGCATGCAACCTTGCATAGCACAAATCTTGTTAAAGATCTGTATTATTTAAAGAGGGTAAACACCACAATATGATGAAAAAACTTGAATTTTGAAGAAACTCTTGAATTTTATTAAAATGCATAAATTGTGACAAAGATCTTACTGTTGTGTTTGTGGTTCACAGTTATGTTATGTACTAAATGTATCTTTATGTGGTTCTTAACTGCAAAATCGTACCCGACAGCCCATAAATAATAAGGCTGCAATTATGTAGTGAATCAATGTATAGTGTTTTAAACACTGATTTATATGCACTTACTCAATAACTCTTTTTATTTATTTTTATTACATCATATTTTATATATTTTATTACATCTATATATATCATATTTTTCTGATAGAATCAAGTCGCAACATTTGCAGGTTTGTTATTCTCAGATAACTACCGCTCAAAATTAATACCACAAGATAACCCGGATGCTGAAATCATTTTGACAGGTACAGCTTAACATGACTTAATTTTTAATTACATATATGACATATTTACAAATAATTTCACCAGTAATAGTGTGCTTGATATTTTAACATCGTGTCTTATCTTAAAACCAAAAATAAATGGGTTTTCCTCATGGAAGGAATATCAGATATTTCCAAGCAAAATTTAAAGGAATATTCCATTTTCTTAAAAGAAAAATCCAGATAATTTACTCACCACCATGTCATCCAAAATGTTGATGTCTTTCTTTGTTCAGTCGAGAAGAAATTATGTTTTTTTAGGAAACATTGCAGAATTTTTCTCATTTTAATGGACTTTAATAGAGCCCAACATTCAATACTTAACTCAAGACCTAACAGTTTTTTTCAACGGAGTTTTAAAGGACTATAAACGATCCCAAACAAGGCATAAGGGTCTTATCTAGCGAAACGATTGTCATTTTTGACAAGAAAAATAAAAAATATGTACTTTTAAACCACAACTTTTCGTCTAGGTCAAGTCCAGCGCGACCTAACGTAAATGCGTAGTGACGTAGGGAGGTCACGTGTTACATATATAAAACGCACATTTGCGGACCATTGTAAACAATAAACTGACACAAAGACATTAATTAGTATCAGTTGACATACAACAACATAGGAACGGTCCTCTTTCAACATGCTTGTAAACACTGGGGCAGAGTTTCGCGTTCGTCCTCTGTGACCTCTTGACGTGATGACGTATTGCGTGGGGTCAGCTGGCGCATCACCACCGGATTTAAACGAGAAGTTGTGCTTTAAAAGTGTAAATTTGTTATTTTTATTGTCAAAAATGACAATCGTTTTGCTAGATAAGACCCTTATGACTCGTTTGGGATTGTTTATAGTCCTTTGAATCTCCGTTGAAAAAAAACGTTAAGTGTTGAGTTAACTATTAAATGTTGGGCTCTATTTAAGTTCATTAAAATTAGTGAAATCATGCAATGTTTTTCTCAAAAAACATAATTTCTTCTCGACTGAACAAAGAAAGACATCAACATTTTGGATGACATGGTGGTGAGTAAATAAGTGGGATAATGTACATGCAAGCGGTTGTTATTCCAAAATAAGCCCCTTATGTGATCAGGACCCCGACACAAAGCAGAGGCTTATTTATGGGATAACAATCTATACTGTACGTTATCCCAGTAGCAATGCCAGAAGCAAAGGTCATGGCTTCAGTACAGAACCAACATAATGATAAAATGGATACCTTGAAAGCATCTGCTAAATTCATAAATGTGAATGTTACCAAATAAATTTATGGATTGCATCTTTAATGGCTTCTGGTATTGATCAAATCTCAGGAATTGAAATTATGATAATGATAAAAACTCAGAAATGTGAGAAAATTTTATAAAGTCCTTGTTGAAATAAAGATAAAAACATAAAGGCTAACAGCTGAGAGTGATAAATTGTTTGTAGTACTGAAAGGAACCCATAAATAAATCCTGTTTCCTTTCGTACAGACATCTTGCTGAGTGATTTAAGTTGACGATTAAACAGGATTAGACAAGATGCATTTTGCAGAGCATTTGTAGTTATGGAATGTGGTTGTGTAACATGTGCACTATTTATTCAGAGTGCATGCATATTATGATTTTTATTTTGAGTTAATTTTGGCTTTGTGAAAAGTCTTATAGAAATACAATTTTATTGACCATTCTTAATAGACACATTACACTATACATACTAAATGTATGTATTATACATATTTTTCTTTTTCTGTCTGTTTTATTCGGAAAAAAACTGCTTCCGTGCCCCCCCCCCACACACACAGACTCACAAACATGCACAGACTCAAACACATCAGGTTTGATGGATGAGGAAATAGATGGCAAATTGTTGTGTCCACTCTGATGGATGACATCATTTGGCCAATGTGCTGATCATGTATGCCTAAAAGTTGACTCTTCCCTTTTCCTTCTCGCTTTGTTTACCATTGATTTTCTCGGCTTGTTATGGCTGCTTTCCCTTTGAATCTAATTCATGGAGAGCAAGACCACACGTGGAGGGCCTGTGTCTACCCATCATCCTGTTCTCCTCACCATCCATCTCTATTTTTGGAGCGCTGGACATGATATATAAACATTCCCCTTGATACGCACCTGTCATTTCTCCTAAATACTCTTCAATCTATGATACAATGTCCACAGTTCTGCTCATTTCAGTGGGCTGAGAGGAGCATGTTTACTTTTATGCCATTACTTCAGCTTGTGTTTAATGCGACATGCGTTTCCTTTATTGTAGGTGTCTTGTGAGAGTTGAATCTTGCTGTGAATTGTGGCGGTCATCCGTTCAGAGTCTTATATTCATATGGACTGCCAGCTGATGTGGACAGCAGCTGATTGATGACGAACGTGGTGTCGTGGTGGCCGGGTTTATGAGCCACACGGCATTTGAATATTGAGGGTGTTTTTGTGTCACCATGCCCATATTGTGAATTATTTGACACAATGCATTATTTTCAAAACCTGTCATACAAAAAGATAACAAGACCTCCCTTGTGTTTACAGCTATAGGCCTGTATAGACCTTACCTTAGACTCCCACTGGAACAGATGTAAAATATTGTCATTGCATATAATGTGTTTAGTATTCATGAGTGAGTGTCACAACATATTTTCTGTTCAATTTCATTTATACTGTATAGTGCTTTTCCCAAAGCACATTTAAAGCAGATTTACAAATAACCATTTAAAGGGATAGTTCACCCAAAAATGAAAATTCTGTCATTATTTACTCACTGCCATGTTGCTTCTGATGAACACAAAATGAGCAATTTTAATAAATGATGATAAGCACACCGCTGGCGGAAACCATTGACTTCCCATAGTATGAAAAACAAATATAGAAATATTGTGATGAATGATGAAAAATATATTTTGCAGGATTTGTTTTTCTTAAGATGTTAGTAAACGTTGGATAAAACCCGTCTTTTTTTGGCAGATCAATTTTTTTCTGTCTTTACAGCAGTGTCAGTCCTAGCTGTGAATCATTAAATTGATAAGTTAATTTGAAGTAATGTGTCTCCGTAAAGGCCTTGACTCACCGTTTGACACCAGCATTTTATGAGACGTTTTTCTGACTTTACACCCCTGTGATACTCAAGTGATTTTTACGTCTGGCGTTTAACGCATTGGTGTGCTCGCGCACATTGGCGCTCTTTGTTTAGTCACAAGACATTAAACGTCAGCGGTAAGCGCGTGGTAATCATCTGGGTGTGTAAACTACTTAAGGTTTTGTCAAAACAGTTGCATTCACAGTAGAGTAAGAAAATATAAGAAGCTCAGATGCAAAAGCCGCTGAACACAATCTCCATCAAAAATTAGATAATGATATTAACCGAATTCTCTTGGCACGTATTAAATGTTCATCAAATACTTTTGCTTCAAATCTATACAGAAATACCAGTTTGTTGTCAGAATCCATTAAGAGTATGCTACAAAAATGCTAATTTGCACGAAAACAAGACACACTTGCATTTGTGTTCTTCATATGTGTCTAAATAGAGGTAATGTAAACCCTATATGAAAAAAATAATGAAAACTATCTAGTTATTTTGAGATATTAAGGGTGTTTTCACACCTAGTTCGTTTGAGCCCTCCAGACGCTCTCAGAGCAGTTCAGGGTGTATATGTAAACAAACCAAATGATCTCAAACCAAGGTGGTCTGAGTATGGTTCGCTTTTGGGTTCTTTTGTGGTTTGATTTATTTTTCATATGAGAACTTAATGAGGTCCCGGTCCGTTTCGCGTGTGGTTTTGACATTGTATCAAAATAAACTGCTGCACAGAAAGCTGGGGTTTGAGTTCTTATGAAGTTGTGATGTAAACAAGAAAGGGTCTGAGATCACCTTAGTTCTGAAGAGGACTAAAAAAAGAACTGGGTCCTCTTTTGAGTCCACTATTTTGTGAACACCAAAAGGACTGAGGTCACATTCGGCTAGTTCCTTTTCTGGTTCACTTTAAGGAAACTGGGTTTAGTTCTTTTAAAATGAACTATATGTGAAAACACCCTAAGACAAGTCATATATTGATATTTTCTCAAAATACCAACTTTATTTCTTGAAATAACGAAGGAGTATCTCAAAATACCGACTTAAATACTTAAAATAACGAAGTAGTATCTCAAAATAACAACTACATTTTTTTAAAATAACAAATTAGTATCTCAAAATAATAACTTAAATTCTTGAAATAACAAAGCAGTATTTGAAAATAACGACTTAATTTCTTGAAATAATGAATTAGTATCTCAAAATAACAACTTAATTTCTTGAAATAACGAATTAGTAATTCAAAATAACGACTTAATTTCTTGAAATAACGAATTAGTATCTCAAAATAACAACTTAATTTCTTGAAATAACGAATTAGTAATTCAAAATAACGACTTAAAGGTAGGGTAACACATTTTGAAAAATGCTAACGGTAGCCGCCTAGCAATGAAATCCCGATCCCACCCTCAAGTCAAATCGCTCTCCAAAGTCACGCCTCTTTCCAAACACATGAACACGCACAGATCAGACGGTCACGTCTCATGTCTCATTCACCAGTGAGAAAACTTTGCAGTACAAAGTGAATAACACTTCCAAAAAAACCAAAATAAACAACTGGTTTACATCAGAATTAGTTTAAGCACACGTTCGATTGTGTAGACGTAGTAACTATATCGTTATGCTAATCCGTAAACGAACACAAATTTCATAAGCAACACAACGTTTCATCAAAGTAGAATATCTGAATCCATCTCAATACAAACATATCGCGTACCTACCTTACCAAAATAAACAGTGCAACGACCCTTTCAGACCCTTTGCCTCCTGTAGCTGTTTGCATCTCGCGGTAAAGCAGTAAAGTTACAGATGTTAATTTGGGTTTTTGCTCTTGCTGATCCAGGCAGTTTTTGCTGTTGTTGTTATAAAAGATGCATTTAGTTTTGTTGCTCCTGTGTAGGTTGTCAATTCAGCAGAAAAGTTTGGTGTTCTCGCTGTTTACAGACAGAGCGCATGTGAACGCGCCGATGACGTATGGTATCTGCGTGGACTCGCTGCAATGGGAATTCAAATTACGCTTATGTATGAGGGACATAAAAGGAAACGTCCGTTCGGACCGAAATCTACGATTTGTTGAACATTTTTTGGTCCTACGCCTTTCACAGATGACATAAATTTTTACAAATACATTTAAACAACTTAACACAGTGATTGCTATCAGGATGTGAGGAGACTTTTAACCAGCATAACTAAAAATGTTTCAGGATCAAATCTGTTACCCTACCTTTAATTTCTTGAAATAACGAATTAGTATCTCAAAATAACAACTTAATTTCTTGAAATAACGAATTAGTATCTCAAAATAACGACTTAATTTCTTGAAATAACGAATTAGTATCTCAAAATAACAACTTAATTTCTTGAAATAACGAATTAGTAATTCAAAATAACGACTTAATTTCTTGAAATAACGAATTAGTATCTCAAAATAACAACTTAATTTCTTAAAATAATGAATTAGTATCTCAAAATAACGACTTAATTTCTTGAAATAACGAATTAGTAATTCAAAATAACGACTTAATTTCTAGAAATAACGAATTAGTATCTCAAAATAACAACTTAATTTCTTAAAATAATGAATTAGTATCTCAAAATAACAACTTAATTTCTTAAAATAACGAATTAGTATCTCAAAATAACGACTTAATTTCTTGAAATAACGAATTAGTAATTCAAAATAACGACTTAATTTCTTGAAATAACGAATTAGTATTTCAAAATAACAACTTAATTTCTTAAAATAATGAATTAGTATCTCAAAATAACAACTTAATTTCTTAAAATAATGAATTAGTATCTCAAAATAACAACTTAATTTCTTGAAATAACGAATTAGTATCTCAAAATAACAACTTAATTTCTTGAAATAACGAATTAGTATCTCAAAATAACGACTTAATTTCTTGAAATAACGAATTAGTATCTCAAAATAACGACTTAATTTCTTGAAATAACGAATTAGTAATTCAAAATAACGACTTAATTTCTTGAAATAACGAATTAGTATCTCAAAATAACAACTTAATTTCTTAAAATAATGAATTAGTATCTCAAAATAATCCGTGTATCGTTCGTTCAATCGATTTTTCAAATTAAAAACAAAAATGATAAAACAAATAACGACCTGTTTTTCGATTTTTTGATTGTGCAATCAGATCAAAATACAAAATATGAATAACGGGATTAAGACACATTTTAATTTTGATTTTTAATTTTATACCTTAGCAGACATATGCCAATGAAATCATTTTAAACAGATCAAGTAGCCTACTATTGTGGTAACAGATTACAGCCATTTTAATAAGGTTGTGCATATAACAGAGCAATCATGCTCTCTTGTAAGTCTTATTCGCTTATTAAGGCCGACTTTTAAACTTTTGTCTGCTATTATTATTTATTCGGATATGGCACGGTGATAAAAAATATGTAGGCTATTGCCTTAAAAAATAAATGCTGCACAAAACTCTTCCACTACATGAAAAAAGATGTGGTTGCATTGCGATTTCACTGTTTGCAGCATATCGTGTAAAATGCCTATAAGGATTCTTGTGGTGCGGGATTAAATTTAAGTGTATAAATACGGCAGAGGTCGGAACTCTGGTCTTCCGTGACGGAACGGGCGGTCTGGGCTGGGTTTCCCGATAAAATTGAACTTAGCACTTAAGAGCAATTTCTACGAGCTACGTAATGAACGTTAGTTATTCTTTCACGTGCATTTCACAAAAATGCACTTAAATTAGATCACACACAGTGGCTGGCTATCTGTTTGTCAAGAGCTGAAATGTCGCCTTTAGCCTATAGAATGACTCTTAATTGTAGCACGCGCTTGTTAAAAGTTTAGCCTAATGATCTTCACCCAATGTGCAAGTAATAATATTGTTAATAATATTGTTTAATATTGTTCAATTATGAATTGCACGTTTACATAATTTATGCCATGTGAAATCATCTTTTCCATATTTAGTTAGCACTCATTCCATTGTGAATTGCCTTTTTAAGTTTATAATATTACTTATTTTTGCTATCATTGCTATATTAATATCTTATTCGTTTCTATGTAATGTTTATTTTACATTTATTTTACCAGAACGGATGTACACACTGTTCTATGAATACTGTACACATTATATTAAGCACAACCTTTGGTCATTATTAACTTCACAATCAAAGAATGAATTATAAGAGCTTAACAATACAATGTCTTTAGTCTCCTTAAGTATTGCCTTCTACATTTAAAATAATAGATGAAAGGCACAACATCATCACAGTAGAGCTGTAGACAACGATTTTTAAGTGCTTCTTAAGTTACGATGCTTTTGGGAAATGCAGCCCGACATCTTTTGACAGCGTTGGCGTATCCGCACTTCTGATCACATGTACACCTGCAAGAATGTTTGAAATAGTTTGGCAGAAAATAGGCTAATATGGTTTTCGTTGCTTAAAATTTTGAGTGATATGCTTTGCCCTATTTAATGTAGGCTATGTTTCTCTGTTACATTTTGCATTTACCTTGAATGTTTTTTTAAAATATGCCCTGTAAACCTGGCAATGTCTTTGCATCCCGATGATGCCACTAGTGCACCTTAAAAGAGAGCGCATTCAGTCATCGTTGTCGGTTTTTTAATGCGATGCGCTAAAACGTGTCTTTATAGGAACATTGTTTATAGGCTAAATGTCGGTTAAATAGTTAGTTCAGTTAAAAGTTCTTTTTTTACACAGCACTAGACACAAACCTACGTTTTCCCTTTATTCATATTTTGCTAAAAACTAATGACAGACGTCGTAGGGAAAAAAAAGGTTGGAAAAAAGCATTTAAGCGGTGAGTTAATTTTAAGTGGGTGCGGGACGAAAAAAAAACAATGTCGCGCAGACCTCTATTTTAAACCTTAGGTGTGTATGTGTGTGTCCTGAATAAATAATAATAAAAAAGAAATAACATTAAAAACTCGGACTGTTACCAAAATAGTACTTGTTCTTTTTAAAATTGTTTATTAGATATTAATATAGCAATGATACCAATAAAAAGTAATAATATAAACTTCAAAAGGCAATGCACAATGAGTACTAACTAAATATGGAAAAGATGATTTCACATGGCATAAATTATTAAAACGTGCAATTAGTCACTGAACAATATTAAACAATATTATTAACAATATTACGTGCACATTGGGAGAAGATCATTAGGCTAAACTTTTATACTTTTTGTATAGAATAAGTCTTACAGGAGAGCATGATTGCTCTGTCATATGCACAACCTTATTAAAATGGCTGTAATCTGTTACCGCAATAGTAGGCCTACTTGATCTGTTTAAAATGATTTCATTGGCATATGTCTGCTAAGGTATAAAATTAAAAATCAAAATTAAAATTTGTCCTAATCCCGTTATTCATATTTTGTATTTTGATCTGAATGCACAATCAAAAAATCGAAAAACAAGTCGTTATTCGTTTTATCATTTTTGTTTTTAATTTGAAAAATCGATTGAACGAACGATACACGGATTCAAAATAACGACTTAATTTCTTGAAATAACGAATTAGTAATTCAAAATAACGACTTAATTTCTTGAAATAACGAATTAGTAATTCAAAATAACGACTTAATTTCTTGAAATAACGAATTAGTATTTCAAAATAACAACTTAATTTCTTAAAATAATGAATTAGTATCTCAAAATAACAACTTAATTTTTTAAAATAATGAATTAGTATCTCAAAATAACAACTTAATTTCTTGAAATAACGAATTAGTATCTCAAAATAACAACTTAATTTCTTGAAATAACGAATTAGTATCTCAAAATAACGACTTAATTTCTTGAAATAACGAATTAGTATCTCAAAATAACGACTTAATTTCTTGAAATAACGAATTAGTAATTCAAAATAACGACTTTATTTCTTGAAATAACGAATTAGTATCTCAAAATAACAACTTAATTTCTTAAAATAATGAATTAGTATCTCAAAATAACGACTTAATTTCTTGAAATAACGAATTAGTAATTCAAAATAACGACTTAATTTCTTGAAATAACGAATTAGTATCTCAAAATAACAACTTAATTTCTTAAAATAATGAATTAGTATCTCAAAATAACAACTTAATTTCTTAAAATAACGAATTAGTATCTCAAAATAACGACTTAATTTCTTGAAATAACGAATTAGTAATTCAAAATAACAACTTAATTTTTTAAAATAACGAATTAGTATTTCAAAATAACAACTTAATTTCTTAAAATAATGAATTAGTATCTCAAAATAACAACTTAATTTCTTGAAATAACGAATTAGTAATTCAAAATAACGACTTAATTTCTTGAAATAACGAATTAGTATCTCAAAATAACGACTTAATTTCTTGAAATAACGAATTAGTATCTCAAAATAACAACTTAATTTCTTGAAATAACGAATTAGTAATTCAAAATAACGACTTAATTTCTTGAAATAACGAATTAGTATCTCAAAATAACAACTTAATTTCTTGAAATAACGAATTAGTAATTCAAAATAACGACTTAATTTCTTGACATAACAAATTAGTATCTCAAAATAACGACTTAATTTTTTGAAATAACGAATTAGTATCTCAAAATAACAACTTAATTTCTTGAAATAACGAAGTAGTATCATAAAGTAACGACTTCATTTCTTGAAATTATGAATAAGTATCTCAAAATAATAACTTAATTTCTTGAAATAACGAATTAGTATATCAAAATAACGACTTGATTTTTTTGAAATAACGAATTAGTATCTAAAATTAACAATTAAATTTCTTGAAATAACGAATTAGTATTTCAAAATAACACCTTAATTTCTTGAAATTATGAATTAGTATATCAAAATAATGACCTAATTTCTTGGAATAATGAATACGTATCTAAAAATAACTACTTAATTTTTTGAAATAACAAATTAGAATCTCAAAATAACGACTTAATTTCTCGAAATAACAAATTAGAATGTCAAAATAACGACTTAATTTCTTGAAATATTGAATTAGTATTTCAAAATAATGACTTAATTTCTTGAAATAACGAATTAGTATCTAAAATTAACAACCCATTTTCTTGAAATAACGATTTAGTAGCTCCAAATTATTTAACTATATTTTGGGAACAAATTTGTACTGTGGGCAAAACCTGGTCAAAACCTGCCTTTGGTGGGGATGTCCTCATTTGTAAAAGCAATATAAAAAGATAGTTAATCAATTTTTGCAAAAAGTTTTTTGTTAGGGTTAGTAACCAGTACTCTATAAAACAAAAGAAGTCTATTAAATGTCCAGCCTGATCTCACGAGAATTCATACACATTTTACGAGTCAAATTCATACGAAGTTTATTGTGCAAAAACATACGGTTTTCATAAAAAAAATAGCAAAACGCCACCCCTAACCCTGCCCCTCATGCCAACGTCACAGGGGTCAAGACAAATCGTACAAAGATGTAAAAATGTGTTCGTACAAATTGATACAAATTAGCCATCTCGTAAAATGTGTACAAATTGCCATGAGATAGAGTTCAAATATCCTAATTTAAATTGATAAGTAACTGTGTGCGTGCTTTTGACCTACATTTGTAAATTTTATATCATGTATCATTTTCCGTCACCTTTTAATGACATATTCAATATAAATCTCTATTGTTTTCTTGTGTACTTTATAAAACACGAGTGCACTTTTGGTTTGCTGTCAAAACCACAACTGTGATGGTTGAGCAGAGTTGCATAAGGATTACTAAATGTTGCCTCACAGCGGTGAAGACAATCGCTCTACTGAGTTTGGAAGTTTTAGTGGGGTCTGATGATTTACAGTTAGAAGCTTAGAAGTACTCTGTTTTATCATGAAAATAGTGCATTACACATGGGCTCATCTCTTTAACTTTGCACTGCAGTTAAAAGTCCACTCAAACAAATACTTTTTCATGGGTGTGATTTTGAACCCCTACTGTACTCCTAAACTGTCTTACAATATTCTTTTATCTTTTTTGTAAAAATTGCTTTATAATATAATCTAAATAAATGTGCTACTCATTTGAGTCTATGTTAAACTTGATTATACTGTAAGTATAATCACAGGGATGTTATAGTACAGTATGCACATTTCAGATGTAAACATCACAGTAAACTTAAAAGTTGACCAACTATCTGCATGTGCAAAACATTTAGATGAACCGTCTGAAAATCTGTCAATTTCACATCTTTTGGTCATCAATCTAAAGGAAGGAAAAAGGGGAGGGGTTGGCCTGGGGGGTCTATTAAACTCTGTAAGTGGTCAATAATGCCCATTCCTCTTTAGCCCCTATACATGACTGACAGATGTAAAATAAAGCTACACGACTCCAGGGAATATGTTATTGACTTACGCTCCTGGTAAAGAAGCTGTCGAGCATCTAAATTAATTTCCAAAAGCCCTCTTCAGTTTCACAATAGTTTCAGGTTATAGTAAAGGGCGTGTAGTTGTTAACCCCTAAGGTGCCTTTACATTACAGTTTTCTCCTGATGAGCTGTTTAGTCATCTAACCAAAAGTGTAAGTTAACCGACTCCCTCCACTATTCTGATTTCAGCTTCGTGTTTCATACAGAACGCATCTTTCTTCTTTTCTTGTCTGATTGGCCCGCTGAAGAGGTTTTCTTTAAAGGCTGCTGTGCGTTTTCCCGTTGGTTCAGACCGGATCAGAACCCCAAGTCTCTCAGTCAGGGGGCCTAGTATAAACAGACATGCCTGACTTTAATTTTAGGATCTAACAATTTCTCATTAGCTGCTTCTTGATCTTGCAAGAGTGGCTGTACCGTGTTTCTTCCCTCCCTTGATTCATTGTGGTGACAAAAGTCCTCCTACACATTGCAGTAGGGTGTGATCACTTTCAGAGAGCTACACAGAAGCCGTCAGCAGTAATCTGTGTGTTCTGCCTCTCTCTCTGTCTGATTCAACACTCACCGTGCCGCCAACATTTTAATTGTCTCCCAGCATCTGTCGCACCTGTGCCGCATGAAAGTAACATGGCGCCAAAAAGTCACCAATTTTAAAGTTCTCCAAAAGTGAAAATATAAAAATAAAATACATATATATAAATTCCCTTTTCATAACTCTGAGTTTAAACATCATACAAACACCGAGGTTTACGGGTTTTAAAGGTGGAATCCTAATTTACTGTATTTTTGACCTGTGCTGAATTTTTTTAAACCACCAGAGAGCACAATAAGCTGAGTCTGGTTTTAGAAATGAGTTTATTAGTGACGGGCTATGTAAAAAAAAAGGCTGATGCTAACAGTGCTCCTGTATAGCTCAGCGGTTAAGCATTGTGTTAACAGTGGAAAAGGTTATGGGTTTGAACCCTACATGCATACTGATAAATTAATAATAATAATACAGCCTATTGTAAGATGTTTTATTTTTGTGCCACTTGCAGCATCAAACAAAAGTGTAATCTGTTTGTTTGAGCGGCCATAACTGTTAGTGTTTCTGTAACTTAGTAGAGCATTGTGTTGGCATTGTAAAGGTTATGGGTTTAATTCCCAAGGCAAACACATACGCTACTAAGTAAGGGAAAATGTATAGGCGGTGATCTTGTATCACACTAAAGGGGCTTATTTTGCGATAACAACCGGCTGCCTGTACATTATCCCATACATTACATGGCTATTTACCTCATAAGTAATGAACATAGAATATTGATATTTGAAATATTTTATTTGCTAAATTTTAACAAATGCAGACTTTCTGCGAGAAAAACCAAAATGATTAAATTTATGATAAAACGTACTTTCAGATAAGACAAATCATTTGGTTTATTCATTTGTAAATATAATGTCGTCATATGCTATTAAAGAGCACCTATTTCGTTGCTAAAAACAATATTATTTTGTGTATTTGGTATAACACAATGTGTTCGCATGGTTTGTGGTTAAAAACACATTATTTTCCACATACCGTATATTTTTGTAGCTGCAGATTTCACTTTCTTCCTATAACGCATTAATTTGAAAAGCTCTGTGTCCTGATTGGCCAGCTAATCTGTACATTGTTACAGGAAATGTGACGCTCCTTTCCATGTTTGAAAGATTCAGTTGCAAACAGGAGTTAAAGGAATAGTCTACCCTTTTGCCATATTAAACTATGTTATTACCTCAACCTAGACAAATTAATACATACCTATCTTTTTTCAATGCGTGCACTGTACAGCGCGTTGTGAATGTGTTAGCATTTAGCCTAGCCCCATTCATTCCTATGGTACCTTGTTTGGTGGCTTCCCTGTTTGGTACCATAGGAATGAATGTGGCTAGCTATATGCTAACACATTCACGAAGCGCTGTACAGTGCACGCATTGAAAAAAGATAGATATGTATTAATTAGTTTAAGTTGAGGTAATAACATAGTTTAATATGGCAAAAGGGTAGACTATTCCTTTAACTTAACAGTCTGTAAGTTCAAAGCGGGAGGAATTATGATATTGTCGGTCTTGTCTACATCACCAATCCCCAGAAGTAAACTGTTGCCTACAACCCGTGTGTTTGATGTAGTCCAAAAAAAAAGAATTTTACGTTGGAGACAATATAACTCACGCCATTGTTTACTTTGGGGTTTGTACCTTTTGCATATCATTAACATGTACTAATACACACTTGAAAAATAAGAGAGATTTAAAAGAAATGTAAAATCGGACCATTGGTGCTCTTTAAAATACATTCATATTTAATTTTTGTGTAATATTAAACTGTACCTGTCAAACTGATTTGCAGCATCCGCATTACTGTGTTTTTCGCTTTGAGCAGTTGTTATTTGGGTATAACAAACCTGCAAATACTGTATCACAACTGGCCAATCAGAATCAAGCATTTTGATTCTGATTGAGCCGTGTAATAGTAAATGATATATTCCATGAATGCACTGTCACTTTATATAATAGTGTCTGCCAAATGCATAAATGTATATGTAAATAGCTATATAGGTTCAGTCTTTGTTTAGGGTGGAGCTGTTTGTTTAAAAACAGTCATTTTGTGCAATTCTGTTTGGTAGTTCTCTACTATCGTGCAGAAATTACACACTTTACCTTTAAATTACACACTTCACCTATACTTTTCGCATCCTAATTCAATGTATACATCATCAAGAATAACTCTTTTCAAATATATCCTGGGCTCTTTAAACACAGCTATAGTACCATTTCAGAGGCTGTCAGGGTTTTCAGGACTTTACTAACAGTAATGATACACATCTCCAGTACAAAAAGAAAAAAGGTTAAAAACTGTACCTTTTCTGTCACTAGGGTGGTACCCTATGGTTCAGTTTTGTAACTTATACAGTAGGTATATAAAACATAATACAATGTTGTACCTTTTTGGTTGCATTACTGTACCTTAAAAGGACACTCCACTTTTTTGGAATCTATTCAGCCGATCTCCGTGTCTGCTGGTATCACTTTTAGCATAGCTTAGCATAATCCATTGAATCGGATTAGACCATTAGCATTGCGCTAAAAATAACCAAATAGTTTCGAGATTTTTCCTATTTGAAACTTGACTCTTCTGTAGTTACATTGTGTACTAAGACTGACGGAAAATTTTAAGTTGCGATTTTCTAGATAAAAATCAAGGACTTTGTTGCCGTAACATGGCTGCAGCAGGTGCATTGATATTACCCACTGCCCGAAAATAATCCCCTGCTATTGAAAGTTACCAAGGTGACTATTTTCGGGCGGTGCATAATATCATTGTGCCTGCTGCAGCCATGTTACAGCAGCAAAGTCCTTGATTATTACGCCAAAATGGGAGGATAGTTCCTAGCCATATCTACCTAGAAAATCGCAACTTTTTATTTTCTGTCGGTCTTAGTACACAACGTAAATACAAAAGTGTCAAGTTTTAAATAGAAAAAATATAGAAACTCTTTGGTTATTTTTGAGCGTGATGCTAATGGTCTAATCAGATTCAATGGATTGTGCTAAGCTATGCTAAAAGTGCTAGCGCCAGACCCGGAGATCAGCTAAATGGATTCCAAAACGGTAAAAATCTAAATGTTTAACTCTAGGGGAGCTGGAAAATGAGTATATTTAAAAAAAAACGTGGAGTATCCCTTTAAGGACTTATTGTGTAAAAAAGTTAAATGTTTTGTGCCCCTAAGATTAAACTGGTATAAAATTGTTCCTTAAAGGTACATGATAAGTTCTTGGGGTATAATATTGTACCCCAAAATGTACGACATTTCAATGTGTTTTATACCCATAGGTACAAAAGTGACCCTTTGAGGGTACCATCCCGGTGACAGAAAATGTACAGTTTTGAACTTTTGTACATATGTCTCTTATTAGGCTATGTAAGCCTGGATGTTTCTTTTAAATCTCATACATTGTTATTTAAGGAAAAACAAGACGAGGGACTCTGGAAAGTCTGACTGTTTACTGTTTGGTGGCTTTCCTTTAGGAAGAATATTGGTTTTTATACTGACATAGCCCTGGACACAATTACGTGGTCAAAGCTCTTGGGTAAGCAAATATTTCATTTCACAAAGCAATGAATCGGAAGATATACGCAAGCCCTCAGTTTTCCCCCCATCTCAAAACTTTTCTGCATTTCTTTCTGTACGCCCTGAAAAAGTCAAACTAGTTGTAAAATCCCTCTTTTTGCCCCAGGAAAGAAATCACCCAGCCACATGCCTGGTGGGCTTGCTCTAAGCTGAGCAGGTTTGAAATGCATGATTGCCATTCTCCAAACTCTCACAATTCACTCGTCTCATTTTTTGTTGACACACAGATAAATGAGTAACACATCAAAGACAGGCGGTCGTATTCTCTCTCGACCCAGAGCACCGGTGCCCCTACCTCAATCTTCTTTAATTTTGCAGATAAAATCAAAGAGGCTCATTTTCACCTCTTCATTTGAAGCAAGGCACTGGACCATGGTGCTAAAAGGAAAATCAATCCGGACTACATGAGAGATCAAACTCGATATGTACGTTTACCATTCCAATGACAGTATCCTCATTACGCCAAACAAACCCATCAGCGGATGATTCACAAGGGACGCGCTTCGTGCGGCCGGATATGTCAAACGGTGTCTGAGAAATCTTTTCAAGTGATTTACAAATGTTTTACAACGTGATGGCTTTGAGCCGCGGTGAAATGGATGAAAATAAATTGGTGCATTAGCAATATTTGAGTTAACACCCGAATAATGTGCACATCCTCGTGTTTCACACTGGAGGGTAATGTTTTATGTGGATTGCATCACTGTGGCTGTTAAGAAAACTGGCTGTGTTTTTGCTTAATTCATAAAATTTCTCCTCCAGACAATCTTCTGTTGGGACACTATTGGGCTTCATCCATGTTTAGATTCCATTCATTGACATCAAAAAGTTGGTAAGACTTACCTCAGCATGACATCATGAGATGCTTCAGACATCCTTAGGTGTCTTGTCTCGCACAAGAATCAAATGAGCTTTCCCTACGGTGTAGAAAAGCATGCTGTTTACCATTTATTTATATATTTCATTACTTCATTTTTAAAGGCACCCCATTTAAAAACCCTGACCAAGCAGCGGAAGCTGAGAATGTCACTCTACTACAACCCCCTTTTAATGAGGGTCTGTTGCAAACTTTCAGCTCAACATAATATGAATTATTTGTCATCTCTCTGTGTGTGTATACTGTATATACGTGTGCATCTGTGTGTGTGTGTCTTCGGAAAGCTTGAGTAAATCAGGATGAAGGAAGGCCTTGACGGAGATATGTGGCATTAGCCCGAGGGCTCGTAGCACAGTGAGGGTAGTTAGCTCGCAACATACTGCCATCATTAGGACTGTAGCCGGGCCACTGCAGTCGCACACTCACAGGCCTTTCAAAACCTCCCAGCATATCAAGCAGCACATGCCATCTCCTATACGCCTGTCTACCTTTCCCCTAACTATCAAAGTATCACTTTTTTCCTTCTATACCTTGAACGCTATGTTTAGCATACAGTGATCCTGTGTGTGCCTATATATTATCGCTTCATCCCGTATGAACACACCATCATATTTGCGTATGCAAGATTTTGTGGGACATGTTTTTTTTATGCATGGTATTTAAAGTGAAAGTTCATCCAAAATATAAACTGTCATCATATATTCACTGTCATCCATCTAAATCTGTATGACTGTGTGAAATGATTCATTTATAGCAGAAGCTGTTATTTTCCAAAAAAGGAATATTAATGGTGGATTATTTTTACCTTTTTGATTTTCCACAACAAATTATATTTAAGTTCGTTTTTAGCCAACATATTCTCCAACCCATACGATTGCTTTGGTTGTTTGTCAATTTCACCAAATACGACCAATAGATGCATTCACTAAATTAGCGCCTCTATCGGCAGCAGTGAAACTTAATATATTAGGGTATAAAATTATATTTTGGGGTATCATTTTGCTATGATGACATGTACTGGGATAAGATTTTCAATTTAAACCGATAGGATTAATTGTATTTGATTACACATTACACTATTCAGGCATTTAGGGCAAATAACGTACCCATTTATTTATTGTATGATATAAACAAAGCATACAAAACAGTCACAACTTTTTTAAATGTATTTAAAATATTCCAAGTTTATCGAGGTCAAACAATCGATTTATTTAAAGAAAAGATGAAAAAGTGATGACAATCCGGTGTAAATATCAGATCCGGTGTAGACTGATTCAAAAACTGTCGCCAGAAGAAGCAATGCTACATCATATGATTGTGAAAAGGCATTGTGTCGTGTGTTTCGTGACCAATTGCATCATTACGTTAGCTAAGAATGTGAAGCGCTATTGGCTCTTGTGATCGACTATGTCCTGCTGGTTTATGTTTGAATGAGAACTGACTATGCGTTTTGATCACTGAGTTCTTCATATAAAATAATCGTATGGCTTCAGTTCGCAGTGCGAATGGTTTGTAATACTTTTATACTGTTTTATGCAAAAAAATACCTGACTGTACTTTTACTTGTGTGTTGTGTTTTATATGGTTGAGAAGTGGTTGGGTTTAGAGTAAGGATGAGGGTGGGGTTAGATGCTTCAAAATATCTTTAAAACCATAAATGTTTAAGAAACCGTTTCTACATTACAAATTAAATATCTCTAATTGATTCTATAAGACAAAAAACTTAAAACGTAACAACAGGTTGTATAAGCTACTGCCGCTAGAGAACACTAATGCCTTAATACGTCAATTTACGTCATAATAAGGTGCTTGCACAAATGACCTATGAGGTCATTATTTTTTGGAGGACAGTCTCGTGGTTTAGCACAGTTGTCACGTCTTCAGAGGATTTTGTGCAAGCAACAACACGGCACTGTTTTACGAGGGGTAATTTGTAAATATTTTATGTAGCCTATTATTCGTAGTCACATAGTAAATCCTATGAATTTGTACGATCTCATTCATACGTTTTGGTACGATCCGCTTTTACTAGCGTTAGGGCTTAGGGCTGGAGCTATATTATTGCTTTTTATTATAAAACGGGCAGTTCCGTTCTTTTAATTTGATATTTTATGTTTATTTAAAGAAGATCATTTTTCTGCAAGGCATTAAACTAAAACTGGGTGGCAAAACGCTGACGGGGAAAGAGTTAAGCATGCTTCCAAGCATATTTGATCATCACTTCAACAGTTGCACGATATAAATGTTAATGTATAAATCAGATGAATGTTGGTTTATAAAATAAACACCACAGTCATATTTTCATTGTGTCTTTGCTGCATCTGTGTTGGTTGGGAACTGCGCTCTGTTTCAGTCACACTTGATTCTGAGGAACTACTTTGTTTGGCGGAAGAGTAATATTTGTACTAATATAATTACAACTTATTTGTGTTTTATTTTATAAAATCCCGCTAACGTTATGCATATGAAGTAACCGTTTTATAAAAGCAATAAGCCCCGCGAAGCAGTGGGGTTACAATGCATTTTATAACAGCTAAGGGGGTTTTAGGCCCCTTAGCTGTTATAAAATGCACTGGTAACCCACTGCTTCGCGGGGTTTATTGCTTTATTCTAACAATTGTACGTGTTTGTACAATTTACATTTATTAATTTAGAATTAGCCACCTCGTAAAATAAATACAAATTCCCGTGAGATCAGGCTTTTACACTAGAAATAAATGGTCAAAATATGTGCCTTAGCTGTCACTGGGGCGGTACCCTTTTGAAAATACCGCTTTATATCCAAAAAGTTCCTATTATCGTATACCAAATTTATAGACGGTTTCAGCAGTAACAATTTAAACAAGTGCATTCGTGGAACACACGTAACTTCTGGTAAACTCTGCTAAATCCTTTTGGATTAGTTTATTTCTAATAACAAGCAAAATAAACAACAAGTAGATTACCTTAGTTCAATACTAAAGCATATCAAAAAATACACTTAGTTACTGTGTAAAATCTGTACTATATAATATATGCAATTTTAACTACAGATCGGCGGCCAAACCTTCAATCAAATAGCAGTGATACATGATCGCCATCTTCCCCATCTTTAGAAAACCAAAACAATGTGCAAATTTTCAATGTGGTATTTGTTCAAGAGTTAAGTTTATTAACTAGTCAGACCATTAAACAGAGACCAGAAGATAAGTTGCGCTCAGACGCGTAATCGCGTCACTGCACGTGAGTCCGATGAAACCGTCTATACATATATCTACCAAAATGGTACATATTAGTCCCATTTTAAAGGGTACTGATCCAGTCACAGCTGGTGAAAATGTTTTCTAACTAGGTGAATTATGCCTTTAAGATATACAATTCAGGTACTTGCTCAGGTGCTTGCTCGTATAAATTCGAAATACGTGTTTGTTTTTTGTAATAACTGCCTGAGGTGATGTGAAAGAATCAAGTTCAAACTCACTTTCTAACTCTGCGTTATTTCCCTTGTTGTGATGTTTTGCATTTGATTGTGTAAAGTATGACGCATCATCACTGCAACAGTGCAGGCACCATCACAAGCCCCTCAGCTCAGAATTACCATTCTGCTGTCAGTCCATTTCTTATCCGTTCCTCCACCAAAAAGCCGTCCTGTCATCCGGCAGATTCGGGCCACCAGCAACACTCATCTCATTACCAAAGTACACAGTGCCTCTGTGGGATTGTGGCCCTGTCTCTGCCTCTTCTCTCAAACACACATATACACACTCAACTTTTTTCCTCAGCTTTAAAAGTATTGAGTCTCCCAGGAAGTACTGACAGCTTCGGGCGAAAACCGGATGAAGTGACAGTAGGAAGCCACTCATTATGATCACCTCTTCCTATTTCTCTCTTTTTCTTCTTTTTCATTTCCCCCCTTTTTCCTCTGTCTTCCCAGGTGAAAAAAAATTATATTAAAAATATACTTTAAAAAAGTGTACTAAGTATATTTTCTAGATTTTGTACTATTTTCGTCAAATCCAAGTATAGTTAAGTGTACTCAATTATGTATTAACTTCAACTTAACACCTATTTGATTACACTTCAAGTGTAAATAGTATGCTAAAATGGAACAACTTTTTTTAAACTTCAAGTGCACTAAAATACACTCCTGAAAATCAAGATTCATGAGTAATTAAGCACACTTACAGTACAATTGCATTGTATTGCCATTTTAATGGAAATACACTTAAAAAGCCATTGCAGCACAAATTATAGTTGCGTTTAAGTACATTTTGTGCATACTGCTATCATACTTATAATTAGTATAAACTATGTTAATTTAGTATGCTTCTGTAATATTTCAAGTGCTCTACAAATGCACTTCCTAACTATTTTTAGTGCTTTTAAAGTGTCCCACTATGACAATAATAATGTTTTTAAAGTGAAGTTCAATTACAACCTAAATATCATAAAGACGTACTTTCAGTGCAATATTATTATAGTGTATTTTTATATTTTAAGTATATTTAATTTGTACTTTTATCCCCATTTTGTTATACTTAAGCATGAATATTGCAATTACACTACAAGTGTATTATATAAAAATTCAGTTCAAATGCACACAAACAGATTACAAACTGCATTTCAAAAAAGGATCTTTATTATTGACACAAAAGTAACACACAAAACAGATATTGGCAAAATGGGAACCTTAAACAGTCGACTTTCTTTGAAATGCCGGGAAGAGAACAATTGCGAACAACTTGTACTATATGCACATCTAGCTCTGATTTGAACTACTGGAGGCCTTGTAACTGGCATTGTTGCACTTCCTCCGTAGAAGGTCCCGGATCTCTGCCACCTCGATGTTGGGAAATCACTCCCTCACTGCATCTGTAAAACAGGAAAGAGACATTTCAATTTTATTTATATAGCGCTTTTCACAATTTGTAGTTGTTTCAAAGCAGCTTTACATTAAAAGAAGCAGGGGAAACATAGAAAAATCAACAGACAATATAAGTAGCAAAATACAGCGGCTATGAATAAACTTTACAAGCGAGCAAATTAATAATGTCTCGTATAAAAGAGGGTGCTAAGTTAAGCCAATGTTGGTTGACTCCCCGAGGTTGAAAAACCCCTAGGAGAAAAACCTCAGGGAGGAACAAAAAGTCCTAGGAGGAAAAGATATACACATATATATATGGGATGTAAACGGATAAGGAGATTTAGCGGGTTCCGTCGGTAGTCAGGCATCGGCTGGGCATCACGTTGAAGGGCAGCCAGTAGATCAGTGGTGTGTTGACCTCCACGGCAGCCGGAACTGGTCCGTTTGTCTCAATGTCCTCGGGTTTGAGGACGAGACAGGGAGAGAGAAACAAAATCCTATTAGTGTAGGGGCCATTCACATGTAATGCAAGTGTTACACAGTGTTGTGTTTTAATATATGCTCGGTTCCAGACAGGCTAGCTATTGCGGCATTAGTAAATTACCTAGACAAGTTATGTGAATGCTTTGTTCTGTACAAGCTAACTTTTGCGAGATAAGTATAATATACAAGTCAAAATATGTGAATGCTTTGTTAAAGAAAAAATTCTTAAAGAATAATTCCGGTATTAAACACTTTGAGTCTCATTTCTGGTTTGTTTTGGATGAACTACAGTGTTGGTCACTGAAATTTTGACAATGGGTCATGTCTTGACTTTTTGACTTGTTTAGAAGCGTCTCTTGACTGCTTCAGAATGGAGGTCAAGGGCCATGCACAAGCATGTCATTAAAACAACACTTAACGTTCATTTTTAAAACCGAGTGGTTTGTGGTTTTCGTTGATGATTAAAAACAAGTAGTGTAGCAAAATACAGTTTCTGTCGTGTTTTATTTGGCATTTTGTAAAGTTCCATTGACTTCTCTTGGAAATGAGACTCAAAGTGTTAAATGGCAGAATTATCCTTTAATGCAGTGGTTCTCAATCCTGTTCCTGGGGACCCCCTGCTCTGCACATTTTGTATGTATTCCTTATCTAACACACCTGACTCTAATCATCAGCTCATTAGATGAGAGCTCCATGAACTAAGCAAAGTGTGTCAGGTTAGAGAGACATACAAAATGTGCAGAGCAGTGGGTCCCCAGGAACAAGATTGAGAACCACTGCTTTAATGGACCATTTCACCCGTAGAAACATTAATCTTTATTGAAAGTGTCTCATATTTGTAGTGGAAATGTAACATACATTTCGAATTTGGTGCCTATTTGACTGAAAAAGGGGTGTTTGTAGTCTCACCCCCTCAACAAAGATATTGGACTTCCTTCTTTCAATGATGCAAAATGATGATTTTTACATCATTGAAAGAAGAAAGTGCAACACTGAAATCTGTATTTCTCCTGTCTCAGGAAATGATGCACGAACATTCAAAAACATGACTGGGGTTCTAAAGATACTAGGCTTAAAGGAATAGTCTACTCATTTTCAATATTAAAATATGTTATTATCTTAACTAAGAATTGTTGATACATCCCTCTATCATCTGTGTGCGTGCGCGGCGACGCTTCGATAGCATTTAGCTTAGCCCCATTCATTCAATGGTACCACTCAGAGATAAAGTTAGAAGTGACCAGACACATCAACGTTTTTCCTATTTAAGATGAGTAGTTATTTTGGTGGTACAAAATAAAACGTAGCGCTTTTCTAAGCGGATTTAAAAGAGGAACTATATTTTATGGCATAATAGCACTTTTGGGAGTACTTCAACTCGCCTGAAAAATCCGCTCCCCTTCTTCCTCTCATAATGGGAGAGGGAGGGTGTTACTGCGCCGAGTCGAAGTACTCACAAAAGTGCTGTTCCGCCATACAATATAGTTCCTCTTTTAAATCTGCTTAGAAAAGCGCTACGTTTTATTTTGTACCACCAAACTTGCTCGTATAACTACTTGTCTTAAATAGGAAAAACGTTGATGTGTTTGGTCACTTCTAACTTTATCTCTAAATGGTACCATTAAATGAATGGGGCTAAGCTAAATGCTATCGAAGTGTCGCAGCGCGCTCCAGCGCTTACGTGCACGCACACAGATGATAGAGGGATGTATCAACAATTCTTAGTTAAGGTAATAACATATTTTAATATTGAAAATGAGTAGACTATTCCTTTAATACAAATGGGTGAAGTGTCCTTCACAGACATCAGTTGGCAAATCATTTCAGAGCTTAGACACTTTTGATATTCTAGGAATAATTAAGAGACCAGAATTTTGCGACCGCAGTGTACGTGTTGGATTGTATTCTGATATTAATTCTCTAAGATACGAAGGTGCTGGGCCATTTAAGGTTTTATAGGTGATTAATAGTATTTTTAATTGTATGCGATATTTGACTGGTAGCCAGAATGACATGGGCATGAATTAAAACAAGATTAATGATTAAACTTACATCATTTTAACACAGAAACCTCTTCAGCATCAGCAAGGTCGACCACATGGTACATGACCTCTGTAAACACAAACATGGATAGACATCATATTAAAAAAGAAGGCAATCATACAACTTTAAAATATATTTTGACTCCAAGCTTCTTTACAACAGCATCTAACGTTAGTTTATCTTAAACTTAACGTGAAGCTGGCTTAAGTTGGTTACTAAACAGAATAAAGCTATTAAAACAGGCTTGCAAAATAAGCAGCATCTATCAGAACTACAGCAATGAGCTTTTAAACAACAAGAGATCGTCTATATCGTTTAAAATAGCAGAAAGAGCCATTTGCTACAGTTAGCTGAACATCTCCAACACAAGTAATCTTGCAGTTTTATTTAAGTTTTAAACATCGAATTGATTCGTTTATCAGGCATTTTGCATGTAACTTTGCTCACTGAAAAACCGCATGTTGAACTTACTAACGTTAAGTTACTGTGTACCGTCACAGTGATGTTTCCTGTGTGTGCTTTAAATTAAAACACTTCTCGCATAAAGACAAAAATAATCACAGTGAAGAACAAAATAGGAACAAATACGGAACAGATCTGCGCGATGTAGAGGAATGAAAGTCAAACTTACCTCAGCCGTACTGTTTAGCATGAAAACGAAAACCGAGTCACTCAGTAGCGGTTTGAATAATGCCGTTGATCCTGATTGGTGGGAATGAATGGGTGGGTGCAGGTGCATTCTGGGAATTGAAGTCTTTTGCCCTGGCGTTCACATGCTGCAGATGTAAATTTGACTACGAGTTCCAAGATGCATTGGATGTTTCAAATGTTTTTTTTTCTTCATTATTTTGGATCCTCTGCTTGCACCTTATGTACTTTTTATAATCTGCGTTTTCACACGGATTTGTTCTTTATACTTTATCAATAATAAAAATATAAAATATTTTTATAAAATGTATAACGTTTACAAAACATGTTTAGTTGACAAACATGTTGACAGTTATTTTCAGTGATGCTCAGATTTTCTTAAATAAAAAAAACTTTATCAATTAAATCACATTAGCATAATAATACATGTATTTAGTAAACGCACTTGTAGATATATAATGTTTTTATCCAGTTTTTATGTTATGTGTGCTGCCTCGAACCTCCCACCCAGCTTTGAAAACAGAGACAGCACCTCTGTCATTAACCCTTCACACCTCACAACCAGCACTCCTCACATCCAGCTTTGAGGATTCCTGGAAACTTCCACCAGTTCCTATACACAAGGTTTCTGGATGTTTCACGAGTTTACTTCTGAGTACGTTTCCAAGCACTCTGCCTCATTTATCTGGCAAACCTAAAGTTTAGCAGGGATTTCCCATCCGTATTTGTCCGGATACAGCTCTTTTGATGCAGTGTATACATTTTATTATTCTAACGTATTTTATGAAAGTACTCTGATATGCAACTAAAAATACACTTATTTTAGAGTGTACCGTATAAAGTCTACAGAAGTCACACTTCTAATGAAGTGAGATCATAGTACACTTTAAAAAAGTAAATTAACAATTAATTTCCAAAAAATATACTTCCCATAAGTATATTGAATTGTCACTCTAAGTATGTCAAATTTAATACACTTAAAAAAAATAAACTTCTATACAATTTAAAATACATTGACAACAAAGTACACTTTCAAAAAGTACATTTAAAAAATAAATTAATTACTGGTAAATTAGTATACTTATTTTTCTGGACTCTTAAGTTGAACTTAATTACATCTTTTTTTGAAGTATACTTTCAAAAAGTACAATTAAAAGATAATTGAATTTCTGGTAAATTAGTATACTTATTTTTGGACTCTTAAGTTGAACTTAATTACATCTTTTTTGAAGTATACTTTCAAAAAGTACACTTAAAAGATAATTGAATTACTGGTAAATTAGTATACTTATTTTTTTGACTCTTAAGTTGAACTTAATTACATCTTTTTTGAAGTATACTTTCCAAAAGTACATTTTAAAAATAATTGAATTACTGGTAAATTAGTATACTTATTTTTTGGACTGTTAAGTTGAACTTAATTACATCTTTTTGGAAGTATACTTTTAAAAAGTACATATTAAATACTCTTTAAATTAAGTACAACAAGTAGAAGCATACTTGTTTTATACTTCATGTACTTCAATCATATTTCTAATACACTAAAGTATACTACTTTTTTACCTGGGTTACGCTTGATCTGGTTCCCCCTTGACCTGGTCATGATTTATTAAGCAACACCTCCTTGTCATACCTGCCACAGAGGAGTGCAGCGGACCACTCCAGAACATCATTGCCATTTCACATGCCAAAAAATATACACTTCTCTGTTTTCCTTTACTACTGTGCGTCGGCTGTTTATACTGAAAACCAGCCATCTGAATTGATGAAGCGTTGAGGAACAGTTGTCAGCATGTTTTTGTCCAATAGTGAATGCGCTTGGCACGTGTCACGCGATACGGTTGCAATGGGCATGAAGGCTGACTAGAGGAGTAAGGTAATATATTTTGCGTTGGATATGTTGTGTGATCTCACATTTGTAGTTTACGGTATGCACAGCAGGTTTGTGATATACTCTAAAACCTAGTGTACATTTTCAAGCAGGGAGGAAAATTAGTGTATGTATGTGAGAGATAAAATATGTAATTTTAAGTGAAAAATATCCTTTTAAAAATATTTTTGACATCTTTTATCTCTCACACATTTTTCCTCATCCTCCTCACTTCAACAGATTTACAATAGATCACTGTTATTCACAGGGACTGGGGGACGACTACATAAAAAAGCACATGAGTTTCTGAAATATAAGGAAAATGCCTTAAAGGTATAAAGGTGAATTGTTTATCTATCCAAGGTCAAGAATGAATCTTAAAAGAGAATATCACATTGAAAAAAAGGAGATTTATCACAACATGTTTTGCAGAAGATTTGTGCACTGGAGAAGATTGTAATTACTTCAGGTAGGTACTTTGTTAAATAAACGCACATTAAGTGCATATTTCAGCATAAACCTACCCCTACCATTTTTTCAGCCTTGAAAAAACAAAATGGTTATTATCACAGACAAGATGGCTGAAGAGAAAAGGATGTACGTATGTTGGCAGATTAAACAAAGAAGGGTAACACTTTATAGTACAGTGTTGCTAGTAATTACAGTTAGTTATGCATAATTACTTGCAACAAATCATAAACCAAAGCACCCAACCCTACAATAAGTACTTGTTGTTGATCATTATTACTCAGTACTTCAATTAATAATTACACTGTAACAAGGACACTGTACAATAAAGTGTAACTAAAAGTATTGAAACCATGTGTCCGTATGATTTAGCAAAGTAAACTCAAAACCAATTTTATAGGACAAGAATTCATCTTTTTGATAAATGCAAATAGCCACATTGTTAATTTTGTATAACTTAACATGCTGTGAATTGCTAAATGCATCATTGCATTAACATGTCTGTCTGTTTATTAATTGTTCTTGTTGCAGTTAGATTTTGAGATTGACAGATGGGTAGTCCCATGCAAATGTTAACCTTATTATAAAAAAATCATAAAGTTTTAACCACAGTGATATATCAGCTGTCAATTTGGTAGAATAGCTATGCAAAGTCTCTGTTAAAGTTTTAACCCTTATAAGTCCCTTGGGGTCAAAATGCCCCCAAGCCACTTTTCTTTAGTTAAAAAAATAGTTCCATCTTCTCAGTGGAATAAGATTTTGTTACTTTTCTACATTATCTGTCAATATTCGTATAAACAAATTATTTGGTCGTTCTGAAGATGTGTAATTTTTTAACAATAGAGGTCCTTGGGGGTCAATATGACCCCAATTGAATTTTTTTTTTGTCAAAAAAATAAAAATAAAAAAATCAATGCATCCAGAGTAAATCTGAAAATTTCCACACAGAAAATAAAGTCTGGTACTAAAGCACAAAAGCAATATAGAAAACATCATGCTCAATCTCTCTCTCTCTCTCTCTCTCTCTTTTTTTTTTTAAATAAAATTTGGCAAAAAAAGCCACAGATGCAGAACAAAGATGGAAAGTTATGGGCTCTAATGCTCACACAGGTTTGTGCAGAAACACACAAAGACAGTAACGCTGTAACACTTACAAACACACAAAGGCACAGGCACACACACAAAATTTACATATAATATGTATACATAAATTCACAAAATGTATCACTAAAGTAGTGATGTGCGCAGTTGGGCACATCCAGTGAAATGAATGGGTCTCTATGGGCCTCCGCTGGTCAAAATGATTTGTTTTTTTCTAACCAGATTCAATACATAACATCTAGATCAATATCTAGAAACAATTTAAATCTAATTTAGATCATAATTTATGTGAATTTTTCATAAAGTTTGTGGTAAAAAGGTACAAAAGTACTTTGGGAAGTAAACAAAAAATATTGATTATTTGTATCATTAAAAATTGTATTTTTGTAATCACTCTTTCAATTTCTGGGGTCATTTTGACCACCAAGGACCCTTAGTGTAAACAGGAAAATTGGGGCTTATAAGGGTTAAAGCCATTTTTATTTATTATTTTGCATAGTTAAGTAAGGGCAAATTTTAGAAGTGTCATGTCCGTAACAGAAATGTCACCTCCATAATGCCTTTTTCTTATCATAAATGCACATACATAAATTAAAATAAATATTATTTGTTCTTTAAAGAGCCATGCCTTCTGCATTTGTTGGGTATTGCTTCTGATTTGTGCATTTTCATTAACATAATCCCTACAAAGTATGTATTCTTTCAAAATGTATGTCCTTTTTTAGTCACATCCATGTTTTCCTGGCTTAAAAAAAACTCTTAAATAGACTGATATTTTTCTGATGTCTGGACTTTAGGAAAATATAAACAGACGGTTCAATATATAGGTAATAAATACATTCTCTGTTAATTCCTGTAAAGCTTTGACTGCCAATGTCACATCCATAATGCTGGAGTTGCTCAGATGTGAATGGATAGATGGAAGCTTTTCCAAATATTTACTGGTAGCCAGACAAGTTTAAAAAAAAAAAAACTGAACTGCAATACTAAGGCACATAAAATATGAATACCAAAACATGAATAATTCTGAGTGATGGGGATTTTTCCTCTTTAAAAAATATCTTAAAAAAACAAGGCACCCAAAAGGCTCAACGATTAGGAAAGTGTATCCTCATATTTTCCTGTCGGTTCAAAGGCCAACAGCACGCTTTGTTTGTGTTTTATAAAAAACAAAAATGTATTCCATCTAAAGAAAAGTCCTTGGCCTTTCTGTATACTTCTGAACTGTGCGGTTGAATTATTATTTGAAATTTCCAGGTTTTACACGCAATACATACTTTGTTGGATGCATATCTTTCAATGCAATGAAACCTTCTGATTCAAATTTATAATAAAAAGTGTCAGTTTCAATGATAACTTCCGAACACTAACAACATAAAATGTTTATATCTTCCTTGATGTGGTGGATACAAGGACAGAGACTGTTTATTGATCTGTTGACCTTTGGAAACAACACTGAAGGATTGCTGATATTCTCGAGCTCAAGAGGCTTTGAAGAGTTTTATTGAATAGTGGTCTGAATCTACTGAGAAAGTTTGTTTACATCTATTCAATTTAAAGGGACTATTCAGAATGTCCAAGAAAAAATGAATGCCTTTGTGGAATGGCTAAGCTTCAATAGACTGTGACAGAACGAACATAGTGTTCTTGTTGCTCAATTGGTAGATGTTGCTTTAGCACCGCTAAAGTTGTGGGTTTCATCCCAGCTACCACACTGTAAGTCACTTTGGATAAGAGTGTCTATCAAAATTATCAAAAGAATAATTCATTCTTCGTCATCATTTCTAAATGATTGTTGTGGTGAGGTGCATTATTTTCTAAAGCTCTTACAGATTACATGAGATTGTGCCAATTGGCGTCCAAAAGGCAGCAAGGTCTGGCTTTTCTGTTTCAGTCTCATCTGACTGTATAACTTTGAAACTAACCATTTTTGTTTTGTCATGAAGCATTGAAAATGTACACTTTAAGAAATAATGTGTTATGTATTTATTTATTTTTACACATTTTTGTGTTATGCTTTTAACACATCATGTGTCATTTCGTGTTGGTGTTAAAATAAAACACAAGCTGTGTTAAAAGCAAGACATAATGTGTTGTTCCAATAATAACACAGAGGTGTATGGTATGCAACAACACATTTAGTGTGTTGTCCCTAAACTAAAACTGATTGTGTTGTTTTTAAAGAGGACATATCAGGAAAATCTGACTTTTTCCATGTTTAAGTGCTATAATTGGGTCCCCAGTGCTTCTATCTACCCAGAAAATATGATTAAGATCAACCCAGTAACTTAGTTTTGATAAACCATTCTCTGCAAGCATGTGAAAAAATAGCTTATTGAAATTTAGCCCCCCCTGTGATGTCAGAAGGGGATAATACCGCCCCTTAATCTGCACTATCCAACCATGACACTGCCATTTAGTGCAGAGATCAGCTCATTTGCATTTTAAAGGACAGCCAAAATGGCACATTTTTGCTCACACCTACAAAGTGTCAATTTTAACATGTTATAATAAATTATCTATGGGGTATTTTGAGCTAAAACTTTTCATACGTACTCTGGGAACACCAAAGATTTATTTGACATCTTTAAAAAGTCTTGTCGAATGTCCCCTTTAAACACATCTGTTTTAAGAGACTTCATGCAGGAACACAGAAAAAATTTATTCATTTAGATATGGGTGATTCTTACGAAATCCAGATTTAGAAGGTGTCCAGCATCAGAATTTTTAAAAAGCCTTGAAGCCAATTTTTTGTTGCACATATAAGATTAAGGTCTGAACTTATAACCATTACTTTTAGAGGATTTAAAAAATATATATTTCCTATAAAATTATTTAAGTTTTTTAAATTATCAAAATGTATTATTACCGCAACATGCTATTACATTAAATATATGCATTTACAAACTCATGTTTCGGTAATGAGAACTAAAAAAGTGTCTAGGTACTATGAAAAACAAAATTTTAACTTTTATCTGGAGAGAAAAAATAAGAACTGCTTACCTGGTAGCCATCTTGAGTGTCACAGTCAATTATGTCCCTTCAAACTATTTTTTTTTTAAATGTTAGTTCTTGAGTGCTTAAGCAATGATTGAAAATTGTTGCGGAGGATGAGAAAATTGGTCTTGGACACATTTATATTCCTTATTATTGTCTCTACATGTACCAATGATCACCAAATACAACATGTTTCTTTACTGTAAATGTTTATAGTATAACATGCACTGAAGCTTTTTATTATTTAGATTTTTTAATTATAAATATTTCCATGTCAAAAAACCCAAATCCAGTTATGGACACGTTGCGGTAATGAAAATTGTCCCCTTAAATGTGAAAAAAAAAAAAACAAAATTGGTTATGTATGATGTTATTTAAAATCATGAGTAAGAGATGTTTGTAACTGTATGCTTCGTATTTTGATACTCTTACTTTGCATTTACATTTTTTTTATCAAAATGTTTCATGACACCCCATAAGTCTAATTTCACGAGAATCACCCAGATGTGTTTGAATTATTGAAACACATAATAGAGGAAAACGTACAACTGTCCATTTCCAAAAGCAGTTGTGGTCACTTTAGGATCCAGAAACATAAAAATAGCCAAATTACTCGCCCTTGTTTTGGTAACAGATGCTGCCAATGAAGATTCTGGAGTATTCCACCCTAAGTGAAACCAGGTGAAGACAGCGATGTGTAAGATTTATGTTGCCCAACATAAACCAGTTCAATTTGACATGGTTTCATAATCATCAATCATTATTACTACCGACATTACCTTCTCAAAGACAGATACAAAATGTTTCTTTAGATTTCACCCTTTGAGACACCAGGACGTGCCCTGGATATATATAGTGCCATGTTTTGTTTCACACAGAACCACAGGTGGGAGGCTTCTAAAACTGAATATATTATGCAAGTGAAAATTCAGTCTGCTCGTGTATGAATGGCAGAAAAAACAGAGATGGCAAGCTCACATACTAACTCGTTTTTATTAATACAGAACTGCATGCTACAGAGACTGTACAGCATTAACATTTATTCATTACAAAAACATGGTTTTTGGGAACCATTTCAAATAAATGGAAAAGAAAACGGAAAATAAAAAAACGAAAACAAAAAAAAATCAAACGAAAATAAAAAGATAAGAGCATAAAATATAACAGGAACATCACAGCCGTTAAGGAAACATTCAAACTATTCATCATTAGCATCTTAATAAACCAGAGAAGAAATCGACGGGTTACAGTTGCGTCATGTCAACTACAATGGCACCGAATGAATGATTCTCTTGCGGGTTTTTTACAGCTTCTTGCAACATCAACATGCCTATTTTTTCTATCTACCTATATGTAGTTGTGTACTTAAAAGTGGCAGTTTGTGTTTTTTTGCATTATTTAATAGTTTTTTACGAACCTCCTAATATACATAATTTGGCCCTTGAGGGTTTATACAGTATGACGTCCGTCTTTTATTAAGTTTAAATTTTATTATTTGACAATCTGCTACCAAACACGTTTGTTATAGCAACATTTAAACTACATACATAGCAATCTATGTAACGTCACAGCAAATTATGGTTGAAAATGAACGAAAAGAAAAACAAACATTTGACAACGAAAGAACCTACAGCGTCTGAAGAGGTGGCGAGGAAATTATCACAAATTTTGGCACGGGAAATCTGTACACGATTCTACAGTCTGGCAGAGATGAGACTGTACAATAGAAAAGAAGGGCTTCAGACTGAAGACATGGAACCCACTGTGCCCGTTTCAAGTTTCCTTTTCACCTATTGTAAAATGGCTTATAGATATGTTTCTAGAAATTAAGTTGTGCATACCTCTGTTCATATTTTTTTGAGTTTTTGCTTTTTTAAAGTTTTTTTTTCTGAGAATCTACACTGTAATTTCGGTTTAGGTGGAATCCTGGTTTTCAGCAAAATAAAGAATAAAGAAATTCATGTCAAAACAATAAAACATTTCAACTTCAAAACCTCCTTGTAAAAATGGATCATTTATATATTTATATATATATATAAGTTGCTTACGTTAAGAAAAAGAATATTTATACAATGTATTAAGAAAACAAAAACGTTTCAAAAAGGGACAACATACAAGATACGACAAGCAATCTCTAAAGCAATAAATACTACTGGTCCTAGCGTTGTGACAGTTTGTACTGAATATGCCAAACCCAACCCCAAAACATCCCTCCAATTGAGTCCACCCACCCCAACCCCGGGTCAACCACCCTCCCCTGGTAAACAACGACAAAAAAGATAAAACAGACAACGCAATGGAACAATGCATATTAACACAATATCCCCCCCTCCCCATATTTCTGTACATTTGAACAAGAACAAGTAACATCACAATTAAAGTTGTTCCTCAGTCGGAGAGGTGTCTCCACGGTCCTTGTGCCCTCTGAGTTTTGGACAGCTGTAAAATGATTGGTTCACAAGCTCGTATTTAATACAAATAATGAAGAAGAACCAACTCTTTGAGAAAAGGGCTCACTGATTCCTCACCTACTTTGTATATCTGTCTTTAAACATGTCTATGTAAAACTACATAACGATTATGTACTTTTGTGTCGTACAGCTGAAAACAAACAAACCAACAAAAAATTTAAATTCATAAAAAATTTGGCAGATTCACAAAGCTATACTCTACAACTTAGTGTATTTTATTATCAATATTTAATCATAATAAATTCATCGTTTTAGATAATGACAGGTCAAATATTGACCAATGAACTTCGATAAAACTAATTTTCAAAGCCATTTCACACAGAAAAACAGAATTAACACGCAACGGAAAAAAGACTTAAGACACGACAGAGACGGAGAAAGTTGTTTAAAAAAAAAAAAAAAACTAGTCTATCGACTTGGTTACGAGCGAAAGGGGCTGTGTCGAGGAGCTGGGTAGCAAAGAGTGGGAATGCAACGCCGATGTGGGCCTAGAGGAGGCGGAGCCTGTGGGTCGAGACGACGACATGTCCGAGGGATCCAAAGAGCCGTTGTGTGCCGGCCCGGATGTTTTGCCCACCCCAGAGTTGTCCAACAGAGATAATGGTGGGGGCGGAGCCATGGAGAGGTGTTGGTGTTGAGAGTGCGAGATCAAGGGGGGTGGTTTCATAGTCAGTGATAGAGGTTGCATTTGTTCAGTTTGTGGCTTGGACTCTTTTGAGGGCAGGGGTGGAGAAATCATGGAGGGAGAGGATGGGGGAGACTCTAGTAAGCTTCCGTCCGAAGAGGGAGGACTGGCACAGCTGCCTTCACCTTGAATGTAGCGAATGCACTTCTTTTTTCTCCTAAAAAAGGGTAAAAAGAGTCGTTTAACCTCCGGGACACAACAGTTTGCACAACAGAGCTCCAACATCCATTTAAATGCACATATCAACTACGCCCGTTATGAACTTTTCGGGTACCGTGCTTAAAATGGATGCTAGAGCTGTATGAGAAAACCCATTGGACAGATAAGGGTATCACACATGCAGAGGACAGTACATTGGAAACGCATGAAGGAAAAGAGGAAAATGAGATGAGGGAAAGAACCAAAATGAGAGGAAGAAGGTGACAAGGTGGACAACCACCGGAGGAAGTCTATTTAACCCCTAAGGACGCTTTCAAAAAGGTGAGGCCTACAGATCTCCCTTTGTTTATCTTCAGCGAAATAGCCAAACTCCGAACAAAGAACTCCACCCTGGTTTTCGCAAACCGCGAGGGGATCCATCCGGTTTAGACATCAGCTTGAATTATTACACTCCTTCTTTTTCCTGTCTTTTTCTTTGCCTTCCTCGAGGGGAAGTTCAGATGGTGGGGTAAGAGGTTACAGAACAAGCGCTACTCTCAGCTTGCCCCTAAGACATGTGTGTGAATGCTCTGCACAGAGGTCGAGGTGCCATGTTTGCATTTCTGCTCGGGTCAGGACCCTCCCTCGTCTGCTACGCCTACGGCCAGCCATTCCAGCCAGCCACGACGGCAAAATCTCACCAGCGCCAAAGCCGGCACGCCGTGAGGTAGGGGTAGAGAGAGGGAGAGACCGAGCAAAAGCGATAGGGTGAGAGAACAAGAGAGGAGGAGAGAGACGAAAACCTCAGTGTACCTTACCCTACCTGACCTGATCGACCTCCCCACAAACTCCCCCCTTCCCAAAAACTCTCTCTATCCTGCCTAAAGGGCAAGTTCAGAAATGCAGCCGAAGCTTGAACAACAAAAATGCAGAGGATGTAATAAAAAGATTTTTATCAAAGATAGGGGGAGCTATAGAGTCGTGGGACATAAACTTGGTAAATTAAGCAGTAACTTTGGTTACTACTAGAGGTTTTATTTGAAAACAAAATCCAGGTAAGGATTGTTTCTTAAGTTATACCCCTGCCTGGCCGTATGCTGTGTAGGTTTCAAACGAAAGTGCGGGTGAAGGAGAAGACATTGAGCGACACAGTCAAGGAAGCAGATACAGACTATGATGAAAGAAAAATGACCAGATTCAAAAACAAAACAAGGGGCATTTTAAAGGGCCTCTCTAAGATACGCTTTATTTATTGTTGTCACTTTGGATAAACGTGTCTGCTAAATGCTTAAAACTTAAATGTTAGGTAAGCGTAACCCACTCTAGGAAATGCAGTCAAAATCAAATGAATAGATGGCAATACTCGATTTTTCTGATACTGCACTTTGTACAGGGTGGTATGGCTACAAAATTATTTGCTTGCATCGAGGAATTCGTTCACTGTGCCAACTGGTGCTAACTGCCTGTCAAACAGCGGCAAATAAGCTAATATCCATTTTTTAACAGCCATATTGATTCTTGGTATCTTCCCATGTTTCTAATCGATTCTTAGGTCTCCGAGGGAATTATCTTTCAGGAAACATAGCTGAGTGGAGTCTTTTAACCTCCCAGCTCTCTAAATCAAGGTGCAATTACCAGCGTTTCTCTCACTTTGCACAGGTTGTTACTGTGAGTAAGAAGAGGTGCTGATGATTGGTAAAATTTGGGCTACACACATCCAGTTAGGGAACAAATAAACACTAGTTGAATGGGAATAAAATGGGTTTGGCGAGTACAAATTTACGGGCTATTTTGATGATAATTTCATTTATCAATAAAAAAGAAAAATGTCAACTGAGCGCTCAAAAACATTTTGAAGGGATAGTTCACCCAAAAATGACTGTCATCATTTACTCACGCTCATGTTGTTACAAACATGTTTAAATTTCTTTGTTCTGATGAACACAAAGGGAGATATTTTGAGAAATGTTTGTAACCAAACTGATCACAGGCCGCATTGACCAGAGGCGGACACTACTTAACTATTTTTACTTTCTACATAAAAGTACATTTTTAAGTATTTGTATTTTATCAGCGTATTTTATACATTCCAAAGCATATTATCATAATTTTTACTCCACTACATTTCATAATTTCAAGTTTTTTATTTATATTTAATATTTAAGTACACTAAACATCAAGTATTTTTTTAGTTTTACTTAAGTAAGAAGTAAAAGTAAACCATTTTTATGTAATTAGGTATTAAATCAATTTTAATATGCAATATTAAAGGAATACACAGTATGATTCCATGCTTTAGAATGTATTAAACATTTTTTAGTAAAGTAAAGTAAATTTTTCCCAAGACAAACACTCTGATAAAGCACAGATGCTTGGAAATTTTACTTAAAATACTCAAGTAGTGCCCGCCTCTGCCATTGACATCCATAGTAGGAAAAAAGAATAATATGGCCAATGGGTCCACTGATCTGTTTAGTTACAAACTTTCCCTTAAATTATCTTAATTTGTGTTCATTGGAACAAAGAAATGTATACAGGTCTGTAACAAAATGAGAGTGCGTAAATGAAGACAGAATTTTCATTTTAGGATGAACGATCCCTTTAACAGTCTTATTGTCAGATGTAAAGTACTGTAAGGACACGTTCCTGCTCTTGAGCTCACTAAACAAAAAATTTGACAACCACAACTTTGGAGTTAAACAATGCCAATTATAAAGAGAAAAATAAAATCAAAAGGATCTCTTGACAGAAATGCAATATAATATACCTAACTATATTATCAGTGGTGTATACAGACCTTATATAATAAACTTCATTGTTTTTATTACCTTAGAATAAGTCGTTTTTATCTACATACGCCGTTGGTCCTATTACATGAAAGTCACCGCCACATTTTTACAGTAGCCCTAAACAGACAAACTGCTCTACAGAGTGAATTTCGTCCCTACGCTGTCTCAGACGACGACATTTTTGTCCCGTAGCAGCTACTGTAGGTTGGTTACCACTACTAGATCACACTTTTAAGATTTGCAAGTTTTCTCCATTCACCCGCCACTGGCTAATATGGCCAAACTGGATTCACATAGACTTTAAGATTAGTAGATGAGACTAGAATAAGGGTGCGACTTTCAGGAAATCCGGATTTCTACACTAGCAAAGATAATGAAAAGAAAAACAGTATTTAAATATAGTGGGGCAAATAGAAATGGAGCAAGTGTGAAGAGACAATATCAACACAGAGCAGCACGATATCTGATGTCCATGATGAAGTAAGGTTGAAGACAAGCATGACACAGAAAAGGGTATTACTTAGCAGAAACAAATACCTACCATCAACATATTCCCAATTCAAAGACTGCTTGTATTAGAACAGAAAGACAAGAGGTTGGGACTGAATAAAGGGTTATAAGAGAGAAGTGGAGAAGGAAGGAAGGAAGGAGAAGGGGAAGAAAAAAGAGAGGGCGGATGAGACGACATTACCCCAACCTTGCCCTCGACAAATCAAGTGGCCACATTACACAATTCTTTCAGAAGGGAAGAAGCAGCAAAGTACAAAAAAGCAAGAAAAAGTCTGTTCCTTGGGCAGAAAAAACTTGAATAATTAAATATACTTTACTTAGAAACAATATATTTCAATGCTATATATTAAAGTGTATGTTTTGAATTTGTAACAGTAGTGCCTTTTTACTTTTTCTGCCCCAGGATTTTTGTTTCTCAGGTCATAAAGTGACAGATCAAATTTTGTACACATATAAACTGGAAAGTCTTCAAAGATTGGAGGAAAACAGTGCATGTCGAGAGAGAAAATACGATTTTTATAATCATCATCGTCATTTTACGCTCTCCCCAAAACTGGGGCTGGGAATATACCTGCAGGGTTTGCACCATAAACCCAGCTGGTCAAGCCCGAACAAGGCACGACACTTCTTAGGGGTATTTGCATCTGTTATCCATAGAGGAACATAAAAACACAACAAAAAAAGAAAAAAAAGCACGTCATTGGACACAAACAGGCATGGTGCTAGAGCAAAGGATTCAGCCGTGGACAGTGGTACCTTGCCTCTCCCAAAAACTTACCGTGACCGGCCCATCTCAACCCTCCAGGCCACACCCCTGCCCATATACAGAGGGAGTATAACCCCGCCTCCTACTCATTAACTCTGCCTCTTTGAATTTACCTCTTGAATGAACGATTGCATTGACTGCACACTTGGGTATCATTTCTCCATGCACACGAACACTCACACAAAAACACAAAAATTGGTCTGGTAAGGAAAACCCCCAATCCCCTAGATTTGCAGATAAGCGTTTGATTGGCAGAGGAAGGCGTGGTGTGGAGAGGTAGCAAGGTTGAGAGAGCCAAAGAAACAGGAAGAAGGTACCAACGAGAGGATTCCCCAGCTGTCATCTGCTCTAGCACACCTGCCGGCACACCAGATACACACCTGCATGGCCCACACCAGTTATTCTGCTGGTCGAGCCCGAAGCGTGCGCGACACTTCTTTGGGGCGCTCAGATCTGATGCGATGAAGAGAGGAAGAGGAAGCCAGCAAATTTTGAAAAGAGAGCGAAAAGAAAGATCAATTGAATCCAATGAAACTTGAGGGGCTCTATAAAGTCTATTACTATCATTTGGTTAAAAAACTTAAAAAATAATGGCATCGTTTGTGCAGTATGCCTTTACAATAACGACTGCCATATTTGTTAGTAAAACAAATCAAAAACCAAACAGATGAATAGAAAAGCACAAAATGCATGCCTTTAATAAACGAGACTCGTAATGAATAAATGCTTGATTGTTAAAAAGGATGAAGCAGATATGGGTACATTATCTGCTATTCTAGGCTATGGGAGGGGGTAAGTACAGGTTGTTGAGGTAGCAGTATCTGGGAGGAGCTACAGCAAGGAGGCGGAGCATTCATTCAAGCCAGGCTCACATTCATCCACCTCTCACAAGCATCCACCTTTAATCAGTTTAAATTACATGAATGCACACGGCAGGTGGGATGGGTGTTGAGGTGGGTGAAGGTGGGCCAGAAGCGAAGAAGACCAAGCTGTGAGCAGACAGGGCAGAGCCCACTCTCATGCTGGGGGCGAGCAGGTACAGGGGCAGTAGATTAAGGAGGTTTACCCTGATACCAAAATAGTCTCTGGTTATTCTTAGCATGAAGTCTTTATTATAAATAGACTGCAGCTGCATGCTTGGTGTTGATATTTGTACACATCAGGGGATGACTTTTAAAACAGAAGCATCTTTTGATGAAACTGTAATGTATAATGAAAAATGGAGCAAAGGAAACTGAAAAGGAGCTGGCATACTTGGATAAAGCGAAATGAAGCAATTTAATCTTGAATTGAATTACTTAAAGCAAGTAAACACGTTCATTATATAATTATGTATTTGATATACTGCACAAACACATAAATAAATACATAGAGAAGGGGAATAAAAGCAAGTTAGTAATTTAAGACTCAAAATGACATTAGCACCTGTAATCGGTGGAAGTGAAAGGCAAGGGTTTGGAAAATATTCTCTGTGTTCTGGAAAAAAAAGAACAAGATACAAAAGCCTTCATAAGGGTTTCCATAATGGAGAGAAACCGCCAAAACAATCTGCAATCGTCCTGGACAATATCTCACAAAGTATAATCATAAGACACAAGTACGGTCAATAAAATCAATGTAATAAGCAAACCTCCTTAATTTTCAAAACATTCAAACACAACATGAAAAGCATGCAGCAGGCACAGCCCAAAGTCACGGCCACTTTGGAGACAAATCAAGCACAGACGCACACTTCTAGCAGTCAGTCACAAGGGTGATTAACCCACACTCACAAAACATACATATCACAGTACTATAAATGCTGGAGGGGGGCTGGATAGCTGGTGGGAGGGGGGGGGGGGTCATGCATATTCAATGTTATTAATGCTCAACATGGGGCAAGGGGAGGGCAGGGGGATAACAAGCAGTCTGTCGTGTAAATATTGCATTGGCTAGCATAGCTATATACAAAATGAGGCAGGCACAAAAAAAAAGATGAGAAAAAAGACTGGACTTTCATCTTTGAGATGTCACATGTGTGACAGATGATGGGTCTGCTCTAATATGAGATATAATTGCAGCTCACTTACCAGTGCCCTCTCCCGCCTGCTTTTCCCTTTTTCTCTTCTTCTTTTTCCCCTGATGGTTATCCGCCAAAAAGAGAGAAACAATCAGGAACCTTAGTTATTATATTGCAGAAGAGGCCGATACATGAAATGAACAAAAAAACGCAACATTTTGAGCCTGAAGCTTTCGATTGTCACAGCCGAACTTATTTTTCTCTTCGTCCTGTTTCGTTCCGGCTTTTGTTTCTTTTCATTGCAAAATGATTGGAAGCTCTCGAGGTTTCTTTGAGTGGGTTTGTTTACTTGAGGGGAAAGCGAGTTGTCCTTCTCGAAAACGCTGCGTTCGTATGGCTACGGCATTCTTAGCGCTGCTGTTGATTGTGGTGAGTTCGAGGTCGAAACGTTAAGGGGTTTCCTCACTGGATAAAAAACCTCTTCGCCCCCGTGTCTGCCGGCGGTCAGGCTGCAAGGAGAGCTGACAGGCTGGGCGGTTTGTCAAAACCCTCTGCTCGGGCGAAACGGTAAACGGCGCGCTCGTATCCCATTTCTGGCGGAGGAGAGAGATGTCCTCTTTCATCAAAGCTGCGAGACGTTTAGGCCCTGTGGTTATTTAATTACCCTGATCTGAGCTCGCCTTTCTCTTTTTAGGTGAACCGGTGGAATACTAATGAAAGAAGTGGAAGTTCCCAACAGATCTGACTACGCTGAAGCGGTTCAAAGAAGCTATGCAACCCTGCACAAACTGGTTTAAGGAATTTGGGGGCACTGGTCAGCTGGTAAGGTTTTTGAGATCCATCAGAGCCACATACGGTACACATTTCATCCATGAATTTTTATGCTCCATGAAACTGATGTGTAACCCTTGGGGAAGGAACTTATTGAAAACTTAAAAACTTACATAGTTATCTCGTGCCGACCAGCCGGGGTAGAGCTGCATGTGAAGCTGTCGTTCTTTCCTGGCAAGCTCGTAGTATTTGGCCTGTTCCTCTCGGGACAGAGCGTGCCACTGCACACACAAACACAAGCATGCACATTAAAACAGCGGCCATCACTGAGAAACAAGCCACTGATATTTTAGGCTCCAAGAGCGGTCAAACCGACATGTTTAAGTTTCCCCTTCCCCTCGGTGTCTCCCGTCGCTGTTTTACTACAGAACATTTTTGCTATATTACAATTATACAAAAATAGAAAAGTGAATAAGCAGTGTTTGTCCACCGCTGACAACACTGCAATCTGTGGTTTGAGAAGTTTAGACGGCCTACTGATGCTATGCATAATGCTGTGGCCTGCAGTGTGTGTATGTCTATACTGTGAGTGCCAAATCTTAAAATATGCATTTAAGACATCTAATAATATCAACAAGTGTCGTTATTATTGAATCTTAGTACGAAAACCGCCATGTCTATGAGAAGTTCTCAGTAATATAGCATCAAAGGTTTGTGTGTGTACAGTGTATTTGTAAGGGCTACATTACATAGAGACTTCTGAAATGCTCCTTACAGTTTTAAATGGGACAAATCATCATTTGTTGTTTCCAGAAAAGTTACAACGAGAATAACTCACCCGTCGGCCCAGGATCTGGTTAATTGCCGCGCTCTCTTTCAGTGTGCATTCTGCTACGACTTTAGCTCTCATCTCTTTCATATATAACATAAACGCATTCAGAGGTTTCTTTATGTGGGGCTGTTTCTTCTTCTCTTCCTCCTTTTTCGCATCTTGATGTTTCCTGCCAACAGGAAAAGGAAACCGAGTTAAACAGGTACACGTCTTGCTTTAGATGGTCACTAAAAACGTCCAACTTACATTTACACAATTGGCAGATGCTATATATTTACATTTATACATGTGTTTCCTGGGACTGCTAATGCAATGTGCACTTAACAAATGGATTGACCAATCTTAAGATTCAAGAAAAGACAGACTTACGAGCTGTTGAGTGATCCGATGTCACTGTGAGAGGACTCCTGCTTGACGTTGGGCGTGACGATGGCTGGGTGAGGGATCCCTGTGGTGTGCAAACTGTGGTGGGGTGGCACCATGTGTGGAGGAAACCTGGAGGAGAGAAGACTGTGTAAATCGTCAGAGTGGTCACGGTGAAATGATGGATGGAAACACACATATAAAAGCAGAACAATGAGCTACAGACTTTTAAAGTACAGTATCATCACAGTGGCTATAAAAGCATAAAGCAATAGCAAGCTAATACATTTCAGTGGGAGCTGTCAGTGGGACAGTACCCTTCTGAAAGGTCCTAATATGTAACATTTAGGTATAGATACCCTACTGAAAAATCCAGCTATGACCAGCATAAACTGCTTGGTTTTAGCTGGTATTGCTGGTATAGCAAGCTGGTCTAGTTGTGTTTTGGTTGCTTTTTAGGAAGACCAGCTGACCCGCCAGGTTGACCAGCTTTGCCATTCTGGAAGGACCAGCTTAAACCAGCTACTGCCACCATAAACCAGCTACCAGCTTATGCTGGTCTTAGCTGGATTTTTTAGTAGGGTATGTATACATTTAGTACCAATATGCACCTCTGAGGTACTAATATGAACTCATTAGGTGTAAAGGTAGATGTTTTGAAAGGGCACCGCCCCAGTGACAGCTAGGGGCCATATTTTGACAATTTTTCTGACATTGCGGGACACCGAAAAAAACTGTACATGACAAATCTAGGGAAAACATACAAAGGCATTCGCAATTTTAGTTGCATAATGTGACATTTACAAATGAAATATTTACTGGGAAACATTTTTTTTCTATTACAATAATGTACATAGATGATTTGTACACATTAAACCAGACATATTTAGTCAATTTAGATTCTATTAAGATTTGATGCTGTCTTTAAAGGGATAGTTTACCAAAAATGTTGTTACAAACTTCTAAACATTTCTTTGTTCCGATGAACACGAAGGAAGATATTTTGAGAAATTTTGTAACCAAACCGATCATGAAACCATTAACTCATTCGCCGCCAACCTTTTTTTTTTTTATTGCCCGCCAGCATTTTTTGTTTGTTTTTGTCAGCAATTTTCAACAAAATGCATTCCAGAAAGATTTTCTTCTAAAAATATGTAAACATACAAATATATCAAATGAAAGAACAGACCCTCTGCTTTCAAACAAACAAACAAACAAAACGGGAAAAAGTTTCATCCTATCTATATATTTTTTCTTTGCTTAGAAATTCTTAAAGGTATAGAGGAGGATTTTCTCAAATTTTAGAAAAGAACCGCCTTCTCCACTTTAAAAAAAAATGCAACTGCGCAACACTCCTGATTGACAACTAGGAGGACCAATAGTCTTGATGATCCACCCAGAAAAAGAAAATCCTCCGCAATACCTTTAAATATGGGTATTTTTCTTTAAAAAGATTTTTTAGCAAAAAGCTGAAACAATTGCATTTTGGTGAAGGAATTTTGCTAGAGATCAGATTCAGAACGATTATCAAAACATAAACAGAGTTTAAAATTAGTAAAAAAAATTAGTTTTTTTATAAATTGGGAAGTGCTCTATCTAGTGGTACACTCTGGTGGTATACTCGCGGTATTACAGATTAACATAATACCTTATCAGAAATGCTTTTTATGCAAATATTTTCTCCTAATTAAAGAGATCAATGGCGGGGAAAGAGTTAACTCCTATAGTAGGAATAAAATACTATGAAAGTAAATGGATTCCTTAAAATATCTTCCTTCGTGTTCATCAGAACAAAGAAATTATACATGTTGAGTAAATGATGACAGAATGTTAATTTTTAGGTGAACTATGGCTTTAATAACATTATTTCTCATTTAAAATAGTACTTTTGAACGGCGTTTTCATTCTTTAACCATGAATTTTAGGGTGGTCATTTTCTTCTCTATTTTCCTTATCATTTTACCAAATACAGTAAAACCCCCCACCCGACTGATAAAATACAAAAATTCATCTCTTGGTTTAGTATCAAAACGTATGAAAGCAAAATAAATTCCTGAGAGTACAAATGATGTGCCTGTGTGTTGGTTGTACACAAATGTAAAAGAAAGAAAGGAGAATGATGAAAAAAGAAAAAGGAATAATTCTTTTTTCAAACAGCTCATTATCCGCATGAGTGTGGCTATATGGCTCGGAGCCAGAATATAATGATGAGCGTAAACTCGCAAGGAACAACTAGTTTCTCTTGGAGGCTCTCTCTGGGGACTGTGTTTCCCCCCAATCTCTCTTCTCCACTATTCTCTCTTCCCCTTCATCCCTGACACATTTGTGTTTGTGCCATGTCATCCGGGCCGCCCGCCCGCTCTCTTCTACTGTGGGGGGAACGGTGTTGAGGCTGCAGTGGCGTAATCATTTTCCCCCACCTTTCTCTCCCTGTCTTTCCGTCCTTGCATACTTGTTAAAATTTCGTCCGTTACCGTCCCATCGGTGCCGCCCCACCCGTGCTGCTGTTGCCATGGCGAGGCCCAGATTATGGTTTAAACATGACGGCCGTCTCTTTGAAGCATGGGGAATCATCGAGCTCATCAGCGCGCAGCGGAGCCCGCCACCAATTTAGCCCCGCTGAGGAACAGGCGCACGAGAGAGAGATAGGTGTACCGAGAAGGGCCCCTGCAGGGTCCAATGTCTCAATCTTCCACGCCATCCTAGTGTCAGCGAGCGGCATTTAATTGGCAATCGGAGCGATGGTCTCGGAGCCTGTTTAATGTATAATGACCCCGCTGGTGTGCTCTGTGTCTTTCTCTTCCGGAAAAAAAGAAGGGATGGAGCGAAGGTAGGTTTGGAGAAACATATCAAAGGGCAGTCACGGGGAAAGGGGTCCTACACTTCCTCCCCCTGTCACCAGGGACGGGTGCTACACCTGTACGGCTCTAACCCCATTATCAAAATAATGTAGCTCATTTGTTGGACCCAAGTACGCGCTGCACGTGCTCTGAGATGTATTTTTAAGAGGCTCAGGTGCTACCTGGGTGAAAAGTAGATCTTTACATGAAGCCCTTTGTTGTAACTGCATAATAAATGTTGGCAGATAGTGCCATCAGAACCATAACTGTGCTGGTTTTTGTGCTCGGCTGTGTTATAACTGTGTTCCCGCTCTCCAATTATGTGTCCTTTAGGGCTATCACGATTTTGAAATAAGGCTAACGGTTAATTGTTTAATAAATCATGACGGTTATGATCAAACATTGCCTTTTTAGGGCTTTGATGACTATTAATTGTCTGTTTTATCGTTTTGACATTTAATAATTATTTTGATACCGTCTCATTTATACACATGCTGCAGCTCCCCCTTGTGGTTTTTAAAGAGATGTGCAATCATTGCGGTGATCTGAAATAATTGCAATGAGGTCAAACAATCGCGATGAGATGATTATTTAATCATTGTGACACCCCTAGTGTCATTACTACATTAATCTACTCGCAAACCATGGGTCAAGTTAATTTAAACCCAACAGTTGGGCTTGCCTTGTCTATATAGTTTTTTTTACCTATTTGTCTACACAAATGTAGGGGTCACCATCCACTGACTGTGCAGATCTTGGTATGACTTCCTCTTTTTCCAGAAAAGGCATAAACACAATTAAGGAAACCTTTTCCTTGTCCTCGTTATTTTTCACGAGAGGTCGGTGACAGCGGAGTGAACGGCCGGCGAGAGCCCACTGCTGGTTTTGACACAAACATGCTAAAGCACCTTCTCTCCGCAGAGACACAAGACCACCACTTATTAATCTATGCTAATTCAATTACGGATTATCAGAACGCATTAGCTCTTCCCCGGCACATCACCAATCCCCCTAGCCCCCATTCAGAAGATTCAATTAGCCTGCACTGGAAATAGGATGATCACAATATAAAGGCCTCATTACGGCACAATCAGCTGTCACTTAAGTGAAGGTCCAGTGCCGGAGCGGGAGGGGCTGCAGACGTGCACAGGCGCCTGACAGCGGAGCAGGCAGAATGCGCTTATTTGAGGCCTTGGCAGCGGACAAATGACTTCTCTATGCACACACAGTAAAGGCTGTTGGTGTCAAAGCGTTGGATTCAAAGCCAGCTGTTGAGAGTTTAAAAAAAGCCCTGTGGTCATACTGTATGCAGAGCAGCTGTGAATATACTCTGATCTTCTTTGCGAAAAGTAAATATTATGTAAGAGAGCTGCTATGTTTGGCCAGTACATATAAAAATGTGATGGATACAGATGGAGCAGAACAAATTTGTGAATATTGTTCATACAACAAATCTTGCACTAGCTACTGTAGTTTTACATGAGACATACTTGGGCCTTTTTAATCAAATGTGAGCATCAGTGTGCAACAAAATTATCGCATAAATCACATTTAACGCTACAAAATGATTTGTTCAGAAATGCTTGGCTGTGTGATGAAAGTATAGCAGAATGGTTCGACAACTTGTTAAAGGGCATTTCTATGAGTTTGATGCTGAAGCTCGATGGGTATCTGCAAGGCTTTTCTCCCTAAATGTCCTTAAACCCAAGCCATGTTTCTTTAGGTCCTCAAACCAAATCTGTCTGGCTCACATTTATCCATCAATGTCATCTGTTTGTAGCTCACCAGGCCTCCAGAGCTGCGTTTCCGATCATTGTGCAATTAAACAAGAGTTTGTCCCTGTCTGGAGATGAAGCAGGCTGGGATGAAGCTGGTCTCCATTTCTCAAAACTATAAACCAGACGTTGTCTGGCTAGCCTCACCGCCCCCATCATCATCATCATCACCACATACATTATCATTGAGATTATGAGACTAACATGGCTTGGGAAGGGGAAAGTCAATACAAAAGAAGGTGACCACCCAATTTTAAAGCTATCATTGCTTATCTCTTCTGTTTTTAAATATGAGTGCTAATAGATTTGTCATGTACAGCAAACACCTCCCATTTCTCACATAACATGATAAATGGTCACATGGGAGCAATCGCAGTGACCGTTAAAGCAAACATGCCCACATATCCCCCCAACACACACAGCCATTAAAGTGCTCCTCTGGGTATATTTGTGACACTTGAATCGGACCCCAATGGCCACACAAATCTCTCGCTCAAAGTCCAACGACAGTCTCCTGAATCCGTTCCACTTTAGAGAGATTTATTTCCTTCTCTTTATGCTGTGGTGGCAAAACCATGGCTAAGACATTCACAGTCTCGGTTATCCTTCAGCATTCAGCTGTGGTAAATGTTCTTCAGGGGCCTCATTATAAAATGATAACAATAATTAATATTTGAATACACAGCGGATCGCAGGGGACTGTCTTTTTGAACAGTGAGGAGAGAGCCGTCTTTCCTTAAGGGAAAAGTTTGACACGCCATTGCATTCTCGGCGAGTTTGCCATCCCAGGGCTCAACTCACCTTGACATGGACGCATTGACAGTGAGGGCAGTCGGGTAGGGGTGTCTGAAACCTCCCGTTGTGATTGGGTAAACTGGTTGACCTTGCCTAGGAAAAGAAGAAAGGAGAAGAGGTAAAGGAAAAGGACGAAAAAGCGTTCTCTATGCAGGCGGCTTTATTCTCATTTGATCAGAACAAAAATCTAGGGGATTGCAGAGCGCGGATCAAAGCCGAGCAAACTCTGAACAATTTGAATGCCACAAATCTGATAGGAATGGCTAATTAAATTTCATAACCCCGTGCTTGGTGTCGATGGAGACCCGTCTCCCTGAGCTGAAACTAGGTGTTTTGTTGTGCTAATTAAAGACGAAGCACCGGCCCCTTTAATGGAGCCATCACGCTAATTGAGGTCTACACATCCAAAGACAAACAATAATGAATGTAAATTTATACCAAAATAAAGTGCGGGAAATCAAAGGGCTGCGGCTGTGCTTGGGGCCGCTCTCTCGGTATTTAGATCGCGGTGAGAAAACATTAAATTAACAGAGCTTAATTTGTAGCCTTTTGTCATATTAACAAGTGTTGACAAGAGTTACCAAGGGAGAGCCCCCGTGTGGAATTGTGGGTAAAATACTGGCAATCACAGTTCATTACTCTAATTGGACAATACAGAGACACGCAAAATAGCATTTGCCACAAAGAGGCAATTTAGAGTTTAGGGAATGAAGAAAGCCATGGGTGCATTGCTGTGGGCCCCAGCGGTGCATTTTTTTTATGTATAAAAATGTAAAGAGGTTAACAGTTTGCTTTTAAAATGCATCTGAGATGCTTAAAGGCCCACAGCAAGATATACAGTAGTGGACAGAGACCTGGTGAATGTAAAATTCATGAAGACACACTGTGACATTTGTGACCCTGGACCACAAAATAAGTGTATATTTTGAAATTGAGATTTATACATAATCCAAAAGTAAAAAAAAAGATTTCCATAGATGTATGGTTTGGACAATATTGCAGATACACAATGATTTAAAAATCTAGAATCTGAGGGTGAAAAAAATCTAAATATTAGGAAAATCGCATTAAAGGTTCAAAGTCCGAATGAAGTCTTTCGAAACGCAGATTACTAATTAAAATGTTTGTTTTAGCACTCTCTACTGGCTTACCACTGTTATGACCTCGTGTACTGAATGGGGATACATAAAACCCAAACATAAATGGGAAATTTCCAAAGAGCAGAGAGAAAAAAAAGAGGAAATTTGTATGCCAATTTTCGATAATTTTGACTCATGCAATAAAAAAAATTCTACAAATATCCCCGTGTGACTTACAACTGATTTTGTGGTCCAGGGTCACATTTATAAAATGCACAATGACTAGCTTTTTAAATATAAAAATTGGACATTTTTGGGGATCCACAGGTTTAAGATAACATTGAAAATCGGTCTTGCAATCATGCTGATCCAAGATAACATGAATCATCATACTGTCCACAAACTTGTGGAGTCTGAGCCAGTTCGAGCTATGTCAACAAAGCAAACAGAGGGGCATACACTCCTAAAAATAAAGGACCTCACTTTATATTAGGGATGCACCGATAGGATTTTTTGGGCCGATACCGATTTAAACAGACAACTTCTGGCCGATACCGATGCCGATATTAAACACTTGTATACAATACTATACAGTTGGTCTATTAGCTAGTTTATTTCTGAATCAAATTATTTTTACTGAACATGGATTGGATCTAATTAACATTCAACTGACCAACATAATTAAGAGAGGCACAAATTAAGCTAAAACAAATATAATAAGACAACGTGACAACCTTCAAAGGTGGTTTTTGCTATTCAGCATTTATTTTATTAACAACATTAACTAATTTTTTACATATAATGGATTTCTTTATGCAGTTAATTAATAAACAATCGGTATCGGCCTTTCTCGTGCTATTGCCGATATGCAGATGGTTTCAAATTCATCAAAAATCTGCCGATAAATATCGGCGGCCGATACATCGGTGCATCACTACTTTATATCCAACAATACCTTTATATAACAGCACAACAATCATCAAAAGCACATAATGATGCAACTCACAAAGACAACAAAGAAGAAATAAAATTGGGCTACTTACTGTGGTACTAACCATCCTAGCGGATGGGGTATCTGGCCTACAGTGCCAGGTGACAGAGGGTAATAGGGAGATATATCTGAAGGATGTGGGGGCCTTGGAATTCCTGCAAGAAAGAAGGAAAAGTGCGATAGAGGTGAGAATTGTTTCTGCACTTGTCCTGGCATCGAAATTCCCAGATGAAGTATAAGTGTTAAATTTATCCTTTGTGAAATACGCAATTGAACAAAGTCAACATCATAGGTTGAGCTCACATGCACGGTTCTGAACCACACGTTCTGATCAAAGCTTGCGCGATGTTGTATTGCACACGGGGGAGAGCGGAAAATACAGAGCCCTGTCACATTAGTCAATCAAATAACAATGGGCGATAATTGAGGTTCACAAGTCAACAACACTAATGCCATGGCATGTGTTGAAAGAGGCAAAGACATTAACTGAAGTTGAAGTGCAGGCACAGTCACGATGATTTTGGAGTTCAATTATCTTTGTTATCAACATTGCACAAGCAAGCCTAATGTTTACAAAAAGAGTAGGAATAAGAGTTGTCCTTGTCCTAAATAATCAGATATGACAAGTGACATGCACATTTGTGTCCTTTTTGGAAACCTTATTGGTAGCTGCACATAAGGCAGCACAAAAATCATAGGTTTGATTTCCAGAGAACAAACATACTGATAAAATATATACCTTGAATGCGGATAAAAGTCTCGACCAAATGCATAAATATAAATGTAGCTAACCACTTACGAATGGGCATAACTGACATAACTGCACTTTCTCCTTACGTGGTTCATTAAGCAATTTTGTACATTTCACATACTATAATATAAAATCTTTGTAAATACACTAATGTTAAATGTCTTAAAGAAAGTGTAAATATTTCTTCTCAATATTGCTGTGCAGAATGAAAAAGAAAAACATGCCGCCACAACAAACTGCCAATGCATACAGCGCTCTTAATATGATTTGTTAATTAATTAAACTCTAAACTCAATTAAGCGACCCCATTAGGCAGCACATTAAACAGTCTCTGAGTCCTTAAATAGGCCCTTAGCGCTGAAATCTGTTATGAGAGAACCAAATGCCCCTTCAAAATTCAACGTTCGATTTGTGGAAAGCTTTGAAGAGCAGCCTTGTGGCCGTGTAGCGATGCTAAGAAGAAAAAGCTTGTGATAATCCCATTCTAAGCATGCCACTAAAATTACATTTACATTATATTACGCCAGTACAAAATTGAACCAACTGATGAAAAGTCAATTTGAGTTTCCTGCAAAACGTCGGCGAGCTGGCCCCTCGTACGATTTTTATTTATAAAGAGCTAGACCCTATTATTGTCTAATTCATAAAGGGGTGGAAATTGCTTAGAAATCAAGAAACCTCACTTGTATCCTGCAGTTAAGTAATAAAAGGTGAGGTTTCCTTTCCCCCAGGCATCTCTTCCAAAAGTCAAGTGTCTTCATGGGCTTAACCGACCCGGGTCAACAACTCCATCTCGACATACACACAACGGGAGAAGCACAACCTTGGCCAAGTGCCTGAGATAAGTTAAAAACACTCTGATGCATCCTGCCAGATAGCTTTGATGCAGTAACCTAACCAGGCCTTGAATTTCATTCTGCCTAATTCATGAATGTAAAACAAGCTGCGCACACACGTACCTGTTTTGGGGTCCACGTCTCCCTGTAGATGTGGAGGGGGGTTCCCGGGTGTGAAGTGCTCATTGCTGTAGGTAATCAGAGGCGTGAGAGGGTGCACATGGTGAGGGTGCTGTACCACGGGGACCTTATTAGACTGAAAAGAAAGAGAGAGGTGGAGAAGGGGTTGGAGGAAGAGAGGAAAGGAGGTGTTAATGTATGTTTGGGATAAGCTTTATTTCAATTACGCATTCATCTCAATTCTACATAATATCAAGACCATCAAAAACCACAAAGAAATTCTCTGAATACTGTGGTTTGTAATTAAAAACAAATGCCACAGGATATTCATTAAAATGGTCACTGGATACACAAAAGGACCTTGTGCTGGTTTGCTCCCCTAACCCAAAGCTGCACCCAAAGCATTGCTTTCACAATTACAAATTAAACAAAATGACAGTCAATCCGAACACAAACCGGCCTTGCTTCTCCATACCCTCACCCTCCCCTTTTTTTGGATTACCCACATCTCACGCTCCCAACCCTACCTCCCTCTGCTCTTCCTTCGGGGTCTGGTTTTGGAAAGGGTTTGCATTATAAAAGATAGAAGAGGTGGGGGGAAGAAAATCCATTTTTGTATTTTGGTCAAATTGGTTTTAGCTATGTAATCTGCTCTTTGTGCTCTAAAGTGGCACAGGCCTTATTTTCAATTACCCAAGATTACAGCTGAGCAGAGGGGTGCTGATGCATAGCCTGGCATTAGTGTATTCCCAGTACACGCGACCTAACCAGATTACAGCCGTGCTGAAGATTTGACAGGGCTTGCCACACACTGAACAGGATTTGCTTCTATTATTTTTTTTAATCCACTGGATTCCCTACCCCGTAGACGTGGCATAAATTGCACGAGAACTGAACCGACTGACAGGAAGATTAAAATGACACCTCGAGTTGTTTGGATGCATGCGAGTTTACCCCCCTCAGAGTAAAGCATGGCATCCACATGTCTGAAGCATGTTTAGGATGTCCCATAAAAAACAGCATGGTACAATGGTTGTAAAGGCCAATGCATGGTTTATAAAAGCAGAGGTGAGCTATAATTGCCAAGGCTAAGCTATATGAGCATTTGGCTACACCAAGGTTGACTGAAGGCCCGGTCGGAGAGGTTGGAAGGCCCCAAAACCAAGAGAGAGAATAGATAGCAAGGGGCACATTCCCAATGAAAGATTAATGAACTGAACAGAGCTGCTTGGGGAAAGAAAGGGGCTCTAGGGACGTATTCGGGGCCCCTGAGAGCACACTGCAAAGACAGAAAGAAAAATGATGTGAGGCCACAAAGAAAGAAAAACTTAAGTTAAAAAGTAGGAAGGGAAATGTATAAAATTGCATTTACAAGAAAACTTTGTCATAAGAAATACAGAGGGCGATGATGACAGCTGCCAAACACAGCTGACTCTTTTGCCATTAAGGGAACAGTGAGCCCCTCCAACACCCCTCCGCACCGCATGCTACCCCTATAACCTCCCTCTCAGTAATGATGTGAAAGAATGTTGTCAATTCTCTCTGCGCTGAAAGGCTTTAGTAGCCATTTAAATGAGTTCTTTTGTCCAGGACCCCTCCATTGAGAGACGGCTCCAAATGGCTGTCCACTGCAGCCACATGCACCGAGAGACAAGCCAAGTGATTTACATCACAGTCACCGGACCCACAGACTTCCATTCACAGCATCACAAATAATAGTCGGGGGAGCTCAGCACGGTACCGCGGCACAGTAGCGGTGGTTCTGCCAGCGCTCTACCTGAACGAGTAAAACCGGTTGATTTAAAGAGCTACTGTAGGAATACAAATTACCATACATATGCTGTTTACATAAAAACATCTATTAAATGACCTGTGTTTATGCCGTATAAGACACCTTTGTACATGGTTAATCACTTCTATCACCGTACAAAAACACATTCTTCAAATCATTTCCTTTCTAAGTGCCATTCAAGTCCATTAAGTCTTCAATCTTAAGAAAAGCCTTACAATAAATCAGGCTCTATTGACCTTGCTGCTATTGTACAATAGCCTTAGTCTCTTCCTCCAGACACTGCTAATTGTCTTCAGCGACCCAGAGGGGTGAGGACCACCTACATGCACCCGCGCAGCCACGGACAACCGCATGCCGCCGGGCGCTAACAATCGCAGAATAAGCGTTCTTTAAAACCTTACTTCACTGAGATTGGAGACTGACACATGGAGGTCCATAGAGACGCACAATAAACCCACACAAGGAACATAAAGAAAATATGTGGGCGTCTTTTCTGTCCTATTATCTGTAAAGAAAGTGGGCTACTTCCTGTTTAGACGTTCACCGATGCCTCCCACCACAACCACCACCACGACTGGACAAAGACGAAGGGCTAAAGACAAAACCAAGAAACCATTATAGGTTATCTTCTAAGAAAATGTGGCAATTTGAAATAATAACTCTGACTCATTTTGGAAAATGTAAAGAAAGTATATTATACTGAGTGAGTCTGTGGACAAGCATACCATCTTCTATCCTCTGTCTGACCATTGAGAATGCTTGGGGTCGTGACCCCTAATGGTGGTCTTACAAAAGCCTGGCCTGTTGTAATGGAGAGACCCTGCAGAGGTCTGTTTGTCTTGGGAGAGCGTGTCACAATTGCTTGGATGCAGTGTCCATCAAATCCTGTCTGTCAATCTTTCTTAAACATAGATGCACACACAGGTTTACCTAACCATCTACATGGGGCACTTTTATAATAGTTATTATGATAATAGTTATTAATTGTGACCTTACTGGGTCAATATTATCACAGAATGATCTTTACATTATGTAGGATGCTTTTATGTAGAAAACCATTTGTGATTTTTCCAAGCTTTCAATGCAAAGGCCTTACGGGAAAATTCTGTCATGCATTTAGGCTAAATTAAATCTCAAACCACAAAAGTAAAAAAGCTATACTTGGTAATTCAGTGGAAGGCACAAGAATAAAGAGAGAAACTGTAATACACAGTGTTGGACGAGACCCCACAGCAGCAGGAAAAAGCTGTTGGCGCTGCACTTCCGCTTGGTGGCACCTTGCAGAGCAATTTAAAGACAAAATGTGAAGGTGGCGACCTTGTGGCCCCCCGAGGGCCTGAGCGCTTCTCTCCGCTTTACGGCATGATATGATGAGTTGTCACTGGAGCTTGTGGGCTCTAATGAGCTGTAGTGGGGCTGGGGGGAGACGCAGGGGGTGTGACATCCTTGTGATGGATAGAGGGGCTCTCAGGCCTGCGAAATTCCAGAGCAAGCAAAAAAGCTGCCAAGGACTTGAACTCCAAAAGTGTACGTGCCAATGGCTCGCATCCAAGCGCAGTGGACACAATGCGGAAAACATCTACACACTTGTGTGCACGCCTCGGATGCATCGGAATGTTCAAATGAGCAAGAATAGATGCAGGCACATCCACGATGCACTTGAAACGGGACAGAAAACTTCAAAGGAATGTGAAACTATGATGATGTCACCGTCTTAATAACAACCCTCGCCTGCACGCCCCTTACATGCACAAAATAGATGCAGAACTATGATTTTACATTAAGTTTGAAAATATAAATAGCAATAGCATTCAATGCACTGGAAAAAAATATAAATTAAAAATATTATAAGTCAAAATATTGATTCAAATGGATTAAAGTATTCCCGTGTTTATTATTTCATAAATGCAAGGCTCTCACATCTGACCCTGACTTCCTTTACTTTCATACATGTATACATTTTAATAAGCAGTTAATTTTTAGCAATTTAAATATAAGCTTAACTAAGAAAATGCATACCGACAATTTACATTTTCATGCCGTTTTAAGAGCTTACAACTTTAATGCTTATTAAGGCCTCAGATCCCAATTTTAAATATGAATGATATCTATTTAGGTTTTCCACAACGGTGTAAATAACGATAAATGCATTGCATTTGCATTGTATTGCATGAATAAAATATAAAAATATAAATATAAAACAACTAACAATAGTTATGGTATATTCACGTAGCGTATACATTATGACTTCACTTCCCTTTCAAACACTCATCAAAAAATCATCAGACACTTACTGCTTTAGAAAAGACTCTTCTAAGGCACACTTTCACATAACTGTACCTCTTATGAGACACACACACATTAAAACACATCTGAGAGAGTACATCTATCCAAAAGAGCATTTATCACTACACACAAAATCCTGCCACTGAATAAACTACTCAAGAAAACTAAAGACACAGTCCAACGCTGAGCACTTACCCAGGCATTAAGACTGAATTGCCAGCAGCCAACCTGCTGTAGGAAAGACAACCCAGAGGCCAAAGCACCAGCCTTCCCTCCACCTTCCTCCAGCCCCAGTGAAAGGCCTTCTCTCGGGTACATGAGCACCGACGCGGCCCTCCCCTGTTCTGCCTCCACCTTTCACTCCGGCCAACGAATAAGACTTTTTCCTTTTTTCCTCCTCTCCTGGTTTCTTTTCAACCTTTGCTTCTTTCCCAAAACCGCTATTGTGTTTGAGCGAGTGCATGTGTGTGTCCCGCACCAGAAGTTTATGCGTGCGCCATTGTTCCCGTGCTGTGTTTTGTTTGAAGCGGGTCTCTGCGTCTCAGGACGTCCGGCCGGGCCTGTTCTCCGCAGATGGATAATCACGCATTTCTATGCTCCACGATGACTAGCTGGTCCGACTCAAAAGTATTGCGTTTTAAAAAGATGAAGATAAATCTCGGTTGATAAGCTATCAGAGCTGCGGAAACATCTACCCACGAGCCAATAACGTGAAAAAGCTAGAAAAAAGCCTTATTACCGAGCTATCATAGCATGTGAAGGTGTCTGTCCATGTTTGTGTGTGTGTGTATGTGTGTGTGTGTGTGGGTTCTGCAGCGCCTGCAGGATGCCCAAAGACGAACTAGCAGCTTGAAAAGCCTTGGCTACAACAAGGTAAAGCGAAGTGAAGGAGACAGAGAGGGAGAGAGATAGAGAGAGACAAAAAAGAACAAGAGAAAACAACATCCACAAAGGGAGGGCAAGATCTGCACATTGTGGCAAGCAGTCACTTAGCTATGTGATTCCGACAGTCCCCTCTCTAAGCTCACCGGACGGGGGAGGACGGAGGAAAAAAGGAAGAGAGGTATTTGTTTGACATTGACGTGACATCAATGTGGGGTCTCGTTTCTATTGTTTTATTCTTCTCTATTCTTAAAAAGAATAAAGCACATCCTTAACAAAACTCTTCTGGCCTCGCTCGGACAAAAACACAGCAACACAGGCCTCGGGTGCATATACCTTACAATCTGTTGATTTTCCTTTTCTGTATATTTTTCCTTTAAATTTACTTTGTTTTAAATGAGTACTGATAGTTTACATTTTTTTTTAAGGAAATAAGGAAATGAAGGGAAATAAAATGAAACTGAAGGACATTAAAAAATGTAACTTTTTACATCATTCTGCAAACATTTTTATATTATAAATGTTGTTTTTAAGTGAACACAATTATTACAAATTTTATAATTTTTAATGCATTGTCAATAATTAAAAAGCAACTGTTTTTGTATTATTTTAAATGAATTATTTTAAATATTTATAAATGCAGTTTTTTCCTACAAATAATTTTTTTTATTTCATGCAATGCTGTCAGAATTTAAATTTTTGGCATTTGCTAATTTTGACATTTACCACACAACACTTTTTTTTGAAAAGTAAGATACTTCCTAAACATTTTGATACATGTTATTTCAGCGCTCAAATTTTCCCTTCCTCTTTCCTCGCTGTGTTCCGGCTGCCATCCTTCGGCCCTAAATGCCAAAACAAACCCTGGGAATGTTCTGTACAAGATTTGCACAAAAGCCGGTCTGACAAGTAAAAGAGCCCCAGCAACGTGGCAGCTAATTGCCTTCCCTCCCTCTATTCAGGCGGGCCGCCACGCTCCCACGACCCCCCTACTCTTACACGTGCAATTTCTTAAGTAAACCAGCCGTCCGGCCGCTGCTGACCGAAAGCCCGCAATCACCTGCTATAATGACAACAGCCTGAACTCAGACACAACCATATTGTTAAGCTAAAATTTACAATTATTATAACTGCCTTCGAATAAGTGTAAAAAAAGGGAAAAATGTAAAGAAAATTTTAGAGTACAGCTTTATGCAGGGGAATTTAAATATATTAAAATTGTATTACTATAATGAGTATAAAAACTATTTAAGAGCAATAAAAACTAATTTCACTTATTTACCGGGACAAATAATTATTAATAAATTTATTTAACTGCTGCAAATTTTTTAACTGAATTTATTTCCAAAAGTAATGAAAAAACAAAAATATATCTATATATATATATAATGGATTATAATAATAATAATAATAAGATTGACATATATTTAACAGATCAATTATATAAGAATGATAAAAAGATTTAGACAGAATAATATATAAATTCTGAATAAAATGTATTAATAATACATCCATTATAGACATAATGATTTTTTAAAATGATAAATGTTTTCGTTAAATTATATCTACTAAAAAAAAACAATGCACAAATAAAATAATTTTTTTAATGTCTTTAAATGAATTTATTGTCAAGGTCTTAAATATTATTATTACCATTTCACTTGTTAAATATTCTTTTAATAATCTTAAATATTATAGATTCTTTAAATATTTTAATACAATCAAAATAACAATTTAAAATATAACAAAACCATAAATAATTCTTTGCTTTACAAAAACCTAAGAAAGACTGTCAAACAATATCATAAACTCAACACCCTTTCATTATCAAATCTTGTCAACCTGTCAGTTAACAACTTAAGTGATATAAATTGCAAAATGTCAGACACTTACACACAAACAAGACAAAATCCAAAGTAGCTGCCAAAATACCCCAAACAAGCCTCAACAGATACAAATCAAAATAAGAAGAATAATACAACATGAAGTGTAAAATCTTACCATTTAAATAGGCTCTATATGGAATTAGGTCCTGATGCTGCTCTGTTCCTGGTTAAAACAAGCATGCTGGCACTCGCCGTAGCACTTTGACTACAACAAGATGCACATCACTGTGTCGTCCACTAATCCACTGGAGGGCAGCACCACATCTACTGCAGCCCTCCAGCCCTGATTGTCTGAGCCGATAACACGAAATACCAAAATACGCCGGGTGCGCACTCACTCCCCAACCCACAGCCCGGATGCTGGCCACCATCAGCAAGGTCCTAGGAGCATCCCTGCCGCCCGAACCCGGACTGGCTGCTCTCCTTTAGCCATTGACCAAATTAAAAGAGCCCCTCTCTCTGTGCGTGTCTCTCTCTCCTTCCCTGCTCATCTTCATATCCTCTTTATTAAGCTCTTTTGAGAACATCTCTTTCTTTGATAAGTTGAAAGAACAACAAAAAGAGAGAAAGAAAAGAGCGAGAGGCATTGCGTTCCCTTCTTCGCTTTCCGCGGCTTGGCAAACATAAAGGTACTCGAGGGTCTGTAAGAGTTGCCCTAACTTGGCTAAACTCAAGCAGCAGGGTGTCTCTCATCGTGTCAGTAATCCCCATTGCCACGCTCCATTCACAGTGTCGGTGAAAATAAAACAGAAAAATAAAAAAGTGCAGGAGGAGACAAGGAGCGAGTAATCCGATCCGAACGGGGAGAGCCGTGGCAAGCTGCGGCCACTACACCACCCAACCCCACAGTCCTGACCGTAGAGCCGGGGGAAACTCAGAAAAACAAGCGACCGGAGATGGATGAAAGCGTAAGAAAAATTAAAAGATGGCTCTGACATTTATAAATGAAAGAGGTACTTGGCAAGACACCGAGCTTTTCAACTTGCAAGAGATTTCAATCATCTTTTCAAAAGCTGCACTTAAAAAGTGCCAAAGCAAAACCGCAAACAATCCTTGAATAGTGACCGCTTAACAAAACTAAATAAAACAAGCTACGCTGCTTTTCTGGAAGTCGAGCAATAGCAAAAATTAAGCACGGCCAAATGATGGCTTGAAGTGAGGAGGCTCACTCTTAAAGCCATGATCCGACCATACACCAAACCACCGCTGTGAGCCTTTAAACCATAGCAGGAAAAAATCACTATTGATCTTCAAATGGCGATAATTGAAAAGATCAAAAAAGATTAAACAAAATCAAGAATGTGCTGACTTACCATCTTAGTTCCTTCTTCCGTTGCAACTTTTTGTTAAAAAAAAGAAAAAGGAAAATATTTGCTCAAAGATACAGCATCGGAGAGGTGTCAAATTTGTGTGGCACCCTCTTGATCGTATTACTTCCACAGTCTTGGCTTCCAATGCGTCTGAACTTTTTTCCTTTTCTCTTTTATTTTGTTTGTGGTACCTAGCCCCCTTTTTCTGCTTAAGACTTAAAAAGCTTTCAGCTCTGTAAACCAGCACAAATTATCTTGCCACCTTGCGCAGCTCTGATGCTTTGGCCGCTAACTTTGGAAAGCCCTTTACCACTGCATCAAAATTAGCATTGTCAAAGCAGTTAATGAATATTAATATTGTATTTGTCATTGGAGCTGGCCCGTTGCTGAACTCCAAGTCATCCATCAGGGACGAGATTAAGCACACAATTATTTCTGACTGACAGGGACCAAATCTGTGAGATTTTTTCCCCCAACAATTTAAAGAAAAAGGAGCAATATCATCTTAAGGTGCCTCCCAGGGACAAGAGACTCAATTAATATGCTTTTAATGAAACAAGATTTTTTACTGCATGTGCAGAAAAAAAATTATTTATACTTTTGTAGATTTTTTTTTAAAGATACCACTTCACAAATTTCTAACGCAGCTGTCTTATTTTGATTCATGCCTTCCTTTTTTCACCCATTTTTATTTATTTTTTTACACATATATATATATTTTAATACACCTAGGAAAGAACCTGCAATAAACACAACCAGCATAATCAATTTACAACTGAAATTTGAGATCATCATTATTATAATTGAACAGCATGTTCTAGTGCTTTCCGTGGTGCTTTGGATTCGCAGAGCCGGTACCCAAGACCACACAGACAGCTCAGAAAACCTTCATTTATCACAGTTAAATCCCAGCACCACATTGCCAATAAAACAGCCAACATCAAACACTAAAAGAACCAACAAATATTTTGACAGGAATTTTAACAAGAGAGAGAGAGAGAGAGAAAATCTTTAAAATAAAATTCTCATCAAAATCATCCTTACCATCATTTATTTTAAATAAATTAAATAAGAAAAATTCAATTTAATGCAGATAAGTTCTTATTTTATGATCCATAATAATTGTCCTTGTATTAAAATAAAGACAAACTTGAATCTTAAATGCATTGTATTATTACAAAACAAGGGTTTAACATTACAATCAGTGATATTAAAGCAAATCTCTTTTCCAGTCTTTTTGTGTCGTTCTGCATAGTTTTTTTTTATATAGAAAACACAACAAAAAACAACGATTTAATCCAGAACAATGTATCCATCACATTCTTTTCTCCCTTTTCATTTAAAAAACAAAATAAAACGGATTTCAATGGGGACTGTAAAATGACAGATGCAAGCACACAAATGCTGCTGGGTTGGTGTTTTAGTGTGGGCTCGGGTCAAGCTGTGGGCTCACGATGGTGCGGCCGGCGACCGCTGACCATTCGTCAGCCCCTTAATACCATTAGCAATCCTTAGATGAACATTTTAAATTGAGCTTTTGTTCTGGGTTGCTGCTCGGACCCTTCTAGCCAAGGGTGGTCCACGCATCAACGTTTCTCTGACAAAAAATAAAATAAGAAAAGCCGCTTAATGCTTTTTTGCCATTTTCTTTTAACATTTAAAAGCCGGCGCTGTTGTTATCCGTGCATTATTTTATTTTTTCGTTCTCTTTATTTTATATTTTTATTTTATTTATATTATATGTTCTTTACCAAAATCAATAATTGGGTATCATTTCAATTTAAGTTTCTTAAAAGATATTTACATTTACATTCAGATAACAGGGTTTGCTCAATCTCACACATTTAAAAAAATGCAATTTTAAAAATGAGCATACTGTTATATTATATTTATATATACATTTAAATTTAATATAATTTAATAACATCAAATGTATACATATATGTATTTAAAAAAGCAATGGCACATAAACTAATTTCACTGGATTATTGGCTTTATGTTGAGTCTAAATAAAAAAATATATATTAAAAAACAAAAACGAAATAATTAATTATTAAGAATCCCCCCTCTCCAAAAAATAACACTTAGGATCACAAACATCTATTAATAAAAGCTCAGCACAACATCCACAACGGTCCACAATATCCAACATCCAGATTCATAAAACAGTGTGCAGAGATTAAAAAATGCAGCACTTGAAAATGCGATGTTTGCATGAATCAATGTCAAGTAGAGAAGAACGGGCAGAGATGAAAAGACGGCGTGTCTTAATGCGCATCTAGAGAGCGGCGGAAGAAGGTGTGTGCGTGTGTGTGTGTGTGTGAAGGAGAAAGAGCAACGGCGAGATGCGGAGAGGGAGCCGCTGTGAGCCCGAGAGTGTCGACCCAGCACGATCACATCAGCGCCGGTATCAAATTAACTCTCAGACTTTGAAACTTATTGATCTGCTATTAAGACACTGGTGAACTTGATGAAGCGAGTGCTGTAGGTGATGCGGTGGCTTCAAAGTCTCGTGCAAGCCACATAAAGCAACCTGCTTTGATCAAAGCCAGAGAGGCAGCTTCAGAGGAACCCCCGGTTCCACTAGTAGCCGATCCGCTTATACGGACCCCTGGTCCAGTGTCTCCTCAACCCTCGGCCTCACCAGAACAACCACCACTACATACCCTAACCTGCTGAATTAAAGCAAAATGCACAGTGCTTTTCTGAACCCACAACAGCCTCTCATGACATGACAGGTGAACGTACACAGCTTGGGTCTGAATGCAATAATTCTAACTAAATTACAAAAGATTCTGCTGTCTACTGCTTATAATGTTTAAGCAGTGTTTACAATTTGCAAAATAATAAACTAAAAAGGGACAGTTTTAAAAAAAAACACACACCAGTATCATTGTATAATAAAATATGCACCCTTTGGCAAATCTTCACATCTAACTTGCGCTCCGAAGATCATCCACGTCTCTTTTCGTGCCACTGGGTGGAGATAGCAGTTAATATTACCATTTCACTTGATAACCATTAGCCAACATTGACATGAATATAATGCAGGGAAAAGATGTTTCAAATATCATTTTGTGGAAAAAAATAAACAAATTTTTTTTTGTGTCCATTTTAAATTGATTTCAATAAGCTCTTTTATAAATATAACGGGAATAAAAAGCTCAGGTTTGTGCACAAGTTTTCCTTTGGCCCTGAGGGTTTGCCTAAAATAAACATTAAATATTAACAAGTAAATTAATCACTGGAAAGACGGTGTTTGTACTCTGGCTCCAAATCTTAAGAGGACCGTGTCTTGGCTGGGACTGCTAACACTAAGCTGTGCCTGTAATTAAAAGCCTAAACAGGAGCTATTTAAATGTTTGCTACGTGTTTCTTTTTCCATCTCTGCATTAATTTATTTAGTTAAGAGAGAAATCTAAGAGGACGAGTTAAGCAATTCAGCAGAAGATGACATTGGGTTTACACAGCACGGCGGTGGGACATGACAGCTCGCACGAAGCAGAAATAGTATTCTGACAATTGGTTTGATGGTTGTTTTATTTCAACAAAAAAAAAATGTTTTTATGTCTTCAATAAATATATGCATGCATGTTTTATCAAGCACAATAACGACAGATTCAATTTAATGAAATTGTTTTATATTTCAGATTTCATTTAAGGCTGTCACGGTTATGAAATTTGGCTGACAGTTAATAGTCTAATAAATTTTATTTCTTTAACATTTAATTCTCATACTTTTTTGTTTGTTTATGAAATAATTTTCACACATTTTTGTGATTATTCAAATTAAATATTTTGCAATGTTTACCTGGCAGTAAATATTAATACACATAACACATATTTTAAAGTAATCTTATAATGTCTCATTAATACAGCCGCTGCAGCTCCCCCTTGTGTTTTTTAGAGAGATGTGCAATCATTGCGGTGATCTGAAATGATTATTTAATCATTGTGACAGCCCTTATTTCATTTTAATTTAACACGTCAAATCACGTTTTGTTTTGTTTTGTGTGTGTGTTGATATAGGTATGCATTGAAAGAGAAACATTATCTGTATTTAAATCTGCTGTGAACCAATGTCATATAGCCCTAAAAAAAAAAAAAAAAAAATTCAGAATTCAGAAAGCAAAAATGCCTACGGCGCACATATCATTTTTAACCCACTTGCAATATCTAACTAAAAGTCATCACTTCCATTGTGACAAAAAGAAAAAATACATAAGGGGTGATTATGATGGGGGGAAGAGAAGCAGCAGACGAAGGAGAAAGAGAGAAGAAAAAAGGAAAAAAAGAGTCCTGTGCCACAAGCATATATAAGAGAACTTTCACCAATTAGTGAAGAGAAACAGGAGAGGGAGCTGCCGCAGAGATGGTGCTCAAAGAGCCAGGCCTTGCGGCGAAGCTGTCATGTCGGCAGGATTGATCAACAGGCCTGCTATTTCTAATGGCATGTTGTCATGAGGCTGCAGCCATGGGGAGCCACCTGCCTCTCTCCTTGTAGACAGCAAAATATATGTGTGTGTGTGTGAGAGAGATAGAGAAATAGTGTGTATGTGAGGAGAGGGGGTTTGGGTGTTTGTGTCTGTTGTGGGAGCGGGTGGGGGGGGGTCCGACACCGTACTTTTACTTCAACTAACAATTTGAGAAAAAAAATCGTACTCTTTCGACACCCTCCCCACCCATCAGCTGTTGACGTGACAGGTGCAATGCTCTTTTCTTTAAGCCCAGACCTCCAACACAAAGCACTAGCTACGGAAATACGGCGCACGAGCGTCCGCAACACATTTTACGAATCTAAAATGGGGAGGGTTTAATGGCAAAATGTTAACGTAGAAGCTTCACATCAGCTAGCTAATACGTTATATATCTGATTATATTTTGTACGTAATGCTTTCGGAAAAATTTGCGAGGGGCAGCGACAAGCAGCTGTCCTTCATTTCGACTTTCCGCTGGCACAGAACTGTGCTGTCTTGCTAACGATGAAAAGTCAAATAAAAGTTACAGAACTTTCGAGTTCAAGGTAGCGCTAGCCATTTTGAGTGTATGTCACGTACAGGTAACCTTTTATCGGGTCCGCCTCTGGTCTCATCAGTCGATGAAATTCTCTGCCCGCGGCGGTGGCTTAGCCGAGGGACACCGACCAATAGAAAAATATTTCATTGTGTTAGCATTTCAAATGCCGAGTGAAGCGCGGGGGGCGAGGAGGGCCGAGAAAAGCACTAACCGATCATTGCCAGCGGAATTAATTGGCTATTCCGAGAATAATGTCGCTTACTGTGGGTCCTTGGAGGGCTGTATGCTAGCAGAGACTGCGATTTTTTTTGTGTGTGTTCGGTGGCTTCAAAAAGGGACCGCTTGGGGGTACTGGCCGCATTAGGGTTTTAGCTCATTCCCCTAAAGGGCGGGAATAAAATAATCAGAACCAGTGAACCGAACTCAGCTAATCCGCACCCTAATTAAAAACACAGAACCCCATTACACCTAGCCATATTGCCAATTGACGACTAAAAGTTTTCGAAAGCTAAAATTAAGAGTATGTTCGTAATTTCTTATGGATAAAATGTAACAAATAAAATGGTTGGAAGCACGCTGAACAATGGTTTCCTTTCGGCTTTTTGCCCGCGTTCGATAAATGGCTAAAGATGGAGCCACCGTGGTGGCGCTTCAATCCCTTTATTCAAGGGGATTTGAATTTAAGCTCTTTTTCACATCGGCCAAGCATATGCATTGACCCTAACTGATATCAGTTCATCTCTAAGACATATCTTTATCTAACCTTTATAAAGCTCTGTGCCTTTTCAAACTCAAAACAGCATTAAGAATAAGTATTGTCCGGAGCGCGAGGGTTTCCCTGGGAGACAATTCATTTGAATTGTTGGGCCTGGTTTGGGGCAGGAGCCTTCGCGATGGACAGCTGTTTATGCAGACCAGTAGAGTATAGGGAGATAAACAAACCGCAAATAAAAAGAAAAAAACAGCCATCCCAAATGTTCTGTATCTTTCCACATTGAGCACACTAGGCTGCGGCTGGTGTCGATTTCATCCCATTCGAAGATGTATAGGCGAAGGCAGCAGGCCTCTATTATACGAATTTACTTTGCTCATTGTGAATTCCGTCAACGAAGTCAATCTTATTAACTTCCGCGCTGGTTCACACATGACATTTTCTTCAATTTTCTCGCCGACATCAAAAACATCAATTAGCAGCTCGAAAATAGGAAGGAACGAATGACAGACTACGATAACACGGACTTATTTGAAGCTAAGAGTAAATCTATTCTCCGGTTTCTGAATGTGTTCATTACCGTTTTCAAAGAAGACCTCCAAATAGCAAAGAAATTAAATTTATCTCCAAAAAATGTCCAGATTTTTTTTCTAATCCTGTGTCTGTTTTCCGCCCCCAGTGGGCGACACAAAGCGTAATGGTGTTGCATTTTTCGGTCTCATTATAAGAGATCACAATGCAGAACATATGGCACTTTGCTGAGAAAATGAAAACATTTAAATTAAAAAATTGCACAAATATATACAAGTATATACACAAGTATATTCATGCTCTTTGTCATCCTCATTGATCAGTTTCCTCTTATATCTCAAAATTCAAAGACATATGATCTTGCACATTAATAAATTGAGCTTACTTTCTTTCTGTAAATAAAAAGCATGTAACTCAATAAACTTCTGATGGCAACCTTTAAGTAAAAGGTTATTTTTTGCTGAACCATTTGCTCCAAACATTACAACGCTGCTTCCCCGTGCTTAAGTTACATCTCCACGGGAGTGAACACAAGCAACTTCAGTGGCCCTGGAGAAACACTCCGATGGAGAGCAGCATGTGAGAAGAGTAGCGGGATCACGTTCCTCCGGCCCATTGATTTCTGATCTTTTGACATTATTTAGCTGCTTCCTATTTTCTCGGCTGTCTGTTTTTTTCACGTCATGAAAGACAGCGATGTCCAAACAAGCGACGGTCGGGATATCTACTATCTGTCAAAGGATTGGGCTCTTCCCGGCACTGGAACAGTGGAGAGCACTGACATAGTACCGAGAATTGCTGAGATGAAAATATCACTCTTTATAATGGGGCCTAATCAGATTTCGGAGGCCATTTGCCTTCTAGCAAACGGTAGATGTGTGTCGCGGTGCTGGAGCGGTGTAACCTATACAGATCCCGTGCTCCTTGTCCCTTCTCTATGCAAAGGTTACATTTATCAAATGACCGGTCACCAAAGAGGACAGATTAGTGTCTAAAAGTATAGCTTTCAAAGAAAACGGTGAAGGGGGTGAATGAAACAACTATGGGCAAGAAAAATCTTTTTAATAAATCTATTGTTTGTTTTACACATCAACATCAATGTCCTATTTTCAGTTTGCCCCCAGAGAAAGTATCTCATTAGGAATTCATCTCAATGTCATAAATATGCCAAAATACTGCATTTAAAAGAGTTTCTTTTAAAATCTTACAAGATCAAATGATCTGAGCTGTGCTACTCATGTTAATTACTTAGCTACATAGTTAGTAGGTTAACAATTGTCTCATTTGTATCTGAGAACTCAACAAAGTCTCCTAAGCTATTAACATTTTCCTCTGGGTTTCCAATATTAAGACATTAGACAACCACTCTTTAAACCCTTTAAATTGAATTGCTATGGAAATCTGCTTTGCTTTTCATGCAAGAATTATTCTTATGCCTTTAACATTAACTGGACCTTTGTGCAAAACACACACATTCACAAAAACAAACCTTACATTAAAAATCTTCAAATGTCATTAACCCATTAAATAATTAATTTTAATAACAAGCGCCGGAGAAACGTCTCAATTTGGTCAAACCACAGAAGTAGGCTTTAGAAATTATAGGCCGACATCTAAATAATCAAAACAGTGACAGTAATGTCCTCCATTCTGACACTAATGGACTTTCAATGAGGTTAAAAATAAAATGAAAATTTTTTTTGGATCAAGTGTCCACGAAATGTCTTTCATTGCAACCTCGAATGAGATTTGTGTAAGGTCCTTCAGGAAAATGACCCTTGGTTAAATCCAGCCTAAACCGACATGGTGCAAGTCGTCGTGTCTTTTGCAATCTGTAAATACTCCAACTTACTATGGTGTAACAAAAATACAAAAGCATTTTGAGCCTTGACAGTCATGTGCCAAAGCATTTTTTATAAAAGCAAAATGAGTATGTCACAAATAAGTATAAGAGCAATCATCCGTTCTCTCATGAAGTAAACATTTACTCACAGTACCAGCAGTGCATTCAAAAACAACATCCTGGCCGTACATCCTACTCTCATTTAGTCATCTATTAGCAATTTACTCATCTCTTCACTAATTTAACCTTAAACAATCAGCGATTCTTTTCTAATAACACAATTTTTAGTTAATTTTCACACGTTAAAACTACACTTTGCATCTACCTTTCCAATTACTTTTAGAGTTTGGGATTTGCAAATTTGCTTTCATGTCCTATGTTGGCAGATAAGTCTGCGCTCCTGGCCATGAAAGCAGCTTTTTAATGAGCTGTACTGAGGTTAATTGGTTCGCTAAGATCCCCGAGTCATGTGTCTCAATATGAAATTAAGCTATTTCCTGGAGTTTCTCTGACTTATTTAATTAAAAACACTTCAGCCCAATTTTCATTTCCCACAGTATGCAGAGACTGGTGCAATGCATTTGGATTGGGAACTCTTGCGATGGGATGTTTTTTTTCACTGTTTGAATAAGCATTTATTAGTCGAGGACAATTAACCCGGAGTATGCAGCAAATACGATTAGCATATCAGGCTATAGGAGGATATCTCTGTAACTGTGGCACTTGATGTTACTCTGCGTGCTGTCGTTTAAATTTTTTTTTTATATTTTTATTAAATTCTCTCCATCCACTATTGTCAATACACACCAAATAAATGCTCTATTCAGTAAATAGTACAGTGACGTGATATGCAATATGAAGTTTAATTACAGGGTTACAGGTAACATGCTGCTGGATTATTGTGAGAAAAATAATAATTCAATGCATGTGAATATGTCATATATAATATGTAATAATAATAAAAATGTAGTAGTAATTAACATTGTCAATATGAGTATAAAAATGAATAATAATAATAACAATAAAAATGTAAAAATGTAGTAGTAATCAATATTGTCAATATGAGTATTAAAATGAATAATAATAATAATAACAATAGTAATACTAAGTGATGTGTATGTCAGGATGTTGTGGTGTTTTATATTGTTTGTTTTTTTCTTGTTTGATGGTCATCTTTCCTAATAACTGGATAGTGTCATATAAGCCCATGTGGGCTGGGCACCTATGAGTGCATGACACTTAAATAAAATACAATCAATCAATCAAACTAATAATAATAATAATAATAATAATTATTGTATATATATATATATATATATATTTATTTTTATATATATATATATATATATATATATACAATAATAATTATTATTATTATTGTCAAATATAAGTATTAAAATGAATAATAATAATAATAACAGTAATACTAATACTAATAATAATAATTATTATTATTATTGTATATATATATATATATATATATATATATATATATATATATATATATATATATATATATATATATTTATGTATATATATATATATATATATATATATATATATATATATATATATATATATATATATATATATATATATATATATATATATATATATTTTTTTTTTTTTTTTTTTAGATATTTTGTTTAACCAGAAATCCAGCAAATTCTAGTTGCGTTAGCAGAAATATTTACTTATTATTGGTGAAGACTTAAGGTGAATCTGGCCATATAAGAGTCCTTGTAATTAACAATAGGTTGAAAGTGTTAAGATGCCTCTTGCTGCCACGGTTCAATTCTCCTGACAGAGTAATTACGGTGCTGCTCAATAGCCGGCCATTTCACTAAAAACTAATTCAATCCATCTTCATTTCCTCAGCTCCGCCCCTCCGATTGATTGATAGTCATCATTAGACGATGACAAAACACTGACTTGAGCGTGCAGAAGGAAATGTGATAATTCCTGAACCGCTGAAGGATGCGATCAGGCACACACGCGGTCACCTGTCTAGCTCATATATTACAGCAGGATTCTGGACCGATAGGTGGAGCAGAGCGGGAGTTACGGGTCACCGGCTGGAGCGAGCTGGGAGAGCTCGGGCAGACACACGCAAATACCGCTGTGTACTCGGTCATAAACACACACTGCTTGTCTTACACAGTGACCCCCCTCACACCAGACGCTAACGTTCTCCAACAGATCCTTTTATAGCTGCGTAGATCATTTAAAACCCTTCATACACACACACACACGCCGAGCAGTCGCTTTCAAACACTAACCACAAACCACTGATTAACAGAGTTGTCTGCTTCACTATATTTTAAGTCTATGGCTATATTCTGACCCAGTCGGGCTATATATCTTAATTATGTGTTCTGTTTTTCCCTCCAGAGGGAAGGCGAGGGCCCCGGCACAGCTTTATGGGTCCTCCTTAAATGAAAGCCTTGCAAACTTATGGTTTGCATCCAAGATTACACACCTCGCTTTATAATACACTTGAAGAAATCTTCCTTAAAGCCAAAGTGTGCAATTTCTGCACCGCCAGTGATGAAATATTGCAAAAATAATGACACACTGAACACTCTCACACTTAAGCTTTAAGAAAATGTTCAATGACCCGTTGGCCAATCAAAGCCTGATTCTCATTATCTCAAACTCGCAGAAGTGAATGTGCATTTCTATGGCAGATGGAGTTATTGTTGGCAAATCTTGATAACAGACGGTGGACACTCGGCGGTGACGCGCTGCCGGCGGGGTGCTGCGGTTGGGTGGCACAGCCGATCGAACAGCTAAAGAAACATGGTGGTCTCACAGTGATTATCTCAGTCTCCTCTCCTCTGGCACCCGGTTTCGGGGTCAGCGGTGCTACTGAAACACGGCTGGCCTTGCCATTTCAATGATTGAATTTGGTCTGGATCTCTCAATCAATTGTGTGCAGTGACCCCCGAGAGCCCCCACGAGAATGCCCGGCCGCACCTTGCGAACAGGGGAACGTCTGTACGCAATAAACACACAAACACATTCACGGATACACATGCGGACACACTACTGAGTGCGCTCACTAGTGAGCCGATGACCCCAGACGGACGCTCACAGCATGGACAGACACTTCACAAAGAATGAATTGATAGCACGCTGTTTATTTGTTTTATAGTCCAGTTTAAGAAAGCATGCTAGGTTGCACAGGACACAGCCGGTTATTGGGATCTGTTGTGGTTTACTGTACTGTACAGCTTCACCACCATGACCAAAACACCTGAATAATCATTAAAAAAAATTACAATATATTTTGCTTAGTTTGCTGTCAGTTTACAGGTAAAACAGAAAAGTTGGGAGCCTTTTTCGTTGGAACATGTCTGTTGTATATGTATACAATTATATTTGACTTTTGAGATATTATTTTTAAATATTTTTTATTTTTAAAAAACAAATTATCGGGGGCCTGTGAAAATTTTGGCAGGGCAAGTGAAAACCTGAACCACTGGCCCAGTATAAAAAAATATTTGCGTTGAGCCCTGATCTTCATTTACATTAAAAGGAGGCGTGTTTTAAAAAAAATGATTAATTTCTCTTAATATGGTTCACATTTAGTGCCTGGTTAAACTAGATTGCAGCTGGTTACTGATAAAATGCAGGCCCAGTGCATGCAAGTGCCAAAAACTGTTAGTGAACCCACCCATCTCTCTCACACACTAGCATCACAAACTAAAAGACCTTAGAGACTATAATCGTAAGTTTTAAAGTATCTTAAGCACAAGCACATCACCAGCCTCTACCTTAAATGTCCCTGGCAGGTGATGTTCAACCACAAAGAGCAGAACCAGGTTCACAGGCGGGTCATTTCTACCTGGTTCAAACACCAGCCGAGCCAGTCTATATGTAAGAGCGGATGTGGATCATTCTCAGAGCCGCGAGCTCTTGTTTTGCTGGCTGATTGTCTATGAAAAACATCACACGTCTCTCCACATGCATGGCAAGATGGCGGAACGCCGTGGCAAATGCAGCGTGCCGGCCTCCAGACCCTGCAGTTTGTTTAGTAACACTTCAGTTTATGACGCCCGAAGGGTGCAATTAAGTCCAATTACAGTCTGTGGTTTTTATTAAGAGCTACAAGCTGGCCAGGCTGCGGGGCCAGTGAACGACACACACTACACACACACACACACACACACACACACACACACAGAAAGAAGATGAGCTCAGCACTGCTAAATCAAACCAATTCAGACACATTAAAAGGAATAAATTATGCCTCACTGTGTAAGTACAATAAAAGTAATAGGAGAAGATTGCTACATATTGTTCAATAACTAGAAACATTGACATATGTGAAATAAATGGTAGAGAGGGTTACAGAAAACCTCTGATGGTACTGTATATACTGTATCACTATTGTCATGCAAAGACCTGACATTTAAAGTTAACTCATTTTTCAATTGAGTATCTAAATTTTAGGATTTTAAAGCCAGTGAGAAACTGTATCATATAGGCTAGGGTTAATTTTTATATTGTGGGTCGAGACCCACTTATGGGTCAAATAGGGGGATAAGGTGGGTTGCACAAAGACTGTAACAGTGAATGAATTAAACTTACATTTCATTCATAAAATAAGAAAATGAAAACTACTCAATTATAAAAAAAAGAATTTATTTAAAAATATGTTGGTGCGTCCCCTGATAGATTAAACCTATTTAAGTGGGTCGCAAAATAAAAATGTTTGGCAACCTTTGATATAGGCGCCAGACAGGAGAAACAACTAAATAAATTATTTAATATATTTATCATACTAAACATCTAAAAATATGTATATTTCCTCTGGTCTAAAAAGAATCACACCCCTAAAATAAAACAGATTATTCACTTAATTACTGAGATATTATTAAGATACCAATACACCCTGTTATGTGTCAGCCCCTCTTGATATCTCAGCGCTCTGAAATTGACCAAAGGTCAAAGGGTCAGATGACCTCACACACCCTGGCAGTGTCATCGGGCTAAGCCTGAGATCCACGTACAAAGGGATGGTATGAAAGAAAGGAAAGTGAATGGAAAAGTCGAGGTCACCGCACACGGGGCTTTACTTGTGCGATTTGGGATAAGTACTATGAACTCACCCTCCGGGCGAGATACCGCAGGGCACAAGACCATTTCAGCACTGAATACGTAAACCCGGTCGATATCTAGACCCAGATCTCTATGAAAGTAAAATAAACCGAAGGAAACACCCTAAAATATCAATAGCGTGGCCCGGTCTCTTGATGAAAATGGCAGATGTCACAAAGCGTTCTGGGGTTTTGGTCACGTGACCTCGTGCCGGGGATACTTGGGCGCACGACAAGTGCGCTACAGCTGTGACGGAACAAACAACAAGCGCATCCTTCTGCATTCATCAACGCATCAAAAACCAGCCCCGTATCAATCCGTCGTTCACAGGGAGCGGTAAGAGAGCGAGGCATTTTCCTCTTTGTGTTCCTGTTATTGGGCTGTTAGCTGATCGCTATCATCCCTCTTCTGTGCGCTGCGCTTGGACACGTTTCAAAAAGACGGGCGTCTTTTTTCCCATTCTGTAAGGAAATCGTCTCCTTAATGGCTTTCAAAACAGGAAGCACAACAATAAAAGTGAAAAGTGAGAATGTTGCAGACATCTTTTCCCTTTCGCAGCGCAACGACGTGCATTGCACTCAATGGCATACACACACTCACACAGACACATTGACACACTGACCTTCAGATATTCTTCACCCTGTCTAGTGTCATTTTCTAATGTAATGGGTGTGTGTTACAAAGTGAATGGTGACTGTGGCTATCAAAGAGAAATTTAGTCTTTATTTATTGTTTTATCATGTGATGAATAGTTTAAACTATTTTGTTAATTGATTAAAAAATCTTTTCTTGCAACGTTGTTGGAGATTTAAACTCTCCATCAGCTGTGGATATCTACTTCGCAACCATCATCATTTAACCTTCCCTGCTTTTTCACACATCCACATTACTGAAGATCCCTGACCCAAACCTCTGCACGTCTCCAGAAATTCAAACCCGTCCGGGACCTTCAACGTGCCACAGGAAGCTCTTTCAGTTCACAAGCACCAAAAGCTCAGAAAGACAGCTACACGCACTTCCTCACAGTTGGATAAAACAAATCATAACAGCGCAACTACACTTCACCGTTTTTTTCTGTACACCCTCAAACGTATTGTCTTGTCTCTAGGTACCTGGAACCTTTCTATCATTTCAGTCTAAAAACAGAGTCGGCATCACCCCCCCCCTTCCCGACCAAATTGATTTCCCCCAGTCGAGGCCTTTCCCTGCACGGACCGTCCACAACAGTGTCATCTTTACCGTCAGTCCTCTTTTAACTGCCTTTTTACTCTAGTGACGGAACGTACAAACGATGAAGGCGGAGGGGAAGAAAGAAACACGAAAACTGATACACGAGCTCCAAAGTTTCGTCTATTGATTTTTTTTGATGCGCAGCCGAAAAAGAGGAGTTCAAAGCGGAGGAGATCTTTTTTGATCACCACTAGAATAGCCGCGTTGGTAGTCGTCATGGAAGCAGCAGTGCTAGATGGAAAGTGCCGGCACGGATTCCTTTGTTCTGGCCGAAGCCCTGTGGCAAGCCCCCTGACCCTGTGCGGTCAGCGTGGTCTGTAGCGAAAGGCAACATTAACGCATGCTGAGGGGTAATCATGCAGAAATTCAGAGCTGTCCGTTCAGATGGCGCCCTGCCGCACACAAAGAGAATACGTTTGGCTACTGTACTGCGGTTAACTGGAGACAACTGCTTACGGTCATGTAAGGAGCTATTTATGCACTGAGGGGAAGAAAGTTGGGAATTTGAGATAGAGAAATGGCTCAAATTTGGAATTGGCTTTTTTAACAATAAATACAACAAATCATTGCATTACTGTCTGGTTATTGTCTGCAAGCATTTTGATTTTCACAAAAGTTTAATGCCTTCCAGAAAATGTAATCCTTTAAATATATAAACATTCAATATATAAAATGAAAGAACAGACCCTCTGCTTAAAAAAAAAACCCTGTTTAATCCTACCTTCACGTGTTCTCGGTTTATCACCTCTCAAATATGGGTAGGTTTCTTCAAACATATCAAATTTTGGCATTTTTTGTGAAGGACTTTTGATAGAGATCAGATTTAGAGCGATCAACAAACATATACAGAGTTTGAACTGCTTTCCCTACGGGAATACTTTTTCGATTTTATAAGTTGTGTAAGAGTGACACCTGGTGGATAACAGCGGAAATACTGATTGCCAGAAAAACCCGTCATTGGCAGGGAAGCGTTTTCTCTTAACTGACGAGTTAAAGGGGACATTTCACAAGACTTTTTAGGATGTCAAATAAATCTTTGGTGTCCCCAGAGTACAAATGTGAAGTTCTAGCTTAAAATACCATGTAGACGGTTTCATCGGACGCACGTGATACACGTCTGGATCCGAACCTTACTTCCGGTTTCGTTTTTTTAATGGTCTGACTAGTTGCTAAACTCGTCGAAAATAACAAATGTTTTGGTTTCCTAGGTAATCTATGTGTCGTTTTGTTTGCTTGTTATATAAATAAACTATGTTTAAAGAACTTTGTTGTTATTTATTATTAGCGGAGGTTACCGGAAGTTACGTGCGGACCGCGACAGCCGCTTGTTAATGTTGTTACTGCTGAAACGGTCTATAGGCACTTCGTAGGTGTGAGCAAAAATGTGCCGTTTCTGGGTGTGTCCTTTTAAATGCAAATGAGCTGATCTCTGCACTAAATAGCAGTGCCGTGGATGGATAGTGCAGATTAAGGGGTGGTATTTTCCCCTTCTGACATCACAAAAGGAGCCAAATTTCAATGACCTATTTTTTCACATGCCTGCAGAGAATGGTTTACCAAAAACTAAGTTACTGGGCTGTTCTTTTACACATTTTCTAGGTTGATAGAAGCACGTCAGATTTTCATGATATGCCCCCTTTAACCCGTTAATGATGGGAAACGAGTTAAGCAATTCAATTTTTTAAATTTTGCAATTAAAGTGAATGTTGTTCATGTAGTTCTACTGGTAGAGATTTGTGTAAGCAGTGCAATGGCTTTGATCCCTAGGGAACACATCATGATAAAATGTACAGATTGTAATACACCTGAGACTACATTATGTCCAACATCTCTTTTGTTTACTAAAGGCAGAAAAATGATGATGACAGAAATTAAATTTTTTGTGAACTGTCTCTTTAAGAATTATGGGAAGCAGATTTGTTCAATTTGATTTACATTACTAATTCAAAAAGAGAGATAGAGGAAATATGTAATTTATGATCAAAGTCAGAGAATAAGCAGTGGGGAAAAGACAATGAAAGGTTCATAGAAAAGTTCAGAGGAGAGATGATAGAAAATGCAAGAAGGGTCAGTCTGCTCCGTATTTTATTAACAGATGCTATAGGCCATGTGATAAGTGTGACCCAGTCTGTAAAAACCCAACTAAAGTCATTTGTTTGTGACTCACTGTTCTAAATAAAATCCTCCTACGTAATATAAATAACATATACCCTTAATATCTTTAATATTGACTGAGTAAGGCCATTACTTTATAATAACTTTAACCTGGATTTCACAAAAAAATGGTCAGGTAAAGCAAAGGGAGCCTGATTGGTCTACAGCACTGGACCTTCATGTACACTAAATATACTCCATACACAGGGCTCCAGCCTAACTTTTTTCACTAGGAGCACAGTGGCCCCCAACTGAAAATTTTAGGGGCGCAACCAGAAAATGTAGGGGCACACACTGTTAACAACATGCTATCCAAATATTCACATTTCTACTTATTTCCACTGTATCACTAATAAAAACTTTAATGATAGATACAGAAAGTACAATGAGCTGTTTTCAAATTCAGTGTCATATCACAAAAAAGTCAAATTTACTGGTCGCACATGTGCAACTGGATGTAAAATTCAGTGGCACACTCTCAAATTTTGGTGGCAAAATGCCCCCATTTGGTGGCAGTCTGGAGCCCTGATACAGAAATGTGAACTTTCAAGGTTGGACCTGGTGCTGACTATCTGCAATGAGCATTTTCTACTGGATCCTGGTTTGGGCCAGGTTCTCTGTGATACGCAGCGGTGTCCACTGGGGGCTACAATTAGACCATCAAACCCATTCCAAATGGGAATCGGCACTCATCTCCAGAGCCTCTCCTCCAAAGAGACGGCCAACTTGTAAAACAAGGGGAGGTAGCCTTTGATGTGCCGTACATGGCAGAAGTCTCTCTTTTTGCTGCTATTAATGGTGAGAAGATATAACAATTAAAGAAGGCGGCAGGCAGGAGGACAGACACTGAGGTTGTACATCCTGGAATTGAATCAAGAATACTGACTGGTGAGAGAGGAACGGAGCTGTAGCTACCAGATGAATAAAGATTACATAGTGTGAACAATAAATCTGAACAAGCAGAATACCTGGTTTTAATTGGTTAATAATACATGCAGAGAAGTACAACTATAACACAGCCATAATATTTTTTTAAAAAGCTTCATTTTCAAGCATTGGTGTTGCAATGATGTAACATTATAGTGCACGGTGTACCTACAGAAATTTGGCTATGTCATGTCATGACATGTAAGATGGGGCACAATTTCACTTCCTGGACCAGCGGTGTACTACAGCGAGCTTTTTTTGGCAAGATTTTCAAATTTCATCATTTACCCAGGAGCTCTGGCAATAGTAAGTAAAGCTGAAACTGTTTTGGATATATGAAGACAAGAATCTTATACAGCTGGTTTGAATGAGAAGGGGTCCGCTAACATTATATTAGCCATGTGGTATTGGTTTGCCTCCTTCTGGACACAAACCATACCATGGCTGACGGAAAACATGTATTTCAGTGCTTCAATACAAACTGTTTACAGTGTGCTCAGCAAGATGTCCAGTGCAATTTACGACAATTACATAAAATGTCACAAGATTTATACAGTGGTCCTAAAGCTTGTTCTGGATACCAAAGGGATTATTTCTCGGCTTCATGCATGTGACCATAAATAATACAGTATGCAGGGTCATGGTGAGACAGTAACCTTTTCAATGAACCTGAACCACTAGAGTATATAGGGAAATAGTTGACTAGTCAGTGGTTAGTGAGGTTTATTAGTTAATTTTTTCTGCCATAAAAATCTCCATATCTTGTATATACACGAGGTAATGTCGAACTGGTTTTAAATGCAAGATGTCTTATGTAAACTCTTCCTAAGAGATGCGTTTGACTGCGGTCAGGTGACCCAGAAAGCAGCCTAATTATAAAGGGCTTTCTCAACACGCATTAGTCGACTAGTCGCCCACTTAATAGAGTACAAATATGTAGTTTTCTACATCCCTAGTGTATACAAACCCACTCACAGGTCATATATCGTCTGTCTGACGCTATGATTAAGGAATTCCGCTCTGAGGTCTCATAAAACAACCGCTCCGCCATAGTCGGATCTTGTGCCTTCCCAACACAGGGTGGAGACAACACAAGAAAAGTTCCAATTTAGGACACAAAGGAGGGGAAATAAAAAAGGGGATAAAAAGGAGGAGCAGGAACAAGCACGGATTGCGGTGACATCCCGGATTTTCCTTGTTCCCATCAAGGGTAAAGGAGAATGAAAAAATCAGTTGTGTGAGGAAAAATGTCTTGTTATGGAGGAACGGAGCATGTCGCAGATAAGAGCAGGCCGGTGTTCAAAGGGACACAGGCCAGTGAAGCGCACGCTCCTTTTCTCCACACCGCCGCACTGTCCTTAATGAGCCTCCCAATAAAGCTTCGTCTCCATGTATCCTGTCCGCGGACGGCACGCCTGTCTCACTTCAATCATGACCCGACATTTTATTCAAATCAGTACACTGGGGCCTGCAACACTGATCTCAGATAGATGTTATGTATACTAAAGCTCAGTGGTAGAGCATTGCATTTGCAGCACAAAAGGTCATGGGTTCAAACCCAGGGAACACAAATATGGATATGAAAATGTATAGCTGGTAATGCATGTCGCTTTGGATAAAACATCTGCAATCTGCATAAAATGTGTATATAACTAGGGATGCACCGATACCGATAATGGTATCGGGTATCGGCCTCGATACCAGATTTTCTAAAGTACTCGTACTCATTAAAAGTCCCCCGATACCAGGGATCGATACCACGGTCTGAGAAATGTCTATGTTTGAGCGGCGTGTAAGGGGTTAATGCCTCGTGTTGTCCAAAGAGGCAAAGTTTACAACAAACTGGAAAACTAGTCCCTTGTTTTTTTGTTAAATTATACGACTAAAGCTGTTACCTGTAAATTTAAATCATGTTTTTTATTAAGTACTCGGTATCGGCAAGTACTGAAATGCAAGTACTCCTACTTGTATTCCATAAAAGGGGTATCGGTGCATCCCTATATATAACTAAATATATTTAGCCACTAGTTGCGTTTAATTTTATGCAAGAAGGTCCATAATACAGTGGTTCCTTAAACTTGGGGGAAAATACGGCTACTAACCATCAGCATTGCATTGTGTCATTTAATATTTTTTAATTCAAATTCAAGCTTTAGAAGTTTTATGTCATGATTTTTTTTTTGGGGGGGGTGGGCGCAAAAGGAAGCATCCTAAATAAGGGGGGTGCATGGCGGAAAGTTGTAGAACCACTGTCATAATATCTGGAGAAGTGATCAGTATTCATATTGATCTCGATAGCACTTCCTAGGTAAGTGCATAAGCCCATTAAAGTACAATTTATGGTCTAAAATCTAAGATGTAAATTTAATTTGACTAATATCCTATAAGTCATAGGAAAATTACATCATGACAACACTGAGCTGTAAGAAAATATAATTTGTAAGTTTTTAAAAGGCATCCAAAATTATCAAAAAACATGCACTTTTTTCTTATAATATCTGCGAATCATACATTAACTGCAAAAAAACTTTTTTTCAGAATACATGGCTACTTTTGATTCTCCAACTATTTGCTACCCTGATGGTGCAGTTCCTGTATCCTCCAGTAGGGGGTAACAAGCCTAACCTTAACCCCTTGTTTATATTTTAGCAAGTTTATTGACAAAGACAGTATAGACAAAGCAAACTTATCAGAAAGAAAGGGAGAATTGGATAGTTACAGACTGGACTTAAACATGTACCACCCACTCAGCACCAAGGTTCAACAGGTCAGGTCACATGTGCAAAAAACCGCTACACCAAAACTTTACCTCAGCCTCAGGTTAAAAATGCATGAAGCTTAACTTTACCTTTCAGCGGCTAATATAATATAAATGTATTACTTATTTCAAAATGCCCTCTCATTTCTTATGGTCAGTATAGTGACAGACTCACCTGTTTATGTCAGGACTGCCCAGTTAGCTGCCCGTCATAAATTAAGACTACATATCTCCACAGGAAGACATTCCACTCATATCTAAAAGTACACTAAATAAATGATAAAGAGGGCATGTGCACACCTGCAACTGCATGCGAGAACAAGACCAATTTACCTCACTGAATCATTCAACTAAAAACAAGGCAAACTAAAAAGACACAATAAAAGCAAAGACATTTGAGGAAAACTATCATCTTTTTCTTTTTAAAGCCATAATGGAGACAGAAAACTTGTCTCTCAGCACACTTACTGTGCAGAGACATCAAAAACCAAACAAATAAACAGCAGAAGAAAAAAGCTGAGATGAGCTAAATCAAATAAATTGGAAGTTCATCTCACAGAGGCCAAAACAAAGCACATCTGAAAACAATCGAGAGCGAGAGGACAACGCAAAAACTGCTCCAGAAATAAAATCCCTGTTGCTTTTTCATTGAGGGCTATGAAAGTAAATGCGATTCAGACTAGCTTTAGTGCTCCCAGGATGGGGGTTTCAGAGGCCAATACACAGGCACACCTAAAGAGGGAAGGTGTTAAACTTTAACTGTCACTGCATATTCAGCCACAACAATAAATTGTTCTTTGCAAATGTCAGTTTCACCCCTCCCCAACTCTTTTCCTTCTCTCCCCCTTTGACACAGCTCACAGCACATACACACAAAACATGTGCGCCTGGTGCTCTCATGAATCTCACCACATCGTGTGGCCAAAACCGTCTGGCCTGTAAAGCAGTCAGAGATTGCGTCTGAAGCACGAGGGATTTGGTCCAACCTAAACAATGGATTAGGAAAGGAACGTGCTGCGGGACACTCTGCTGCTATTTCGACAGTCGCTACCTTTACGCGCTCGACGGCCAAGTTCCACACAGAGAAATTCCCAAACGCAAATTCACATAAACGCAAACTTGACGAAACAGACTATTCATTTTCACTTCAGTCAAATTACCGCATGAATATATCTGGGCTTTATGACGAAGTGCGGTGAGTGAAAGGTCCAAAGCGTGTCCAAAAAAAGCTCCGCATTCTACGGGCCACCCGAGGGACTGGGGCTAAATCACTTCAACTTCCTCTGCACAGTTCACCTAAAACTTCCTGGAAACTGAAGCATGCTCAACTGAAAATAAAGAGATAATTTCTTAAAGCAACAGTAATTACAAAAAAAATCTATGAAATGAGATTTGGAAAATACAGTGTATATTACAAGCATTTTATTGATTGAGATTATAGTTGACTAAGGCGTGGTTTCTCAGATATGGATTAGACTAGTACTAGACTAAAATAAATGTAAGAGCTGTCCAAATTGAAAACAACTTGCACTGACATATCTTAAAATACATCAGTGCCCTTTGTTTTACTCAAAATGCACACAAGTAATGTTTTAGTGTTAAATATAAAATAGTTATATTCCCTAATTAAACTAAGGCCTAGTCATGGCTTAAAGGGATAGTTCACCCAAAAAGAAAATTCTGTCATCATTTACTCTCATGTTGTTACAAATCTGTATACATTTTTTTGTTCTGATGAACATGAAGATATTTTGAGGAATGTTTGTAACCAAACCGTTCGTGGATCCCATTCACTTCCATAGTAGGAAAAAAATAATACTATTGAAGTAAATGGGGTCCGGGAATGGTTTGATTACAAACATTTCTCAAAATATCTTCCTTTGTGTTCATCCGAACAAAGAAATGTATACAGGTTTGTAACAACAAGAGAGTGAGTAAATGATGACAGAAATTTCATTTTTGGGTGAACTATCCCTTTAAGATAATCCCTGTTTGGGAAACCACCCATAAAAGTAATAAACCTGTGTGAAAATGTGATTAATGAAGTACCTATCTATCTAAAGTACCCCAGCTGTAATTGGGGCTGTACCCTTTCAAAAAGTACATCTTTGCACCTAAATGGTTCATATTAGTACCTCAGATGTACATATTGGTACCAAAAGCGTTATATTATATTAGCATCTCAAAGGCACATATTTGTACCAAATGTGTACCTAATGGTACATATTAGGACCGTACTTCCCCAGTGACAGCATGCTTGGAGGGGAGAGGTTAAATAAACAGGACTGGTGACATCACCCAAAGAGAAACGCTGATTCAGGGCAAGTTTTCATTTTGATGAAAAGCTAGCAATGAGTAACAACACAGAATCATTCACAATAAAACCAGAAGCATGACTTTTAACTTGTGCTATCTTCCCCCTTATCTCTCCTCTATCCTCCTCCTATCTCTCTCTCCCTCTTTCTACTTTCCCAAGCTACTCTATAACAGTCCTGTGAAAGGAGGTCACATATCAACTTACCAAGAGTCCCTTCTCTGACCATATGACCCCTTTAGCAGCCCACAGGGCCCCATGTCATTCCATCTCTCTCTCTCTCTCGCTGTCCCCTTCATTCAGTTCTCCTACACCACCATCCAAAACCACCCCTCCCCGTCTGCCCATATCCCGACACTAATTGGTAAATCTGTTGAGCCATAGCGCACCCAACAATAAGACACCTGGAGTTCTGTCAAAACACGTTTTCCTGTGAAATAGCCTGAAGTGCTAATACAGTACGAGTCATGGCTAACTCCAGCTCACTGCCATGCAGGAAGATCACGTGTGTGTGATGGGGTATTAAAAAAAGATCTAGCATAACATGCTTTTGAGGGGACGTATTAATGAAACATCTGATCAAAGTTGCTGTCTGGCTGTACTTGAAGCCCACAGGAAGTGCTTGTGGAAGTTTTGGCCCTGACAAAAATCCCAAACATTCTTGCAGTTCTTGTTCGGGAAACCCTCCCCTTCTCTCTTTCTTTCTCTCTCTCTCTCTCTCCCTCCCTCTCTCTCAGACGAACCGTGACGGGACAGCTACGTAAACTCCGAGTGCTAACATGGCAACGTAATGCTGTTTGGGTGAAATCATGTGCAGCTAAGCTTGAAAACCTAACCTGACATAACTGGAAATATGGAACCTGCGCATTCGCATTTTCCTGCCAGTCAGCTGATACTTTACACACAAACACATGCATATAAACTGACATTATGTAGAGATGTTGACAAACATATGGACTTAAACAATCTTTTTACCCAAATAAGTTTTTATCGCTCTCAATCACATACAAACACACACAGGGCTCTATTTTAACGATCTGAAACGCAAGTGCGAAGCGCAACGCGCAAGTGAGTTTGTGGGCGGATCTTGGGCGCTGTTGCTATTTTCCCGGCGTGAGAAATAACTCTTGCGCCGGGCGCAAATCAATAAGGGGTTGGTCTGAAGTAGGTTCATTATTCATAGGTGTGGTTTGGGCGTAACGTCAAATAAACCAATCAGAACGCTAGCCAACATTCCCTTTAAACGCAAGGGCGCAAGTTCCATGGCGGGTTGCTATTATTATGACGGATTTACCAGGCGCACGCCAGGAGCGGTTCACAGCCGAGGAGACCGACGTCCTTGTACGGGGGAATCCCACGCTTGCCAGCATAAATCGGGCACGCCGTGTAACGGGAGGTGGATCTGCCTCAGGACTTGACGCCAGCAGAGGACATCGCTGCGTCCACCCTCACCGCTGAAAGGGTTTGGGGGCTTTGAAATCGGACCCAAGAAACGCAAGCAAGGTCCAACCCCAAAGTACTCTTACAAATCAAGTTCATATACATTAAGGTTTCTTATGAAAACATTTTAATTATTATTTACATAAAATAAACGTAATACAGCCACACAACAAAGTTATGAAAATATTTTAATCGTTATTTGCATGAGAATAAATAAAAACTATCACCACAATGCTCACCACTATGATTCCCCTTATCTCGTGTATTAATATTTTTAAGTGTAACAATTTATGATTTGCAAAAATAACTGTTGCATCTGTGTAGATTAGATAAGCAAAGTGTATGCGCGTTGTGCACGCTATACATATGGTCAAGCATGCGCCCTTAAAATAGCATAATGAACCACGCGCAACGCGCCACTGACTTTAGACTAGTTTTTTTTGGTTAGTAGCGCAATTGTTTTTTGAAACTGCAAAATAGCATAAGAGATGGTTTGCGCCGCAACACGCCTCCTTTTTGCGCTGAACCGCCCAGGGAGCGCAAGTTCATTCCCTAGTTTGCTGACGTGCATCTGTGGAGGGAAAAACCCCGCTGTGCGCCGGCGCAAAATACGAATGATACATGCGTCACTGACAAAGTCAATTGCGCTGGGTGCAAGATAGGGCCCACAGTGTGTCGCTCAAGGAACTCTTCGTGAACCCTGTCAAACAAGTTCTGTCAGATACTCTTACGAAACCAAAACACCGTTCTGCCCCTACAATTAGCATTCGATGACAACAGACAAAGATTTGTAGTTTGGAGTATTGTGTTATCTGCCGGGCAATTCAATTTGCCATTTCAAAGAGTTGACAGACAGTTGTGTCAAGATGGTAAACCTTGTCCCACAAGATTTGCATGTCCCTATTAACCTTGTAGACAAGGCTAGAATTGTAAATGTCAGGTCTAAGCTAGTCGTTCTGCAGGTTTAGTACTAAGGTTAACGTTTGGAGTGTGTTGTCTAATAAAACCCAGACATTTTGCTAAATAAGGGTTACCACCTAGACGTGACCTACTTGACCCTGATTCACTGACAAATTGAGTATTCTCCCACGACAGGCCCATCCCCGTCACAGCTTCTATGGATCTAAACCCGAGGCGATAGGCTAAACAATCTGTACCCCTACTGAGCCTTGCACCACCAGTGAATTTTGGCAGACCAAGGCTACCCCCCTTCCGAATTCCACACACTGTTTGTGTCCGTCGAGGAGTGCAGGGGCGCAATTGAGACACTCAGCGTCAGTGGCCCCATGTTGCGTCACTCCGTGCCACACCAAGCTGAAGATTTACGTTCCTCCTCTCTCAGTCTCGCGGTCCTTGCAAGAGGACAATTAGAGCAGCTAGACGGCCCCGTCTCATCCGAAAATCCTTAAACTCGACCAACGCAAACCGTGTTACACACACATGCAGGCACACAAAAACACAAACCTCTCCACCTCCTAACTTCTCGCTGGCATACGTTCAACCCCAGATGCTACAAATGAAAAGCATCCTCTTCATGCCAGCTGCTTCAGAGAAAAGGAAGAGAAATCAGAGAGAAATAATCGACACTATTCCGGAAGATGCAAAAATGATTAACAACGCTGAAACGGGGCCTGCAAGCAGACAAAGATGAAGCTCGAGAGGCATTTCGGGCTGCCAGGAACCAAGAGATGCTGAATTTTACACCGCTGGAGTGGCGGTAAGGCTTTTGTGCTACACATGCAAACACTGTAAATTATAACAGGAATCCTGCAACTGACAAAAAGCTTAACGTCAAAGGCCAGCATCAGTCAATTACAGCTTAAACTAAACGCACACAAGCCAAGTCATATGTGTGTACACAAATGAAAAGCAGATCAAACCTCACTTTTTGGGAAAAAATCATTACCAGAACATAGCAGCAACCAAACAGAATCAAAAACAGCAGAACAATGCACTGTTATTTTATAACAAAATCAATTCTGATATAACTTTTTTATAGTTTTTATGTACCAGATTAAATCCAGATTAAACTAGTAGCTATACTTTGGAGCACAGTATACTCTTGATCAACCAATGCAATCTCATGGCAATTCGTATGTATTTTAAGAGTTGGCTTATTTGTATGTACACATTCGTATGTTTTTGCTTTCGCCCCGTGACGTTGGGGTTAAGGGAGGGGTTTCATTAGTTTTTTAATTATAATAATACATATTTGTACGATTTACTCGTACGAATTCATTAACCAACTCTTAAAAATAGGGTGAACATACGTGCCATTTTTCCCGGATGCGTCCTGGCCAGGATTTCAGGTTCGTCTTCTGGAAGTAGTATTTGTCGACCGCATACGTCATAGAGGATTATTATTATTATTACAGAAAAGCAATCGTTACATTTTAAGGTAAGAATGAAACTACGATTGTATGTCTTATGTTTTTAACTGATACGACAAATACAGCTTCAGGAAGACGCACCGACATCCTGGCCAGGAGGCGTTCGGGAAGAATGGCACGTATGGTCACCCTATAAAATACATACGAATTCTCGTGAGATCAGGCTGGACCAACTATCACATCCTAAAACACAGCTACCAGCTTTAGACAGATTTTCCAGCACAGTATCAATTTATTCATTGAAATACTTAATAAGCCAGCTGCAAGAAATTTTGGAGTATTCTCACCAACTGTAATTGGTGAAGAGTCAGATCTGTCTGTCCGGGGAATTCCCAGCAGAAGGGCCCCTGCAAGGCAAAGACGGACGTCCCGTGTCACAAATTGAGAACATAACACACTTAACCAGGGCATGAAGACAATGAAGGCATGACTTTTAATACCACAAAAATGTCTAGCTATGCGTCAGCCCTCTTCTTCCCTGTCACATATTTATTGAGTCTGCTTCCTCTATGTTTACAGTCTCAGGCCGCTGCAAGGCACAAGCCCATACAGGTCTAGCATAAAACACACAAAGCACGAGAGTTTGTTTGCTGTGATTTGAGGTTTTGATACTGTTAGCAAGTGTGTCAATGTGAACTGAATGAGTTTTTAAAAACATCTACATTCATTGCATAACTCCATACTTAAAATGAATCATTAATTGGTTATTTCGAAGAGAAAGTTTAGCTTTAATGTAAAATTAGTATTATCTTTACATATAATCTATCTTTAATAAAGTTGCATTTATTGTACATTTTAAGATACCTCATGCAAAAGTGATGTTAATTTGAACACAAACACACATACAGGTCATCAGTGGCCAAGGTTACATAACACATTAAGGCCAATGGGCTCTTGACCTTGACACAGGTCCCTCGTAAAAGCTTGTTGACAAAGTTTGGTTGAGAAAGTGTATTCCAGGAATGACTTTGGTGGCTGATAATGGACTACACACAAGACCACACGCTGAGAAATTGACCAAAGGTCTAGGACCAGGTTACATGTGGGGCTCTGACACAACAGACCCTGGTTTCTAAACGTCCTGTGAGGGGCAAAACAACTGCAGTGTTTACCAGTTACACACAAGGCCAGATTTACGTTATTATACAGCTTTTTTTATCAAACGAAAAACCTACAAAGTATAAAGAAGTGAATTCCAATGAAGAACTTTTTGTAGAAAAAAAAAGAGGAAAAAAGGTCCAGTGTCTTGCGGGCTGTGACACTGGGGTTCTCATTAACACTGAGGGGGCTGGGGTTTCCCAGCATGCCTCTGGTCTTCCCAGCCATTGTCAAGCCAGTCCAGGTGCACAACCATTCACAGCGGAAAAAGGGCTGCAAATTACCCCGCAAAAACTACAGGGCCCGTGCTAGCCCCAAACAACTAAAGTGTGCCTCCCATACACAGCTGGGGTCTGGGAAAAATCTACTACATACTGTATGTGCGATTTATTAGTTTTTTGTACGTTGATTTCGAAGTTTAGAAGCAACAGATATTTTAAAGTTCACCTTGTAGGCAAACTTAAGTTCTGTGAAAGCTCTGTCAAAATGTTACACATCACTTCCTAAATACTAATTACCATACAGGAACTGTATGGACGTCTCCAGCTATTTTTCAACGCTCCACCCATTCTATTCCTTCTCCTTTTTCTGGACACTGTTCCCGCGTTTTCCTGCTCATACGCATACACATACGCGCACTGATGTGGGGCCGTGTGGGGAAATGGTTAACACTCCAGCCGCCCCCCGCTGCCTATGAAAGCCCAGAAAACAATGGAGACATTGTCCAGCCTCAACAAGACTCTGAGCGAGAGGACAATGTGTGTGTGTGTGTGTGTGTGTGTGTGTGTATTAGACAGCGTGTAGCGTTGCGTATGTGGATGGCGGTGTGAACGTATCCTTATGCTGATATTTTTGAAAACATCATTACAATATTCACAACTCTTCTTATTAGAGAAGTGTTTCCAAACACTAATTAAATATGATTTAACTGATTTAATTAGAAAATTATACAAAAATATAGCGTAAACTCTAATCCTACATGTAATTTTGTAACTTTCTCATATGATAGTCGCATTGAATAAAAGCATCTGCTAAATGAATAACGAAAAATAATCTACAATGCACATGCACGCACACATTATCAATGATCTGCCCAAAATGATGGCACTGGTTTTTGGTTTTGTTACTGCTGGCTGCCAAACTCAAGAACAAAAAATGTCTAGTGTGTTCCTAAGTGAGCGGATGTTGGCTAGAATGAAGTGAAGTGAACCACACTTTATGTCATATCATGTCAAAATTTAATATATGCTTAAATAAATAGGGAATTCCATAGTAAAAAGGGAAACCAGAAACCTCCGGAAGACCAATGGACAGCTGTGTATACGTGCAGAAAGAGAATGGGAATAGGAAATTGAGTCTGTAACGAATAGTCAATGTGTCACAGATGTGTGAAAAAAACTCTTATTGTCTTGTTGCTTCCAATTACTTACTGCATGTCTACGTGAAGAGCTCGCATAACTTTCCTTGGGTTTGTCCGAATACACGCCATGCGTTTACAGTGTCTGAATTGTCATGTCTATAATACAGTTTATAAAAAGAAGAGACATTACAAATGACATGCTTTCAGTTTTGGTTTTGGGTGATGTGCTCTTTATGAGTTGTGAACAGGTAATAAATGCATGCCCACTGTGTGAGGCTAAAAGGCTTTGGAAAGCCTGCTTGGCTCTTGAGTACTTCAAACATCCTGGCACTGCCTTCTATGGGCGTGGACTGAAATGAGCGGGTCACTTCCTGTACTCTATTTATAGAGTGGTCTGGATCAGCACCTCGATGGACACATGTGACTGTCTGAAAGATACACGCGAACCAATTCTATGGCTATGTTTATTGGTTGGGATTGTTAACTGTAGTTAATGGAGACTCTCTGGTTGTCCTGTTTAAACAACTGGTTATAGGAACGGCTACAAACACTGAATAACTAATGAATTACTAAAGGCAAGCCCGTTGTCTATTCTTATGACAGCCATAAATAACACCTGTTGCCAAAGTGACAGTAAATAGCAAAGATCGCTATTCCAATAATTGGAAAAGTCATAGTGATAATAACTGAAAAAATGTGTATGTTATTTAAAGGGGACATTTCACAAGACTTTACAAAGATGTAAAATAAATCTTTGGTGTTTCCAGAGTAGGCATGGGCCGATTACCGGTTTCAAGGTATACCGAGGTTTAAAACAGTCAAGGTTTCAAAACCACTAAAATGTTCTGTGATACCGTCTCCAAGGTATGAGCTGTGTTTATACAAAATTCATTAAATCATGAAGTCATGTGATTGATTTGATGTTTACATTTAATATATATTACGAAAATATTATATATGTTTTGAAAGCATATTATAATTTAAAGGCTTTATTGTACCTGGCATTTGAAAATAACACATTTTAGTGTTGCAAGGGCAATACCGCAACACCGTGAAACCGTGGTATTTTGGCTAAAGGTTATCATACCGCCAGAATCTTATACCGGCCCATGCCTATTCCAGAGTACATATGTGATGTTTTAGCTCAAAATACCATATCAATAATTTATAATAGCATGTTAAAATTGCCACTTTTGTAGGTGTGAGCAAAAATGTGTCCTTTTAAATGCAAATGAGCTGATCTCTGCACTAAATGGTGGTGGCGTGGTTGAATAGTGCAGATTAAGGGGCGGTATTATCCCCTTCTGACATCACAGAGGGAGCCAAATTTCAATGACCTATTTTTTCACATTCTTGCAGAGAACGGTTTACCAAAACTAATTTACTGGGTTGATCTTTTTCAGGTTTTCTAGGTTGATACAAGCACTGGGGACCCAATTATAGCACTTAAACATGGAAAAAGTCAGATTTTAACAAAAAAGTTAAATTGAGGTGCGAGTTACTTATCTAAATGGGACTTTGGTACAGAGCACAGAATTTGAGATTAAACCTCAAAAATCGAATGTCAAAAGTGGATCTAAAAGGACAGGCCAAGCAACTTATTTGTAAAAAACAACCAAGTGAATCACTTTGGTTACACTACATAATATATACGCAACCCATGATTAAGTAAAATATGGACAACAAACCCAACTGATGGATAAAATTAACGAAGAAAATGTCCATATTTCACCCAACATAGCTTGAAACAACCCAGCATGGTTAAATTGGGAAGGATTGGGTCTATATTGTACCCAATCATGGATTAAAACAGTCCGCAAAAACAGCATTGCAAAATAAGACTAACATTGTATACTGCTGTTTGAACTAAGCCAACATGAACACCTTATTTTATTATCTATCAACTTTTTTCTAGGCTTGTTTGCTGTGTCTCTTGTTGCTTCGCGTCTTTTCCCTCACTTCATTCAACCTCTTTGCCGCGCTGCCCTTTTACGATATCGCCTCAGCTCTCCTGCTGTCCACCTGTGCGTTTGTACCTCCCTATCCTTGGTGATTGCTGGGTCACTTGAACTTCGTTCCTTATCTCACACCCATCTGCGCTTTCTTATCAGTCTAAGACAGACAGGCGTCTTTAGAACCACGGGTCAAGGTGTGCAGGTGTCTTCTAATTTGACGGGGAAGAGAAACAACTGTTTACGGTAACAATTTATTGATAAGGCTTTCACGTACGTCCGACTTGAGGAAAAAAATTGAGCTCAGGGCATTCCACTGTTATAAATTTTTGACAATACCGACGTCTCCGAACGGATTCACCAACAGCATGATGCAAACCAAAGAAAAAAACAAATCAACACACGTCAGCAGAAGAAAGTGTGTAAATAGGTGTGATGAAGTATGTAGAAACAATGCCAAATACGCATTATGTGTAATCAGTCTGATCCTGATAAAGTCTGTGCGAATTAAATAAATAGACGTAATTGTTTAAAAACTACAAAATATTATATACAGCCACATTCATCCTCTTCTCTGGCTGTAAGTTTTTAGGGCTGTTTTATAAGGCCATAGAGGAAAATGTTGTGTGCTGATAAGCTTTTACAGCCCCATGAGTCAGAGGTATAAAACTCAAGTGCAGTATTTACCTGAGCCTGTTCTTAACAACCACCTACACATTTAATGGTTTAGAGAAGGAGGACAATAATTGTCTTTCTTTCTCTCATCTCTTAAAATAAGCACAAGATAGCTAACTAAACACCACGTTCACGTGCAAAAATACTATCTGAACTACGACAATTTAATGGGACTGTTTAGTAAGTTCTGGTACCAAACATAAACAAATGCCATTTATTCATAAAGGAAAAGTTCAGCCAACAATAAAATAAAATTTATTCTCGTTTACTTCGGAACACATTAGGGACATTTTGTGTCAATATTTAAGACTACAATCGTACAAAAAATGCATTGAAGTTGAACAAAATCCACAAATGTTTATATACGCTTCTCTTCTCTGGAAATATAAACATAAATGATCCACAAACGTACCACAGTTAAAACAGTAGGTGAAACTAGTATACGTAATTAGGCCAGTATCTCTACTAGTTTGTCTTTGCGAATACATTTTAGCCCTTATACTCTCAGATTCCTAAACTTGACCTTGAAGGCATTCTCTTGATTTGAGTAACTATAGAAACTCGATAAAAGCCCCAAACCCATGTGCCACAATGGACGGACCAAAATCAAATCAGCTATATTGTCCGAGGCAGGTAATCAATAACGCAATGCTTTAACAAGGAAACATTATTTCAGTCCAGCCACGCAAGTAACCTTGAATCTTTCTTCATTACGTTTTAAAATGATTGACAAATATAGAGGTAAATATGTGAAAATAACAGCACTATACTGTTATATCTGAAATCTGAACATTTATTGCCCGCTTAACATGCCTGTTAAATTCTCTCTGTTTCTGTATCTCAAACAATAAAGCATTGCGCTAGCACATGCTAATACAAATGTATATTTTAAATGCATTGTCATAAATGGTCCCAAGCTGTCACTAGGTCAGAACCCTTTTAAAAGTCTTAACATGTCCCATATGTATACATTACATACTGTTATATACCTTTGAAGTACTAATATAAAGTCTTTAGGTGCAAAAAGTGTGCACCTAAAGACTTTATATACAGTATAAGCTGCTATGGAATTAAATTTCTGCCAAATGAATAAATATAAAATGTAATGTAAATGATGCTTCTCCACCATTACAACATGGCCACTGTAAGATGTAAGAAGGAAAGTGACATCCAATAAGGAGTCAAAATGATTTCAGTTGTTCTCAACTAGTTTCAAGCTACCCTAAAATCTCATCTTCAAATTGCAATAAAGAAGCAATATTACATAACAAACAGCCAATAACATTAACATCTGAATATGTCATTCCAACACAATCTACTCTACAGTTTCCTACAGTTTTTAGTGGCTCGCACATTCAATCAACAGCAATGGCTTAGGAGAGAAGTGTTAGGATACAAACAATGCAGAATGCGCTGTAAAACAAAAAGCTTTGTAAATGCAATGACCCATGGGTGCTACTTACAACGATGTGTGCTGGAGAAGGCGACCTGGCATCTTTAAGTGCTTGTCTACTCTGAAGACTTCCTGCTTGAACATCTAGCAGTGGCCATTTCATCTGTAGGTACTGATGGCAGAAAGGAAAAATGGAGAAAAACAAAAGGAAAACATGTTAACAATGCAGAAAACAAAGGGAAACACAACATAAATATCTAAAAAATGACCAATGTGTGACATTGGAAGTGAAAGCAAACGAAAAGTAATCATGCCCAGAGTTGAATGATGCATGAGGTGAAAATTCTTGGAAATTAAAACAAGTGAGGATAAGATTAATTCATTTAATTTTATTTTATTTAAGTCTGTTTTAAGATGGATAAGCATTTTTAAACAGGAATCTCAAATGCACTTGTGAATATTTAAAGTCATGTATTTCTGTATTACCGTGCCCTAACGTTTTAGGAATTCAAGGTAGACTTTGGCATTTTTCCAGTAAACATAATAAGGGTGTGGCTTTGAGTCAGCATGGCGACTGTCCCGATGAATGATTGACCAGAGGTGTACACAAAGCAAAACACCATTTACAAACTCTGTCATAGAGACCTATACCTCTTAAAGCCAATATATGGAAATAATCACAGTGAAAATCTTTTTCAAACTCTTTATTTAATCTGTTAAATGACATAATTCATTACTTTTCAAGATGCTTCCATAAAATGGAGATGGATCCTTAAATGTATCTAATCACAGTTACAACCTTTATTCTCAGTCCAGGACGTCTCCATGACATCCCTCTTTCTTCTGCCTCTAATATCTCTATTCTCACAACCAGCCCAGTTGTTGGACAAAGTCCCAGAGGTCACATGTCTGTTATCACCCATGGATTGCAGGATCCTTCCCTTATGTCCACCCTTTGAGCCTGGCTGACCTCTGTCTCTTCCTTTACAGATCACATGCTGGGACCCATTACAAACCTGCTGTTACTGTCCCAACACTACTTTACCTAACGTCCTATGCCCATTAGCCCACAGCTAGTAAACTTGACCCCTGAACTTTTAACCTGCTTCCAGATATCAAACTAGCTGATTGTAAGCGTCTGACCTGGTCTTTACGTCTACTTAAATCATGTCTGTCTTATCGGGAGACGTGTGAGGATTGCACACTATACAACTGAAGTGTGGCCATCACATCGGCTGAATTATACAGGTCGAAGGTTAACTCGCCCGGATTGCTGTCATTATGGGAAACCTGAAGATTGAGTGTGAGCTTTGGAAACCGCTGCTCTGTTGACTGACGCTAAGTGAATTCAAATAGCATTCAAACCACCTATGCTGCTATGCAGGATGAATTCAGTAGATTTGCATGCAGGCTTGGCCGATATCATAACATTAAAGAAAGTAATTTAAGGTGAATAAGGACAATAGAAAGAAAGAGCAAGAATGAAAGACTGTGAAAGAAAGAATGAATGTAGGGTAGACACACAACTTCGGGCAATGTTGGATGCAGTCTCAGGTTCATAAAATGAAAAATGAATTTCGGATACACTTCAGATACAAAATAGTGAATGTTTTAAGACTTGATGCATGCTGAGATATACTTCAAGTCATTCGGCCTTGTTACATGAGGTCAGGACATTTACCATTAGGCACAGATTCAAGCCAAAAAATAAAGCCCAAATGTGCCACAAATCTTTTCTTTCTATACCCGTCAATGGCCAGAACCGACCAATCATGGTCCACATTTCAGTTCACAATCTTTGCCTCAATCCATCCAATCATCCTACACAACTTTACCTTCGTACAACCAATCACTGGAGTTTGTTCAACCTTGCTGGGCATCTTTTAAGATTTTACACTTGCACTTCTTTCCCAAGGACTTTCATGGGAATGTTGACACATCATGGCTGGACAGGACACAATGTGAGACTGAAGAATTTATTGGTGGCAGGTGTAATCACGTAGAAGCTATTCAACTTACTCAACAAATCCTAAGACGTGTTACTTCAAGTATTTTGTGTGTTTAAGGTTAGGAAATTGTGTGTAATCTTCCTAAATAACTAAGTCCTACTTGGACATGTGTGCACTTGTGGGAAACGGTTTATGCGTTGACAGTAGTGGGCTGAGGGCCAATTGACGTCCTGTGCTCCAGCGCAGTAGCGTTTTGTTCTGGGGGTGAAAGGTGAAACCTTGGCCGGTGTGGGTGCTGAGTGCACAAACTCTGACAGGCGTATCCACTTCAGACTGCTATTGCAAATGCTCCTCTGGCCTAATCCCTCCAGCAGGTTTTACAAGCATGCCAAGGAAAGCTGAGCTTAGACCAGTGCCAAAATCCCAGCAGCCTTTCCCTACAGCCCAACCCCCTTCGTCTTACCGACGGTCACGTCATTTGGATCTGAAAAGTCCATGACCTCTGACCTCCCCCTACTTGTGCTCCTCCTTCGAAAAACTCTTCAGCTAGGAGGCCCCCTCAATGTAACTCAAGTGCTATTCTGATGTGACAAATTGCTCCCGAGCTCCGGAGAACCCCCGGTACCCTCCCCCAACTCACAGACGTACCCGGAGCGCACACTGTGTCCAGGGGCCTCAACAGCAGGGGCTCCACTCTGCCCCCCAAACCCTTTAGCAACCCTCTGAGCCCTTCCTCGTCTTCTCCTGCCTTGCCTCAGCACAGCAACAATAGGAATGAATGACTCAATTGTCTCTGATGAAGTGAAAGACAAGGGAGTCCTCTAAATCCTCCCGGAGGGATGAACTCTTCCTCTGTCCTTCTACTGCCTTCCAGGAGAATCAGAGACAGAGAGAACAACGGAGCCAGAAAATAACATAGACCACAAGGTGCTTAATTATGTTTCCTGGTAAAATATTTAAACCTAAATGGGATCATAACTTTTCAACTTGACCTCCTGCAAAAAACACAGCATCATGCTTAATGGAAAGAACATCTTGCCCAAGAAAAACTAGACGTTCCCGTATCACATCATTACGCCTGCAGCCAAAGTCATGTGCGGCTGTCGCTGTGCTATGAAAGCACTCGTAAGTAAATCAGAGCAAACAAATCTGAATGCGATAACCAAATTAAAGCCAGGTAAATGACTTGTCAATGTTGCTTTTGGATTAAGAGCACAGGCTTATCCTATATCAGACAAATCAATCCCTTTTGCAAAAGTGGCCAGAAATGTGGATATATTTCCGTCATGGGATGAACCGATCCATCAGGAAGCATTCCAGCCTCGTAAACAATGCGCACTGGGAAAACTCAAGAGGAAAGGAGGGGATTTGGTGTATGAGAGTACAGCATCTGTGTGGTCAACATACAATGCTACAAATACACAACACATGCCTCTAAACACATGTTAACATAACAATCACCCTAACCATATACATACGGCATACTCCATGGGTTTGAGGTTGGGTTAAATGCTGTATAATTAAAAATAAAATAACTTTATTTAGGAATAAGACACTTTCTGCACATAATAACTCTATTGATTAATAATAATAATGATAATAAATAAAAGACAAATCAAAGACTTGGTCTGGCACAATCTTGTAAGCCCAATAACCCCCACCATTCTTTATTCTTTAAAATGTGTAAATTAAATGCAAATAAATAAAATTTCTTAGAAGCCAGAGAGTTTTTTTAAGTGCATGTTACCGAGTTCAGATGGGGTCCACACAGATAGTTTGCATTAGACTTGCAATAAACAACACTCCCATAGAACAAGCAACAAAAAAAGCCCTTTGTTTTGTTCACAGGTGCTGAGGCACAGGCATGCGTAGATACATGCAGACCCACACTTAATACACTCACTCTCTCAAGAGGAGACATTTTTTGGGGAAAGGACATAATAATGATCCAGACAGACTCTTTGAAATTCACTGATCCAAAGAGAGGGGATCTGCCCATCTGCGAGACCCATATCTCTAGAGAGGTAGAGAGAGAGAGAGAGAGAGAGAGAGAGAGAGAGAGAGAGAGTGAGTGAGAAAAAGCATGTGTTTGGGTTTGTGTGTGTGTGTGTGTGTGTCTTTGTATGTTTGCTAGATACATTCAAATAGCCTTCATTTCGGATGGATGGAAGCATGCTGGAGGTGGGGGCAAGGGGTGGAGGGGCATGGAGGAGGAGTAGCTCAACAGTAGATGAAACTGAAAGTTAGTCTACACGAAGGCTCTTCACACTTGCTCAGTTCTTCTAATACACATTTTATGAGTAAATAAAGGAAAAAAGAGAAAAGAACACCCCACCAGCTCAGATAGCCTGAGGCGTTCTGCAACCAGGAAAATAAAGCTGGAATGTGGGCAGGCCTGGGGTTTGTGTGCCCCGGGGCGGGAGAGGGTCCGCAGGGCCTGTATTTACTCCAAAGCTGGAACCGCTGGGGGGTTCTCAGCACTCTGACAGCACAGAGCCAAAGACCCTCAGCCTGATCTCCTCCATCCACTCACCTCTCACCCTGTCCTGTTTTTGGCTCCCTTCTCCTCTTATAAACTCCCCCTGATGCTTTTCTCTAAGGTTGCTTCTAAAAATTATCCTCCAAACCGTCTGCAAAGTGGGATACTGAATTTCTGCTGTAAAAATGAACACTTTCTATTCTATCCTATTTAAACGTGAATACTTTACCATGCAAGCTAGCTTTTATGCATTGTCTCATTTAGAATGTGTCAGTGCAATTTATTAAAAAAGTTGCACCCGACTCAAACTAATCCTATGTTGTGTCTTAAATGCAGTACTGGGCATGTGTGGTTGTGATCAAGCTCTGTTTGAGTAGCAGGTGTTGGCTCGTGTATTACCCAAACAGCAGCTGATTCACCGAAAACATTCAGACCATGTCAGGCTTAAACTTTAATCTTCTAGTAGACCTCAGAAGGAAAGCTATGACGGACGTCTGCCAAGCCTGACTAGTTCTTTATGGCTTAAAACAAACAAACTATGTTTGATGGTGACGTTGCAGAGAATAGCAAAGCTTCTCTATCCAAGCCCATGGAAAAATAAAGGTGTATGCCATTGAAGAACTTTTTTGGTTCTCCAAATATCTTTCATACCTTTCAAAGTCTAAAGAACCTTTATCCACTACAAATAACCTTTTATGAAACAGAAAGGTTCCTTAGATGTTAAAGGTTCTTTATGGAATCTGTAGCACCTTTAGCTTTAAAGGGTATAGGGCTATATCGATATCTTGAATTACACATATATTAATCTATAAATTAAGGGTTCATCTTTGCACTTTGGTTGAATGGGCTACAAACAGTTAAAAAAGCTTTGTATTCTTAAAAAGATATGAGCTTAGGAATGCCTAAAATCTTTGCTATGCCCTACATCTACTCTTTATCCCTTCATTTCCCTCTCTCTCTCTTGATTATGGGCCCCATAAGAGTACTCTATAAATAGGCCCGCAGGCTTTAGTCTTCGTGGCTGGTATCTCCTCCAGCAAGGCCTATAATGAGACATATTGGTGTTCCTGACGCTCACTTGGTAGAGCATTGCATTAACAACGAAAAGGTCATGGGTTCCATCCCAGGGAACACATCCTAATAAAAATGTATAGCTTGAATGCACTTTTAAGTCGCTTTGGATAAAAGCATAAATGTAAATGTACATGAAAGCAATTAAGGCCTAACAACACACCCACCTAATCTGTACACTTACACAGCCTGTAGTGTTTCTACACTATGAGAGGTCTCATTCCTACCTTGTGGAATCTAAATCTCTGACCTACTTACCAGCTGCATGATCTTCAACCCGGGTGCAGGGCTTAGCACTAGGTGTGCCTGTTCATAGGCCCTGCAAAGTTAACAGTGGGTTGGCATGGAGTTTGGACTTTGGAGCTCATGCTGAAACACACACACAGTCTTCCAGCCACAGCTTCCTTTACTGTACGGTTGGGGGTCATCCCTGGTTACCATGAGGGGGTAATTACCATGGTAGTGCACACCATCAAGTTCAAAATAAACGCTGCGTTCACCTCCTGAAGCAACAACAACCTTCAAAAGGGTTTCAACACACACACACACAAAAATAAACCTTGAAGCTCTACAAACTCCATGTTCATAAGATATGGCTCTAAAGTGTATACAACACCATTAACTACCTTAAAATTTAGAACAGTTACAGGACAAGATGCATCTAAGGGTGCCCTTCACATTTGACCCAACAACACAAACCCTAACTTTAATACCCATGGCATGAGAAAGATCAAAAGCGTCCAATGTCAGTCCTGATCTATAGTGGTGAATTCAAACATTCAAATGCAGATTAAAAAGTGTCCATGCTAACCTCAATTTTTCATTTGTTAGCAATGAACTGTTTGACATATAATATTCAATTAAGTTTATTTATCCATTTAACTAACAACTGACTAATGTTACTGGCATTTAAGGTGCTTAGACAGCATCAACAAATGCTACTGACTTGGCCATGAGCTCATGAGTACCTTCGGGGACAAAGCCATTCGTTCCTCTCAAATAAATAAATAAAGGCCTGGTTAATAACGCTCATTAAAATGGAGTAGGCAAAGATGACAATAAGACCCAGGGAAGGTCACACGGTGGGCGCTGTGGGCAAAGCACTGTGGGTGACGAAGCGAGCCCTCTTTTCTCAATGTCTGCACCCCACGAAGAGCACCCTTCACCTCCAAATAAACTGTAGTAATGACCCAGCTCTCTATAAACCCCTTACACACACACATAACCCCTCCTCCACCTCTCTGTTAATTACCACATACATCCTTCCACAAACGCCAGCAACCGGCGCTATCACACACAGCAATTACTGATAAATCTTTAATGCATTCTTTAACAAACTCTCAGTGGCTTTGGCAAACTCCAGACCTTTGTTTCTGAACCCTAAACGCTGTGCATTTAAACAAGATTAAGCAGAAATAAACTTAAAAATCGGCTGTGCTCTATTTAACGTACCCAGGCCAGGGATACAAACTCGGTTCTGGAGGGCTGGTGTCCTACAGAGTTTAGCTGACACTTCCCTCAACACACCTGCAAAAAAGTTTCTAGTTTGCCTACTAAGACCTGGGCCGTTTCTCAATGTTAAGGATACTTCCTTGGCAGAACTAGTCCTTCCAAGTCACTTCCTTAACTTAAGCATTCGGAGAACACGTTAAATGGAACAGGCTAGCAAGTGCACATCATTGCGTCTATGAAAGGTGTGCTTTCGGTGCTGCGCGCATAGGATTGTGGGTGATTTCAGCGCACCTAGAGCGCGAAGGATACACATATGCATCCTTTTCTGTATATGATATATTTCTCGAACTAAGGACTCAGTCCTTGGCTGAAATTCGACATCGGAACAGTCCTTCGACGGACGTCGATGAGGTAGCATCTTCGAAATTCTGGCTTCCGAGGATCCTTCCTTGACATTGAGAAACGACTCTTGATTATCAGGTGTGTTTGATTAGGGTTGGAACAAAACTCTGCAGAGACACTGGCCCTCCAGGAGCAGGTTTGGACACCCTTGGTTTAGGCAAATTCATGAATCCCTTCAATGCAATCTCATGACAATTTATACGACTAATTCGCGAAGTTGGGGTAAGGGGCAGGGTTAGGGCTAGGGTTTCATTAATGCATTTTATAATAGTTCTTCACAACATGCTAAGAGGCCTGTATAGAGGATAACAAATACTAACATGTGCAGATGCACTAGCAGGGTGTGCATGAAAATAATCCTAATGTGCAAAATACTGTAAATATTATAAATAAGGGACTTCACAAACATAAATGTTTGAATTAATTTGATACGCCATGTGTTTCAAATAGTGTGCTGAAAACCTACCCAGAACAAATGATATCATCTGATAACCGACTCTGACAGTCCTGTCTCAGTATCTGATGCAGCCAGACAGGTTTCCTCTCTCCAATCTATTCGTTTATTTGACGCAACTCGGTGCAACGTAACATTGATGATGTTTTGGCTACCTTTCACGTGCATTGCTGTACATGTGTCATTGCAGTTTTGGGGTGGGTTTTGTTCTTCCAAGATATTTTCTATAAAGGTTAACATGCACAGAAAAAACAGCATCGGCTACAAACTGTGTGTTTTTGTCAGCTGAGGGAAGCGGTACGGGAAAAAAATCCCTCAGCCAAGCCATCAAGTTGAACATTGAACTTCACAGTAGTAGCTGCCTTTCTATGCCTCTTCTTTTGATGTTACCTCCAAAGCAAGGGATCAAAGGCTTGGAGTGTGGCGTGGGGAAGTCCCAGGCTCTTAGCCTGGCAGCCCGTGATATATGCAAAAGTCTATGCCAAAAAGAGAGGAGAGGGTGGGAATGTAAGCTACAGACAGCAAGCTTGTATGGAATGTGACTAAATAGTGTGCTTCCTTTAATGAACACTGAGGTGATGCAATCGCTCCTTTCTGGGTATTTTACAGTGAAGTGTTGAAAACAGTGAGGGCGTGTCAACAGAACGGCTAAATCTTACAATAGCAAGGATGTAAAGTGTTTATGATACCTCGCAGACAGTCCAACTCCATGACCTCCATCGCACCTGCCCTTCCATATTGTGACTACATGTATGCCAGTTATATGGCATGTATTTTATATGGTTGCAAAAAAAAAGAAATGCCCCCTAAAAAACACCAGAGGGTTAATTAAGGCCCATACTAAACAATTTCTGACACTTTTACATAAGTCTCAGCAAGAATTTAAAATCAACAAACCTATGCTTGATCATTTCAAACAAATACACACCAATCTGCACAAGCATACGTGTAGGTCCACATGTACACACAGATACACACAAATACACACACATACACACCCTTTCCCCAGGGCTATAGGATTAAGAGGTCTGTCTGGCTGACAGTGAGCCTTTCCTTTCCACGTAAACTGTCAATTCCCTATCTCGCGCTCTGCCCCTCGGCCCTGCTCTGCCAGCCAGGGAGGACACACCTGAACTTGACATCGATCTGCCTGAGCTTTCCCAACACCACACACAAACAATCTCTACTGTTCTCACAAACACACCTGAATGTATGGAATTGAAAGAGATAGAAACCCTGTAAAGTAGGGCAAAGAAGCAGTGATTCATGTCTGATTCACAAATGAATCACTTTAATCATTTGGTTAAACCGACTTGCAAAGTATGTGTAAATTACTTGAATATACAGTGAACATTGTACACAATCCATCAGGGTTTGGAAGAAAAAAAATATTTAAAAGTATTGCTGTATTGTTATGATATTGATATCGGTTTATTGGAGAAAAAAAATAGCTACAAACAAATCAATCAGATGAGACATTATGGGGAATAGACTGACGACAAATTTGTTTTGGACTTTGAGATCTCGGCTGGCTCACTCACCACGTCACACATCATTTTTACTGCTCTGCATTCCAGACCTTTTGACTCATTTCCCATCATATGTGTTTCGAAACAATATACGTGATCCTTACATAAAACACACACAGTTACGGGTGGCAGCGTTTATCTGGGTGTGCGTGGCCCCTGGTCAGGAAGGCCATGACAGTGTGTCTGCTCCAGTACCAGATTCTTTAAGAGTCATGGCCTTGAGAGGGCGGAGAAAAAAACATGTGGATAATAGGCCTGTTGTTAACTGAATGAAGGAGAGATAGAACAAATGAAAGAAAGTGGGAATGATAGGGGAGGAATATTAAAGACAAGCAGATCCTATTTCAGGTCAGTCAGGGGCTGCCACTGTACTTGAGGTCGCCCTTCTGCATTATTATTCATGTACGTATACATCAGTCGGGCCCTTGTATCACATCTCTCTACTTAAGTTTTTTCTTTTACAAATTTAAAATGTTATACAAATTATTTTTGTTAATAAATTTCAATTCCAAATTCGATTCATTACTGGCACTTGGGTACTCACGACCAGGTCATGCAAGCATTTGGATGTGAAGACACGTACATCTATATTTGCGCTGAAATACACAAGCTTCCTCCAACAGGGCCTGGGCGGCTAAAGCCGGGGTTCGAATTGAGCTGCTGTCATGGATGGCTAATGAGGGCAAAAATCCATTCTGAATAACAACAAAATACCACTGACAATGCCAATCGCAGGTTCGCCTCACTCCCAAGACGAGACAGAAAAAGAAAGCTGAGAAAGACGGGAAGAGAATAAGAACAAGGGAGAGAAAGCAAGAGAGAGAAAACTCGCAGTGATGACACGCAAGTGCAAAGAGCGATTAAGGATTTACTTTCAAAAGGGCCTCCATTGATCTTTTTTGATAGACCTGCAATAAATCAAACCAGACTGACTCACATGAGAATGAAGCCTAATCCTTTAGTCAGATCCAGAAGAACTCAAACCAAACCAGCTGTTAATTTAGGCTTTACAAGATAAAGCAGGCCAAAGCCAACCTGATGTACCCTAGGGCAAGGGCTTACATCATCTCTGTAAAGCAATCAACTTATTGCCAGTTTGGAGAGGTAATAAGGGTGCATGCTGGGAGAAGAGATGGAGAGAGAATGTAAGAAAAGGTCTAAAAGGCAAAAATACAGAGGCTGTGTGAGAATAACAGAGTAAGAATGAAGGGAGGCAAATGAGAGGTCCAGCAAACAGATCAAGGGTTGTTACACGCTAAAATATGTAGCTCTACTATAGATATGACAAAATATGAGAGGGAGGCACTGTAGGCTCTATTTTTTGCTCGGGCACCCTGTAATTTGTCTGTAAGTTTGGATCTATGCCCATGGTCAGTGCCACCTCGGTCATGCCCGGTCAACCACACTGAGCCAGCGCCATAGCCAGCCATGCTAATTAAACCAGTTATTTTAGTTCGTGTGAGTATTTTTCTTCACCAAAGAAGCGCCATCCAGTCTTGTTGGTTACTTTCCTAATGTCTTTTTTGGGCTCACATCCTGTTTGTGTATAAGTATAGATTTTAGAGGCAGAGACATGGAGATATACGAAGATATAGAAAGGGAACGGGGTGGGGGTTAGTTGTTGTTTTTGAGACACCAACGTATTACGGCAGAGACAGGGATGCATCACTCAAACACACCCAGACATGCATTCACTCATTAGGTACCATGTTCTTGCCTTTAATGTTCTGTTTACTATGCACAACAAGATCAAGTCTGAAATCCAATTCCAGGCCGGACCAGGGCCTTTCAATGTAGTACTGAGAGCGCCTTGAAAAAAGCCAGGCTTGTAGTATCTGGAAAGCATCCAAGGGAAACTCAAGGGTCCATACAAAACCCCAGGTGAAATCAGAGTAAACGCAGGAGCCCGCATCTTCACCTCCCTCCGACACACTGCCTGCACACAGGGATCACTCAGACTTTGGGTGTCTGCTTTGCCCAACTAAATTGAAGTTAAAGAGCCAAGCTGGATGGGAGGGGGGTTTGACACACATGTGCACATCCATGTAAAGAGCTTGGCACTTTTGCAGCGCTCTGTTGCACAAAGTATCCACGCGGCCACCCCTCCTCTTAAGCGGGAGTAACACTCAGCCGTGTGTCTTCCACCACCCTCCTCCCCGTTCCACTGCGGGGTCACACTTTTAATTACACAGAAACAGTAATCCCATCAGACAGATGGCAAACAGGCCGTCTCCCAATGACTTTATGCCCAATTGAATCATTACTGATGTTATTTGCTAAATTATAGCAAAACACGACAACACCGGCGAGCAGGATTTGCACGAGAAGCTGGCGAAGGCAGATGCGCCCACCCGTCGAGCATCTGTGACGGAGATCAAGAAGGCGTGAAGACGAAGACTGCAAAGCCGGGTCTGTTTTAAATGAATAATATTTTAATAAGTGCAAGCAAACGCAGACCCTTATTATCCGGCACAGAATACAAAAACAAGGAGTCTGCCGGACAAGCCATTTCCAACCAACTTGGTTTGGTAAACCACATAACAAGCGCAATTGAAAAGTGAGCGTGTTCTTTTCTTAAAACAGCGAGAGTGTTTGGTTTATGGGCTTTACTCGGCATCGTTGTTTGCCTTTGGGGGAACATCCCAAGAATCCACTCTTTCTTAAAAAACCAAACAAGAAGCTCCGGTCCGCAACCTTACTGCCAGAGCTCATTCATTCTCTCTCTCCATTTCATTTTGTTTCTCTCTCCCTTTTCTTTTGCTTTGCCCGTAGCTTCTGTCAACAATTAGCGGTCACCTCTTCCAGAGTTTCAGACCGCAGCACCCCGAGCGTTAAACTATGCAACTCCCAATCAGACCCTGAACATACAAATTATAACATTGCTTAGGAAAGAGATGTACCTCAATGCCAATACACAAACAATTCCCATAAACTGCTTTTTAAAGGACACAAAACTTACAAATCTAACCAGCCTTATGGCACTCCCCATAATAATGTCAATAAAAATATTTGGAGTCTGTGTTCTTTGGCTTGCAGCAGGGCCTGATTGGTCACCTGTCGTGTTACTTGGTGTTAATGTATCTCTGATTGGTGCGTGTTCTGGCTGGGCCCCAGGGTGTCATGTTGCATGCTGGGTAGCTAGACTTTATGCCGCAGATGGGAGCAGCTCCTTAACCCAACGTTGGAACAGTAAATCTGCATTTAACCAATGGGGGACACACCACACCATAACGCAGCACGTACGTTTTCCATTTCATAAAACACGACAAGGCGAAAGCAGAATTAAGTCTTTGTGCTCCCAGACTTCGGGTTTTAATTATCGTTTCTTGGGTACCATAAGGCATAGGGCATGGGGTCACAGCTTAAGACAACAACACAGCAACCAAATCCAATTATTTTAAGCCCAGCTCAAATTAGTCTATATAGACTAGCTGTTTAAAATACTTGTCCCCTACTTGGCCCTGATAAGACTGGCAGCTTCCCAACAAACTGGAGCAGTTGTGTCTAGAGGCATGTCCATTGCAGCGATCCAAAGAGCATACAAAACTTCCAAGCTGTTTTTTCCTTTATCCTTTCCTGACTATTGGTCAATAGAGCAATGCCTCCAGTTGTTCTTGCGTGAAGACGTGTGAGATACTCACATGGAAAGCAAAAGACCCTGGGGCCTCATAAAAGAAAGCTGTTCTGCAAACAGGACTCCCAAGATATAATTTACAAAATGTTCCAACCAACAAGGATTCCTAAGACATTCAGAGCAAGATTTCTCACAACATCTAGAAATAACCAGCGTATACATTAAACAGGAAATGAAGTGGCTTTGAAAATAACTGTAGGGTGTCACATGTGCCAAAGCATTTCTTTGGCGTTCTTCGTTCTGTAACAAAATGAGAGTCAATGTAAAATTTGCACACACTTAAGCAGTATCAGTAAGATCTGACCACAGAAAGAAACATGAGTGTCCCGCTCAAGTGTGCGGTCAAACTCCCGGACCCTGGTCCCAAAGGCGAGTGTGTTGAGAGTACAAGTGCGTTAGGCTAAGGGCCACACAGCAGCTGTGAGAACGACACAAGGCCAGCTGCTTCCTCCAAGGCTCCGATTTCCTGACCTCACAGCCCGAGAGGCACACAGTCAGGTGACCAGATCTTAAACCCGCCTCACCTCACACACATGGTCCTTAACGACCGAAAGCACAGGCTCTTGGGTAAAAAGGCATACAGCATACCTTTCTGCTTTCAACCCTGCACAACGCTCAGTGTTTTTGATGTGGAGGCTTTCGCTTAATGTGGTGGGCGCTGTAAACCGATGCCTTTTTCCTCATAGTGTTCTGTGACCACAGTGTTTGCATACCACAAATCTTGCATAACTTTCTAGTGGTTTCTCACCAATTAAACTTTATATTAACTCTGTCTGAAACAGGGAATATTCATCCCATCTAAATCAATAGAGAGACCATCACCAATATTCTGTTTAATGTTAGAATAATAGCAAAGTTATCAAGACAAGAAAAAACTAAATACACCTACACCGGGTGCCTAAAAAATTATATTTATATTTATAAGACTTAAACATCCTTTTTGAAACAGTATTAATGGAGTTCCCATATATTCTGAGGTCTTATTGACTGCTTTTCGTTTTCTAAATATTAATAATTATTAATATTAATTAATTAATTAAATTAATTAATTAAATCATAATTTTTATTATGGCTCAATTGGTAGTGCACTACATTAGCATCACAAGGGTCACTGATGTACAGTAAATGTATACCTTGTAATGCACTGTATAAAGATATCTGGAAAAGCATTAATATAATATAAAAAATTATAATATATTTGTATTTTTACTGCAAAAAATGAATATGTTGGCACAATCACATTTCTATTCATTTAAGCATATGCCTTCAGATCAAAAGGTTTTTAAGATCATGAGAAACGTTTTAGTCAAGTGATGCTAAATTTTTGATTGACATCCCTCAAGAGAGAAACAAACAGATTCCAGTGTTTACCCAACAGAAAAAGAAAGAGCATTCTCCAAACAAAGTGACTTTCTCTTTACAATCCTCAAGTGAAAGTCAACAGTGCTTTTTAAAGGGTTGGTCAATACTGTTATGCCCTTCAGAATCATAATTAGATGGGTGGTAATGGGCACGCGGAGGTGATGCTGGTCTCCGGCGAGCCGGCCCGTTAAAGCGGCTAAGCCTTGCGTGCCTTGAGTAAATAACAGCCTCCGTCCAGTAATTGTAATTTAATTGTAAACCGAGGCGAGTTCATGAAGAATGTCAGAGAAAAACTGGGTCAGTACGGGCCCTACTTCAGCTCGACTAGCTTACGTTCTGACCCTGAACCAGAGAAACCCACACAGGTGACGTCTGCAACAATGATGTATTTAGTTGGTGCGCTTATCCGGACTGAAGGAGGTGTGTTAGGCCACGTTCTTCGAGCGGGTCTACGGAGCGTAGCCTTCTTCCCGGCTCATTTGAACAGCAATCCTGCCCTTCTGCTCCCAGTGCATCTTTTTGTCATTTGAGAGCTCATGCCCCATTTGTATTATCCACTGAAATGACAGGAGGAAGAGGAGGGGGGTTATGGGAAAGAGGAGGGGTTCGAGCAACACACCCACAACCCCAGTCTCCGAACCAAACACACACACACATACATACACACATCCACGTGCAATCTCCTTGACTAATGTGCCACAACACTCGTACATCACACACAAATTGGCCAAATGAATTAACCACGGCCCCTGGTTAGCGTTTCGAGCTTTAAATGGATTTTCCCTCTCCTGCTCTGGCCAATAATTGCATTTATCCATCTTGTTGAAGCACGGTTTACACACTTGCTAACATCATGCCAATCCAGGCTACATTTTCTGCTCCAATGGCAGGAGAGGAGGAGATTTGTCATTGGATCATAACAGGTAATTCAAACAACAATTAGCTCAATGACTCCGCCGTATGTCAATGTCTGACTCCCCGCAGGCTGGGTCTGATGGAACAAGAGGATCTTCTATCTCTCCCCAGAGCTCTGTCTTTTTCCTTACTCTGTTTATCTCTCCATCAACCTGCTTACGGAGATGAATCGGGCTCAGCTGCTTAACTTTTTACCCATGCCGGTAGCCTTTAGCAAGCAACATCCCAAGTAAATGGGGCCTGCAACTATGAAGACTGACTCTGCGATTTCTAAGCACTCGCACACAAAGACACCGACACAGCACTTGTGTTGAAGGTTCCTACAGGGGTCATCTCTGCTCTCATGAGTGTTTGAACAGTAGTGCATTAGAGACTCCAGGGCTCGTAGGACAATTGGGCTATGTAAACACTGTGGGACTTCTTTCCCTGCGGACCTTGGGCTAAGGCGGCCCACTATTTAAACAGATCTGAATTCCACCACATGCTTACCGCTGAACATCTGCTGTCTTTGTTATAAACCAATCTGAATCGTGAGATGCCACACAGTTTGGAAACGTCATTACCGGCACGATTAATGCAATTAACGAACCAAGAGACGACTTTCATATTACATATATATTACATCATTTACACAGTTGGCAGGTGCTTCTATCCAAAAAGACTTCAATGGAAACAATTGATATTGTTATTTCTGTTATTCATTGTGAGTCGAACCAAAGACCTTTGCTGGGCTAATGCAATGCTCTACCAACACATTTGCAACAAACGCTTGATAATTTTTCCTTGGTGACCAGAAATCTATCAATTCGATGCCACCTGCCAAAGCAAGCCATTTATCTTTATTGATATTTCAAAAATGCAAGGCACGACGGCCCATAAAGATACAGGGGCCGTAAAGCTGCCGATAACAAAAAACTACCCGTTCTAAAGGGCACCCAGATGAACATCACGTCGCCACAGCCACTTGACTATTCCATACCAGCAATCCTTAAACTGATTGCTGGCCAACGAAAACAGCTCCGGGTCAGGATTAAACCCTGTTTCCTTATAAATCACTCCTACTCATCGCTAAATCTTTCGGTTCACCAGATAGCCAGCAGCGAGAGAACACAATTCACTAGGACTGGCGAGCAGTCATCATCTCTATTTAACTCGGACGGCTGCTGAATTACACATCTTCTATTTCAGTGTTTAGATCTTAACACTGTGTAAGAGTATTCGTTGCAATCGGACACCACATCTGCCACCTCTGGCTAGCGCTGATCAGACCCACAGAGCCCCGGAGGCTTTGGGCCAAAGATACACCTCCATTCAATTACACCCCTCTCTCACAAAGCAATTGACAATTCGCTCAGCGAGGGAAGTCAATTCTCTCCGTTTCCGAATCGACCGTACTGAGTGTTCACACTGTCCTTTAATAAGATGTAGCTGGGGACAGTTGATCCAGACTAATCCTTAACGCTGGAAACATCCAAACAAAAACGGCAACATAATCTATTTCAAAAATTGAATGTCTCATATATTCACGGGTTGTATTCACCTAAAAGCTCTCAGATGCGTTTCATTTAAAATATTAACTTTGTGTATATATAGAAAGCTAAGAAAGTTTTACATTTGTTTGTTTTAATTAAGATCATATTCAAATCTCTGACTTAAAGGAAAACACTACCGTTTTTCAATATTTTACTATGTTCTTACCTCATCTTAGATGAATTAATACATACGTATCTTTTTTCAATGCGTGCACTTTTAATCTTTGTACAGCGGTTCTTGAATGTGTTAGCATTTAGCCTAGCCCCATTCACTCCTATGGCTTCAAACAAAAGTTTTATTTTGTGCCACCATACTTACTCGTGTAACTACTCTTTAAATAGGGATCATTTAGAATGGCTTCTAAATTCATTTCCGTTTGGAGCCATAGGAATGAATAGGGCTAGGCTAAATGCTAACACATTTACAATGCGCTGTACAAAGATTAAAAGTGCACGCATTAAAAAAAAACATTAGGTAAGTTGAGGTAAGAACATAGTAAAATATTAAAAAACAGTGTTTTTTTCCTTTAATATCTGATTACGGACCCTACTGAGATCTCTTCTGTAACTCGGATGAGACATAAGTAAGGGTAACTATGGTGGAAACCAAAAAATTTCTAAGAAACATGAGCATCAATGAACAATAGAACTCCATTTAATTGCTGTTCAGCACAAATCACTCGAATATCGAGATCTCATTTGTGATTTGTTTCCTGTGGATGTAATTTGATGCACGTCCTTAAATGCCTCAACGAGACAAACTGGCATACAACCATGTGACAAGCACAATGCTACTCAGCTAAAATGTTATCTATATTGTTTGACAGCCGTTCAGTTTAATATGGCCAATGAAATTACAAACACAACCCAGTAAACACAAAACTGCAAAATGCCATGTCACAGCCATTATTTAGGGCAGAGGAGGGTTATCTAAGAGACAAAAAAGGCTTATACCAAAACGACCTACAATACACGACAGACAAGGGTGTAAAGTTCATAAACCACCTATATCTTAAAACATAAGCTAACTGGTATCGCCCAGTTGTACCTCTAATCCTAATATAAAGTAAACCCGTGATTAGTGGATTTATTTCTCTCTGCCCTGGTGGAAGTAAAATCTTTTGTCCGGTTTTAAACACAGCACCTTGGATAGAAACAAAGCATGGAGTAAACTCATTAGTGAGCATACACATACACACTACAGGCTGTGCTCAACGCTTTATCCCTTAGCAATTAAAAGTTTAATTAGAAGATTAAAAATACATGGGCTGAGTTTTATCACCCATTACGTTCTCAATTATGTGCTTTACACATACAAAACACTCCCGACGTATCTACAGGAATTAATGCAGATTATGGAAGTAAACAGGATTTCACCTACAAAGGAATATCATACAATCTGAATATGTAATCGGAGGTAGAAGGCCGACACCGAATTAGCTCAAATTCTTATCAAAGTTAAACATTTCACAGAATGGAATAACAAATAACCAAAACAGTGACTTGACATGAAATATTTTTAGAAGCAGTTATAACATTATGACAAGTGCCTGACTTTTTTCTAAAAATAGATGCTGATTTGTTTTAATGTTGCATCTGGGTGAATAAGTTACTAAAATAAGACACAATGAAGATTGTCAGGTTTTCTATTCAGAGCAGAATATTCTAGCAAATGTGTTTTGTGTACTACTTCAAGTCCACCTGACACACTGGCGCTATGTTTTTAAGTCTGGTAATGATGTACACTAAAAATAATCAAGACCGCGAGCCTGTGAGACATCCACACACACACACACACACACACACACGCTCTTGCAATGGAAACTCAAGCACTCCTATCATTAAGCATACAAAAGTTGATGGCAGATCTAGAGAGCGTATGTGTGTGTGCACTTTGGCCCAACCCGAGCACGTTCCAATCCAAACAAAAGCCCAGTGCAACCAAATTCCACCAGCGTCACCCAAGCCTCTGCGCTGGAGAATTTCCAGCCGACATTTTGATGACGAGGCGCGAATCAAGAAGCGATGATTACCAACTTACCAACGTTTTGCGACGTATTAAGAGTAAAAAAGAAATAGGAAAACCACACACATGGCCTGTCAATCACGAACGACTATAAACTTGTCACCTCCTCTTTGTCTTTTTGAAAGCCCCGCTGTGTTTTTTTCTTTTACTCTTTCTTTTCCTTAGTAGATAAATGTGAGGCCTGGGGGCTCTATTGTTTGGACATCTAACCAGGAACTGTCGCCAGTCTCATTGCCCCCATATTAGGAGCAATTATGCGCTCTATTCAGGCCGTCTTTGTGCGTCTCCCCCACTGCTACGCGGCGGACAAATCATGCCCGCTTTTCCCGCTTTTCCTAATCCCCTGCTCCGATACAGCATGCTGTACCAGGCAACTCCTTCAAAAATAAAATTCCTTCAGAGAGGCTGATATGCCAAAAATATGTCATCGCTGTTCATTTTGTTAAAGAATGGCATCATAATTAATTGCTTATGATATATACATATGCACATAAATGTAATAAATAATAAATAAATAAATAAATACATATATACCATTATATGTATACATATATTTTGGTATATATATTTATATTTTTTTTTATTAGCTTAATAATTTCACATTTGTTTATTTAAAAAAATATATGTGTTTATTACATTAATATCAAGCCGATTTCTCACTCAGTATGTTTATAAGAATGGAAAAATTATTTAAAAATGAATGTGACTGTCAGAACAAGTACTTATGGATCTCTCCAGGCACTCGTTCAAATCAATCAATTTTACAGAATACACTTAATAGTCTACGACACCTAAAAACCTTCACACACTTCATCAGCGTCATATCTGAATTATTTTGCACATAACTCTCATACAGCTGCACTGGCCTGTATACGATGCATGTGCAAATAGAGAAAGAGTAATTTCATTTCCATGTTTCAGGAAACCTTCAGCATGCAGGCCAAAGCCAGGACTATATTTAACAGATGACAAAAGTTGCATTCCAGATGTACAGTGCGATCTTTGTGTTGATCTTTGTGCATGGAAATAAATGGTGAAGAGGAGAGAGAGGTGAGGGGTGGGGTCAACAACACACAGCTGCTAAGCCAATGCAGCACCCAGAGACAGACAATTTACAATTTACACTATTTATCCATCTTTTCTATTTATCAGCTAGATGACAGCCCTGGCTACAAACGTATTGAATATATATTAAGATAAAACCAGAATTATAAATAATGACTGTGGCAAATTATTTATAACAATACACATGCAACTGAAGCACAAATCGTGTTTGCATAACGTAAGGTTTAAACACCAGTGGGACACGTCTTAAGCAAGAGACAGAAAGTGCCAGGTTGGTCTCATGCGTGTTCACATTGAGCAGCCTGCCAAAATCATCAACGCCAGACAATTGAGTACAAAAAACAACATCTCTGTAAATATTTACAGGCCAAATCTTTTCCATTCATTTACCAAGCACTAACAAAACCTTACTGTACGGTTTCTTTCACAACCCCCCCCCCTTCCCACCCCCACATCTGCGATTCATTGACTTTACAATTTACCACATGTCGAGATGGGAGAGGTCGGGACTCTATCTGAATCACGACACAAATATGCGAGTGATTTATTGTTTTAAAAACCATGGGCCGATTTGGTGCAACTCCGCTCTTCCTGAGCATTACTTCTATTGGCAGACCATGAACAATTACAGTTTGGACTAATTAAGCCCAGAAAATGTGCTGCGCGCCACTAATGTCTCACAGGCCCCGCTTTCAGTTTAATGGTGCCAAACTTTGCTCCCCAACTTAACTCTCACAAATCCAAAACAGATTGCACTTTTTTATGGGTGTTTATCAAGCCCCTGCAAAACAGAGTCTTGTATGGGTATGGGATGGAAGGAGAAGAAAAGACAGATAGGGGAACAAAAAAAGTCTTCCCTCCACTATTCTTTATAAACAAAAGTGATTTGCAAAACAAAAGGATGGCAACCTTTAAATAAACTGGGAGTGTATTTTGTGGTGAGCGACACACTAGCCGAGCGCGTAGCTTTGTGAGCCCCCCGTGGATAGCAATTAGGGGCCATTAACATGTAAAGCCAATTTGATAAGGTATGAATCTATCCCCGTAAATCCGTATTAAACTATCTTTTGCACCTCACACGACAGGCTATTCAACAGGGAAGCGGCACACGCATAATCCATACGATAAACCTTTGTTATCGACGTCCTACTGCTAAAAAGATTCAATCATGGTTTATTAAAATATGTACACCCAAGACTACACAAGGGAGAGGTGCACCTTTAACATAAATCACACACAAAATCAATTATGTTTAATAAATTATGTTTTAAACGTAACATTGCAATATGCATAAACATTACTCAATATTCCACGAAACCGCCACGCATTTTAAAACCATCCAGTGGTGAGCACGCTGGGTGTTGTGAGATTTCTTTTTTACATTTTGTTCCTTTTTTAAACTACGCATAATTATACGTTGAAACCCGAACCCCCTGCCAAAAGTCTGCAAGGCTAAGAAATTATGGGGCCAGGGGTGGCGTCAAATATCTTAACATTCATAAGTCAGAGAGAGGCAGTAAATAAACCCAGCGGATTTACGGGCATAAAGCCCCCTGCCAGAACACAGCCGCCCAGACCTCTGCTCTACCTCGCGGTCCACCTCTCCGCAGACCTGTTGAGGTGCGATTTTAGCCTTGAGCCACCAAGGTTAACCCAGCACCTTACTAACCACAACATACACACGGAGCGTGTACGCAGCTGCATGTCTGCCACGCAAACCCTGCTCTCAATAAAAGGGGGAGAGTGGCTATTGTCTGAATTTTGTCTAAAAAAAAGAGAAAAGAAAAAAAGGCAACGGCATTTAAGATGTAACTTCATGTCAAATTGCTAGACGCTTCCAAATCATCGTGAGGATTTTCAGATTGAGGAAGCTGGATAAACAAACTGCCCATTATTGAAGCTTTCAGAGGTCAGACAAATTAAAGACATTCCCACTTTTACTTTCTCACACACGCATAAAAGCTGTGGGAAACATTTCATCACTATTGCAAGAGTGAGCCATAGGGGAAATTAGCAGCCACAAGCCTATGAAAATAAAATAATATTATCAGCATTTTTAAAAAAATGTCACATCTCTGATATCAGCATTCTCTCCGACAGCTGCCATTACATCTCCTGGAGCAAATTAATCCTGGGCAAAATGAAATAAATACACCCTAATATTTGTAACATATAAAATATCATCTCCTTGTTGACTAAAAAATATGAAAAAGAAGGATGGAGATAAGATAATAAAGCTTTGCAGCAAAATGGTTATCATAACACACCGTCGGCAGCTAAAGCTCAACAAGCCCATGCATTAGTTAAACGCAGAGACAGCTGATCGATGGTCAGGTGAATTATTTATTCTCTACTTAAGTAATGCGTTTATGAATACACCGGCTTTCAACTTCAAAGCAGCGTAGGTCGGACGCCCAGGCAGCTCGTAGGTAGCAGACCTCAATGCAAAGAAACGAAGGGGTGAGGGGCTACGGCGCAATGTCAAAGACTGAGATCTGTAGGCCCGGTTACAGTGAAAGATCAAACATTACACCATACGGCTATAAAACAATTCACTATTTCTATCAATATAATATTTAGGTTGGAGGGCAGGAACAGACCTGGACTGACTTACGCATTGAGAACTAGAAGAGAGGCTATATCAAACAATGATCCTACGTCCATGGGAGATCGCTAAATATATTCTCAGTAGCCAAATGAATAAGCCAGCGCTTTAGTCAGGTCTTCATCTCAGCAGGTAGAAGAACTATTAGACTATGAGCTTTGGTAACAGCGTCCCTAGAAACACAAAAGCCTTCTTCACGACTGCTTCTCTGCCATCCAAAAAAACAATATTTACATCATGCTCTTGTAATAAATGCATTTTTGCTGTTTATATGTGAATGTACTCACTCAGTCTGTGCTTGGCTTTTACAGTTTTATATAATAGCCTAAAGCAGTTCTGAGAGAAAAGATAAAGCCTTATAAGATTTTAGAAAACATCAATATCAGTAAGTGAAAAACAGATTTCAGCAAAGAAAAATCTTTACGGTAGTAAGCAACGGCAACACAAACATCTAGTGATCTTTTTGTGAGAATTTTTTTAAATAATAGAAACAGCACATCTGCCCTTAAAAAAAAACTAAATTTACAGTAAAATCCCAAATTTAAAAGCACTTTGTTTTATTTATATATTGACCTAATTTCAGGTTATACCACATGGTGTTGTAATAAATCACACGTTTATGTTTCAGACTAAATCTGGAGCTGATTATGAAAATCAAAAAGCCTACTGAATAATTTGCCTTTACCTATGTTATTTGTGCATGTCCCAAAGCAATGCCATTTAAAAATAAATATTTGTATTTACAAGTATCTGTGTATAAAATAATACAGCATCATTGCTTCTGGTACTGAGGAAAGTGCTGGACAAATTGCTAATATGTAAAGCTGATCTTAACAGCTGTATTAAATTATAATAGTATGCATGCAAATTACACCTGCTTCCTATATATCCTAGTATTGCATCCTACTAGCTAATAATTCATCACAGCACAACAAATAAGTTAAAACATAAAATGGATTACATTTAATGTGCATGTAATGTAAATATTTACACATTTAAAATAAAATACTTAAAACAATACTGCATGATATTTTACTATAATCACATCAAGGGTGCTTTGAACAATACTGTGATTTCATACTACCGACAGTCAAAAATTTACTGACAGAACTTTACTAATTACCATAATAAACATTTCCCATGATGCTCTACGGTATTAACGTTTTTGTGTGCCGCATTCTTTTTTAACACGAGACTCTGATTTCACGTTAAGTTTACATTAATTATTCATCCTGTATTGTGTCATGTTTTGTTGTGACCAAAGGCCAAATTTATTAACAACTGAACGCATTTCTCTGTTACAATAATAATACAATAAAAATAATAATAATAATTAAATAATAATAATAATAATTGTAGTAATAACAATATAATAATAATAATAATAAATTATTTAAAATTTCAGGTAAATATTCCTGAAACATTTAAAATATATATAAAATATCTAGTCTCAAGCAAAAATGCTAACCCACTGGTTATCCAAGCATATACAGAAAATTTAACAAGTAATCTTTTAGAAATACAGAGCCTAAAACACGCAATAACTGCAAGTAATGCAATTAAAATGACAGAAATAAATAATAATAACCATAAAGTAGAAAGTTGCTATAGGTGTGTATGTTTGAAAGCATATTAGGACAACTGTGCAGGCAGCTCGCGACTGCGGTCAGGCCACCCTCCACTTTGAAAAAGACGGTCAAACTAGCCCTCACGTTTTTTTCTGTGTGCACATATATTAGGCATTACGGTAAATGCACGAGAGGAATAATTTCAAAATAAAAGTTTCTCACTTAATCTGTTGATATTTCTGTTGCATTCTGTGTGTATTTTAAATCGTTGCTAGGGTATTATGGGTGGTTTCTAGGCTGTTTCTGTTGCATTCTGTGTGGTTGCTAGGGTTCTTTAAATGGTTGCTAGGCTGTTTCTGTTGTATTTTGTGTGGTTGCTAGGCTGTTTCTGTTGCATTCTGTGTCTTTTAGGTCGTTGCTAGGGTATTATGGGTTGTTGCTAGGCTGTTTCTCTTGCATTCTGTGTGGTTGCTAGGGTTCTTTAAGTGGTTGCTAGGATGTTTCTGTTGTATTTTGTGTGGTTGCTAGGCTGTTTCTGTTGCATTCTGTGTCTGTTAAGTCGTTGCTAGGGTATTATGGGTTGTTGCTAGGCTCTTTCTCTTGCATTCTGTGTGGTTGCTAGGCTGTTGCTAGGGTTCTTTAAGTTGTAACTAGGGTATACTGGGTGGTTGCTAGGGTGTTTCTGTTGCATTCTGTGTGTGTTTTAAGACGTTGCTAGGGTATTATGGGTGGTTGCTAGGCTTTTTCTCTTTCATTCTGTGTGGTTGCTAGGGTTCTTTAAGTGGTTGCTAGGCTGTTTCTGTTGCATTCTGTGTGGTTGCTAGGCTGTTTCTGTTGCATTCTGTGTCTCTTTTAAGTAATTGCTAGGGTATTATGGGTTGTCGCTAGGCTGTTTCTCTTGCATTCTGTGTGGTTGCTAGGGTTCTTTAAGTTGTTGCTAGGCTGTTTCTGTTGCACACTGTAAGTCGTTGCTAGGGTATTATGGGTGGTTTCTATGCTGTTTCTCTTGCATTCTCTGTGTGTTTTAAGTCGTTGCTAGGGTATTATGGGTGGTTGCTAGGCAGTTTCTCTTGCATTCTTTGTGTTTTAAGTGGTTGCTAGGGTATCATGGGTGGTTGCTAGGCGATTTCTGTTGCATTCTGTGTGGTTGCTAGGGTGCTTTAAGTGGTTGCTAGGCTGTTTCTGTTGCATTCTGTGTGTGTTTTAAGTGGTTGCTATGGTATTATGGGTGGTTTCTAGGCTGTTTCTGTTGCATTCTGTGTGGTTACTTGGGTTCTTTAAGTGGTTGCTAGGTTGTTTCTGTTGCATTCTTTGTGGTTGCTAGGCTGTTTTTGTTGCATTCTGTGTGTGTTTTAAGTCGTTGCTAGGGTATTATGGGTGGTTGCTAGGCGGTTTTTGTTGCATTCTGTGTATGTTTTAAGTCGTTGCTAGGGTCTTATGTGTGGTTGCTAGGTTGTTTCTGTTGCTTTCACTGTGTGTTTTAAGTCGTTACTAGGGTATTATGTGTGGTTGCTAGGCGGTTTCTGTTGCATTCTGGTTGGTTGCTATGCTTTTGTTAGGGTTTTAAGTAGTTGCTAGGGTAGAGCTATGGTTTTCTATGTGATTGCTAGACTGTTGCTAGGGTACTATGGGTGTTTGCTAGGCTGTTACTGTTGCATTCTGTGTCTGATTTAAGTAGTTGCTAGGGTGTTATGGGTGTTTGCTAGGCTGTTTCTGTTGCATTCTGTGTCTGTTTTAAGTCATTGCAATGGTATCATTGGTGGTTGCTAAGATGTTTCTGTTGCATTATATGCGGTTGCCAAGCTGTTCCTAGAGTATAGCTATGGTTTTCCATGTGATTGCTAGACTGTTGCTAGGGTATTATGGGTGATTGCTAGGCTGTGGCTCTGGTATTCTGTGTGGTTGCTATGGAAATATGAGGGTTGCTAGGATGTTGCTCTGGCTTTTTGTGTGGTTGCTAGGCAATTGCTACGGTATTATGGGTGGTTGCTAGACTGTTGCACTGGCATTCTGTGGGGTAACTTGGCAGTTACTAGGGTATTATGGGGGGTTGCTAGGCTGTTGTATGATTCTGGTTGGTTGCTGATATTGCTTTTGTTTTCTGGGTAATTGCTAGACCGTTGCTAGGGTATAATGGGTGGCTGCTATACTGTTGCTAGGGTGTTCTTTGCAAGAATATTTTAGGTGGTTCATAAAATTGCTAGGCTGTTCAGGGTGGTTGACACAGAACGATATGCATTTAATACAGTGTCTGTGAGTGAATGGTAGGTAGTTGCTACAGTATTATGGGTGGTTGCTAGTGTTACTAGTTGCTTGGGTTGTTCAGGGGATTGACAGAGCATAGCTATAGTCAATATTTTCTATATATTTAGTTAGATGTTAAAGGGAAACTACCTCTTTCCACAAAATCATTCCACTTCTGAATGATAGTACACCATCTCAGGATGTCACACATGTAGTATCGTCACAGTCTGATATGCTGTTTTTAAAATAAAGAGCTCTAAGTAGTCCGATACACTTGCAATATTTTCTATACATTCGTTAGATGTTAAAGGGAAACTACCTGTTTCCACAGAATCATTCCACTTCTAAATGATAGTACACCATCTCAGGTTTTCACCACTGCAGTATCATCACAGTCTGATATGCTGTTATTAAAATATAATGCTCTAAGATGTCAAGTAAACTCTGTATGTTCTGTACATTTGGTTAGATGATAAAGGGAATCTACCTGTTTCCACAGAATAATTCCACTTCTAAATGATAAAACACCATCTCAGGTTGTCACTCCTGCCGTGTCATCACAGTCTGATATTCTGTTTTTAAAATAGAAAGCTCTAAGAAGTCATATACACTTGTGGTATTGTCTATACATTCGGTTAGATGTTAAAGGGAAACTACATGTTGCCACAGAATCATTCCACTTCTAAATGATAGTACACAATCTCAGGTTGTCACACCTGTAGTATCATCACAGTCTGATATGCTGTTTTTAAAATATAAAGCCCTGAGGTATCATATACACACTGTGTTTTCTATACATTCAGTTACATGTTAAAGGGAAACTACCTGTTTCCACAAAATCATTTCACTTCTGAATGATAGTAAACAATCTCAGGTTGTCACCACTGCAGTATCATCACAGTCTGATATGCTGTTGTTAAAATATAGAGCCCTGAGGTATCATACACACCTTGTATTTTCTATATATTAGATTAGATGTTAAAGGGAAACTACCTGTTTCCACAGAATCATTCCACTTCTAAATGATAGTACACCATCTCAGGTTGTCCCCACTGCAGTATCATCACAGTCTGATATGCTGTTTTAAAAATAGAGAGCTCTAAGTAGTCATATACACTTGCAGTATTTTCTATACATTCGGTAAGATGTTAAAGGGAAATTACCTGTTTCCACAAAATCATTCCACTTCTGAATGATAGTACACAATCTCTGGTTGTCACCACTGCAGTATCATCACAGTCTGATATGGTGTTGTTAAAATATAGAGCTCTATGCAGTCCTATACACTTGCAGTATTTTCTATACATTCGGTTACATGTTTAAGGGAAACTACCTGTTTCCACAGAATCATTCCACTTCTAAATGATAGTACACCATCTCAGGTTGTCACTTCTGCAGTATCATCATAGTCTGATATGTTGTTTTTAAAATATAGAGCCCTGAGCTATCATAAACACACTGTATTTTCTATACATTCAGATAGATGTTAAAAGAAAACTAGCTGTTTCCACAGAATAATTCCACTTCTAAATGATAAAACACCATCTCAGGTTGTCACTCCTGCCGTGTCATCACAGTCTGATATGCTGTTTTTAAAATAGAGCTCTATGCAGTCCTATACACTTGCAGTATTTTCTATACATTCGGTTACATGTTTAAGGGAAACTACCTGTTTCCACAGAATCATTCCACTTCTAAATGACAGTACACCTTCTCAGGTTGTCACCACTGCAGTATCATCACAGTCTGATATGTTGTTTTTAAAATAGAGAGCTCTAAGAAGTCCAATAAACTTGCAGTATTTTCTATACATTCGGTTACATGTAAAAGGGAAACTACCTGTTTCCACAGAATCATTCCATTTCTAAGTGACAGTACACCATCTCAGGTTGTCACCACTGCAGTATCATCACAGTCTGATATGTTGTTGTTAAAATATATAGCCCTGAGGTATCATACACACTGTATTTTCTATACATTCAGTTACATGTTAAAGGGAAACCACCCGTTTCCACAGAATCATTCCACTTCTAAATGATAGTATACCATCTCAGGTTGTCACTCCTGCAGTATCATCACAGTCTGATATGCTGTTTTTAAAAAAGAAAGCTCTAAGAAGTCCTATACACTTGCAGTATTTTCTATACATTCGGCTATATGTTAAAGGGAAACTACCTGTTTCCACAAAATCATTCCACTTCTGAATGATAGTACACCATCTCAGGTTGTCACACCTGTAGTATCATCACAGTCTGATATGCTGTTTTTAAAATATAGAGCCCTGAGCTATCATATACACACTGTATTTTCTATACATTCGGTTAGATGTTAAAGGGAAACTACCTGTTTCCACAGAATCATTCCACTTCTAAATGATAGTACACCATCTCAGGTTGTCACCACTGCAGTATCATCACAGTCTGATATGTTGTTTTTAAAATAGAGAGCTCTAAGAAGTCCAATAAACTTGCAGTATTTTCTATACATTCGGTTACATGTTAAAGGGAAACTACCTGTTTCCACAGAATCATTCCATTTCTAAGTGACAGTACACCATCTCAGGTTGTCACCACTGCAGTATCGTCACAGTCTGATATGCTGTTGTTAAAATATATAGCCCTGAGGTATCATACACACTGTATTTTCTATACATTCAGTTACATGTTAAAGGGAAACCACCCGTTTCCACAGAATCATTCCACTTCTAAATGATAGTATACCATCTCAGGTTGTCACTCCTGCAGTATCATCACAGTCTGATATGCTGTTTTTAAAAAAGAAAGCTCTAAGAAGTCCTATACACTTGCAGTATTTTCTATACATTCGGCTATATGTTAAAGGGAAACTACCTGTTTCCACAAAATCATTCCACTTCTGAATGATAGTACACCATCTCAGGTTGTCACACCTGTAGTGTCATCACAGTCTGATATGCTGTTTTTAAAATATAGAGCCCTGAGCTATCATATACACACTGTATTTTCTATATATTCGGTTAGATGTTAAAGGGAAACTACCTGTTTCCACAGAATCATTCCACTTCTAAATGATAGTACACCATCTCAGGTTGTCACCACTGCAGTATCATCACAGTCTGATATGCTGTTTTTAAAATAGAAAGCTCTAAGAAGTCCTATACACTTGCAGTATTTTCTATACATTCGGCTATATGTTAAAGGGAAACTACCTGTTTCCACAAAATCATTCCACTTCTGAATGATAGTACACCATCTCAGGTTGTCACCCCTGTAGTATCATGACAGTCTTATATGCTGTTTTTAAAATATATAGCCCTGAGGTATCATATACACACTGTATTTTCTATACATTCAGTTACATGTTAAAGGGAAACTACCTGTTTCCACAAAATCATTCCACTTCTAAATGATAGTACACAATCTCAGGTTGTCACTCCTGCAGTATCATCATAGTCTGATATGTTGTTTTTAAAATATAAAGCCCTGAGCTATCATATACACACTGTATTTTCTATATATTCGGTTACATGTTTAAGGAAAACTACCTGTTTCCACGGAATCATTCCACTTCTAAATGGCAGTACACCATCTCAGGTTGTCACCACTGCAGTATCATCACAATCTGATATGCTGTTTTTAAAATAGAGAGCTCTAAGCCGTCCTATACACTTGTGGTATTTTCTATACATTCGGTTAGATGTTAAAAGAAAACTACCTGTTTCCACAGAATTATTTCACTTCTGAATGATAGTACACCATCTCAGGTTGTCACTCCTGCAGTATCATCACAGTCTGATATGTTATTGTTTAAAAATAGAGCCCTAAGATACCATACACACTTTGTATTTTCTATACATTCAGATAGATGTTAAAAGAAAACTACCTGTTTCCACAGAATTATTTCACTTATGAATGATAGTACACCATCTCAGGTTGTCACCACTGCAGTATCATCACAGTCTGATATGCTGTTTTTAAAATAGAGAGCTCTAAGCCGTCCTATACACTTGTGGTATTTTCTATACATTCGGTTAGATGTTAAAAGAAAACTACCTGTTTCCACAGAATTATTTCACTTCTGAATGATAGTACACCATCTCAGGTTGTCACTCCTGCAGTATCATCACAGTCTGATATGTTATTGTTTAAAAATAGAGCCCTAAGATACCATACACACTTTGTATTTTCTATACATTCAGATAGATGTTAAAAGAAAACTACCTGTTTCCACAGAATAATTCCACTTCTAAATGATAAAACACCATCTCAGGTTGTCACTCCTGCCGTGTCATCACAGTCTGATATTCTGTTTTTAAAATAGAGAGCTCTAAGATGTCATATACACTCTATATTATCTATACATTCAGTTAGATGTTAAAGGGAAACTACCTGTTTCCACAGAATAATTCCAACTATGAATGATAGTACACCATCTCAGGTTGTCACTCCTGCAGTGTCATCACAGTCTGATATGCTGTTTTTAAATTAGGGGGCTCTTAGATGTCATATACAAACTGTATTTTCTATACATTCCGTCAGATGTTAAAAGAAAACTACCTATTTCCACAGAATCATTTCACTTTTGAATGATAATACACCATCTCAGGTTGTCACTCCTGCAGTATCATCACAGTCTGATATGCTGTTTTTAAAATAGAGAGCTCTAAGATGTCATATACACTCTGTATGTTCTATACATTCAGTTAGATGTTAAAGGGAAACTACCTGTTTCCACAGAATCATTCCACTTCTGAATGATAGTAAAACATCTCAGGTTGTCACCACTGCAGTATCATCACAGTCTGATATGCGGTTTTTAAATTAGAGAGCTCTAAGGTGTGTAACACATGCAGTATTTTCTATAAATTTGGTTACATGTTTAAGGAAAACTACCCGTTTCCACAGAATCATTCGACTTCTGAATGATAGTACACCATCTCAGGTTGTCAATCCTGCAGTGTTATCACAGACTGATATGCGGTTTTTAAATTAGGGGGTTCTAAGATGTCAAATACACTCTGTCTTTTCTATACATTAGGTTAGATGTTAAAAGAAAACTACCTGTTTCCACAGAATCATTCTATTTCTGCATGATACTACAAGGGTGACAACCTGAGATGTTGTACTATTAATACAGTCTGATATGTGTTTTTTAAATTAGGGGGCTCTAAAATGTCATATATACTTTGTATTATCTATACATTCCGTTAGATGTTAGAGGGAAACTACCTGTTTCCACAGAATCATTCCTACTATTATTCAGAAGTGAACATCTCATGTTGTCACTCCTGCAGTATCATCACAGATACCAAAGTGGAAAAAATTTACAAAACACTGTCTATTTGCTTACTAATTCAGAAGTGTAATGATTCTGTGGAAACAGGTAGTTTCCTTTTAACATCTAACCGAATGAATAGAAAATGCAGTGTTTATGAAATCTTAGAGGCCCCTAATTTAAAAACAGCTTATGAGACTGTTATGATACTGCAGGAGTGACAACCTCAGATGGTGTCCTATCATTCAGAAGTGGAATGATGCTGTGGAAACATGTAGTTTCCCTTTAACATCTAATTGAATGTATAGAAAATAGAGGGTTTATTGAACACCTTAGAGCTCTCCATTTTAAAAACAGCATATCAGACTGTGGTGATAATGCAGAGGTGACAACCTGAGGTGTTGTACTGTCATTCAGAAGTGGAATGATTTGTAGAAATAGGTAGTTTCCCTTTAACATCTAACAGAATGTATAGAAAATACAGAGTGTATATGTGATCATAGAGGCCCCTAATTTAAAAAACGCATATCAGACTGTGATAATACTACAGGGGTGACAACCTGAGATGTTGTGCTATCATTCAGAAGTTGAATGATTTTGTGGAAACAGGTAGTTTCCCTTTAACATCTAACCAAATATATAGAAAATACAGAGTGTATATGACATCTTATAGCTCTCTGTTTTAAAAACAGCATATCAGACTGTAATGATACTGCAGGAGTGACAACCTGAGATGGTGTACTATCATTCAGAAGTGGAATGATGCTGTGGAAACAGGTAGTTTTCCTTCAACATCCAACTGAATTAATAGAAAATACAGAGTTTACTGGACATCTTAGAGCCCCCTAATTTAAAAACAGCTGATCAGACTGTAATAATACTACAGGGGTGACAACCTGAGATGGTTTACTATCATTCAGAAATGAAATTATTCTGTGGAAACTGGTAGTTTCGCTTTAATATCTAACTGAATATATAAAAAATACAGAGTTTACTGGACATCTTAGAGCGCCCTAATTTAAAAACAGCTTATCAGACTGTGATAATACTACAGGGGTGACAACCTGAGGTGGTGTACTATAATTCAGAAGTGGAATGATTCTGTGGAAACAGGCAGTTTCCCTTTAAAATTCAACTGAATTTATAGAAAATACTGCATGTGTTAGACTTCTTAGAGCTCTCTATTTTAAAAACAGCATATCAGACTGTGATGATACTGCAGGGGTGACAACCTGCGATGGTGTACTATCATTCAGAAGTTGAATGATGCTGTGGAAACAGGTAGTTTTCCTTCAACATCCAACTGAATTAATTGAAAATATAGAGTTTACTGGACATCTTAGAGCCCCCTAATTTAAAAACAGCTTATCAGACTGTGATAATACTACAGGGGTGACAACCTGAGGTGGTGTACTATAATTCAGAAGTGGAATGATTCTGTGGAAACAGGCAGTTTCCCTTTAAAATTCAACTGAATTTATAGAAAATACTGCATGTGTTAGACTTCTTAGAGCTCTCTATTTTAAAAACAGCATATCAGACTGTGATGATACTGCAGGGGTGACAACCTGCGATGGTGTACTATCATTCAGAAGTTGAATGATGCTGTGGAAACAGGTAGTTTTCCTTCAACATCCAACTGAATTAATTGAAAATATAGAGTTTACTGGACATCTTAGAGCCCCCTAATTTAAAAACAGCTTATCAGACTGTGATAATACTACAGGGGTGACAACCTGAGGTGGTGTACTATAATTCAGAAGTGGAATGATTCTGTGGAAACAGGCAGTTTCCCTTTAAAATTCAACTGAATTTATAGAAAATACTGCATGTGTTAGACTCCTTAGAGCTCTCTATTTTAAAAACAGCATATCAGACTGTGATGATACTGCAGTGGTGACAACCTGCGATGGTGTACTATCATTCAGAAGTTGAATGATGCTGTGGAAACAGGTAGTTTTCCTTCAACATCCAACTGAATTAATTGAAAATATAGAGTTTACTGGACATCTTAGAGCCCCCTAATTTAAAAACAGCTTATCAGACTGTGATAATACTACAGGGGTGACAACCTGAGATGGTGTACTATCATTCAGAAGTGGAATGATTTTGTGGAAACAGGTAGTTTCCCTTTAACATATAGCCGAATGTATAGAAAATACTGCAAGTGTATAGGACTTCTTAGAGCTTTCTATTTTAAAAACAGCATATCAGACTGTGATGATACTGCAGTGGTGACAACCTGAGATGGTGTACTGCCATTTAGAAGTGGAATGATTCCGTGGAAACAGGTAGTTTTCCTTAAACATGTAACCGAATATATAGAAAATACAGAGTGTATATGACATCTTATAGCTCTCTGTTTTAAAAACAGCATATCAGACTGTAATGATACTGCAGGAGTGACAACCTGAGATGGTGTACTATCATTCAGAAGTGGAATGATGCTGTGGAAACAGGTAGTTTTCCTTCAACATCCAACTGAATTAATAGAAAATACAGAGTTTACTGGACATCTTAGAGCCCCCTAATTTAAAAACAGCTGATCAGACTGTAATAATACTACAGGGGTGACAACCTGAGATGGTGTACTATCATTCAGAAGTGAAATTATTCTGTGGAAACTGGTAGTTTCGCTTTAATATCTGACCAAATGTATAGAACATACAGAGTGTATATGACATTTTAGAGCATTATATTTTAAAAACAGCATATCAGACTGTGATGATACTGCAGGAGTGACAACCTGAAATGTTGTACTATCATTCATAAGTGAAATGATTCTGTGGAAACAGGTAGTTTCCCTTTAATATCTAACTGAATTAATAGAAAATACTCCATGTGTTAGACTTCTTAGAGCTCTCTATTTTAAAAACCACATATCAAACTGTGATAATACTACAGGGGTGACAACCTGAGATGGTGTACTATCATTCAGAAGTGGTATGATTCTGTTGAAACAGGTAGTTTCCCTTTAACATCTGACCAAATGTATAGAAAATACAGAGTGTATATGAAATTTTAGAGCATTATAATTTAAAAACGGCATATCAGACTGTGATGATACTGCAGGGGTGACAACCTGAGATGGTGTGCTATCATTTAGAAGAGGAATGATTCTGTGGAAACAGGTTGTTTCTCTTTAACATCTGACAAAATGTATAGAAAATACAGAGTGTATATGACATTTTAGAGCATTATATTTTAAAAACAGCATATCAGACTGTGATGATATTGCAGGAGTGACAACCTGAGATGGTGTACTATCATTTAGAAGTGGAATGATGCTGTGGAAACAGATAGATTCCCTTTAACATCTAACCAAATGTATAGAACATACAGAGTCTACTGGACATTTTAGAGCATTATAATTTAAAAACAGCATATCAGACTGTGATTATACTGCAGTGGTGACAACCTGAGATGGTGTATTATCATTCAGAAGTGAAATAATTCTGTGGAAACAGGTAGTTTTCTTTTAACATCTATCTGAATGTATAGAAAATACAGAGTGTGTATGGTATCTTAGGGCTCTATATTTTAAAAATAACATATCAGACTGTGATGATACTGCAGGAGTGACAACCTGAGATGGTGTACTATTATTCAGAAGTGGAATGATTCTGTGGAAACAGGTAGTTTCCCTTTAACATCTAACTGAATTTATAGAAAATACTGCAAGTGTATAAGACTTCTTAGAGCTCTCTATTTTAAAATCAGCATATCAGACTGTGATGATACTGCAGGAGTGACAACCTGAGATGGTGTACTATCATTTAGAAGTGGAATGATGCTGTGGAAACAGATAGATTCCCGTTAACATCTAACCAAATGCATAGAACATACAGAGTTTACTGGACATCTTAGAGCATTATAATTTAAAAACAGCATATCAGACTGTGATGATACTGCAGTGCTGACAACCTGAGATGGTGTAATGTCATTCAGAAGTGAAATAATTATGTGGAAACAGGTAGTTTTCTTTTAACATCTATCTGAATGTATAGAAAATACAGAGTGTGTATGGTATCTTAGGGCTCTATATTTTAACAATAACATATCAGACTGTGATGATACTGCAGGAGTGACAACCTGAGATGTTAATTCAATTTTTGTGACGGACTTTTCATAGAGATCCCATTCAGAGCGATCTTTAAAACAGACACGGACATGCAGCAGCTTGCCATAGGGCAATACTTCCGGTTTTAAAAAGTTGCGGAAGGGCGCCACCTGGTGGATAATATTGGCGGGGAAGCGTTTTCTCTTAATTGACGAGATATCTCGTCAATGGCGGGGAAAGAGTTAAGAACCCTAGCAACAGGCAAGCAACCACACAGAATGCGAGAAAAACCTCCTAACAACCACCCATAATACCCTAGCAACGACTTAGACACAGAATGCAACATAAACAGCCTAGCAACCACCCATAATACCCTAGCAACAACTTAAAGAACCCTAGCAACAGCCAAGCAACCACACAAAATGCCAGAGAAACCACCTATAATACCCTAGCAATGACCTAAAAAAGATACAGAATGCAAGAGAAACCGCCTAGCAACCACCCAGAATACCCTAGCAACAACTTAAAGAACCCTAGCAACAGCCTAGCAACAACACAAAATGCAAGAGAAACCGCCTAACAACCACCCAGAATACCCTAGCAACAACTTAAAACAGACACAGAATGCAACAGAAACAGCCTAGCAACCACCCATAATACCCTAGCAACAATTTAAAGAACCCTAGCAACAGCCTAGCAACCACACAAAATGCAAGAGAATTCGCCTAGCAACCACCCATAATACCCTAGCAATGACTTAGACACAGAATGCAACAGAAACAGCCTAGCAACCACCCATAATACCCTAGCAACAACTTAAAGAACCCTAGCAACAGCCAAGCAACCACACAAAATGCCAGAGAAACCGCCTAACAACCACCCATAATACCCTAGCAACAGCTTAGCAACTACACAGAATGCAAGAGAAACCGCCTAGCAACCACCCATAATACCCTAGCAACAACTTAAAGAACCCTAGCAACAGCCTAGCAACCACACAAATTGCAAGAGAAACCACCTATAATACCCTAGCAATGACCTAAAAAAGATACAGAATGCAAGAGAAACCGCCTAGCAACCACCCAGAATACCCTAGCAACAGCCTAGCAACAACACAAAATGCAAGAGAAACCGCCTAACAACCACCCAGAATACCCTAGCAACAACTTAAAACAGACACAGAATGCAACAGAAACAGCCTAGCAACCACCCATAATACCCTAGCAACAATTTAAAGAACCCTAGCAACAGCCTAGCAACCACACAAAATGCAAGAGAAACCGCCTAGCAACCACCCATAATACCCTAGCAATGACTTAAAACACACACAGAATGCAACAGAAACAGCCTATCAACCACTTAAAGAACTCTAGCAACAGCCAAGCAACCACACAGAATGCAAGAGAAACCGCCTAGCAACCACCCATAATACCCTAGCAACCACTTAAAACACACAGAATGCAACAGAAACAGCCTAGCAACCACTTAAAGAACCTTAGCAACAGCCTAGCAACCACACAGAATGCAAGAGAAACCGCCTAGCAACCACCCAGAATACCCTAGCAACAACTTAAAGAACCCTAGCAACAGCCTAGCAACAACACAAAATGCAAGAGAAACCGCCTAACAACCACCCAGAATACCCTAGCAACAACTTAAAACAGACACAGAATGCAACAGAAACAGCCTAGCAACCACCCATAATACCCTAGCAACAATTTAAAGAACCCTAGCAATAGCCTAGCAACCACACAAAATGCAAGAGAAACCGCCTAGCAACCACCCATAATACCCTAGCAATGACTTAAAACACACACAGAATGCAACAGAAACAGCCTAGCAACCAAATAGAATGCAACAGAAACAGCCTAGCAACCACTTACAGAACCCTAGCAACCACACAGAATGCAACATAAACCGCCTAGCAACTACCCATAATACCCTAGCAATGACTTAAAACACACACAGAATGCAACAGAAACAGCCTAGCAACCAAATAGAATGCAACAGAAACAGCCTAGCAACCACTTACAGAACCCTAGCAACCACACAGAATGCAACAGAAACAGCCTAGAAACCACCCATAATACCCTAGCAACGATTTAAAATACACACAGAATGCAACAGAAATAACAACAAATTAGGTGAGAAACTTTTATTTTGAAATCATTCCTCTCGTGCATTTACCGTAATGCCTAATATATGTGCACACAGAAAAAAAACGTGAGGGCTAGTTTGACCGTCTTTTTCAAAGTGGAGGGTGGCCTGACCGCAGTAGCTCGCGCGGGTCCCAGTTCACGCGCACACCGTGCTCAAACAGGGCAACCGTGTATGCGCGCGAGCGGCATGCCACCATACAGTACGCCTGAACTGTGGCAGAAGTTCACAAGGCGACTCGCTTAGCACCAAAACAATTCCTAAACATGGGAGCCGTGTCATGCATGCGCTTTCAGAATAACGTTTAAAACACTTACTGTGCGCGCGGTCGGTGAGAGAGATCCGTTCGGGAGGTACGGGCTCGTGAGGTCGGGAATCATAATAAATGGATAGCCCGGGTACGGTGGGCTCTTGAACAGCCCTCCATCTTGCCTTTTCGCAGCTAACATGGCGGGGGGAAAAGAGCAAAACTTTTATAAGTAACACTCGTGAAAACTTTGCGTGTATGTTTATCAGCATTGGGAGCTAAGGAAAAATGTCGTCGCCCAATGCATAACGTCTAAAAGACAAGATCATTTAGAGAAAACAAGAAACTCACCATCCTCTAAACTTTCTCTTGTTTTGTCCCTGAAACTTTCAGATCTAGGCGGAGGCCGTCTTTCCGCCTTGAAATGCAACGAAACACAGGGATTGCATTGAATAATCACAGTGGGTCAATCGTCAGCGTGTTTGTAAAGCACATTTTTCCGCGTTTAACAAACAAAAGTGCGTGTAAACTCGTGCACAAGTCGATCCGCGGTTATTTGTCACTTACCTCGGAGTCCGACGAGCTGTTTTGATTCGTTTCTGACTCGTTTACAAGAGAAGACTTGACATCTGCTAAATCCCTTTCTGCAGAGGAGTTCTCCGAAATTTTTTCCTCCTGCTCGCCTTCGTCTTTGAAGGAAATCATTTCATCGTTCGCACCCAGATCGTCCCCTCCACCGCCGTTCAGCTGCGGCATTTTTCCCGACGAGCGCTAATTTTGCGGGGGGCCAAAAACACCAAAAGTTTTGAAACCCTTGATCTTGGTGCGATCCCCGAATCCGGAGTTTAAGTTTAGGGACTTGCACTGGCGTTGGGCTGGATGACTGCTCAAAACTCAAAAAGAAGAGGGCAATCTTGGCAGAAACAGAAGCCGGAGACGGAGCTGAGGCGCTCGGATTGAGGGAGTTGAAGTTGGTCGGAGTGGTTTTCAGTTCAAAGGCGGCGCTGATTGACAGATAGAGAGGGATGGAAATAGAGAGAGTCTGGATTCGGGATTATTGACAGGGAGAAACACGCGAGGAAAAAACTAATGAGATTCAAACAGGGAGGGACTTGAAGTGACGTTTTCATAAATAGAGAGGGGCAGGAAAAAGTATTGGAGGGGGGAAAGGGCTTGAGAGAGAAAGAGAGAGAGGGAAAAGGAAAAGAGCTTTTGCTGAAGAGCAGGACAGTTAAAGCGAGTCGCCCCTGTTTGCTTTGTACTGGAATGAATGGGAAAAACTCCGCGATAGTCTGCGGGTGAAATAGCACACACCAAACAGGCTACGCTTCCTTATTTTTCTTCAGTTTCAGTCGTGTGCTCAAAAAAACCCTGCACTTGCTTACCTGCACTTAAACCTAAAATAATCTCTGACGTGTTTGTATGAACATTACCTAACCTTTTATTATATATGTGTATTACATATTGCATGCCCAAATCTACTGGAATATATTTTTATTTAAATTATTATTCTAATTATTAAGATTATATATATTATTTATATATATATATATTTATATATAAATATATATATATATATATATATATATATATATATATATATATATATATATATATATATATATATATATATATATATATATATATATATATATATATATATAATTATAATAATAATTGTTATAATATATATAATTGGGGTTGAGACAGAGCGCGTGCAGAGGGGTAATTGAGGCCGGGTAACCTGTATTCATTATGAATAAAGAAGCAGGGGGAGGGGTTGAGGTCTTATCTTTGTCTTTACTACAAAAAAAAATTGCGAGGACAAACTTTGTGATGCTGGTTTGTTTCCAAATGCATTCGGATTGGTTGATTTATAACATCAAGGAGTATAAATATAAAACGATTGTGGCATATTAAAATGTAAATATAGCATCCGAGTTTTTTCCCTTTTTGCTGACATTTTACTTGAAATGTTATTAGACAAGTTATTTATTCAAATGAGCCTTTTTTTTTTTTTTTTTTTAAATGAGCCTTTTTCTTACATGCATATCAGAACGCGACTCGTCACAAGGGCATAAATGTAACCACAGGTCTTCGTTTATTTTCTTATTTCACTGCTGGTAAAAAAGCGATTCATGTCCACCTTGTAATTTAGCCCTGTAATAAAAACTGAAATGTTAATATTATGCGTGTACAACGTGCATATGTAATGCATATATAATAATTATGCATAAATATGCATATATATTCTCTAAGCATTACACTTGAACGAATAGGCAGTATTTAATTGAACAAAAAAAATTCAATCATACATAACATATTATTATAGAGACACCAATTATGAGAACTTGCAAGACCATATATAATACACATGATATTTGTACAAATGTAGAATTTATACAAATTATATTGCATTAAATATTATTTTACTATATATGCAGCACATCTTCACATTCTTTTAAGTTATTTTTAAATATAAAATCTATGGCACAGATATCCATTCTCAGTTGTGAGTCAATATAATTGAACAGTATTTTAAATGTGTTGTTAGCAGCTGAAAGATGTCCCGTCGCTTTTTGACTTCAGAAGTCTGGAACCTGCAGATACCAGACCAAAGCAGCTGAGCTCCTAGCTCGCATCTCCCTGGATTGTCTCAGTAGGTTACTGAGAGTTCACTTACATTGGATGCGTTTTATCAGCCTTGCTAAGCCAAACCTTGCTCTATTTAGTCCCCTGCTGGATCTAAACCTGTGACCAATCCATGGGTTAAAGCTCAGTTCAGATTGACCCATTCTCTCTGTGCCAATATTTTATCATGCTTAAGTAAACAGGGGGAAAAAAGAGTAACGTGTTTCTGTTAATGGCAATAAAGATTTCTGCATTGCACTGATTTGTGCATAACATAATATATAGTTTATACAGCTGATAAACTAACAAGTTTTTTATGTCTGATCTGCATTAAAAGGATTTAAAGTTAAGTCTGTGTGCAAACAGTTAATTACCCACAATGCCTGTGCGTACCTGTGCCGGATGAAATGCTCTGTTCCTAATTAGCATATTGTTAATGGTCTTCCCAGTTGTTTTCATAGTAACAATATGTGCATTTAAAAGCTAGCGTAATAGTGAATACAACATGCATGCTAGATCCTCTTTAGGCTAGCTGAATAAAACAATATAAAGTTTTCTAGTTTTTACAAGTGGAACTTGGCATTTAACCTTTTCGCATTTAGTCAATTGCAAATTTTCCCATTGTGAGAGAGGATCTGCACGTCATTTTAGTATTTATTTTCCTGTATTAGTTCAGATGAATTGTATCCTGTGAATAACGACGTGGTTAACCACAATTACGAGATTCTAATGGATCTTCATGTTTTGCACACACAGACCAACAATAGGGAAATAATTTTCTTTACCACATTATGCAAAGTTCAATTTATTATTGTATATATGTATATGCTAATTGAATTATCCATTCAGAGCCATTCTGAAAAGATTACAAAGAACAGTCGGTACTGATTCATGCTGATCATTTGTATGTTAGCAAATGAGTTTTGATGGAATGGAAATGTTAATAGATTTTTAAAGTCCAAATCTGTAGTAAATATTCAAATAATTCAATGTTACGGTACATATTGCTCTCTGTTATTTTTCAACTCCATGAATCACCGGGTTTGACTTAGTGATTCATCATGTAATTGCTTCTGTGAATCAAACTTGGATGGGTTAAACTAAAACCATCTGACCACCAAATCAGAGTTCACCCCTATGAACCTGTTTTTAGGAAAAGCAAACACTGATTCATTAAAAAAAACTGTGGTCACGACCAGTGTACGTTTTTATCTCTCTGGACATTAGCTGCATTTAAACATTCCTGTCTCGCCGCTGAAGCCTGTCAAATAGCTCATAGTGGGAAATGTGTTTGAGAAAGGAGGAACCCTGCCTCGGTTTTCCAAAACAAACAGTCGACTTTTCATACATGGATGTGATAGTTATTTATCAAGGTGAGTTTGCTTCAAATACTTATCCACCTCAACTGATGCATCTCTTAAACCCTGTGGTCACAACGAATATCGGAGCCAAGACATACGGAGAGAAAACTCACTGACATCACACCAAACCTACATTACACAGAGGATGAACCCATGACCCCAGAGTTATCTCCGGAGCACAGCCTATGCATCAAACGTTGGCTGAACATGCAGACGGTCCATTCCCACCCACAGATTTTATAAGGCCTGTATACAGTTCAGCCGCTATATAAATGATACAAATGTCAACAACAGCAAAGACAAAGGCCTAATAGGAATATACGTTAAAGTCAGTTTCACTTTGCTAAACCTTTATAAGAATAATTCAATGTTTTTAGGACATACCTTCTCGACTTTAAAAGAGCACCGTTTATACTACAAGACAAAAATGGAAGAATGTCTTTGTGTTCGCCTCTTAATGTTTTTAGATAAACAACCTAGATGGATTGATATGCAGGTATTGGCATAGGTGTTGTTATTTTGACCCTGTTATATGGAGTCCACCCGAAATGTGCAGTATTTGTTTAACATTTGTAAGTTAGCCCTCTCCTTTTTAGGTTCAAGGACGTGTCTTCCTGGGAAAGATACAGGAAACAGCAGGCAGTTTCCCAGGCAGATAGAGCAGGAAAAGTTTTCAGCGCAGCAGGGGTAATGGGTGACAGTTAACATAGATCATGGTGGTGCAGTCTGGGTATGAACTCTGGAATATGGATGTCTGTGAATGAGAGGGGACGGACACATTTACAAGAAAACAAGAATTTGCACTCGGACAGAAGCGCTGTGCATTGTAAATATGCATTGTATAAACAATAACAAAGTAAACTAAATGCATTTTTTATCAATATTGCAATCAATATAGCAGCATGCTTTATTTAGTATATTGGGGTATTTTCCTGGAGAGGGCTTATGCTGGTCCCAGACTAAAATGCATGTTTGAGCTGCCTTAATTTCAAAACACTTTGTATTGACGTATCTTAACATATATTAGTGCCATTGTTCTGTCACAAGATGCACTTTTGCTTTTTGTAAGGTTTGTTTGTAAAAAATAAAATAAAAAAACTCCTTAAATGTTCTAATATAACTACTAAGGCCTAGTTCTGAATTAATCTAAACCCTGTCCGGGAAACCGCCCCATCAGCTTTTCTGAAGTAACAAGTAAAATAACATATTACTTTTTAAATGTACATATTAATATTTTACTTACTTTTTTAGTTTAATTAATTTGATTTAAAAAAATTATGTACTGAATGAAACTAAATGTAGTCACATTATGCACTCTATGCAGCCCAGTCACACGAAATTACGTAATTTTTTTATTCTTTTTCGTGATACTGTCACAAATGTCCGCGTTTTTTCGTGATCGTATCATGAATTTCTGTTTATGTGTCATTTTCACGTATTGGTTACTCAACTTTTTTGTCCTATTTTATTCCCATTTTCGCTTGGTTTAGGGTTGGATTTAAATAAAATACCTACCCAAACCTAACCCTAACGCCAGGCTACAATGTTTTAAAAACTGAAAAAATAGTATAAACCAATACTTCAAGTGACATCCTAATGCAAACACCAAATCTAACCCTAAACCGAAACAAAAATGGTTTGAAAACAGGAAAAAGCAGTTGAGTAACCAATACATGACAATGACACATAAACAAAGGTAGACAGTATCACGAAAAAGAATTAAAAAAATATGTGATTATAGACGGTTTCAGCAGTAACAACATAAACAAGCGACTTTCGTGGTCATCACGTAACTTCCGGTAAACTCTGCGAAGAATAAATAACAATAAAGTTCTTTTAAAGTAGTTTATTTATATAGCAAGCAAAATAAACAACACATAGATTACACAGGAACCCAAAACATTTGTTATTTTCGACGAGGTATTTGTTTAAAAGTTCAGTTTCAGCAACTAGTCAGACCATTAAACAAAGAGAAACCGGAAGTAAAGATCAGACCAGATGCTTATCGTGTCACTGCACATGCGCCTGATGAAACGGTCTATAGGTACATCATTTTGTGAGACTGGGATGCGCATAGAGTGCATAATGTGACTATGTTTAGTTTAATTCAGTAAATAACTTTTTTATCGAATTAATTAAACTTAAAAAATAACAGTTTGAGTCAGAAACTGAGATGACAGGCCAGAGCTCGACATTTTTGTGTTGAAATATGCAATTTTTCAGTCATAAAAAAACACCTGCAATGCCTGAAAGAGATCAAGCCTCAGCCAAGAAAAGTTACCATTACTTTCCATGAAAAGTTACTCAATTAGTTACTTTTTTTGGGAGTAACTTAATATTGTAATGCATTACTTTTAAAAGTAACTTTCCCCAACACTGCGCCCATTGTGTTTTAATGCAAATAAACCCAGGGGAGAATTTTATGATAATTGTGGATAAATATTAAGACTACTATACAATAAATGTTTTTGTAGCTCAACAGGTAGAGCATTGCATAAACAGTGCAAAAGGTCATGGGTTCGATCCCAAAAATAACGCACACTGTAAATGTAAATGCATTGTAAGTTTGGATAAATAAGGCAGCCTTGGATAAAGACATTTGCCAAATGCATAATAATGTGGATATCAGATAATGTGATTTGTTTCGTGATTCTTTATTTAGGATTTACATCTTTGACTTTTCATTGCAGACTGCAAACGTAAGCAAGGTTTATGATAATGCCAAAACCTAGCTTTTCTGAAACTCTACCTGTAAAAAAATGTATGCAAAAGTCTCAGTTTAGACACTAATGTCTTTGACAAAGGCCTGAGATATAAAATATATTTCAGTTGTTTTGTTCCTATGGGAAAGGTTGTATAAAAAAGTGCCTTGTTAAAAAAAAAAGAGCTATAGATGAGATACCACCAGGTTTGGTTTTCATACCAGCGCCTAATTATAGGACAATAAATGCAAGAAAATCAATCTAGCTAACATTTGCCTTCACTTTACTTGTAACAGCTCCAAGCAAACACCAATCAAAGCTCATCTCATGGGTGACAGAGAGCTTTTTCTCTTTGTTTATAAAACTATTGCTTGAGGTTGTTTCAAATGCATTTTAATATCAATGTGCAGGTGAATACAGAATCTTATCCATGTGAAAGATTAGCTTTTATCTTTTCATATCGTATTTATTAGTCATTCAATCTTGTGTCAATGTGAACACTGGTAAAGACCTGACTCTTTTCCTTTTTTAATTGAGTGGTTTGTTATTCCTTCATGCCATTGCCTTACATCTAATGTCAAGTGCTAGTAAGTGTATATGAAGATTTAATATTGAAAAGAATTTCATGTAGCCGGGAGCATCATTCACTCATTAGGGATCTTAATAACTATTGTTTCTGCATTCAGCCTTTACATCAGATTGACTCATTACACTTCCAGAAGGCACTTCATGATCCGAACAAAAGAGGGTCAAAGTGCAAAGTATACTTTAACAAACAGTCAAACACATATTCATGTGAATGAAACCACTCCAGAGTTAAGCTTGGCTGGCAGACAAGAAAACCGAGGTGTGCGCTCGCTTTAAAGCAACATTAGCAGAGCGAGCTTTTGTTCGTATTAATGGTCAACGAGAAAACTCATTTTTCAGTGTGATGTCCCCACACTGGGAAATGAATCCCATATCCTGTTTTTGCGCATCAACCATCTCCAATGCATCACAGAGATCACATCATAGTATATTTGATCAATATTAATAAGGATAGGAAAACTCTACTGGTTATTAAGAGACTCCCTGGCTTTGATTTAGACCATTACTAACGCCTCTGCATCTTTAGATTAAAAAACCGACCTCTTTTATTTAATAACATTAAATCCTGGCATGTATCTTCTAAAAGCTTTAATAAGACAAAGATAAGATTTGCATCCCCATACAAGTGTCTTTTTCAATTGATTATGAAGCCGCCATTGATGTGTGAGAAATTGATGTTTTCCTCTGTTCTTAAGGGGCTCTAATAGAAAGGGTGGGATTTGAGGAGGAGACTTTGTTACTTTGATCTTCAATCAGTAAAAATTCCCACTTCTTCTTTGTCAGACTATATTTGGTAAATAACGGTGACAATCCATGTGCTTTAATAAGATGAAATGACGAGAAAGAAAAGGCACGGGAGGGGAAATAGAGAGAGAGAGAGAGAGAGAGAGAGAGAGAGAGCAAGTCTGGTTCTCTCATTTGTGTTGTTGTCATTTTGGAAGGTGTTGGTGAGACAGGTCACAGTGCCGAGATAATGTGTCCAGCTGAATGTGCTAACAAACGATCTCAAATACATATCGCAACATTTTGACACATCTTTACAAATTTACTGAACATAACTTTTCCTAACTTGCCATAAAACTGATTCAATTTAGCCTCCTTGTCTGTTTTTAGTTGCATAATGCTGAAAATTGCACATATTTGCTGTCACACTAGGCAAATAAAATAAATAAAATGTTAAAAATTGCAGTAAAATTTTTCACTAAAGTAAAGTTATAGGTTGTTTTTAATGATTTAAAAAAAAAACATTTGTATGCTTTTTCATCACTATAAGTCAGACTATAATTTTTATATTTACCATTTTAAAGGGATAGTTCACCCCAAAAATTTTTTTACACACTCTCATGTTGTTACAAATCTTTATAAATGTCTTTGTTCTGATGTACACAAAGTAGGATATTTTGAGAACCAAACCGTTTGTGGACCCCATTTACTTCCATGGTATTCTTTTTTCCTATTATAGAAAGTGAATAACGAACGGTTTGGTAACAAACATTTCTCAAAATATCTTCCTGTGTGTTCACCAAAACAAATACATTTATACAGGTTTGTAACAACATGAGAGGGGCTGTTTACACTTGGTATTAAGATGTGTTTTCATCAATCGGATCACAAGTGGACGAGAGAGACACATTACGTTTACACCTGGTATTTAAATCCGTCTCTTTTGTCCACTTTCGACCACTTCTGTCCTGAATACTGTGAGGGGACGGTCCGTGAGATGGTGGGCGAGTCTCTCTGCTGTCATTCAAACGTGAGCGGGAGTTATTATGAGTTTAGATCTCTTGTGCACACTAGTACCTCAAATGTACATATATATTGAAAAAATATATGTCACTGGGGTGGTACCCTCAAAGGTTCATTTTTGTACCTTTATGGGTATACAACACAATGAAATGTTGTACCTTTTGGGGTACAATATACCCTGGGGACCTATTCTATGAGTTCAATTTTAGGGGTGCAAAACAGTTAACTGTACCTTTAAAGGTACATAATAGATCCTTAAAGTACAGTAATGTACCCACAAAAAGGTACAACATTGTATTATGTTTAGTAACTACACCTGTAAATGTACAAAACATGGAACCTGAATTTTTGTCAATATCGCACACCCCTAGGCTGCATACGAGCGCTAAAGGTAAGCTATTATTAGACTACTTTTACACTTTTATGTGCATGCCCAGTGCGTGAATGGTCTTGTTTCATGTTTTTATTTATGGTTGTGTATAGTGTGGACGAGAATATTTTTAAATGCCAGTATAGTCGAGGATCGTTTTCATTTTGAAATGCCTTTTTAAATGTTTTAAAATGCAAATGCTCTCATCTACACACCACCCCAACAACAGATGTTGTACCAAAAGATATAGACCGTTTCAGCGGTAACAACATAAACAAGCCGCTGTCGCGGTCCGCACGTAACTTCCGGTAAACTCCGCTAATAATAAATAACAACAAATTCTTTAAACATAGTTTATTTATATAACAAGCAAACAAAACAACACATAGATTACCTAGGAAACCAAAACATTTGTTATTTTCGACGAGGCATTTGTTCAAGAGATCAGTTTAGCAACTAGTCAGACCATTAAAAAAACGAAACCGGAAGTAAGGTTCGGATCCAGACGTGTATCACGTAGCACCATTCATTCCTCAGGATCCAAACAGGGATGAATTTAGAAGCCACCAAACATTTCCATGTTTTTCCTATTTAAAGACTGTTAGATGAGTAGTTCAACATATCATTCAACACATACGATTGCTTTGGTCGTTTGTCCATTTCACCAAATATGACCAATAGATGCATTTACTAAATTAGCGCCTCTACCGGCAGCAGGTGAAACTTAAAGGGATAGTTCAAAATTCTGTCATCATTTACTCATCCTCATGTTGTTCTAAACCTGTATGAATTTATTTTTTCTGATGAACACAAAAGAAGATATTTTGATAAATGATGGTAAACACACAGCAGTAAGTGACCATAGACTTCCATAGTAGGAATAAAAAATATGATGGAATTTAATGGATACCATCAACTGGGTGCTTACCATCATTTAACCAAATATTTTCTTAGTCATTTATCACAATACTTCCAAAATATTTTTTTCCTACTATGGAAGTCTATGGTCACTTACTGCTGTGTGTTTACCATCATTTCTCAAAATATCTTATTTTGTGTTCAGAAAAAAGAAATTCATACAGGTTTATATCAACATGAGGATGAGTAAATGATGACAGAATTTTCATTTTAAAGTGAACTATCCCTTTAATATATTAGGGTATAAAATGATATTTTGGGGTATCATTTTGCTATGATGACATGTACAGGGATAAGATTTTCAATTTAAACCACCAGTATTAATTGTATTTGATTACACATTACACTATTCGGGCATTTTGGGCAAATAACGTACTCATTTATTTATTATATGATATAAACACAGCATACAAAACAGTCACAACTTTTTAAAAATGTACTTAAAATATACCAAGTGTACTGATGTCAAACGATCGATTTATTTGAAGAAAAGATGCAAAAGTGATGACAATCCGCTGTAAATATCAGATCCGGATGTGCACTGATTCAAAAACATCATCTATGATTGTGAAAAGGGCATTGGCTCTCGTGTGTCTCGTGACCGACTGCATCATTACATCAGCTAAGAATGTGAAGCGCTATTGGCTCTTGTGACCGACTACGTCATGCTGGTTTATGTTTGAATAAGATCTGACTGCATGTGCGTTCTTCATATAGAGTAATCGTATGGCTTCAGTTCGCAAGGTTTGCAACGCGAATGGTTAGTACTTTTATACTGTTTTATGCAATAAATACCTGACTGTACTTTTACTTGCGTGTTGTGTTTTATATGGTTGAGAAGTGGTTGGGTTTAGGGTAAGGGTAAGGGTGGGGTTAAATGCTCCAAAATATCTTTAAAACCATAAATGTTTATGAAACCGTTTCTACATTTAAAAATTCATAAAATTAAATGTGTCTAATCTGATGTACAAGGTAAAAAACTTAAAACGTTAAAACAGGTTGTATTTATAAGCTACTGCCGCTAGAGGACACTAATCCCTTAATACGTCACTTTACGTCGTAATAAGGTGCTTGCACAAACGACCAAAGAGGTCGTTATTTTTTGGAGAACAGTCTTGAGTAGTTACAAGAGTAAATATGGTGGCACAAAATAAAATGTGGCGATTTTTTAAGCAGATAAAAAACGAGAACTATATTGTATGGCGGAAGAGCACTTAGTTTGCAGCACTTCGCCCTTGGGGGCAGTGCTGGATAAAAAAAGCTTTGGATAAAAGCGTCAGGCAGCCTCATAAATGCAAATGAGGAATATTAGCTAAAGATTTTGCCAAACAGAAAATAAAGCCAAAGTGGATGTATGGAGAGTGGCGGACAGAAAAATGCAGGGAAACATCAAGACATAAGGAGCACTGGCCAGGTAGCTGAAGAGAAAGAGGGAAAAGAGAGGAGGCGCAGCAGGGAGCAGCAGGAGCTGTGGGCTGGCTCCAGGCATTGAGAGGGCATGCAGGGATTCACTCACAGATCAACAATAGTACACTCAATAAACCCCCGTGGACGGGGGAAAGTGATCCACCTAGACACATGTGTGCCCGAATTTACAAATGTTTACATCCTTTAAGGAAAAGAGGAGAGGCTGTCGATCCTGCTCGATATGTGCAATGAGCTCCTGAAGTAAACAAAATGTGGACAGGCGTCTATGGCCTGCATTCTCTACCCATAATTTCTTTCTTATTTATAAAAACCCTGAGAGGAAATGTGAAAGTCTGGCACATGAGATGCGCTCACTCAATACAGCGGCTCTTTCTCAGTATCTTAAAAACACTAACAATGAAATAAAAGTTAGTTTTATGGATTGACCATCTGAAGCGAGAGAAACCAGTTGTCGATTTGACTCAAGCTGAGGAAATCTCAGCTTTTTAACATGTAATCATAGTTTTCAAATTCAAAATAGCACTGAAATATGGTTACTTTAACAAAAAACGTGATTTTGCATTATCATGGATATTATTCGCCCTAGCTGCCACTATGGCATGATGATGTGGGTGGTTGCAATGCACATCCTATAAATAAACCTGGGTTATAAATAAATCTACATGCTGGGTTGTTAGCTCAACCATGAGTTGAAACAACCCAGCATATAGGTTTATTTAATAATCCAACGTCCAATATTCACCTAGCATTGGGTTAAAAATGACCCAGCAGAATTTGAAGTGCAGTTACTAGAGAAGACTAATACCAAGTTTGTAGTGTTAAACTATGGTGAACTGATTACAAAGATAAAGGACAAAGAAAAGCTTTAATTTCTTTGCATTCAAATAACTGCATAATGTTGGACACAAAATGTAAATTGCTAAATTTAAGACATTTGTACTCTAAAGAAACTTGAAGCAACAGACCACAAGCTTGCGTCCGAACCTCTAGAGATGTGAGCAGAAGACAGACAGCTTTCACAAGGCTGAGGTGAGGACAAGAGACTCGTGTACTGGTAACCGGCTCAGTGAAGCCAAAGCCCAGCTAGCAGCTGGTGCTTTATACTAACTCGCCCCAAAAAGCACATAAAAGAGTCTCTCTCTCTTCCCCCGGCTCAAAACCGCATCTTTAAAAAGCTCCACTTTAGAAAAAACAACTGCAAGCTTTTCCTTACACCTCATACCATAGAAGTGCTTGACCATCTCTATGTTTGGACTCCTATAGGAGTCACCCGCTTCTATTTTTAAGGGGGTCACATTTAGACACATTTATCTCAAAACAAAAATTTAAGTAGATATTAATTCATTGATACTCAATATGACATGACATAAGCTAAATAAAAAATGCTTTTTTGATATTTGAATATTTTCTAATTTCTATGGATTCATGCGCAAAAAATAAAGAGGCAAAATGTAACTGCACACTCCAAAAAAAATTATTTTGTCTGACATTTTGGCGATCAGCCTTTGTCAAATTGAAACTTTGACGCTATAAATAGAATCATAAAAAATCATGCGACTACCAACAAATAACTTAAGTTATATATAATTGTGGTTGACAGAAAATGAACATGCGGTGTGTTAAATGTAATCTGGGATGCATTTTTATTTATTTGTTACATTGCACAGTTTTGTTCATGCTTTATAACGATGAGGAGGTGTTATCAACTATCCGCTGGCATCTACCAAATTTGGTTAAAGACCACCTTTGGTCCGATTCATGATTTTACATTTCCATTGATGTGTAATGTGTATTAGTACCCCAAAGTAAACAATGACGCGAGTTATTGTCTCCGACGTAAATCTCTTTTCTTGGACTACGACAAACACACGGATTGTCGGCAACAGTTTCCTTCCTGGGCCTGTTGACGTGAAAAGATCGACACTAACATAATTCCTCCAGCTTCGGACTCAGCCTGTAAGTTAACTCCTGTTAGCATTGCATTGTGAGCGAATCTTTCAAACATGGTAAGGAGCGTCACCTTTTAGCTGACGTTAAAGGTATTCAGGCCAATCACAAAGTACAGATTAGCTGGCCAATCAGGGACACAGAGCTTTTCAAATCCATGCGTTTCAGGAAGAGAGTGAAATCTATAAATGTACAGTATGTGAAAAATAACGTGTTACCACGCGAACACATTGTATTATACCAAATACACAAAATAATGTTGTTTTTAAGCAATGAAAGCTCTTTAATATTGTATGCCTAAATAATTTGCAGTCCAACAAAAGAAATGGGAAGCTTTCATTGGTTGCTTTTTAGTTGTATTATTCCCTAATCTTTTCCCTGCTCTTGCATGCTTGTCAGAATAGTCAATTTTTGGGCTGCAATCCACAATGTGACGACGTTGCATGTGCCGGATGAGCCTTGGTGATTTGAAAATTGTACATTATTATAAGAAACCACTGGAAGACTTGAGTTCATCAGCAGCGTTGACATTTTATAAAGGAGGTTAAACAGTCTCAGTCATTATGTGGTTGTATAATTCCAGATGGACTGCCGTTCATTAACAGTCCGGGGTAACTACTGCCGACAACTGTGAAACCTGTGTCAAAAAGTCTGTTTTCTGACCAGGCCTCATTTGCATATTTGAATAATACATACCGCTAATAAGCATATTAAATGGAAGAGATCCACACGTCATTTGAAGGAAGAGATCAGACCTTCCCAGTTAATTATGAAGATGTCAAATGTCAGGCAGTGAACCGCCACCACTGGGGTCGTCCCCTTTAGTTTCACGATTATATGCACAAACTACAGATAAAGTATCATCATACAGGTTATTAGAGCTGAGAGAGACTTTCTCTGACTTTTATTACAATTCAAAGCCACTGAAACAAAAGAAACGGGGAGCGTTACTCTCACTATGTTTGGTTATGAAGTTATATTGTATCATAGACTGTTATTGTTTTATATAAAATTAGCCTAATTAAAATGATTGTAGGCTGAACCTAATCCTGTGATTCCCAACAATGTTTGAGAGGAAAACGATTTGGTTGAATCAGATTTTGCTGTTTTAAATTTTAAAATGTTATCCAGTTTGTAAAAATCCAGCTAAAGTCATTATTGTGATTTCTGCATAAAATCATCCTACATAATAAAACACCTATTTCATTGCTAAACAAATGTTATTTTGTGTTTTTGTATAATACAAGTGTTTGTGTGGTTTATGGTTCGAAAAACCAGTGTTGTTTTCATCAGCGATGACGAAAACAAAGTGATTTCGTTGAAGCAGCTTTTTTATGACGCTAATGTGACGATATAGCTAAAAATTGCTCTAAGGTGATGAAAACATGACGAGACGCTTTCGAGTTTTCATTGACGAGACGGAACGAAAATTATTTTAATTCTGCCTATTTTGCGTTGAATCTTTCTGTTTTTAGCTAAAAAAGTATCAGTAATGCTGACTCTTCTTATCCTTGTTTTGGATACGCCCACCATCCGGTTGCCACTATGCCGCGCACGCGCACCAGATTTCACACAACAACAACACCTGAGGCTGTGGCGAGTTCGAAGGACTGTGGCGGTGACACCAATAAACGAAAACAACGAGATGATTTATGGACACACTTTCAGCATAATCCATCAGAAAGAAAAAACGGAATGCATATTGGGAGACGACGATAAATGTGGCCACAAACTAGCTGGGAAGAATACCACCAACCTCAAGCGGCACCTGAAGGCTCATCACGCTAATATTTTTTTAAAGGTAACTAACAAGTCACGCTGTTAACATATCATATACATTCAATTTTACTCAACATTCGGCTTATGACACATTTCATGGTAAGCTTAAGGTTTTACATGTATCTACTTGTCAAACCTAAGCCCATTTCCAGCACTTTTTGTGGTGTATTTAAATAACAAGCAAGGAATGGGTTCTCCACATGAGGGTAAATCAGGTTCAACTTTTTTGTTATGACATGCGCAGAAGGCACAACGACTAAAACAACAGCAAACCGTAAGGGACAACCTTAATGCACATTTTAATAGTATTAAATACAACACACTTTTTAACCTAAATTAATTTGTAAAACACAACTTTTTTTTTGAAAAATTTACAAAAAAACTTGACTTAAACCTTTTGTGTTTTGGTCGACTAAAACGTGACTAAAACTATCAAGTTTATAAGTGACTAAAATGTGACTAAAGCTAAAAAGCATTTTCATCCAAAAGACTAATGCTGCGTTTACACCAACCGCGGTAGAGGCGTGAAGCGCGAGTGATTTCAATGTTAAGTCAATGTGAAGACGCGTTGACGCGCGTCAGAAGGTCCCGCGGCGCAGAAGAGGCGTTTCTGCCTCTTTCGCGCGTGAAGCTCGCGATTGGTGCTTTTTGTTCATCTTGTGGTTCACGCGAATTTGCGGCTGACGCCCGAGTGGAAAAATTTGAACTTTGGCGGAATTTCGCGCCGCATTAACCAATCAGAAGCCTGCTTGCTGCTGTGGTGGCAGCCCCGCCCGGAGTCACTCATTCAACCAACGCTTGATATTGTCGGAGCTATACGACACAAGTTCTTATTTCTAAAGAGGAGACAGGAATAAAAAAATCACCTCGCTTGGAAGAGTGTCAGTGAGGACATTGGGCAACCTGGTAATTGTAATACACACTTCACTTTTGAGTCACGTTTATCAACCCGCATCATTTATTTTGCCCCTATAGTAAGGTTACCAAATACAAACTGGTAACTTTCTCAATAAATGCACAATCAACATCAGTCATTTTGCAAACAGACAACCGCATAGCACTTGCCCCTCCCACAAGAAGCGGAGTTTGCCTCTGACGCGCGTCAAATGCTTGTTTTTTCCGCACGTCTACTCCGCTTTACACGCGCGAATGCATCCAAATTTATCAAGCGGCAAACCACGCATGGTAGACGCAATTTTGACGCCCGAAACGCGGTTGGTGTAAACTCAGCATAAGACTAAAACTAAAAGGGCTGCCAAAAACAACACTGCCAAAAACACATAATTTTTCACATACTGTACATTTTTGTAGCTCCAGATTTCCCTCTCTTCCTGAAACGCACTGATTTTGTACAGAACTCAGCGTTTAGAAGGTGTTGTGTCCTTGATTGGCCAGCTAATCTGTACGTTTTGATTGGCCTGAATATCTCTGACGTAAGCAGGAAATGTGACGCTCCTTACAATGTTTGAAAGATTCAGTCACAATGCAATGCTGACAGGAGTTAACTTACAGGCTGAGAGTCCGAAGCGGGAGGAATTATGATAATGTCGGTCTTGTCTACATCACCAATCCCAGGAAGTAAACTGTTGCTTACAATCCGTGTGTTTGTTGCAGTCCAAGAAAAGAGATTTACTTTGGAGACAATAACTCACGTCAACGTTTACTTTACTGTTTGTACCTTTTGCATATCGTTAACATGTACTAATACACACTTACACACCAAAGGAAATGTAAAATCATGAATCAGATAATTGGTGCTCTTTAATATTGACAGAGTAAAGTCATGTCGAAGATTGAAATCAATGATGCTCCTCATCTCATCATTTGATTTTGAGACTTTAGCCTGGATTTCATGGTCACATATGTTTCCAATTATTGGTGATTAATCTCATGATTTTTTAGTTCCTTTATACAGAAAGAAATGCAAATATCTGAATGTCTGTTTTTCTGTTCAACTGATAAGCATTGTGTAACCAACACAGAGGCAAATGGTTCGAACCCCAGGGACAATACACACTGATTAAAAATGTATAGATTTAATTGGATAAAAGCATCTGAGATGCACACACACGTACGCACACACACACACACGCGCATGCTCCCATTCATCCGTGTACAGTGAAGCCAGGGGCGTTGCTAGACATAAAGCTCTACTGGGGCACGGGCCCCCCATTTTTTTTTTACTTTTTCTTGAAAGCCTGCGGTGTGAAAGATACAATTTCCTTTGCTTAACCCACTATTCCAACATTGCAACAAGTACTGGGAAAGACAAACATTTATTTAAAAATATTTAAGTATCATCTTCATATATACATACAACAACATGTTTAAAGGCATAAAATGTTTTGAAATAAAGACAGGAGAGAAAATATTTTTATGCACATTTGCATTTTACATAACAATGATTAATAACTTCTTTTTTTATTTTTAAGAATATTTTCATTTTATTACTGCTACTAAAAAACTCTATCTTAAGTTACTGCTAACTGTTTACTTAATGACCTAGAGCTAGTGAACTGAATATTAATTTTATATCTGAAAATACAGAACAGAATAACACAGTTTTTGTATGTAAACAATGCAATTTTATAGACTATTGACAGAGGTTTTCCTGAGATTTTTCCTCTAATGTTTGAGCCCTGACAGGGTAAGATGTTATGTGTCTTTATTCCCTTAAACTCATCATCTCTCATATTTGCTTCCCTTTTCTGCTTTGCACAAAACATTTCTGATGTCCATCACATGCGTCAATGATCGGGTGAAAATAAGATTTTCATTATTATTTATAAACTTACGTTAGTCTCGTCATGTTTTCATAAACCAACTCAATCGCGTGTACTTTGTATGCGGCTGCGCACGACCAAACAGTCGCGCACGGACATGAATGGGTGCGTGGACGCGGACATGAATTGGGGCGTGCACGCGTCAGTGCGACTGCTGCGTCGCTTTTTCAAACGTGAATTGGGTAACTACATTGCATATAGATCCGTTTTGCCGCGATTGTCTTTGTAAAGGAATATACTAGTTAACTGCTAAAATGTAAACTTGAGATTTACACAGGGGCACAAAAGATGTACACTGGGGCACGTGCCCCAGTAAAAGGGGTCTAGCGACGCCCCTGAGTGAAGCGTTCATTTAATAACTCATTAAATGAAGCAAAAGCATGTTAGATTTCCACCTTTCAAGTTCAGAGGCCATTTAACAAGCCATGTGTCGGTGTGTTTGTATTCAGGCCGGCCTGCTTAAGCCATTACTGTGCCATTAATACCAAGAAGAGCTCGAGAGTCAGTGAGCGGAAAAGAAATAGAGGAGAGAGAGATGCCAGTCAAACAGGTGAACTCTCTTTCTGTGTTTCTGTCACTCACATTTCTCTGAAGTTCATTTATAGAAGGGCAGGATGCCTCACTAGTTCCTAACAGGTAAAAGAAACCCTAATATCAGCTCCTCAGAGAGAGCAGCACAACCTGATGTGTTCTTTCAACTGTACTAAACTGAGTCCGGCTCACAGAAGTGTGGCCTGGACTGCCCTGATTAACAGAGAAAGAGAGAGACAGAAAGAGAAAAGAAAGGAAGGAGGAATACAAAAAAAATGGGGCACTGACCGGCTGATGCATTGGAGATTCAGCACAAAGAGATGGTTGAGGGGACGCCAGACCCTCGCTCATTCGGTTGCTGTGGGCTACGGCTTCTATCAGGAGGGCAAGGAACGAGTCAGGAGTCTTCGTCTATGCGGTTCTGAGCACATTCAATATTTTATCTGGTACTGCTGAAAAGCTGAAGGCCAGCATTCAGAATCCACACCATAAACTTAAGTACTAATCAGAACAATTTAACTTTAAATAATTAATACATACCTATCTTTTTTCAGTGCGTGCGTTTTTAATCTTTGTACAGCGCCTTGTGAATGTGTTAGCATTTAGCCTAGCCCCATTCATTCCTAAACAGGGATGAGTTTAGAAGCCACCAAACACTTCCATGTTTTCCCTTTTTAAAGACTGTTACATGAGTAGTTACACGAGTAAGTATGGTGGCACAAAATAAAACTTTTGTTTGGAACCATAAAAATTTAATGGGGCTAGGCTAAATGCTAACACATACAAGAAGCGCTATACAAAGATTAAAAGTGCACGCACTGAAAAAAGATAGGTATGTATTAATTCATCTAAGTTGAGGTAAGAACAAAGTAAAATATTGAAAAACGGTGGTGTTTTCCTTTAAATCACTCTCACACTGGTACATTGCATATTTTTCCTTCATTTGCACACTTCTGACAGTCCTGTACACTGTCCAAAAAATGGTCCCTATAGCTTTCACTGGGGCGGTGGCGTCTTATTTACACCTTTGGACCTAAAAAGTTCATATTGGTACCTCATATTGTTACCACGGAGTGGTAAATGATACATATTAGGACGTTTTTACAGGGTACTCCCCCAGTGACACCTTGGGACCATTTTTTCTGACAGTGTAGTGTTGTACCTACAGTAAATAGACATAGACTATAATCTATTAGACATAGACATAGACTATTGGCTAGGCCATGCATTTCAAGGAAACTTAATATGTCCAAGAGTGCCGTAAACGACTCATAGGGGAATACTGTAAGGAAATCAAATACTTACAGATACTTCCCATAATGCACATTTACTCGAACACAATATGGGACGTATTTTGTCACAGCGAGTGTGTATTTGATAACACGCACACTAACGTAATCTGCACAGTGGAATGCATGCAGACGTGACTGATCTCACGGAAAGTTGTGTTGTAGTCAAAAAAATGTGATTAATTTATTCTTGTCCATGGCATGAAATTCAGTTTTTTTGTGTGTCACTCGCACGAATTTCTATAAATAGTTTTTCGTGTCGGTTGCACAACTTTCTTTTTCATGTCATTTTATGAATTGTTTTCTCAATGTTTTTACCATTGTCGCTTAGGGTTGGGGTTAGAAACACTTTCTGTTACAATTTAAGATATCATAACCCAAACCCCAACTCCAGGCAAGAATGGTTTTAAAAGCAGAAGAAAAACATGTAGAAACTAGTGCTGGGAAAAGATTAATCGCATACAAAATAAAAGTGATTTTTAGCATAATATACAAGTGTGCTGTGTGTAATTATTATGTAAATATCTAACCCTAACCCTAAACACATTCATGTATGTATTTAAGAAACATTTACATGTGTATATATATTTTTATATATTCTATATTGTATATAAATAAATAAATAAATAAATTAGGGCTGTCAAAAGATTAATCGCGATTAATCGCATCCAAAATAAAAGTTTGTGTTTACATAACATATGTGTGTGTACTGTGTATAATTATTATTTATATATAAAAACACACCCAATCATGTATATATTTAAGAAAAAATAGTTATATTTATATATAAAATATTTATATTTATGTATAATATAAATTATAGAAATGTATATACAGTATTTAAATGCAAATATTTCTTAAATATATACATGAATGTGTGTGTATTTATATATACATAATATTTATACACAGTACACACACATATGCTATGTAAACACAAACTTTTATGTTGGATGCGATTAATCGCGATTAATCTTTTGACAGCCCTAAAATAAATAAATAAATAAATAAATAAATATATATATATATGAGTGTGTTTAAATACACATAATAATTACACACAGCACACACACATATATTTTGCAAAAATAAGCTTTTATTTTGTACGCAATTAATCGCTATTAATCTTTTGCCAGCACTAATAGAAACCAACACATAAAAGTACATCCTAACCCAAACCCCATCTAAACCCAACCCTAAAAATAGGAAAATAATGAGAAAACAATACATAAAATAACATGAAAAAGAAAGTCGTGCCATAGAAACAAAAAATACATTTGTGTCAAGGCATAAATAAAGCTGAATTTCGTGCAATGGACAAATTATTCGTGACTGTAAGACAAGCTCTTTTTTGGTACCTGATTTATTGTAAAACCAAGAAAAATATTTAATAAAAAAAAGTGCGAGGGACAGGACGTGTTGAAGATTATGAAAGATGTTAAGTCAATGTTGTGTAAGGTAATATTATTTGTAAAGCAGACTTGAGCTGAATTCGAAATACAATGACATTTGTAACGCAGTCTGTGAAAACCCAGGTAGTTATTTTTTTTTTTGCTTTACTGTTTTTTTTTTAACATTAAATCATCTTATATAATGTAAAGAACGTTCTGTGAAAATATAACCTTGATATCTTTATATATTGGCTGAGTAATGTCAAAGATTGAAATCAATGTGAAATTACTGAATCTAATCTCATAATTAGACTTTAAATAAGACTTTAGCCTGGGTTTTACAGACAGGGTAACATTTTTAAAATGTTTTGAACTCAAAAATGTTCAGTCTTGTCATAAGAAAACAGGTCAAGATTTTATTAATCAGCCTGAATTTAGAGTCACGTGTGCATCTCAATATTCTGTTTATTCTCATTTACCTCATCAGAGAGCAAACTATTTGCATTTTCATCCCTTTGAGTGTTCATCGCTTTTTTTACTGGTGCGAGTGTGTACGTTTGTGTGTAAGTGTGAGTTTGCGGACATGCCCTGGCTTTGTTTTTCTTTTTGAAAATGCCTTTGATGTGCTCGTTTATTTATTTATTTGTGCTGTGCGGCCGTTTCGCCGGTTAAAGCTACAGTGGATGTGCTGTGCGCAGCGCACCGGCTCGTCCATCACGAGTGAATCTTCTGACTGCTCAGCCTCTGACCTCCTCTCCTCAGCATCCTCTTACTGTTGCCACAGAAACACTTTTAAAGTCACATCGTGCACAGGCATTTCATCAGACTTTGCTTGTACCTGGACAGAGGTTGTGGGAATTTACAGTATGTATGTTTATTTGTTCTGATTAACACAAATGAAGAAATTTTGAGATTTTTTTTTGTAACCAAACCCAATCCCATTTACTTTCATAGTATTCTTTATTCCTACTATGGAAGTGAATGGGGTCCACGAATGATTTGGTTACAAACATTTCTCAAAATATCTTCCTTTATGTTCATCAGAACAAAGAAATTTATGCGGGTTTGTAACAACAGGACAGTGAGTAAATTATGACAGAATTTTCATTTTTGGGTTAACTATCCCTTTAAAGGCGGGGTGCATGATTTTTGAAAAACACTTTGGAAAAGGGAGTCGGGCAGAGTACTAAAACACACTTGTAGCCAATCAGCAGTAAGGGGCGTGTCTACTAACAGACATCATTGCCTGGGTTGCGTATGTGTGGGATGGGTCTATCAAAAGAAGGTCCAGATTCTATTGGGGTGGTGGCTTGTTTGTTTAGGTGATTTAAAATATCAACATTGGCTTTCAGAGATCATGCACCCCGCCTTTAAGTGGAACAAGGAATTTATTACAGTTTTGAAAAAACTACACTGCAAAATTAACTTAGTATTTTTGTCTTGTTTTCAGTTAAAGAAAAGATTTAGCCTATTTTCCTGATGAGCAAAATGACCTAGGAAAGTAAGTCTAGTTTTTAGACAAAAAAAAAATAAAATTTAAGCAAATTTGTGCTTAAAACAAGCAAAAAAAAAAAGTAAAAAAAATCTGCCAATGGAATAAGAAACATTTTCTTGAATTAAGTTTTTATGAAAAATGTAAACTTAATTCAGGAGAATGTTTCTTATTTCATTGGCAGATTTGTTTTGCTTGTTTTAAGCACTAATTTACTTAAAGTTTATATTCTTTTTGTCTATACTGCAAAAAATTATTTAAATTTTTTTTTATTAAATTAGGATGCTTTTTCTTGATGAGCAAAATGACCTAAGAAAATAAGTGTAGTTTTCGACCAAAAATATCAAATTTAAGTGATTTTGTGCATAAAACAAGCCAAAAATCTGCCAAAGGGGTAAGCAAAAAAATCTTGAACATTTTTCTTAAACACTAAATTCAAGAAAAATTCAAGAAAATTGTTTACCCCATTGGCAGATTTTTTTGCTTTTTTTATGCACAAAATCACATATATTTTATATTTTTGATCAAAAAAAACTAGACTTATTTTCTTGGGTAGTTTTGTTCATCAAGAAAAAGCATCTTAATTTAAGAATTTTAGATATTTTACTGAAAACAAGACAAAAATACTAAGAACATTTTTTTCTTGAAAATCATTTTTTGCAGTGTGGTATTTTCCTAGGTAATTTTGCTAATCAAGAAAATACATCTTGATTTAAGATTTTTTTGATATTTTTACTGAAAACAATACAAAAATAGTGTATTTTGGGTTCAAGTTACTAACTAGTTGAACTGATTAGTCCCCTCTGAATAAGTCACATTTTAATCTATTGTAAGTTTACAATAAACTGAAATTAAGACAATAGAAGGACTTTACTAGATCAGTCCAGTTTCCAACTTTGGCAGTGAGATGGATCCATGATGAACCTTTAAGATACTTGGGACACAAAAATGGGCCACAGTTTAGAAAAGATCCACTTCACTGTTGCACCCATTAGCACAAAGAGAAAGAATTGAATCATAAAGATCCTCAATAAGTGTAGACCTTATTTAAACCATATACAGGGACGTTTTCATTCTCAGCATTGAATTCAGTTTCAAGGCTAAACAGAGAATTGGTAAAGCACAAATGCTTTTTTTGTATTGGGAGCACAAATGTTAGTAAAATACAAAAAAGGAGAAAGAAGAAAGTTGTGTGTTGTATTTGTGGTAAAAGCTGCTCCTCAAATTGTTCTCTATTCTTCTGCCTTTCATCTCCTTTCCTTCTTCAGCACCGTCGTTGTCGGTCGGCCGAGAATGTTTTTCTCGCATTAAAAAACACACGTCACTGAAAATGACCCTTATAATTCCGACTGCCGGCGAAACACGTTTCTCAAGAGCCGTGTCCTTCAACCAGGCATGTGAAATTTATCGCAGTATTCAAAAGATGCTTGTAGGGAATAACTCACCATCATTGTGCCAAGCTTCTTCAAGTGTTTATGTACTTGAGCAAATTTTTTTATATATATTTACGTCCTCCACTGACTCATTTTCACCTTGATACAATTTCAAACAATGCTTTGGTTTACTATTGTGGAGAACGCAAGTTTCACGTTGAGATCGAATGCAAAGCTTTAAGCAGAAGAAACAGAGAGCTAATAGTCGGATGATGCTTTATGTTTTACATGCGCACCTTGAGTTCACCGGATCATTCTCTTTTAAAATGTGAAGTTTGAAAGGTGTAAATACAGTAAAAAGAGGGGTCAAGTGGTTTTACCTCACTCATGCTCCTATACGTACGGCATGATAGGAGGTTTGGTTTTTTCTCTAGGTCCCTTGACTCATTCCTGGCCACACGATCTTGACCCACACGCAATCTCACAAGAGAATAAACTTATATGCAACCAAGCAATACTAAATAAGGTGACAATAAACATGTTTAGTCGATTTTAAATTAGAGTGGAAAGATATTCATTACAAGAAATAAGAGTAAGCCAGAACAGCCTGGCTCTTTTAGAGAGTTGCTGCGTGCAGTGTCCATACTGAACATTGCACCGTCAGTCATGGTTGTGAAAGGTGCCAGTAAATTCTGGGCTTGTGTTAGAGGAGGTGATTGAGCATAACACACTCAAAAATAAAACAACAATCAGTCAGGCCTCAAAGACAGCCTTAAATGTGTTCTCATCTCATGTGTGACCCTGGACCACAAAGCCAGTTTAAGTAGCATGGGTATATTTGAAGCAAAAGCCAAAAATATAGGTCAGATTATAGAGGTTTCGTTTATGCCAAAAATCATTAGGGTATCATGTAAAGATCATGTTCCATGAAAATATTTTTGTAAATTTCCTACTGTAAATTTATTAAAACTTTTATTTTTGTGAGTGCATGCAGTTGCTCATGATGTCATTTGGACAACTTTAAAGAAAAAAAAATCCAGATAATTTACTCACCACCATGTCATCCAAAATGTTGATGTCTTTCTTTGTTCAGCCAAGAAGAAATTATGTTTTTTGAGGAAAACATTCCAGGATTTTTCTGATTTTAATGGACTTTAATGGACCCCAACACTTAACAGTTTTAATGCAGTTTACAATTGCAGTTTCAAAGGACTCTAAACGATCCCAAACGAGGCATAAGGGTCTTATCTAGCGAAACGATTGTCATTTTTGGCAAGAAAAATAAAAAATATACACTTTTAAACCACAACTTCTTGTCTTCCTCTGGACGTGTGACGCGCCAGCGCGACCTCACGTAATACGTCATCACGTCAAGAGGTCATGGATGACGTATGCGAAACTACACCCCAGTGTTTACAAGTGTGGAGAAAGAGGACTTTTCTGACGTTGTTGTATGTCGAATGATACTAATTAATGTCTTTGTGTCAGTTTATTGTTTAAAATGTTTCATATATGTAACACGTGACCTTTCGACGTCATTACGCAATTACGTGAGGTCGCGCTGGCTCGTCACACAGCCGGAGGAAGAAAAGAAGTTGTGGTTTAAAAGTGCATATTTTTTATTTTTCTTGCCAAAAATGACAATCGTTTCACTAGATAAGATATACTAGATAATGCCTTGTTTGAGATCGTTTAGAGTCAATTGAAACTGCAATTTTAAAATGCATTAAAACTGTTACGTGTTGGGGTCCATTAAAGTCCATTAAAATGAGAAAAATCTCGGAATGTTTTCCTCAAAAAAACAAACAAACATATTTTCTTCTCGACTGAACAAAGAAAGACATCATCATTTTGGATGACATAGTGGTGGGTAAATTATCTGGATTTTTTTTTTTTAAGAAAATGGACAAATCCTTTAAGTACAAATATCTAAAAATTCTTAAATCAAGATGCATTGTCTTGATGAGCAAAATGACCTAAGAAAATAAGTCTGGACAATTTGTACTTAAATCAAGCAAAATAATCTGCCAATGGGATAAGAAAAAAAATCTTGAAATAATTTGACTTTTTCTTAAACACTACATTCCAGAAATAAATCTTACCTCATTGGCAGACTTGAAGCACAAATTCACTTCAATTTGATATGTTTATTAGACTTATTTTCTTAGGTAATTTTGCTCATCAAGAAAATACATCTTAATTTAAGAATTTTTGTATATTTGTATTGAAAACGAGACAAAAATACCAAAGTCATTTTATTGCGGTGCATATAAATCTCAATTAAAAAAACTTTTTTACCCTTATGACTGGTTTTGTGATCCATGGTCAAACACATTTTAGACTCTAAATTGTTTAAAACCCATTTATAAAGCAGTTAACAGTATCCTTTGACTTCCATAGTAGGAAAAACAAGTACTATGGATATTAATGGGTACCACGAACTGTGTGCTTACCATCATTTATCAAAATACACAGTTTTTTGTGTTCAACAGAATAAAGAAACTTATAAAACTGTTAGTTCCAATCCTTGATTCTGATTGGTCAAAAGCTGTGCTTTATTCATGATAAAACACGGCTATAAGGGGTTGTGCACACCAAAACTTTTAAACGCGTCTGAAAACGCCTGGAGGACGCCGAATGCCAGCTGTTTTTCAGCTGAGTCCCAGTTTTCTTCAGCTGAGCGCTTTGGTAGCTCTGATACTTCAGCTGTGAGCCGGTTGGTTGCTGTGGTAATGTCCCGCCCCTCCTCCACTGTGATTTGACGGCAGTGAGAACTGACATTGACGAGCGAAGCTTTTCACCCAAAGTTGAATATTTTTCAACTCTCGGCACTCAGCACTGAGCGTGGAAAAACCGCTGAGCGCCGGTTTTCGGCGCGGCAGAAAACCGCTAGCTGCTGGCTTTTTTGAAAAACAATTGAAAAAAATTTGAAAACATGCGCCGGCCACGGGCGTAAAAGCTTTGGTGTGCACGCCCCTAACCGCTTTACCCAATGGTTCTTTTAACCACTGTGCCCTTAGCAACACCCTTAGCAACCACACGTATCAGTTTGAGAACGGTTTGTTGTTTTAATTTGAGCTTTCATGCATATTACACATTTGAACGTTGTTGTACACGCTCATGGACTATTTTTTTCTAGCGGAAGGAATGCTTTTATTCATTTAACTTCATGAAAGTTGCACTAATCATTTTATTTACTTTAATATTTTTATTTATAATACCGTTTTATAAGGCAGGGCTCCAGACTGCCACCAAAATTTGAGAGTGTGCCACTAAATTGCGACATGTGCGACCAGTAAATTTGACCTTTTTTTTGTGATGTGACACTGAATTTAAAACAGCACATTGTACTTTCTGCATCTATCATCAAAGTATTTATAAGTAATACAGTGTATTACTTAGTAGAATGTGAACATTTGGTTAGCATGTTGATTTACGGTATGTGCCCCTAAATTTTCTGGTTGTGCCCCTAAAATTTTCAGTTGGGGGCCACTGTGCTCCTAGTGAAAAAAGTTAGTCTGGAGCCCTGTAAGGTACTTGACTCAAGTGCTGTATCGTGAATAAGTAACGGCTTTAGGGTTTGCAGGCACTCTGCTTCGCGTCATGCCTAACAACGCACTTCAGCCGTTACGTATTCACGATACGGCACAGCCTCTCGTACCTTATTGCTTACTCATACAGGTTTAGACCAACATGAGGGTGAGTTAATCATGACAGAATTTTCATTTTGGGGTGAACTATCCCTTTAACCTCCTAAGACCTGGTGTGACCACATACGTGGACATCACATTTTTTGTTGTTTGCACCATAATACTTAAATTACAATTACTATTCGAAGAAAAATATTTGGTTATTATATTTATTTGTTCTTTCTAACCCCAAATAGTCGGAAGAAATCTGAAAAAAAGACAAACCAAAGCTCGGGTCTTAGGAGGTGTAGGGTCAAATCCACTTTCCAAAGGATGATTTAACCTTGATTTGCTATATCTTTGCCCCAAAACAGTGGGAGACACTTGAGAGAGTTTCTCCTCAGTGTTATACACCAATGTTCTGGGCAGGTGTTTCAGATCATTTCTTTTTCTCTTCTCCCTTAAGCCTTAGGCTGATTTGAATTTCTGCCCTGGCCTTTGGGGATCCAGCGATTTGACCATAATTTATTTATTAATTTTTGGATAAGCTAGTCTATCTATATTCAGCCACTGTGATCTATAGCAGAATTACAATTTATTTTCTTTGTCAAGGAGGATTCTGATACAAGAAAGAATAAGTACTGCTGTTACAAAAAAGAAGAACAGAAAGGGGAAGGTAAAATAAAAAATACACATGAGTTGTCTTTAAAAATAAATGAGAAAATCGGTAATCCCAGAGTCACTGCATGGAAAAAGGAAATCAATACTTCTTTCAATTCGGCTGGGCCATCCAGAATCCTTGAAACGAACAAAAGTTGTGAAATTTGTTGCCAATACAATACATTTTCCTCAGAATGGCCCACCATATTTAAAAATAAACTAGCTGGTGAGAACGGGTAAGATTGCGTGTGTTTGTACATCAGGGTTTTTATGGTTAGTACCACAACAGATTCTAATTGGCTAGCGAGTCAAGGGCTGGTAAAATTTCTCTTGTTTCTGAAGGACCCTCACTTTGGTCATCCTCTCTCTTTAAAGGCAAGGGTGAGCGAGCACGGAAGAGAAAGGAACATCATACAGATTTTGTAACCTTTGAACCATCCATTCAATTGACCCTGTATGCCAACCTGCAGGGAACCCCACACATGAATCTGCCTCTATTTCCTGCCCTGGGAGAAAAAGCGCCAGACCAGCGCTGCCATTGGCTGCGTGCTCATGAATATTTAATCTATTCCCCCAGCTAAGGAGGAGGTATCGCCAAGGGGGACTGAAAGACAGACATGGGGGGAAGCCCACCACCGTGCCCTTTTCAAGGCGTTGTGTCAAGACAATGAAATGCACATACACACTTAGTGTTTATGGAGCACCAACACACACTAAATGCGACGCCCCTCCTTCAGTTAGGACCATCTACATACGGATGTGCTAAGTGATCCCCCCCCAGTTCATTAGTGTGCTCTTCAGTAGCCTGTCATAGAGGATGTGCTCCATCAAAGCTGATTGACTATGGTTTTTCCAGAGAGATGTCGCAGGGTATCACCGCTCGCTCAGATCTCCTGCTATGAGGAACATGAATGGCAGGCTGCCGTTTGAAGACAGTGATTTTTCACTGATGCCTCCCAGTTGGAAATTTAGAATCTTGTCTGGTAAGACATCATATGCAAAGTAAGTCATGGCATGCAAGCCAACAGTCAGTCCAGAACATCCATCACATAACTGATCTATTTCTTCATATTCTGCAAAACACTTTAATATGAATGAATACTGGTCATGCGTGCGACCATCCATCCATCCATCTGTCCATCCATATCTATCAATATCAAAAAATGAATGCATCTTTATCAATCTATATCCATCTTTCCATCCATCCACCCACCTGCATATCTATGACATTCTGTCTGTCTGTCAATCAATAAATAGGCTTTATGCCCAGCTGCACTACTTCCTGAACTTCAGCCAGCTCCTTGTGTCCTGTCTGCCATTATTGGACAAACTGATTAATCCAGGTGTGCCTGACCTCAGTAGTCACAACAACAATAATCAGACACACCTGGATTAATCAGTTTGTCCAATAGTGGCAGACAGGAAACAAGGAGCTGGCTGAAGTTCAGGAAGTAGTGCAGCTGGGCATAAAGCCTATTCATATGAATCTATATCTATCCATCATCCATGCATCCATACACCAATCTATCGACATCAATCTATACCCATCCATTAATCTATCTAAATACATCCATACATCCATCCATCCACCTACTTACCCATCTACATATCGGTCTGTCTTTCTGTCCATCCATCCATCCATACGTCAATATATCTATACCCATCCATTCATCAGTCTACCTATAGCCATCCATCTTTCCATCCATCCACCTATTTACCTATCTACATACCTGTCTGTCTGTCCATCCATCTATCTATCTATATCCACCCACCTATCTATCTACCTACATCCTTACCTGTCTGTCCGTCCATAGATTCATCCATCCATCCATCCATCCATCAATCTATCTATCTATCCATTTGTCTGTCTTCCATCTATCTATATCCATCCATCCATTGACTTATTTAGCTACCCACCTGTCTACCTGTCTATCCAGCCATCCGTCCGTCCGTCCGTCCATCCATATCAATCTATATCCATCCATCCATTCGTCAATCTTTCTATACCCATCCATCTTTCCATCCATTTGTCAATCTATCCATATCCATCCATCTATCCATCCATCCAATCTATCGACATCAATCTATACCCATCCATTAATCTATCTATATCCATCCATCCACCTACTTACCTATCTACATCTGTCCATACATCCATCTATCTATCTGTATCCACCCACCTATCTATCTACCTACAAACCTGTCTGTCCGTCCGTCCATCCATCAGTCTGTCAATCTATCTATATCAATCTATATCCATCCATCCACCTATCTAGATACCCACCTGTCTGTGTACCTATCCATCCATCAATCTATCTATCCGTCTGTCTGTCTTCCATCTATCTATATCAATCTATATCCATCCATCCATCCATCCATCCATTGACCTTTTTAGTTACCCACCTCTCTACCTGTCCATCCATCCATCCATCCATCTATCTATCTACTGTATCTGTCAGTCTGTCTGTCTATCCATCCATCCACCCATACATTCGTCTGTCAATCTATCCATATCAATCTATATCCATCCATCCATTCGTCAATCTATCTATCTACTGTATCTGTCAGTCTGTCTGTCTATCCATCCATCCACCCATACATTCGTCTGTCAATCTATCCATATCAATCTATATCCATCCATCCATTCGTCAATCTATCTATCTACTGTATCTGTCAGTCTGTCTGTCTATCCATCCATCCACCCATACATTCGTCTGTCAATCTATCCATATCAATCTATATCCATCCATCCATTCGTCAATCTATCTATCTACTGTATCTGTCAGTCTGTCTGTCTATCCATCCATCCACCCATACATTCGTCTGTCAATCTATCCATATCAATCTATATCCATCCATCCATTCGTCAATCTATCTATATCCATCCATCTTTCTATCCATCCACCTACTTACCTATCTACATACCTGTCTGTCCATCCATCCATCTATCTATATATATCCACCCACCCACCTATCTATCCATCCATCAATCTATCTGTCTTGTCTGTCAATCTATCCATATCAATCTATATCCATCCATTCATTGACCTATTTAGTTACCCACCTGTCTACCTGTCCATCCATCCATCCATCCATCCATCCATCTACTGTATCTGTCAGTATGTCTGTCTATCCATCCATCCACCCATACATTCGTCCGTCAATCTATCCATATCATCCATCTTTCCATCCATCCACCTACTTACCTATCTACATACCTGTCTGTCCATCCATCCATCTATCTATCTATATCCACACACCTATCTATCTATCTATCTATCCATCCATCCATCTGTCCATCCATCAATCTTTCCGTCAATCTATACATATTAATCTATGTCCATCAATCCATCCATTTGTCAATCTATCCATATCTATCTATATCAATCTATATCCATCCATCCATCGACCTATTTAGCTACCCACCTGTCTGTCTACCTATCCGTATATATATCCATCCATTCGTCCGTCAATCTTTCAATATCAATCTATATCCATCCATCCATTCGTCAATTTATCTATGTCTATCTATATCATTCTATATCCATCCATCCACTTATCTACCTACCTACATTCCTATCTATCTGTCTACCTATCCATCCATCAATATATCTATATCAATCTATATGCATCTTTCCATCCATCCACCTACCTATCCATAACCATCTACGTAGCTATCTGTCTGTCCATCCATCTGTCAATCTATCCATATCAATTTATCTCTATCTTCCCATCAATCCACTTACCTATCTGTTTATCTCTCTCTCTCTCTCTCTCTCTCTCTCTCTCTCTCTCTCTCTCTCTCTCTCTCTCTCTCTCTCTCTCTCTCTCTCTCTCTCTCTATGTCCATCCATCCATCTCACCCTGATCTTGAAGATTTAAAAGGTAATTGAGAGTATGTAATTGTTGCAGAAATGCAGGGTGGAGGGAGGTAAGTAATGTTGACATGGGATATGGGTCAGGTCTGCTTCTTTCTTCAATGTGTAACTTTTGCCTCCACAAACACACACGCACACGCGCGCACACCTGACAATACAGCAATACAGAGTAGGAACAGAAAACAAAGGGAGATTGAGTAACCCATGGCTCGTGGTTAAAATAAATAAAATGTACCACCTTTATACTCCATTCTTCTGTGCCACTAGGATGCCTCAAATGTCAGCCTTAAAAAAGAAAAACATGACGTTCAACACAACACATCTAATGAAAGCAGATACACGCTGCGAGGGTGAAAGTAATACTGGTTTAATGACAGTTTTAAAACTAAGACAAGCTCTCAGGATCTACAGCAAGCACAGTAAATAGTAATTAGCAATTAAACAAACAGAAGTTTTCATTCAAGCAGTCTGAGGATTCTGATCATTACTGGATATCTGGCCTCGAGCAAACACCCACATGTAAAGTCACACCCACTTATACACAATACTCCACAGTGCAAACACAGTATCAGATCCGTGGCTCCAACTGATGAGTATTCAGTCACATAATGGGACACACCAGAAGACACATAATTGATGGATGTCATGTCACATCAACTGCACTCATTATTCAGAGGAAAATGAGGATATTGTCTGTCGTGCAACTCCCTTGTACAATTGTGCAGCCATATAGTTAATGAAAAAAAACAGAAAGTCTATTATTCCACTAAAAAGACAGTTCTTCATGTGGTGCCCGAAATGTAAACGCACACCATCGGAATTATCTACTGGATCAAATGTTACCCCTAGATGTGTCAACAAGTAAAAATAGATTATGATGTACTTCCACACATAAAACTGGCTTTACTATGCTCTTCAGGGAACCTCTTAAGCACTTAAGGTCATTGTTGTAGTCTTTGTGGTTAAATAAACAACAAGGTCTAGAAGCTGGACTATATCATGAATATATTAACAGCTGAAGAAGGGTGTTGTTACGTAGATTGCAGCCTTGCCTATATTCACAATATAGTATCCCAGGTGCAACTAAAATGCACTTTTAACATACTATCTCTGTATTTAAAAATGTATTTAGTTAACACTTGTATTAAACTTGAACTCAACTTTCACACAAAGATGGGTTCAAGTTTACTACACGTGGTACCTAAATAAATTTTATAAATACATTTTTAGCACATTTTAGTTCATATTCATGGTGTCTCAAAATAGCACAGTGAACTACACTTAGATGATCTTAAGAACATCTTAAGAAGTACTAAAGATGAATTTTTTGTATATTAAGTACAAAATTAGTGTGCGAAAATATACACACTATGGAAGTGTACTACTTTTTTACCTGGGATGGTATTGAGCTCCTTATTGCTTTTAGGTATAGCTGCTTTGAAATAATGCAACGTTTTAAAAAAGCATACACTCTAAAGATGGCTGGGTTATTTTTGACCCATAATGGGTAAATATTGGACAGAACACTTGCTTGTTGTTGTACAACTATTTGGTATAATAACCCAGCAGTTCGGATAAAACAACCCAGCATTGGGTCAATTTCGACCCAGCGGTGTGTTCTGTCCAATTTTACCCATTATGGGCCAAAACCCCCTGTCACTTTTAGAGTATAAACACATTTCAATTGAGAATATACCACTATAAAACACATATAAAAGTTATAATTTAAACTTATTATTAAGCAAACCAATTTTATTCACTATTCGTCTTCCTGATATGTGATATTTATCAAAACGTATAAACAAAAATAATAGGTTACGATGGCTGTTGTTCAGTGACGCATACTCTATATAAGCTATACACTGTAAAAAAAGATTTATCGGTTCAACTTAAAAAAGTTAATTACCTGGTTGGCTTCAAATTTTGAGTTCATTCAACTTAAAAATATTAGTTGACTCAAAACGAGGTAATTCATTTTTTTTAGGTTAAATCAACTTTTTTTTAACCAACCTTTCCTGTGCTATATCATCACCAATTAGCATCCAGGACTGGAACAACCAGTCACCACTACATAAGGAATGTATCATTAAATTTTTAATAAAATATCCACAGTGATGCTGTACACTTTAAAAAGTGAAACATTGGATCAACTCTAAAAATTACTTTAATTCGTAACACTTATGTATATTCAACAAAACATTTACACCTAAAGTAGAAATTTTAAGTAAAAAAAATCTATTTTTTGTTACCAATTGAAGTCATTTTTTAAGTTGATCCAACTTATTTTTTTTTACCAAACTCATGTACCAAATATCTTTCTTCATTTGTAAAACCCATTCATTCACATGTTGTAACTGTAAAGTCATTTGTGACAAATAGATATAAAATCACTTTAATCTATCCAATTTCTCTAAACTGTAAAAACACTTTGCTGCCTTAAAATGTTTTGTTAAATCAACTCAGATTTCCCAGTCATGTAAACTTATTATTTATCTTGACAAGAGATGAGTTTATACAACTTATAAAATGAAGTTGACTTTATTCAACTATATTTAATAACTCATCTGTAGTTATAACAACTCATCTCTAGTCAAGATAAATAATAGTAAGTTGACATGACTTATAAATCTGAGTTGATTTAACAAAAAAATTCAAAGCAGCAAAGTATTTTTTACAGTGTAGTGAATCATTTAGATTTGACCAATTCATCAACTCAAAAAAAAAAAAAAAAAAAAAAAAAAAAAAACGTTTTACTCATTTCACAAGACATTTTTAAGATGTAAAAGAAGTCTTTCCTATCCCCAGAGTACGTATATGAGGTTCTAGCTCAAAATGCCCCACAGATCATTTATTATAGCATGTTAAAATTGCCACTTTGTAGGTGTGAGCAAAAATGTGGCTTGTCCTTAAAAATGCAAATGAGTTGATCTCTGCACTAAATGGCAGTGCCTTTGTAGGATAGTTCAGATTAAGGGGAGGTATTATCCCCTTCTGACATCACAGGGGGAGCCAAATTTCAATTACCTATTTTTTCACATGCTTGCAGAGAATGGTTTACCAAAACTTAGTTACTGGGTTGATCTTTTTCACATTTTCTATGTTGATAGAAGCACTGGGGACTCAATTATAGCACTTAAACATGGAAAAAGTCTAATTTTTATGATATGTTTCTCCACTTGATAGTATTTAAATATTTCACAATGGACCTAAACTAATTTGTATAAATGTAAATAAAATTGTATGACTTTCTAGGCCTGATAAACCCAATTAATTTGTTTCTATGACCGTGGGAACCCTGTAGCACATATATTCATGCCCATGCAGCCATCTAGCGAGACGTCAGTATATCATGAGCAGACGTCCATCTCTGGTGTAACCGCAGTGGGTCCTGCCTGCCTCTCAGTAGACTGTTCTCTGATAAGAGCTAATCAGAGTCTCTATCTCACTAAAGGCCCGCTAGCCGAAGTCACTTAGCAGGGTTAACGTCAGGCATAATGAAATATTAAAGTCTGTCTGTAAGTGCCACTATTGTTGCCCCTCGGAATAAGATATAACCTATTTCTGACAAGTTTTCATCCTTCTCGCATAGAAGACGCTACATGCAAACCAAATCGGCTACAGAGAACGGGGTAATGAATAATCTATTTCATATTCCAAAGGCACCCGCTGCTTATAAAGAGAGGGAGAGAGAGAGAGAGAGAGACAAAAAGAGTGATAAAAAAAGAAAGGAAGATGGAGAAAGAGAAAATACCCTCCGGATGATGCCGGCAGCCTGCCAAGGGAGTCACGTGACGCACCTAATGTTTAAATAATAAAAAGGCGATATAAACAACTCATTAGCCCCCCCGATGGTCGTTTAATGCAATGTCTTAATGAACATAATAGCCACAACTAATAACGAAAGAAAATAAAAACATCTAAACGGGTCCCAACTTATCGTCAGCGCTCAATTATTTCCTTGTCAAGTTGTTATGATTTAATGAGCCCCAGTGGGACTGACGGCTGTCAGTCAGCGCTGACTTTTTGACACCATTACAACTTCAAATAAAACCGCAGCCACGCTGCTTTTCCACCAGCCACACACTGCTGAGAGGATCTGACAGGCCCGAGTGGAGAAAAAAAGAGAGAGACGGCACACACACACACATTCAGAAACTGAGCCAGCAAAACACACCAACACAAATCCAAGTCATTACACATACAGCCAACTGATGTCTCATATATACACGCGCAGGTGCCGGGAAAACAACGTACTGTTTTCCGAAACGGATCTCAGCATATTCGCACGCAGGTTTTTTCTCTCCGCCGTTTGATGCAAACTCAATCACAGAGGTCATTATCTGATGAGGTTTGTTAAACTGGCGGGATTCTGCGCTCCCTTGTCCTTCCTCAACTTAATGATAACTCTCAATAGGTTGGCCCCACATGGGACACGCGGAGACGCGCTATTTTGTTGGCCATTAATTTGATGCTTTGAAGCTGTAGCTGTGATACAGAGGCAAAGAAAACCCCCCACCAGGCAGCTTCCAAAATAAGACAATCCGCCCAGCCTGAAACAGAATATCAAATGCTCTCTCTGCCTGTCTGTCTGGCGGTCCGTCTGTCAGTCAGGCATCTCGGCCGGTTGAGGTGTGCGTGCGCGTCACGTGAGCATCTGCTCCAAAACCTACTGGGCTTCCTACATTTGAAGTCATCACATGAACGTTAGTCACGTGTTCGGAAACGTCACCAGCATCTCTAAGATGCTAAATTCAAAAGCAGCTTAGCATGTATCAGAAAAGGCGAACCCATAATGCATTGCAATAAGCTCTGCTGGGAAAAGTACTAATATGCACTCTATGGGTACAAAGGTGTACCTTTTTGAAAGGATACTGTCCCGGTGACAACTTTTGTACCCTTATTTCTGAGAGTGTACAAGTCAGTAGCAGTTTCAAAGCGTCCTGGACATTGTGGAAGACATCAGAAAGAGCCAAACAATGATCAGAAATCCAATCAGAGCCAGAGACCAAGTGTTGAACGATGACAGGCCCTGTCCAAAATGGCGCACTTCATTTGGACTTTCGGTCTCGTGGCCTTAAATAGCACATGCATGCTCGCTACGCTTAGTCTACGAGTTCGTAGGGTGTCCCATCTATCACTTTTACGCGCCGAAGTGTGCTCATCAGCGCCCCCTTTGCACCCTTGATGTGGTCTTTGGCGAAGACCGCACTGCAGCAGGCTTCGCGCACTTTACCTAAAAGTCCTTCAATCAGATGAGGGAAGGGAGTTCACACTAATGGGCAAATTTTCTTCCTATTTCCAGGGTGACGCTGGGGTCAGTCCCAAAATACGGTCTGGCATGGTTGGATAGTGCAGATTAAGGGGCGGTATTATCCCCTTCTGACATCACAAAGGGAGACAAATTTCAATTACCTATTTTTTCACATTCTTGCAAAGAATGGTTTACCAAAATGAAGTTACTGGGTTAATCTTTTTCACATTTACTAGGTTGATAAATGCACTGGGGACCCAATTACAGGACTTAAACATGGAAAAAGTCAGATTTTCATAGTATGTTCCCTTTAAGACGCTGCAGAAAAAAATCCACTAAGTGCACGATTACAATTACATAACACGCTACACCCTAATGTCACATCTGTACGGGATCTTTATGGGATGTGTGCGAACGATGCCAGGACAAATCCTTCTCAATTTTTTGTGCTTAAAGGGTTTGTGGTTCATCAGCTTGAAAATCACAATATCGTTATTTCAACTCAGCAACCCAACCCGCTGTGTTGTAATTTAACCTATGCTGGGTTCAACCCAAAATTCTGAGTTGTTTTACCCTTTGCTGGGTCAAATATAAACATTTCTGTGTCTTGTTTGGGTGTGTCCCTTTTTGACCTGGGTTGAAAATATGTTAGTGTAGTTGTGGGGTGGACCATTACATTTATAATGATTTTTAAAAGTGTAGTTATCATCCATAGTGTGAACAGTCTACCTAAAATTCATAAAAAATGCAGACAATGTTTACATTTTTGAATGTAAACCCAATCAAAAATGTGCAATTGTATGCAGGTCCGGCTCCAGATATGAGATGAAAGGTGGGCAAGAGAAATTCCAGGTGGGCCCGTCGGATTTGGGGGGGGTCTTAAATGCTTTAATCTCACATGTCTATACTTTTAATATCATATATTTAAGACAATTGTTAGGGTTATTTGTTATTGTTGTGTTTGTGTTTTTTCATTTTTTATATTTTTGGTACATATTTTGGAACTTTTTATAAACATTATATGTATAAAAATAGTTAACATGTTTATTTTTACATTCTCTCTTTTTGCATTTGTAATTTTTTTTGGACCCTTAAACAAATCTTCTACCATTTAAGTAACTTTATATTTGATAAAAAAGGGGCAGTTTTTTAAAAATAACTATTTACATCAACTTAAACAAACTTGTTACAAACAAAAATGCTACTTTTATCTGAAATGCTGTTTTTCTTAAGAATTATTCTCATGTCTGTAAATATAGTATAACATAACAGATTTTTGGCCAAAAGATTGGCTGTTATGTGGTGTGGGGCTAGAGTGGGTCAAGCCTCTGATTGGGTGGGCCAGGCCCACTCTGCCCCCCCCCCATAGTAACACATAGTCGCAATCAGTTACAAACAAAGGTCAATTTGAGCTAGGTATAGCATACTAGAATAGCCCACTAGGTTTTGGCTCTGAGCTGGACTGTTAAAAGATGCAAACATAAATTTGCACAAACTAACATGAGAAATAACTACATTATTAGTACACGGTCATCTTCACCAAAGACTACACTAATACCCAAAGAGCAGGTGAAAGCCTGGAGCAAACTGTCAATTTCGCATATTTCCATACTGATGCTTGCCTATATTTGGTCCCCCTATAGGAATAATGAAGCCCATTTGCATTGTTACAGTAAAGACATGATATATTTTTAATGTCATACACCAACGGCTAAAATGAAGATCAATTGAAAGAAACGATACAGAAAAATACAGTATAATCAAATCTGAAACGAGACAAATAAATACAGAAAACATTTTATATTAGTACAGTTGACTACACACACTACCATGCTGTCAGATCTGATTAGTAAAGGTAAAAGTGGACACGGGTGATACCTTGTTCAAAGCGATCGTGCTTGTTTAACTAAACACATGCGAGGTCTTTACTGACCTTAGAGGAACAGCGTGAGAAGCTACTAATCCTGGATGAAGGGGGACCGAGATGGGAGTGTGACCTTTGGGCTGTGTGATTTTGCACTGTGTGTTAAGCCGTACTGCAACGGGGTACGTCACACACGTACACACACACACCTGATAGATGGGATTTTACTAGTCTACATTGGCTTACCAACAAATCAAAACAATACATTAAAACAGAATGACATGAATTGATGTTCTTGATCTTGTTCTTCATCCATCTGTGCTTGTCATCCTTCCATCATGGTCCTGTAGTCCGCACGGGTCAGAGTCACGTGGAGATCCCACAAAGGGTTTTAAAAGTAATAGCCGCTGTATAAATACAAGGGCCGCTCCGCTCCGCTCGGAGAGAGCAGAGAGGAGAGGCCTCCTGTCACAACCCACCAGGAATGATTCATGTGAACAATTTGTCCTAATTACTCCAGCCCAACGCTTTTGTCACTATTAATCTTACACACCCTCTCGTACACACTCACACACGCTCGTATGGGGCCAGTCGGTGGAGATCAGTGCCCTCGCAAATTGAAATAGATGGCCAAGACGATGGTGAGGAGGATGATGGCCCCCAGGATGAAGACCAGGATCCGATTCTGAATGATCCTGAGGAGAAAGAAGAGATTTCATGTTAGGTTCTATTAAGGATGTTAATTAATTTAATAGTAAAAAACACATGCTTACAAATTGCACATGACATAATATACTTGTTTCTCATGCACATTATGTGACCCTGTCTGTGAAATCCAGGCTGAAGTATCAATCTAATTCTGAGGTTCGGAGCGTCAAAGTTTGATTTCAGATACTAATTTCAATCTTTAAAGGGACACTCCACCTTTTTTAAAAATAGGCTCATTTTCCAGTTAAACATTTAATTTTTACCGTTTTGGAATCCATTTAGCCGATCTCCGGGGTCTGGTGCTACCACTTTTAGCATAGCTTAGCATAATCCATTGAATCTAATTAGACCATTAGCATCGCTTTAAAAAATAACCGAAGAGTTTCGATATTTTTCCTATTTAAAACTTAGTCTTGTGTAGTTACATTGTGTACTAGGACTGACGTAAAATGAAAAGATGCGATTTTCTCGGCAGATATGGCTAGGAACTACACTCTCATTCTGGCGTAATAATCAAGGACTTTGCTGCTGCAACATGGCTGCAGCAGGCGCAATGATATTACGCAGTTCCCGAAAATAGTCCCCTGCTATTGAAAGTTACCAAGGGGCCATATCTGCCTAGAAAAAAAAATCGCAACTTTTAATTTTCCGTCGGTCTTAGTACACAATGTTACTACAGAAGAGTCAAGTTTAAAATAGGAAACATATCAAAACTCTTTGGTTATTTTTGAGCGCTATGCTAATGGTCTAATCAGATTCAATGGATTATGCTAAGCTATGCTAAAAGTGGTACTGCCAGACCCAGAGATCAGCTGAATGGATTTCAAAACTGTAAAAATCAAATGTTTAACACTAGGCGAACTGGAAAATTAGCCTATTTTCAAAAAAGTGCAGTGTCCCTTTAACATCACTTAGTCTATATGAATGATAGAGGTTATAATTTCACAAAATGTTCTTAGGATAATTTTATGTAGAAAATCAAAAATAGACAAAAAATTACTTGAGGTAGGTTTTCGTAAGAATTTTGACTTAACCTAATAAAACACATTTTACATTCGTTTTAAAACACACACCAGTGTCCAAAACATGTTGCACCATGTGACAACTTCGCCTGTTTCGCCACAATCTGTCTTTAGACATGCTTGGAGCGTTTCTTTATTCTCTATAAAGTAAAAAGTATGGCTTGTGGCATTCCTCCAGCTAATAAATTTCACATATTTACTGCTGGAATTCTTCATAAAACTCTTTTCCTATAACCAAGCCACAAAAAAAATCACAAGGAGAATCGCAGCTTGGCTTACACAAAATTAAAAGTGCTACACACCCAAACTTGAAAACCCAAATTAAAATTCTGTCATAAATTTCTCATCCTCATGTTGTTCAAAACCTGTATAAATTTATTTTTTCTGATGAACACAAAAGATGATATTTTAATAAATGATGGTAAGCACACACCTGATGGTAACCATTGATTTCCATAGTAGGAAAAACTAATAAAATGGAATTCACTGGGTACAGGCGACTGTGTGCTTACCATCATTTATCAAAATATCTTCTTTATCGTTTATCACAATACTTTTATAATATTTGTTTTCCTACTATGGAAGTCAGTGGTTACAATCAGCTGTGTGTTTTGGTGAACAACATGAGGGTCAATAAATTATTGATTTAGGTAAACTATTCCTTTAAATATATTGGAAACTCAAAATTTGCTCTCGGCTAAGAAAAAGAGATGCATAATACATTCAAAGTGCAGTTCTGAACTAAGAAAAAGAAACTAACTCAAGTCAAAGTGGGTGTGCGTACGAGTGCAGTGAGGGTAAAAGCGGGTCTTGTACGGGTGAGACCCCGGGATGATCTCTCGGGTGGGCTTGTGCCCCCTACGTCATTTCTGACAAATGACAGAATTATCCCATGTGCTGACATGTGAAGAGAGCAGGACCACTGTCCACTCCTATAAGCAGGAGATGAATAACTCGCACACGTCCATTCATCACCACTGCAGTCGAGCAGGACTCTGTACTGCCCCGTCCAACTCAAACACACCTATTATGGAAAGCGAAACAATACAAACAGGGACATGCATGCATGCACCATCCAGCCTACAGCAATCGAGTGTGGAGTTTGCATGAGTATCGAGACGTAAATGTTTGTTTTGTTAAGATAAACCATCAAAGTGCTTTTAGGATCACATAAAGACTTCATCCACGATGCTGACGACAGGCTCGCTCTGATTGGACGGCGGGCCGGCATAATTCATAATTGGGAGTGAATGCTTGGCAGAGGACATTAATCAGAGCATGTTTAGCAAGGCCAGATCTCCCACATGTCTCTTTAAGTAACATTCATTATTTACACTGGGTACACACACACATACATACTCATAAACAAACTCTAAGCAAGAGGATGGACTGTTCATGATGTTTAGAGATGTGCTGGTGCCCGAAGGGACAGGAAATAGCCGTGGGAGAGGGACGAATCGGAATTGTTGGGTTTTTATAAAGAGTGTATGTTACAGGATTGTTTGGCTGATGTGGGCTGTGACAGGAATTCGCTATTGAGATCAAATAACTATGTCAAGATCATGCAACCTTTATGGATCTTCCTGTTAACCCATCAATAGGAGGAATCAACTGAGTGACTTACAACTGGCAAAGATGGTTTGTGGTTCCATTGTTCATCATGATTATAAAATGAATAAAACAGTTGATATATGCACACATAAGTTATGTACTTCATATTAAAAAATACGTTTTAGATTACTAAACTGATTTTGACCAACTGTTGTTCTGCAGATTTTTGACTCCAAGTGTTTGAGAAGTCAAAGAAGATGTGGATGTGAGTGGTTTGGGGGTCAGGCCGAGCTGTTAGTAGTAATGTAGATTAATCCGCCTTTGGTGAGGCTGTACTGACAGGCCCTTGAAGGTGGGAGGAGATGCCCCAGGCAGAGAGAAAGATGGAGTGGCCCAACACACAGATCAGCCATCTTTCCACCACTTTAAATGCCTGGTTCAACAACACCAGCCTTGGCAAAGATGGCTTTTGAAAAAGATAATGAAAATTGTATAAATATTTTCACACAGGCTTGTTATAATTTAAGGAACATGTTTGTAGAACCAAAATATATTTTGAAGGATGTTAATAACCAGTCAGATCTGGGGCACCATTCACTTCCATAATATTATTTTTCAATAGTTTTTTGTTTGGTGGCTTCTAAATTCATCCCTGTTTGGATCCTAACTGTGGGTTCACACCAGCCGCGTTTAAGGGGTCAAATTCGCGTCTACCGCGTCTAGTTTACTGCTTGAACATTTTAAGTTTACTCGCTTCCTTCACGCGTGAAAGCCGCGTTTAAAATTCTAGGGAGGGGCTCCTGCGACTCCGCTCGCTTCCTGTAATCACGTCACTACTAGAGCAAGCTCCTGATTGGTTAACACGGCGCGTTTTCCCGCCAAAGCAAAAAAATTTCAACTTGCACGTTTCCTGCTGCAATGCTCAATTTGCGCGAACTAGATGCGCGAATGAGGCGGAATCGCGTCTACCGCGCCGCGCTAAACGCCTCATTCGCGCAGCGAGACCTCCAGACGCGCGTCAACACGTCTTCACATTGAAATCACTCGCACTTGACGCCTCTACCGTGGCTGGTGTGAACGCAGCATAAGGGATTAATGGGGCTAGGCTAAATGCTAACACATTCACGACACGCTGTACAAAGATTAAGTGTACGCATTGAAAAAATATAGGGATGTATTAATTTGTCTAAGTTGAGAAAAGAAAACAGTAATATATTGAAAAACGGTGGTGTTGTCCTTTAACCTCTTATGGAACAGCTGGAATTCCACAAGGGTGCGTATTTGTTCCTCAGACGTTAACACAATAAATGTGACATCCGAATATATATCATTATAAATCATGAATGAAAAGTGAGATTTGAACTAATGTCCGGTAGTGAACTAATTGTATACAGTATATATATATCGTAATTCGTTCAGAAACGTCAAAATTGTGAGGCGAACAAATCATTTTGGATTAAAAGGCTTGGATATTCCATTTACGAACAATGTGTTTTGGACAATTTCACCGAGCGGATAAAGGGAAGATTTTGAAGGTAAGTAAATATCCTAAAAAATTGGTGCCGCCCGATTTAGGTAACTAACAACTAGATTACAGTTTTATGACTGCTATAAATACTATTATGCTTTGTCTGTGCGCTTAATGGAATCCAGAGAGTCTAAGCTTTCAAACGATGTGCCGTATGACTGTATATTTTGAAGATTTAATGCTTCAAAGTTACAATGACGTTTATGCAGCCTCATGTGCAAGGGAGGGGGTGTGCCGTGTACGACACAGTGATCCTTTTAGATTGACAGAGACCATTTTTGGGACGTTTTTTAAGAATGTGAAAGTCTTGAGAAGATCACTGAATAAGTATTTTTAACAAATATGACATCATATTAAAAAAGAAAAAATTGTCTTAAATAAAAGTTTGTAATTTATAATTGGAACCTGGGGCCATTTTTGGAAAAAATTGAACTGCCTTTTTGTCTACGGAAACATGAAAAGGGACAAGATAGGCCACCTGTTCCAGCGCTTTATTGGTCAAAAATGAGTATTAGATACATTTTTCACCTACTATTTTATATAAAAGAAGAAGAGAAAAAGGCAGAAGAATGGTTGTATCTGCCGCTTGTCCTATACGAAACCATGTCCAGACAAACCAGAGCAGGACCCATCACCCCACATCCATCCTCTCTGTCAAACACATGACAGCGCTGGAGGAAACCTGTTCATGTTGTCACAGCTCACGGCTCAGGGTAAACCTCATCTCTGCCTCTTTCTTTAACATGATCTTTTTTCCTCTCTCTCTTTCTTTCTTTCTTCTCAACTTTTCACTATAAAGCACACAGGCCGAGAAACGTGCAGGCCTTGCCAAAATAACTCAGCAGACAATATTAAACTGAGTCAATTGGGTTAAAAACATAAGCCTAACCTCAAAAGCCCAAGAACGCCAATGAGCAAAAGACTGCGAGCGTGTATAAGAAAAAGAGTTCAAGCTAGGAAAAGCCCATTTATCAGTGGAGGAGGTAGAGAAGACCATAGACAGATGAAAATAATGAGGAGTTTTCTGTCAGGAAAGATTTACAAAATCGTACCCACGTTATTAAAATTTAAAACCTTTTTCCTCTTCTTTCCCGGATTTTTTCCTCTCCCACACTCCGTTGCCCTTATTAGTGGCACTAATGAGGGCAGTGGTACACCTCTACACAGGGGTGTGTGAGGGAAGCTTATCCCGCTCTAACACCCCCCCAACACCTCCTCAGGAACCACACACACATGTACACTAATAAATGCACAATAACATCCCTCCAGCAACCTTTCCAAACAACACAAATCCACAAAACACACACACACATAAATACATACAACTTGTCTACACACAAATTGTACACTGTGTAGCTCAGTGGTAAAGCATTGTGTTTGCAGTGCAAAAGGTCATGGGTTCAAACCCAGGGAACACACATACTGTTAAAACCTATAATGTATACCTAGTAATAAGTCGCTTTGGATAAAGCGTCTGCCAAATGCATAAATATATTAATATACATATAGTTAAGTATACAACATAACTAAACAAGTAAGTAAATAAATTCTGATAAATAAATACTGATAAAATGTATACCTGTAAGTTGCTTTGGATAAAAACATCTGCCAAATGCATATGTAATGTAAATATAACTACACATGTTTCACAATCCATAAATGCACACTCCCAAGCAACCACCTTTTCAATGCACACAAAAGCAAACCACAAAGACCGACTGAGAATTCACAATACCCTTTTTCTATCCTTTATAATATCACTCAATTGACATTCCATTTTTTATTTTTCTGTCTTTGCGTCTTTTATATTGCAAGACAATAAAATAAGAATCAATGGCAGTCTGAGACTGATCTTTCAAGCAGGTACTGTACTGCACTGAGAGAGCGAGAGAGAGAGAGCGAGAGAGAGAGAGACAGAGAGAAGAAAGGGGCAAGTGAAAGTGGGAGGAGTGTCAGGAGGATCAATGTGTTCACTAATAGTCTGACTGATGGACATGATGCTCTCTGTGTGTATATGTATGTGTGGAGGGAGGGAGGGATGTGGAACTGATCCTGTGTTCGAGTGTGTGATCACACACTAACAAAGATAAATGTTTTAGCAGGGCTTCTCGGCTTCCATACTGTACCGTATGTGTCAAAGCGGCCTTTAAACCCCCTTACCTGTCAATAGCTCAAAGCTTTAGATGTAATGAAGACAGGCAATAGTGCTCTTTTGTAGTTTCTTTTTGAGTGATGTAGCGAGCAGCATTAGCAGGAAACTGGTATGGAGCTATGAGCTAACAGTGACGGTAATGCGCTCATGGTCTACAGCTGATTTGTCAATGAACAGTGCCAGTCTGATCTCACAGAAAATCATAACGTTTTACAAGGTAACTATTTTGTATGCATTTGTATGAGGTAAATCGTACAAAAAATTATTATTTGTGAAAAATAATAAAGTTCGTCCACTAAATCTAACCATCAGTGTTGTTAAAACAGACTGCACTAAAATGTACATATAAGATAATTACAAAATAACATTTTTTGTTAATAATTGGGTTTACATGCAGTCTTGCACATTAAACTGTGAAAAGTTGGATCAACTTAATTATTTTAATTAAGAACTAAAAAAGTTTTTATTTTTTCACTTAAACATATAAGTTGAAACAACATATATTTTAAGTATTTTTTTTAAAGGAAAACACCACCGTTTTTCAATATTTTCCTCTGTTGTTACCTCAATTTAGACTAATTAATACATCCCTATCTTTTTTAATGCGTCCATTTAATCTTGGTACAGCATGTTGTGAATATTTTAGCATTTAGCCTAGCCCCATTCATTCCTTAGGATCCAAACAGGGATGAATTTAGAAGCCACCAAACACTTCCATGTTTTCCTATTTAAAGACTGTTACATGAGTAGTTACACAAGTAAGTATGGGCGCACAAAATAAAATGTGCAGCACTTTGACCTGGGGGGCAGTAATATTTACAGAAGTTTGAGCGAGAGGGGGAGTAGTCAGGAGTGATGATGTTACTGCGCGCCAAGGTCAAAGTGCTGCCAACTAAGTGCTCTTCAGCCATATAATATAGTTCTCATTTTGTATCAGCTTAAAAAAATCGCCACATTTTATTTTGTGCGCCCATACTCACTTGTGTAACTACTCATGTAACAGTCTTAAAATAGGGAAAACTGGAGGTATTTGGTGGTTTCTAAATTCATCCCTGTTTGGATCCTAAGGAATGGGGCTAGGCTAAATGCTAACACATTCACGAAGTGCTGAACAAAGATTAGGTGCACGCATTGAAAAAAGATAGGGATGTATTAATTAGTCTAAGTTGAGGTAAGAACATTGTACAATATTGAAAAACGGTGGTGTTTTCCTTTAGGATGATTTAACTTTTTACAGTGTACTTGTATGTCTAAAAAGACTGATCATTTATAATGGTTATGTAAATGTGTAAAATGGTTTTCTGTAACACTTAACAATTAGTTTGTATTTGTTAACAATTAGTTAATGCATTAGATAACATGAACTAACAATTAACCATATTTCTACAGCATTTATTAATCTTAGTTCATGTTTCAATGCCTTTACTAACACATTTATTAAATCAAGCATTGTAACTGTTAACATTAATTAATGCAACATGAACTAACACGAATAACTGTACTGACCTTAACTAACATTAACAAAACTTGTTGAAAAACTATATTGTTAATTGTTTGTTCATGTTAGTTAATGCATATACTAATACAACCTTATTGTAAAGTGTAACCCTGTTTTCTTTTATCTGGGAAAGGTCATAAATGACTTAAGCTTAATCCGATCGGCGCAGGCTGATTTCTGCCAAATACCCAGATTTTGCGTTAACCAGTTTTCTTGCAGTTGTGATGAAACGTAAAGCAGCAAATTAAAGTCTGCTTTCAACTTATGCAGTTGATGAAGAAACTGGTAAATTAAAAACTTTTACAGGAACATGAAAAGAAATACAAGAGGATAACTTTCACAGATTTCCTGCTTTTTGAATAACTAGGTGAAATATGAGAAGATGTCACTGCCTGCGAGAAACCTGATAAATCCCCAAATACTGTATAAATGCTGTTTTCTGCATAGCCGGTTTATTTGCATATAAATGCATGTAAACAAGTTTCCATACTAAGCTGACTTTTGATAGATATCCCATTTTGTGCATGTAAATGGTTTTTGGTGACTCCATAACTTTCATATTTCAGTCTGTGATATTAAATAAAATTATAATAAAAAATAAGTAGGTAACTAAAGTCCCTAAAACTAAAGTCCTCAAATCTTTTTGTGGTGCATGACATCATACAAACACACAAAACCTAACTGCTACAGTACTGAACAACCCCTCAAAAATTTATACTGTAGCTTAAATGCAATATAAGTCACTGGGACAAAATGCATAATGCATAAAATGTACAGTACGCTGGATCAGCATGAGCAGTAGAGACTTTGCAAGACTTTTATGGCTAAATTAAACGCACACAAGAATGCCAGGGGTAAAAAAATTGCCTTTAATTGCATGTAATTGACTTAAAAAGTCCCCAGCACTGTGTAATTCCCAAAAGAGAAACAGTACTTTTCCTTCCAGTGTATTCAGAAACACACACACACACACACACACACACACACACACACACACACACACACACACACACACACACACACACACACACACACACACACACACACACACACACACACCCGTACACGGCCTGGTTGTGCTTTAACAGGGCAGTTGTGTATAATGAAGCAGTTAAATAGGGTTTTATTAGTGTGATTATGGGGTGGCGGAGCTTGCTACAGTAACACTTATCATCTGGAGCTATTCCAATCTCTGAGAGGTGACTGTCCCGTCACAAACAGACATTCAGATCTCTGTAGACTATCAAGTGAACTTTAGATAGCACATATCCTCAACGTTTCTAGCAGTCTGACTGTGAATCCTGTTATGGCTCATAATGATTTCACTCTTTCTGTCTGTCATCCGAATGACACGCCGCCTGCGCAAACCCACTCTGGGATAACTCCGCTTCTTAACACGGATCAACAAACTAAGACGAGTGTAAAAGGTTATAAAGGGAATTGCAGACGAGAGAGCAGCAACACGTGGCCATGAATATTGTACGCATACACACAGGCTGAGACGGGCAAATCACACGGCCCCGTTCAGCTCGTAGCGCGCTAACTGTAAAAGACAAATGAGCTCTTGCACATTTGGAGCAGCCTGTGTGTGTCGGGAAACCGTCTTTATGAGCTACACACACACTGCGAACACTTCTACGCAACACACTCATGTATTTTTTATTGCCCGGCTAACAATCTGACTAGAATCCTACACTGGGATTTTAGACCCCTACAGGAGGAAAGAGGGAGGGAAGGAAAGAGGAGATGAAGAAAAAAACTGTAAAAAAAAAAACAGTAGAGGAGATGTAGAAAAAAAAGAAGTAGGAAGATTTTTCACTATGACTAAAAGTTTAGTGTTTTATAGAATATCCGGTTGTTAATTCTGACGTCATGTGCTGCTTCCGGGTCCAACCGCTCACAGATGTCATAGAGAAATAACAAAAAATCACGGCTATAATACACTCTTATTACACGGCTCTCTGGAATGCTTGATTCTGATTGGTCAGTTGAGACATTTGCAGGTTCGTTCTTTTCAAATAATAACCGCTCCAAAATAATAACGCATAGCCGGACTACTTGCACGAGTAAAATCGCTCCGCACCAATAAAGATCAATAAAGATTACTGTCTGTTTGGCGCCATCTTGTGACAAACACTCGACAACCAGGACAAGACACAGAAAGCTTACTGAGACTGAACTTGACAAAATAGAGCATGACAGCTACGAAGCCAACACACAAAAAAATACAGAATGGGCATTAAAACTTCTCAAAGACTGGCTAAAAGAGAAAAAATGGAGACAGACAAGTATGAAGCAGAGGATCTTAATAAGGTATTACGATCATTTTATGCATCTGTGCAAAGTTTCGCGGAAGGATAAAAATGTTAATATAAAACCAATATGCCAATAAAATGTTTCAAATTCATATTCATGTCCAGTTTTTTTTCCTTATGTGGCAAGTAGCCGTGTAATAAGCGGGATAATGTAGAGGCAGCCGGTAGTTATTGGGAAATAAGCCCCTTCAGTGTGATACAAGACCCTCCGCTTCGCGTCGGGTCCTGATCACACTGTCGGGGCTTATTTCCCAATAACTACCGGCTGCCTCTACATTATCCCTTACATATCACAATTAAAAAACTACTGACAACACCCAATCCTAATTTTTATCTCCATAACAAAATCCAAGATGACCAGACATGGATTTATGGATGTGGATTTTTTTTATGAATAATATTGCTGTCTTTGATTCTGGGAGCCTGAGACAGAATTTACAGAATTTTCGCTTAAATGTGTGCTATGAATAAATAGTGCTCATAAAATCATTTAAATGTGGTGGCTTGGAGCTGGAAATGGTATTCCTTACTGTGGGCTCACACCAGCCACGTTTGAGGCGTCAAATTCGCGTGTACCATGTCCAGTTTGCCGCTTTAACATTTTGAGTTTACTCGCCACATTCGCGCGTGAAAGCCGTGCATAAATTCAAGTCATCAAGACATTCACGCGGAAATTCACGTCATGGGAGGGGCTTCTGTGACTGCTCGTTTCTGTAATCACGTCACTTACTAAAGCAAGCTCCTGATTGGTTAACGCTGCGCATTTTTCAGCCGAAGTTAAAATTTTTCAACTTGCGCGTTTCCCGCGGCAACACTCAATTCGAGCAATTTGTGCGTCTACCGCGCAGCGCTAAGCGCCTCATTTGTGGCGCGAGACCTCCAAACGCGCGTCAACGCATCTTCACATTAACATTGAAATCACTCGCACTTGACGCCTCTACCACGGCTGGGCTGAACGCAGCATAACATCATAACTAAACTAGCGGATAGAGCATAATATTATAATTATAGACTTTCATCAGAAAACACATTAAATCTAAATACTATATATTGGACATACAGGTGCCTTTATTTTTGGATGTTGTGTAAAATCAGATTGATGTTACTATACAAGTCTTGAGTTGCAATGGAAGGCTAGCAAACGGACATTTGGGCGGTGTGTTACCTGAGGCAAAGAATTGGGAAGAGGATTAGAGAAAGTGAGGTTGAGAAAAGGAATATGAGAAGGGCTTTGTTGGCACCACTTCATGAAATTTGGCCCGCGAGAGATTTAAGCAGCTGTCGTAGTGATGTCATAGTGTCGTCCGATGTCAAGTGATGTCCATTCAGTAATAATAAAACATTTCTTCCTGTAAGATACATTGTTCCTGTAGGTCACTAGCAACACATAGATTATGAGTTTGATTCCATGATCACACGAAATGATAAAAAATGCATTAGCTTGAATGCACTGCAAGTCGCATCTGTCAGATGCATGAATGCAAATACTGTATAAATGTACAAATAGATATTATTTGCTTTGTTTTACAGCACAAAAACTACCCCAAATGTCTTTCTACTATTCCAGAAAACTCATCATTTACTATCTGCCATTTACTTTTTGCATCATCTTACTCGTCTCTTTTGGTTAGAAGAAGGGTGTCAATGTCATAAGGAAGTAAGAGGATTATAGTGAACCTAAGGAAGTCTCTCTTTCTGAGAGAAGGCATGTCTGTGCCTCACTGCAGCCAATAAGAACACAGCAAATATTATGTCTGAGTCCATGTCATGGGTAAATGTGCCGAGGCAGCAGTCAGCATACCACTACTAATCCTGATTTCCCAGCACTAGAAACGTCAATGAAAACAGAAACCCTTGCTTGGCTGCCACATCTCTACTGCCTTCTCACAGAAAAGTTAGGTGTGCCTGTTTGAAATAACAGAGAATTAGAGACTGAGACAGATGCATGAAGCTGGTAGCTATTCTTTTGGTTTATGGGACCTAACCTTTCCGTGAACTCAGCAGAGGACATGGCACGGGTGAGGTTCAATGTACCAAGCCACAAGCAAACAAGACTTAACAGGGTGTAGACTTTATCTGCGCTTGGAGACATATCGCAACACCTAAACTACACCATTCTGTACAGGATATTTCTCCTATAGTGAACAATCAGGACCTGTCTAGTAACAAAAGTAAAAGATGCCCAACTAAGACGCTGTCCCGGCCCTCCTGAGATCCTATGTTTGACCTACCAGGCAGAGCAGGATATTGAGACTTTCTTATGGCGTAAAACAATCCCTCAGCATTGCTTCAGGTTGACCGAGAACACAACGGCATTTATAAAAGAGAGATAAATTACTTTCACACAATTCGGGCGCGCTGCTAAGATTTCCGACACAAAAAAGTGGCAGCATTCCTCGAGGGAAGCAGCTGTGGATTGTATTACGAGGCTTGTTGAAAGGGCGTACCTGTAACACAAGCCATGGAACCATGGGCCTCCAAAACTATGATGCACATAAATTTTTATTGTTTGTTCAGTATTGAAATCTCATTAGAACTCGTAAATCAGACGTCTGCGTTGCACGGTGAGTTTCACGGACAGGGAGGAGAAATGTAAAAGGAAAACGAAAGAAAGGTTAATGTTTGGACACACTGTGCTGGGCGGGGCTGACCCGAGGCCAAAGTCTGTAAAATCCCAGTGTTGGGTTTCCTCAATTCGATCTGGTTATGAAGAGAAATCAACAGCAACGCACGCCCCTCCATGTCTGTTAATAAGATGATTTTTAAGTTGCTGAGCAACTTTACATAACATCATGCCAACAATGTTTAGTTTAGCCAGATGCCAAAATAAGTCTAAACTCCCTCAGGTGCATCTATTCACCCCATCAACCTAACCCTATCCAAATGGATATCTATTTTCTGTGTATGCTTTATTTACATTTTTGTATTAATGAAAGGTCTGTTGAGATTAAAACTTGCATGGGAAGTATGTACTAAAAAAACAGAGTATGAGGCAAACTCAAACATGTGTCTCTCAGCCTTGAGCTTCAGTTTCACCAAGCGATCATCTGACAAGAACTTGTGGTGTAGATCTATATTAAAAGAGATAGTTCACCCAATAATGTAAATGATGATATCATTTACTTGTGGTTTTTTACAGTTCTCTTCTTCTAACAATAAAAGTGAATTGTGACAAGAGGCTGTCAAGTTTTAAAACTGCTAACCTTATGGAACAATACCATAAATCTATTATATTGTGACCCACATTGCACTAGTACTGAACTAAAGTACATGAAGTCATATGGGCTACTTATGGAGCTTTTTCAACACCTGGAAAATATTCACTGGAAAAGAGCAGCATTAACTTTTTGTCTCACTTTTTGCGGAAAGAAAATCACACAGGTTTGGAAAAACATGCAACGAAAGAATTGTTTGGTGCGCTGTCTCTTTAAAAGGAAATATGTATGTTGAATCATGTCATACAGGCATATCACACATGCGTCCAGAGATGGAGTTAAACTTACAAGGACGTAAATAAAATCAGAAGATGGTAGGGGGTGGGCACTGAGCAGGTTATGTTTTTGAGTGGTTCTTCTTAAAAACAGAATAAAGGCTTTCAGAAAATAGCACTTAATAAGCTCGACGCTCCGGATGTCCTTGTCACGCTGTGTTAGAGGAGTCATGGAGAAGTGCATCTTACTGCCCAGGATGCATCTCAAAAAGAAACAAAACAACAACAAACCCTATGACACCATATTTCCATGCAGGGCAACCAGAATGACAACACAATAGTGGTTAATGAACTAGCTGTTAAAATGGGGAAGGTGAGAAAGAAGATTGAATTAGAGAGTGGAGGGATATGATGGACCTTTCCAAAACCTTCACATTCAAACAAACACAAACTTCAGCCTTGAAGCCGTTGTTGTGTTATCACTTCCATCCTGAAGCAAATCTCACTGGATAAGGATGAAGTTGAACTGATGGAGAGAACATGGGAAAGAAATGATAACAGGAGAAACAAAACCATTGGCTAAAGCCGATGCAAGGTTGGCAGACAAACACCCAGAGACACTGAAAAGATAGTTGTAGAGTGTTTGAGGATTTTTTTTAACTAATTTAAGCACATAATAAAAAAAATTTCAAACAAGTTTCGAAATAGAATCTTATTATGTTTCCTGTGTAGGCATTGGTACAGTATTTGTTTGGCCAGCAAGCAATAGCCATCATGAAATCTAGATCAGTGGTTCTCAAACTTTTTCCGCGTGCGGCCCCCCTTGTGTACGGTGCATTCCTTCACTGCCCCCCCAAAAGAAAATTTATGACAAAAAACTGTTCTAAAATGTAACATTTCAATTAAACAAAACATATTAAGTTATACAAAGTAGTGCTGTTGGTTAGTAGCCTTATTTTTTAGGTTTAATTACACAGAATTCATGATAAATGAATGTATTTTATAAAATGTCATAAAACTGGGACTCCCCCTGGCACCATCCTGTGGCCCCCCCGGACCCCAATTTGAGAACCACTGGTCTAGATGAACTATGAACCCAATACAGTTCGGCTATGGGTAACCCACGTTTATCCAAATTTAACTTGAATTTGGTTACATGTCGTTTTGCCAAAATAACTTGCGAGATGTATGATACTCCATCATGTAACCAAAGTCAACAGTGATTACACGGTGTCTGGTTTCAATTAGGCCCATTTACAGTATTTCTTTGATTTCACTTATTTGTGGGCCATGGCTAGATATCTACTACATTTTCACTGACAGCCCAAATTTTGCCTTGAATAAGCCTACACTGTAAAAATTCATTGTTGCACTTAACTTTTAAAGTTTTATCAATTTGAAATTACAATTAATTTCCAATTGCCTGACTAGTGAGGAGTTGATATAAATTATATTATGCTATAAAGTTAAAGGTTATTTTTATTAGACTTTTGTTCCCTGGGTTCAATTAATTTTCAACTTTACTTTAATAATTTATAGCAACTCCTTACTAATCAAGAAAGTTTTGATGGCTTAGACATCTTTTAAACGTAAAATTGCTTGCTGGGAGCTAGGATATGTCTGTGTGGTTGCTAGGATTTGATTCTAAATATTTGATATATATATATATATATTTTTTTTTTTTGTTGAACCGCATGGTTCACTTAAATGTAATAAGGTTAAAATTATTTCAAAATTAATTTGCAAATTTGCAGATTACTTGCATACATTCTGTTTTTTGAGGACCAAGTCTTAAATTTTTGGTTTTATTTCATTTTGAAAGAATATTTCGGGGAAAACTGCAAAAATGTCAATGTGGTGTAACCGGTCTGTGTCAATTGGTGTAACTAGTATTTTTTTTATCTCTAATAAAGCTTTGAAAAAAAAACTATTTAAAAAAAAAAAATTAAAATATATTCATTAAAAATGGGGAATAAAATATAATCATCTAGTTTAATGTAATATGATTTTACATACATTTTTACATCATATTTCAAAGATGATTTAGAAAACAGAGCTATATACATAAACAAAGACGTCAATTTATTCGACTATCGTGGGTGCGAAGACGCGCGGATATACCGAGATGCCACAGGTGGAAGAGACGCTCGCGAGTTATCTCTCGCCTATATATATATACATATATATATATATATATATATATATATATATATATATATATACATATATATATATATACATATATATATATATACATATATATATATATACATATATATATATATACATATATATATATACATATATTTATATATACATATACATATATATATATATATATATATATATATATATATATATATATATATATATATATATATATATATATATATATATATATATATATATATATATATATATATATATATATATATATATATATATATATATATATACATATATATTTATGGGTCAGTGACAAAAACGTTTATGCAAGATGAGAAATTCAAAAATATCTTTAAAAAGCTTGTTTTAAAAGCATGCATCAGGTTAATTTCAATGTTATTAAAAATTACATTTGCACCATTTTTATGAAAGTTATATATATAGAGATCTTTTGTGGCGTTAATGCAATCCTCTACCACTGAGCTATTTAGGAGCATCCCAGGGCATGGTTAAAAGTTTTAACATGATCTTTGTATAACAAAAAGAAGAAATTAAAACCCCTAAAATAACTAAAAACACCTTATCTGTCCATTACTTCAGCAGGCAGATCAGTTTAACAGCACCTCATGCTGTGGAGAATCTCCTACACGATCCTCTAGCAGATGTTCAGAAACCACCACCTCATCCGACATCCTTTCACTTGACACTACAACAGTAGCTTTAGTCACTTTAAATAATCCATGCCACTCCATTAAAATTGCAAGCCCTTCTCTTCCACTTACAAAACGTGTAGAAGAAACTCACACCAAGGCTGGTGTAAAATACAGGAGAAAGCGAGAGGAGAAGAAAGAGAGCCCGGGGACAGACGGAGGGGTTGCAATGGTTATGAGTGACACTAATACACCGATGATGACTCTCCCCTGCAGTACTGATTGAAGAGCAGGCCACTGGTTTGCTGCAATAACAGTGCTATTGACTTGTTGCACTGCTTCTATTTGGTTATTGCCCTGGAGGCTGCGATCAATAGACTGTGCACTAAATCTGACTAATCAAGCCCTAAAGCCTCCAAGGGTCAGGCTGAGGAAAATTCCAAAAAATCTATGCCATGGAAGAGGAAAAGATGGGAGAGAAAACACAGGAGAGGTTGAGAGAGACCTCTAAGCTCACTGACAGCTGTGTGAATTAATTGAGGAGGATTGCTGCTCTGCTATAAAACTCCTGAGCGATAGAGAGAAAGAGAGAGACAGATAGATAGGTGGGCGGCATGCACGGTGAGCTGTCAAAGTGCACAACGTCTTCCAGTTCCTGTGACCCAATAGGTTACAGGTCACGGGTGCCCGTGCTGCCAGGGGACCGCAGCGCAAACCAGCAAGCAAATCCATATTTGTGAAAAAAATAAATATGCCAGAAAAAACTCTGTCTTCAAAAATGATCTTTCTGTATGCAAAAAAGAAGTATAGATCCATTTTCGACGTTTGCGGTCGCCCCTCAGCCAGTTATCTTATTGGTTTAAGCAGGTCCACTCTGTTATAGAATAGCTCTCTTTCCATAAACATACAGCCAGAATATCATACACCGACTGTGGGACACTATGGAAAATTTATAAGGGAATGAAAATCAATAATTTATACCAAAGTCAAGCACTAGGGTTTTTTCCCCTCCATTGCTGGTGCTGAAAGTGTGAGAGCGAGTGTGTATTCCATATAGTGAAGGGAAGAAAATACGAGGTTCAGGAGGGCTGAATCTCAATGCTTGAGAGAGAGAGAGAGAGAGAGAGAGAGAGAGTCAGAAAGAGAGAGAGAGTTAGTGTGAAAGGCTATGACAGACAGCTCCTGTTTTTCAGCACCTTTTCCCTGAAACAAACACCAACTTCAGCCTTGTTTGTGTAGTTGTTGTTTTTCTGGGTTCTCCCTCTTTTCCTGTCGTTTGTCTGTGCCTTGCTGTCCAAGATCTAAGCTTACACGGGCTCTTTCCTCTCTCTGCACACTAACACATTTATTCTCTGTGTCCGAAAGAAAGGACAAACACACCCTAAAACTAACACAAAAACATTATCACCTCCAAAGCATTGTGCCTTATATGTACTACCCCCTATACCCCCGTGATGCCATCGATCACATGACCTAGACGTGTAAAGCAAAACAAAACCGTGGATCAGGAAATATTAGGGTCTTTTGATTGGTGCAACCACTGTGGGCGGGACGTATGGCTACTTAATGCAAAAAATGACAGTGGATTTTTAATGATCAGAGAAAATTCAGCATGGTAATGATTGCGATGCTGAAGGCAAACGTTTGCACGTCTGCACGTAACTGCAAGGTCATCATCTTTTCTCTCCAGGGCTAAGTTGACCGTCCTATACTGTTATTATTCCTTGGCAGCTGTGGGCTCTATGGATCCCCTCGGTTCTGCTGGCTTAAAGAATACTGTTTAGATGCATTACAACTCTTGCCCCGTGATCAAACACACGCCCGACTCGCAGGTCACACTGGGGCTAAGCAATGGCTGCTAACAATGCAGCATTTAAAGCATCACACATATGCAAAGTGCCTTTTACACCTGGGATAAAGCGGCAGACCTTGCATAACAGAGTTACACAGAGAGAGAGAGAGAGAGAGAGAGAGAGAGAGAGAGAGAGAGAGAGAGAGAGAGAGAGAGAGAGAGAGAGAGAGAGAGAGAGAGAGAGAGAGAGAGAGAGAGAGAGAGAGAGAGAGAGAGAACCATAGCTTTACACATAAGGAGGAATGGATGTCAGATGTCATTGGTTGTTTGGTGAATACAGCACCAACTTAACATTTGGGACAAAATTCCTCCAACAATCTAATCTATCTACCTGTCTGTCTGTACATTTGCACTTTTGGCAAATGCTGATGTCTGTCTGTCTGTCTGTCTGTTTGTCGTTCTGTCTGTCTTTCTTTAGATTTTAGCATTTGGCAGATGCAGAAGTCTATCTGTCTGTCTCTCTGTCATTACATTTGCACTTTTGGCAAATGCAGATGTCTGTCTGTCTGTCTATCTCTCTATCTGTCTGTCTTTACATTTAAGCATTTGGCAAATGCTGGTGTCCGTCTGTCTGTTTACATTTACGCTTTTGGCAAATACAGATGTCTGTCTGTCTGTCTATCTACTTTTCTATCTCTCTATCTGTTTGTCTTTACATTTAAGCATTTGGCAGATGCTGATGTCTGTCTGTATGTTTACATTTACACTTTTGGCAAATGCAGATGCCTGTCTGTCTATCTGTCTATCTATCTTTACATATAAGCATTTGAAAGATGTAGAAGTCTGTCTGTCTGTCTGTCTATCTCTCTATCTGTCTGTCTTTACATTTAAGCATTTGGCAGATGCTGCTGTCTGTCTGTCTGTTTACATTTACAGTTTTGGCAAATGCAGATGCCTGTCTGTCTGTCTGTCTGTCTGTCTGTCTTTACATATAAGGATTTGAAAGATGTAGAAGTCTGTCTGTCTGTCTGTTTACATTTACACTTTTGAGAAATGCAGATTTCTGTTTGTCTGTCTTAACATTTATACATTTGGTTGATTCAGAAGTCTGTCTGTCTGTCTGTCTGTCTGTCTGTTTACAATTACGCTTTTGGCAAATACAAATGTCTGTCTGTCTATCTACTCATCTGTCTATATGTCTGTCTTTACATTTAAGCATTTGGCAGATGTCTGTCTATCTGTCTGTCTTTACATTTGCACTTTTGGCAAATGCAGATGGTTTTCTGTCTGTTTGTCGTTCTGTCTGTCTGTCTTTACATTTTAGCATTTGGCAGATGCAGATGTCTGTCTTTTTACATTTACGCTTTTGGCAAATGCAGATGTCTGTCTGTCTGTCTATCTACTTGTCTATCTCTCTATCTGTCGGTCTTTATATTTAAGCATTTGGCAAATGCTGATGTCTGTCTGTTCACATTTACGCTTTTGGCAAACGCAGATGTCTGTCTGTCCGTCTGTCGATCTCTATATCTGTCTGTCTTTACATTTGCACTTTTGGCAAATGCTGATGTCTGTCTGTCTGTTTACATTTACACTTTTTGGCAAATGCAGATGTCTGTATGTCTGTCTGTCTGTCTCTCTACTGTATCTGAATGTCTTTACATTAAAGCATTTGGCAAATGCTGATGTATGTCTGAATGTTTACATTTACACTTTTGGCAAATGCAGATGTCTGTCTTTACAAATAAGCATTTGGAAGATCTAGAAGTCTGTCTGTCATTACATTTGCACTTTTGGTAAATGCTGATGTCTGTCTGTCTGTTTACATTTACACTTTTGGCAGACACAGATGTCTGTCTATCTGCCTGCCTATCAGTCTGTCTTTACATTTACGCATTTGACAGATGTATATGTCTGCCTATCAGTCTGTCTTTACATTTACGGATTTGGCAGATGTCTGTGTGTTGGTCTGTCTGTCTGCCTGCCTATCAGTCTGTCTATGAATATAACATTTACACACTTGGCAGACAGATGTCTGTCTGTCAGTCTGTTTATCTATATACCTGTATCTATCTGCACATTTACGCATTTGTCCATCTGACGGTTTGTTTGTCAACCTGGTACGAACTACGACTCAACTCGCTGTTTGCTCACAAAGGCCCAAAGAATTCCAAACCCACAGAGCTCAGTCGGCGCTCTAACACACGAGTAAAAACGCCAGCGTTACCAACAGGTACAAATACCACCTCCACGCTCTCCAGCAAACGCACAGATGCCCTATTTAGCAAAAGAGAAGAAAAAGAAGCGAAAATGGGGTATGCAGCCTGGCTAAGAGGGGTTTCTATGCCTCTCCACGGCTTGGTTAACCAACTGACCTGCAGTCAAAGAAGCCTTTGTGAGCGCACTCTGGCGGTCGGCCAATCAGATCCTCAAGCTTGTCTGTCTCCAGGCAGGAAATGGTGCCCCTGGTATGCGATGAACAGCAGAATACATAGACAGACAGGCCGGCTGCCGGCAGGCCCTCTCTTTCTCTCTCGCTCTCTAAAATGCCCAACCTCACTTCACTGAGGGGAAAATTACCTATCTGGCTCCCAGCCAGAGGACCTGCCTGCCCCAGCACCACTTATTTATTTAATAGTGTACCTCTGCCCCTGCGTTCATGCCCTGACACCCACTGTCTACTAGCTACAACACACATGCACCACAAGAATGAGCACACGCTCGAGATTCTTCAATACGCTTTTAATAGTCCAAAGAGCTTCCGAAAGCAATGTGTAAAAACCACCTAGCGGCCTGAACCCGGAGGTCAGAGGTCGACAACTGTGTTTCTCACACGGGTCGCTGATCATGAGAAAGAATAAAGGGGAAGATTTCTTGAGATTGAAAAACATATGCACATCATAAAGCAAGAATGGTCAAAAAAAAATGATACATGTCAGGATTACTTTAAAAACCGGATAAACCTCATAATAGATGACAAGATTTAGACCAGGTCCGAGGTCTCTGATATCAGACTGGTGGTGTCAATATCTGCAAAAGTGCCTGTTTTTTTGTTTATGTACCTCTACAGGTAACATAACAGGAGGAAATGCATAATGTACATACATTGTACATGCATTTGATGTGTACACGAATAAATGATTTGCGTTTGGTGTGTACGCAGCATAACATTATCTGGCCAAAAACTCCAAGCCCCACCCCTTTGTATTCTCTATTATATCTCCTTTTTGTCTATATTTATACTTCACACTCTTTCTTTCTATGGTCATCTTGTTTCTCACAGTTATCTGTTGTCAACTTTCTGGCTTGACCTTTATGTGCGTGTGCCTGCCCCTAAGCATTTAAACTTCAGTATACACACACCCACACACAGATACAAACATAAACGCGATCCAAAATATTCGGTTGCACTTCTACATGCTAAAAATAGTGTAGCTGATTATTATGATCACTATCATGCCATACAGCTGATTCGCCAAATTCTTATTTAAACTATACTACCCATAATGCACCAACCAGATAAACTGCAGCTACCACGGAAACCACACTCAGTCAAAAGTATACCAAATGATGTCTATCTAAAACAAAAAAAGTATTTGTGACCCTGGACCACAAAACCAGTCATATGGGTCATTTTTCTTAAAATTGAGATCTAAAAGCTGAATAAACAAGCTTTCCATCGATGTATGGTTTGTTAATACAATATTTGGTTGAGATAAATCTATTTGAAAATCTGGAATCTGAGTGTTCAAATTGAGAAAATTGCCCTTAAAGAGGTACAAATGAAGTCTTTAGCACTGCATCCACTCACAAAAATAAAAGTTTTGACATACAGTATTTACAGTAGAAAATGTTCTTCATAGAACGTGATATTTACAAATATGCCACACTGTAAAAAGTATAAAGTTAGATCAACTTAAAAAATTACTTTATAACTGGTAACACCAACATTTTTTTGTTTTTTCAACTTATTTTTTGATTGATTGATTTGTTTATTTAAGTGTCAAACACCATATGGTGCCAAGCCCTCATGGGCTTATTAGACACTACAATAATAATTTCACAATTATCTCCAGATGGCCATAACTTTATTAAAAAACAAAATTAAATTTTTGGTGTTACCAATTGAACTCTGTGTCTCACCAATTGAACTCTGTGTCTCAATTCGTTTCCCTCGCTTTTTACAATTTGAAATAAATGTCATTATTTAAATATTGAGTAGATTGTGGTCCCTTACTGTGTAGCAATGTGTGTTTATATTTAAAACTAAAACAAACATTTGTCTTTATAAAAGTTCTGTCACATTTATTGAGTTGGATCATGTGATTTTCGGTTGGCGAGCTTCAGAAAAGGTCACGTGAATTCTGGTAAGGGAACATAGGGACCATCGATGCTCACTGTTTTTTGCATTGCATTGTGGGAAATTTTTTAGGGAACGACCGTTCCAGTGCACTGGAAGGATTTTGCAATTGAGACAGCTCTTAAAATGGCCAACTTCCTGATCAGTGCCCTGACTACTGAACAAGGGAGCTGATTGAGACATAGCCGAAGATATTTTAGTAAGTTGATTCAACATTTCACTTCTTACAGGGTAATGATTTTTGACATAAAAAGAAAAAAAAATGATAATTTTGAGCCATACAATGTATTTTTGGCTATTGCTACAAATATACCCATGCTAAGACTAGGGTCACACTTATTTGCATATATGGAGAATTTGGTTCCAAAATGCGATAAACGGCATTTAAAAAATAGTAACAACTACAATCAGTATTCAAATTCTTAATTTTACGTTAAATCAGATATCCGTGTAATTTTGTCATATTTTCTCCCTTTTTTCCAAACCACGATAAATGCTTAACCAATCACAGCGCACCATTCCACGCATTGTAAACAATCATAGTGGTGCTTGAATACACACGGTATCCTAGTTTTCCTCATCTACTTTGTACTTTGTGTTCAACAAACAAACAAAAACAAAATAATACTTTTGATGGCATTGATAAACCTGTGGTGGTTCTCTGTGTCGAGGAAGAAACGTAAGCAATCAAATAATTTACTTGAGAGGCACTCGGGCAAGGAAAAATGCCGGCTAATGCTTGTTCTCACACGACAGCATCAAGCTTCTCATGCTAACACTTTGACCCGAGCAGATCCTATGAAAAACTTTCCATTACTTTACTCAAAGTCAACGAAAATCGAGCAGGACCAAAACATTTTACAGCTGATCGCTTTCAAAAAAGTTTAGCGACGACATCCCAAGGATGGCAGCAGCTATGACAGTGTTCAGTGTATGACAAAGTAAGTGTTTTCATAAATGCCATTAATTTTTTTTATCAGTGTACACCACTAGTAAACTAAATGAATATAACATGGCAAAGATGAATGCACATTTATATACTGATTTAACTGATTTATCAAATTTTGAAAAAATGATCAGTTTTTATAATAAATCTTTGAAAATCAAATTATGGATTTGAATTTTTAATGTTAAAGATGCTATGTGAAAGTTTGTAACAGAAAATAGTGGTTTTCATCTTGTCACTTTCTTGGTATAAAAACAAATTTTTACAGAAATTAGTCAAAAATGATTTATTGCGTTTTGGAACCAAACTCTTTATATATTTGAATATTTTGTAATAAATTTTAAACATAGAATATTTCACTTGTAATCAATACTTTAATATTGTAACACTGCTTCTGATTTAATTACATTATTAACAATCCATTCACTAAACCAAACTGACCAATTACGAAATAGTTGCTGTCCATGAATAGACGAATGCACTAAAATGGGTAAAGCACCTCAAGCACACACTCCACTCTTCCAAAATCACCCTCATCTTCATCTGATCTTTAATTTGACTTCCTACGCAGAGATACACTCTCACAACCAACAGTTAAAAGTATGAGGGCAGGCTGGCTTGTCATCAAAAGAAGAAATGTATACAGAGATTTGAAAAAAAAAAGATAAAAACTACACTTGCACAAAGTAAGATCTCCATTTATTTTGACCGTGTGGCAGATTACTGGTTTAGTTAAAGACTGTAGTTAAAATGGCCACTGAGAAGATCATGGCTCAGTGAGAAAAAGCAGAGCAAAGGCAGAGAGTCTTGCTATTTCAGCTCTCGGCCACAGCGTACATTTAATAAGAGAGAATGTTATGTTTTGGGAAATCTAATTTGAGGCTCTTGTTTGTTTTCCTGGCTTTATTTTGAAAAAAGCAGGCGGCAACGTTTTTTACGCCTCCCGCTCTCGAGACGAGACTGTCTGTTGTGGGTTTCTAACAGAAACCCTTTTAAAAGCCAAGCAGACGGAGAGTACTAAACATCTTTGCGTTTTCAATAAAACGCCACTTTTTGAGCACGACGGTCAATTAGGGACGTAATTAATTGCGAGGTTATTTTCTATGTCAGCCAAGCATATGTATGCATACAGTCAGATTCTGATTTTCCATGAAAATATTAGCAGCCATCCTCTGCCTAATTGAGACGTATTCCCTTTGGGGAGAAAGAGGAGGTCGCTAGCCGTTAATTAATCCTGGTTTTAAAAAGTAAATGACATTCATTAGCAAGAACCGGATTACTTACACGGCGATAATCGTGACTGTTCTGCCACTGTTTCTTTAATGTTACGGAAATACCTCCGCGGAGAGGACGAGAAAAATCACACCCCTTTTCTGTCTTCACTTCCACAACAATTAAAAGCGAGCGAACAGATGGAGACGTGGCCGTGCGAGCGAGCTCAGAGATGCCCTTCATCTTCTCCTTATCCGCCAATGCTACGAAACGCACATACTAAAGACTAACGTTACACACTGGGCTTTTCAAGCGACAACAGTCCTTATAAACATTAGAGATGTTTGTGATAACTCAAATGCATACACTGTTGCACGGCCGCAGTCACAAAACTAAACAAATGAAACAAACAAATGCATTGAAATACAATATCCATTCCTTGCTTGAAAAAAAACCAACGTTTTATTCCCCACGACAAAACACTGCAATAACGACAGAAAGTCCTTTGTGTGACCTCTTGCTCTTTCTCACATACAAATAGATGTCGCCCACACACAGACGGTTAACAATGAATTTGTTAAGACTGCCTAAGCTTCTGCAAGAAGCAGGGAATTAAATAACAGTGCATTTATTGTGCATCGGCCATCTACTAACAATGGTTCCGGCCACCTAATCAAGACACAGGATCCTTTTCTGGGAATTCTGGAAAAAGAAAACAAAAGGTTGACGGTACAAAAGTCCAAACCGAGAGGCACGTGTTAAATAAACTCCCTTTTAATTGTCTTCCATTTAAACATAAATGTTTTTATTTTTATTTTTTCATAAGGGGAACACGTTGCACAAGAAATCCCTAAGAAAAAGTTATTTTGTATAAATGTTGTCTACTCTAGAACACAAACATTTGGGAAAAGTGGAGACACACATACTATATAAACATTATTATTTAGTCTATTGAAAATGAGATATAACAAGATTGAGCACTCATATGTAGTGCAGCAGGGATTATGTAATTTTGTAGGCCAACCTGGAAGTTAGCTGGACACTTGTTCTCTTTCAAAAAGCCCATTCATTTTTCCCACTGACTTTTGGATTAGCGCAAAAAATAAGTTCTTTGTTTAACAAAAGTTGATGACACTTACATATTTTGTCCAATAAGATAATCTTCACAGATGAATACAAATTTTATGAATTTTGAAGTGCAAATGTTTTTTCTAGAAATATAAAAAGCCAAATTTTTACCTCAAAATTCATAAAAGTCCATCAAAAGTGCAAGTGTTCATCTGTGAAGACTAACTTGTTGGACATAAGGTGTGTCAGCTTATTTCTTGCGATAAACCAAAAGTCTGTGGGAAAAATGAATGTGCTTTTTCGCAATGAAACCTGTATCACGCTAACTTCCAGGTTAGTCTACAAAAATACGTCATCCCTGAGAAACTCTACTACTATGAATAGGGGACAATGCAACGCTCAATGTAAAGAAAGCATACTGTATAACGGAAGTCCTGCCTTACAGCTAAAAAAAAACAATGAAAAATTGACAAAGATTAATGATTCTCCGTGGGAGGGGGTCTATACTGAGACATAATATTTAGTGATATCTGTCTTTCCCCATTGAAGTAGATCGGACTTTAGTCTTGCATGACTGAAATAAATGTCTGGGGGCATTGCAAACATGGCGCCAATTGGCACGATTTCCTTAACTGTACGTTCACACCACCGCAGACTTGAGCTTCCAAAGAAGCTCAGGCCGCCCGGTCAAGGACGCTTGTCAAAAAGTACGAGAAAGCTTGTTGACGCTTTGGCCGCTCTGAAGTCTGTTTTCTCGGGACTAATGTTTTGGTAGGAACAAAAGTTTACATCGTATGTTTGACCGGAATCAGCCAGCAAAGAACGTCTAGGCTATATTCTGATTGGTTGCTGGCATTTTGCCACTGCTTGCCGCTGAACCGCGTCATAGCTCATTACCATAAAGTTGAGCTTCTTTAAACTGTCGTATTGACTCTCTGTTCGCTCAAAACGTGACGCCGATGGATTTGACGCTCCTTGCAGCTGAGAGAAGTCAGCTTCCATTGTAAATAAATGACCTCCGGTAACTTTTGGCGCTTTTCTATTGCATAGTACCCCACGGTTTGGTTTAGTTTGGGTCGGGTCAGCTTACTTTTGGGAGGTTTTCCATTAGGTGCAGTACGTAGTACCCGATACTTTTTTCATACCACCTCGGTTGGGGTTCCAAGCGACCCGAGCTGATACCAAACGTGATGCAAAAACACAGTAGATCACTGATTGGTCTGAGAGAATCGTCACTACGCGTCATCGCTATAATGTAAAGATTAGCTTTACCTTAGTGCTAGCTTGCGCTCGAGGCCTTGAGCAAACATGTTTGTCATCTGTGCTCTGCTATAAGTTCCCAAACTCCCTTTTAGCTATGCAAAACATCCACAGGTTGAGAATCAGGGACACCATACTAGTTTTTTTCCAAACTTGCAGTTTGTGGCGGAACATTCGTGACGAGCACGTCAGCATTATATATGCTTAAACGCAACTTTAATGAGGCTCAGCGGAGTGCGTCAACTACTGATGCCACGGGTGTTTGAACAGAAACTGTCATATGAGACAGAGGTAGTGATAAATGCGATGAGCAAACATCTATTTGTGGTGGCCAATTTTAATTTTGTGGCGGACTGAGAAATAAATAAATGGGAATTTACAACGACGCTCTGACTTGTATGATCTCACAGCAGTAGGCAGCGCAAATATAACGACACACCTATGATCCCTCCCACTGCGAAGTGATACCAAACTCGATGGAAAAGCTAACCACGCCAGAGTGAGGTGAGCTGACCCGACCCAAACTAAACTAAACCATGGGGTACTATGCAATGGAAAAGCGCCATTTGGAAGCTCAAGTCTGCGATGGTGTGAACGTACAGTAAAGCAGAGGTCCAGTACCGGGTCGCAAGAACATCCTGAAAAAAATTATATAATAGCTACGTAATAGCTTAATCAGGTATTTTGTCCTTTAAGAGCCGACTTCAAATAACATCGTTCATTTCCACTTTTGTACTGGGCCTCTCTCTCTCTCTACCAGAGCATCGTCAATCACATTTCTGTCTTTAGGGTTTGAGCATACTTCTAAAACACAATGTATCAAATAATTGCAGAGGTATGACTTTATGAATCAGCTGGAAATGTACCTCGCAAATCATGTCAATACGTAAAAAAGAAACTCTTTTACAATTCTTCTGGCATCTCTCTTCCTTCTCTGCTCATATTTTTCTTCTTATGTTACTTGAACTTGGGGCTCGAGCAAGATCTAAGGTTAGAGCTGCCTCCAAGAACAGCAAACCAAGTTCGTTTACCGTTAATTATTACGACTAAATGGGGAGGCAAACTCGTGAAACAATGAAAGTAAAACAATCCACCAAAACATGGCTTTAGATGTCTACTAAAATAAAGCCGTTATTTATTTTCCTTATGCATGGTTCTTTAATCTTTACTTCCATTTTTAAAAAAGGATTTTCAGCACTTTGTTTAAACAGCAACTGAACCCAAACCCCACTGCCGGTCCGCGATGTAAAAAAGGTTGGGGACCCCTGCCCTAAAGGGGCCTTGATATTAATTAGGTGACCTTACATCTCCCAATAGTTCTTGGAAGGTCCTCGAAGATTCGCTTGCACATTTATTGGTGACCGGATTCCAGACCCTTCTTTCTGGTCTTAAAATTGGCATTAAATGTAGTTGCATCTTCTTTTTTCTTGCAAACTGGACAGAACTCTGAATATATCATTATATCCTGAATTAAAATGGTTGATATGACCTTGACAGCGTGTGACGTATACTACTCACCTGCACTCTATTTGCACGTATGATTATCGCCCTAGGTTAATCTCGACTCCTATAGGAGGCTTGTTTCCGGGCTACGATCAAACAGTGCTCTGACAAGCTTTTCAGCAAAGAGCGAAAGAGACGGGGCAGATCATCTGCTCTCTCTTTCTCTGTCAGTCGGGGAGAGTCAGCTCTGACAGTGCCAGAGGTAGTTTCAAAGACACGGCCGCCTCATGTCAGGCCGCCACAAAGAGAGATAAAACAGAAGCCGACGTGTGCTTCGTTTAGGTCCATTCATTAAGCTTTTATGTACAAACCCTCCACTGGGAACAGATACAGAAGTGAAGCTGAAGACGCTATTTTGCTTCCTTTTGGCGAATTAAAGGGTTATAGATCACCTCGACGTGACCAAGCCGGGCATTAAGGAAGCAATGCAAACAACGTTCTTGGCATCCATGAATTCTGTCTGTCATCTACAGCTTGTCTCTTTCCTCTGGGGCTCTTCGTTTTCCATCCCTAGTAATTCTTCGCATTCATGTCGATCCTTAATGTTGGTCTCAGAAACAGCCGTTTAAGAGGAAAAGAGGAATGAGACAAATAACTAGAATAACTGGATAAGTGACACGGCATTAATGCCATACTGTAGATGAAAGCCACATTTTACCAATTAAATAACAGGTTTTGCGCCTTTGTGCATGGGACGTATTTGCGACTACAACCTTGTTTGACATAGTTACACAGATAGAATCAACAAGTTAAAAAGCCCAGTGTGTGGCAGCACCCATATAATCCCGATCCTAAAGCCGCAGTCGCGAAAACTGAGACGCATGCCATTGTTTCACCTGCCATTGATCTTTGTCCTACTAAGTACAATGATTAAGGTATGAAACCTGTGGGAATGTGACACAAGGATGTGCAGACAAACTTGAACATGCGCCTAGGCCCACTTCATCCCCTGGGGTAGGGTTGCGAGACGGGGAGAGTCCGCCATTTTGCATCCAACTTTCAGGGATCGAGTGACGGCTGACGATGACACCCACCACTTCAACTCCAGCCCTGAGCCTTTGGTATCTCCTCCCATAGATCCGCTTACACGGCCCAGACAAAAGCACTACACAAAGCCCCATCCAGATTCAGGTGAGAGAAAACTTGGACGGGTCATTGAGTTACTCGTATTCAATACGCTCTCTGCGGGCCGGTGTGCGTTTACACATTTACAAGCATTTAGAGTAGAGACTCGATGACAGACACCGTCACTAAGTACTGTGCATTACATGAGCAGCACGCAGCTATATCCATGGATGTCTTACATGACGTACAAAAGCAATGGTTTTGAATGACACAGATGATGTTGTTGACATTGAGACGGATGCTGACTACAATAAAGACTGCACAAGCGGGATTCTGTCGAGTCAAAACCTCCCTCCCCCAATAAAAATGGGTGTGCACAATACATCCTGACCTCTTTGCTTTCTAATCGATCTGCTTATCTGCCAGATCAAAGGCGCTCTGCATCAGCGTACATTTAACCTTACTAGGTCCTCCCGCATCATGTCTAAATATTAATGATAATAAAGTCTCACACCCTTTCTGTGTCAGCCAATTACACTATGTATTGATCCACTACTCTCTTGGCCAATTAAAACGCAGCCGTCGTAATGCGTTTAGGCACTTCAAAGGAAAGCGCCATTGATTCCTTTCTAGATCTTAGTGTTTACCGTTAGCAAAGAGGAAAAAGGGAGAAAACATTTTGTACAGCAGGTTGGAGAGGCAATATTCAGACTTATATGCAAGAGTTTGCATTTCGGCTGAATACACAGTTACTCTTTCCTGCTGGCTTAAAGAGCAGCCAACCCCAACCGGCAACACATCAAACGGCACGAGAAAGATGAGCCTGGACAATTTAAGCACTTAACATAATAAGATTTACAGGGCTTTCTTAAGCCCGATTTATAGTTGTGCGTAAGTTCTACGCCGTAGGTACGGCGTAGGCTATCCGTAGCCTGTGCGTAGCTCTGCGTAGCATGACCTGCACCTCGCAAGCATTTTAACAGCCCATCAGATCTACGTGGACTGCAAGCGTTGTGATTGGTCCACCAGAACCCCTCCCGTCAGGTAAAAAAAACTGCGTCATAGGTATTTCCGTTTGTGACGGTGAAAACAAAGATGAGCCAAGTTGAGGAGTGATTTAACTCAAACTGCATCAAGAATTATTGTTTATTTACTTCCATCATTGCTGGTCTTCTCAAATTATACACAACAAGTTGCTGTTTCTTCTTCGTTTGTGGGTTAACTTGCTAAGCTTCTTCTTCTTTGATGTTCACGCTGCTTCTGTGGTTACACGCGTGGTTACTGCCAACCAGCGGTCTCCGCGTGTGTTCGTACGTCGACGCGTATAAATGAAAACCGACGCGGAACCTACGCCGTCGCGGCTACACTGTAGGACCTACGCACAAACTATAACGAGTCGTTTAGGGCTAAAATTAAGATTTTAAATAATATTTGCAATATCCAGATTCTGTTGTATGAAAGTGTCATGAAAGCCCCACTTTGGCCCTTTAAACTCCAATAAGGACCAACAGTCAACTGGAACAAGCAGAAGGAACATTTATTATTATGGCTCTTGGATTCATGTAAACACTAATAGCACTTACGACCAAAAAAAAAAAAAAACGTCCTGCTTGGGATCACGTCAACCATCAAGTGGGAGGTGATGCTGGAAATCTACAGTGTAAATTTTGTGTGGGGTTGAGACCATAGTGGAGAAGAAAATAGTGGTCATCGAACGACTGAAACAACTGATGGCTATAAAAAGTGTCAGAAAACTGTTGAAAAGTTAATGACTGTTGATGAAAGCTGAATGACTATATAAGCATAAACTTCATATGGGTTGTGCCATCAACTACTTTAAGAAAGGCTATAAACTTCATCATTAAAACCAATACTGAATGAAGTTCAGAAAGAAAATACACTGACTCTCTCTCGTCTAAATATTAAATAAAGCAAAAAGAGGCTTGTAAATCAGAGAAAATCCTTGCCCAATGAACAGTAAATACAAAACAATGGTACGTGTCTCTGGCTATTATGTACTTGTCTGGAAGACTCTCGCTGTTGTGGGTTTGCACAGGACCGGTTGTCACTGCTCTCTTTGTACTGGTTTGTGAGGAAGTGTCACCACAAAAACCCTGTTGAGAAGACCACAATAAAGCGCATCTCTGCGGTGTAGCCCTGGCCCGCTCGTCCTCAGGGCACAGCTAGAACAAGCCCATTCTATGGAGGAGAGACCCTGGCCCTAGACAGATAAATCTCACAAAGAAGCCATAACTAAACAAAACAACTGAAGACACAACAACGAAGAAGAAAGGCGACTCAAGAGCGAAAGAACGAAGTAATAGGAACCTTGAGGGCTCCTGTTATAATCTACCAATGCAGAAAAACAGCAGGGCAACATTTCATGAAAAGATTAAATGAAGGCTACAAGTGGGTAAACGAGGCTCTGATTGGTGCTTAAAAGAGGGGTCGGCACTCTCTCTATGTGAGGTGGCCAAAGTGAAGGAGGGTGAAGGGAGCATGCTAACACTCTATCCATCGATTGATTACTGTCAGGAGACAATGAGTGCTCCTCTCACTCTCTGCTTGTGAGTCCAAGGCTGGGGTAACAGTAGAAATACACAAACATTTTAACTTGACTAAGAAAATAGACAAGCAAAGAAAGCCAAGGAAGTTTGGTAGTGAGTGTGATGCTCAAAGACAGATCATACTATAATCATTTATTAATATGAATATATATACACAGACGGAACAATGGGAAATAGATGTACAGATGGATGGATGGGGGAAAGATGGACAGACGGACGGACAGATAGACAAACAGATAAAATAACTATAATAACTAAAAGACAAAGCTGATCCTGACACTACAAAGTTTGTTCTCCTTGCATCTTGAATCTGCTCTGTACTTCATGTGCAACCAGAAGCTATAATGAAAGATTTGTGAAAGCAAAGCAGTATTTAAGATGGTTTATGTAAAGCCTAAAATGCTTCACCACAGGGCAGTTTTTAGACAGGACTTTACGCATCCACATCTTATTAAATAAAGCTTAAGTCCACCAGCGAGGCTGGCTTAACAGGCAGGCACAGAACCTGTGTCCAGCAAGCAAACAGTCTGGCAACATAGCAAATATGCCCGAGAAGAGACTCCAGAAAACGTTCGCTCACATGTGTGTGCCGAGCAGGTATGTGCTCAGGTCACCTTAGGTTTAGGATTTGAACCCAATCAGCAAATAGGCTGGGAAAGTGACACGGGCCTGCGAAGCCAATAGGCTAACGTCCTGACAGCTTTCATCAAACACTGGTCCGTGGCGCCATCAAACTCTGGCTCCCCTTGAGCGTCGGCCTTCCGACAGGAAGCATCGTTGTAACCAAACAAACAGTATAATATACAAACATACTGACCGGGTCAACAGAGAAACTCCGGATGGATATACATGCGACACACAGAAACCTCACGCAGGTGCATAGACACAAAGACCTATGGGTCATGGATGATCATTTAAAAAAGAGAGCTGTCAGAAATTGGAGAAGATATTTAATTACAGCGCTCTTGTGAATGAAGCCCATTTTTTCAGGAATGTGTGAGCGTGAGCGTCACTGGCCATGTCAATGTAATAATGCTCGTCTCAGGATTTAAGAGAGGATGGAACAGAATGTTTGTATCACTTCACTGTCAACAAAATGCCAGAGAGTCCAAGCCACCTCTTAAAACTCTTAAACACGCTAAATCTCAGCCAAATCAGTTCAAATGAGACTTATAACCTATATTTACTTTTTACACTGCATTTGCATGCAAGGAAATATGAGTATTGCTAACACAGGTCCAAAAATGACTTAATCTTTTTGAAACAGAATGTTTAGACAAGAAAAAAATAAGGGACATGATGTTATTCACCAGGAATTGATTGGATCGTGAAAAGTAACATTTAACACAAGGGCATCTCAACATGGTGACATAAATTATTGAAATTTTGTGTTTTCTTTTAAATTTCCTTTTATTCTTATTGCTTAATTGGTTGTGCATTGCGTTAGCAGTGCAAAGGTGATGGGTTTAATCCGAGGGGCAACCTTCCGATCTCTCTGATGAAGCCAAAATAGAAGTGATTTAAGTAAGGAATAATTGACGACGGGCCATTGAATTATAAGAAAATAACGTGAAGCGAAGCGGGTGTGCATTATTTTCAAATAATTTAAAGGACCGGAGTCAATTATTCCTCTTATAACACGGTTACCACAAACATTGCTCTGGTGCCTATTTTTGAGACATTTAACAAGTTAGGTGTGCGGTTATCAGAAATCAGTGCATACCCACGGAACATTTCTCAGCCAATCAGAATACAGCATTCAACAGACCCGTGGTATAAACTGCAATTAATCCACTGGCCGCTAGAGACTGGCTCCAAAAGGGAGTCAATTCCCATAGACCCCCCATGTTAAAATGCCCAACTTTACAGTAGAAAATAATGTGTTTACAGCCTGGTACAAAAAGTGTTTTTGTTATGTATAGCTAATTTTGCCCTTCGGGGGGTGAATTTTTTTTGAAACTCATCCGTTTAATTTATATTAAGCCTTAAGGTTCTGCATAATTAAGGGCGTGGCCATTTGAGTGACGGTTGAATTGCCACTGCTGTCACTAGAGTCGAGCTAGGGGGGCGTGGTTTAAACAACCAGCCACCTCAGCTTCACACACATCCCGCCTGTGCCGTTTTCGGATATCCGTGAGTGATGCGTGGTGACGCTCGGCCAAAATGGCGACGGCAGGCACCGCCTACTTTAAAAACGGTCTTCAGAAACCTATGGGTGACGTCATGGACACTACGTCCATCTTTTTTTACGGTCTATGGTTTAATACCTGGGATCATATACACATAATGATAAAAATGCACAGCACTGTTAAGTCCCTTTTGATAAAGTATCTGTTAAAAGCATAAATTTAAATATAAATGTATACAAAATGTTAAACTTTAATGTACTATAAGTTGCTTTGAAGTGGACCTGTATAGCTCATTGGTAGAGCATTACGTTAGGTCATGGGTTCAAATCCAGGGAACACACTAACTTATAAAAAGATATACTTTATAATACACTGTAAGTCATTTTGCATAAACCATCTAACACATGCATAAATGTAAATATAAAATTTAGAGAAAATTTACAAATTAAAGGTACTTAAGTGGCTTTCAATAAGAGTGTCTGCCAAATGCATGAAGTTTATATGAATTCAATAGCCTATGTATTAATAAATCATTCAAAATAAGACTAGAAATAGAAAATAAATTACACTATCACTAATACTTACAAAAAATAAAAGACTTGAATAATCATTAATCATATTATAGAGTCATGCTTAAGTAAATGTTAACTGACTAATCACATAAATCCCCCTTTTCTCTCCCAATCATCTCATCTTACCATTTAAAGACAGAAGCACTTAGTGGCACCCTGTGGAGGATTTAGCAAACGACTGAGCCTTTCGATTTGGGAGTTGGCTCTGCATTGGAAGAAAGGTGTGATCCAGAGAGACAGGTAGCGACAGGGTGCTGTTGACCCTGGAGGAGCAAACAAACGTGGGCGTTGCCGGAGAAGGCTGCCAGCATCGCTGTCAAAGTGCGGAGAGAAGGAGAGCAGTGGATTGAGGAGTCTATACTCCAGCTGGCACAGGGCCTGGTGTAGCACCCGTACCGGCCGCCTCTCTAACCCAGACACACAGCCAAGGGCCAGCAAGCAATGCCAGCTGGGAAGACATCCTACTGTGGAGCAAAGTACTCCAAACAAACAAAAGCCAAACAGGCCACAGACCTGTCATTAGCTTGTGCCAGCATATGGCAGCTATAATTACAACTGACTCAGGATCAGTGTGTATAGCACCACATGTCACGAAGCAGAGAACGCAAAGACAGGTGATTTTCAAACACAAACTATCGGGGTAAATGTTCTAATATGCAATAACCTTTTAAAACTTTTTTAAAAAACGTTTTAAGTAAAAAAACTTGCGAGTTGTGACACTGTGTAATTAAATAAACAATTTAGCAAAGTAGGTTTATCTATAAAAGACGTAAATAAATGAACACATAAATAAATTAGACATAAAAGTAAAATTGGCTTATGAATATTGCAATTAATAAATTGAATAAATGGAAAAAATCAATACATGTGACAACTTGCCCCAATAAGAAAGCTTTTGCAAATTTACCAAAAATATCTCAAATGTAAATCCACTAGAAAAAAGGCAACACACTGTGTAAATGGACTTCTGACTTAGGGACTTAAATCTTACTGAAACAGAGACCTTGTGTCAACTTGTGACAACTAGCCCCGGTATCCCGTTTATAGGGAGGCTATGAGAACGCATCATTTTTTTCTCCAAAATGTGCTGCAAACAAACATCAGTTTGCCAGTTCTTGTGGTATAAAGCATCAGTGTATGTCTGGATCACTTTCCCATAATCCAATAGTATATTCTCAAGACCAGGACATTTCTCGGCGGTCATGCCTGGATAATTTGCAGACCAACAAAACATCCAATGAGTCATTTAAAGAGGTTGCTTTGGTTCATTAGTTCAGGAGAAAAGATGGCCATGAACTCTGACCTCACCTTGACATCTTACATTACCCAGAATCCACCTGCCCCTCCCTAAGCCTTCAGTTTCTTCCTATTGAAGTGCAAATAAAATGTCATTATTGAAACACAGTGCAGACAAATTTGTTTTTAAACATACCAACCAACCTCCATTAACCCCTTCAGTGAAACATCAATGCATTAAAAAATAAGGAAAACCAAACTTTTGACCATTCAAGTGCACATTTCTACCAGTAAGACTTACAGGGATGTCAAACTTCTGACTTCACATCAGTGTATTAAGAAGAAAAAACAGCTTTAATGACTTAAAACCAGTGAAAACAAACTCTCTCGCATGAGATGTTGAAAGCAACCTTGTTCTCGTTGCTTCTTGTTCTCCCAAAGACAAAAAGACAGGTTTTTCTAGACAAAGCTAACCCGTAAGAGTCATCCACTGTCAGTCAAAGACAGTGAAGCCTTTTTTTTATAGCTGCCATTAGGTAATTATGCAACAAAAGCAGAACAACAGTCTTAATGAGCACATGAGGTGAGCCATAAAGTCCTTACATGCCTCAGGGCCTTCAGCATGAGCTCTCTCGCTCCTCAACACAAAAACACAAACACTTGCAAGCCAAACCTGTCAGCCACTGACATTGAGATTTTTATCAATTCACTTATTAATTTAAACACAAAACACATTAATTGGACCAGTAAAGGATGCGAGGAGGGTCTGAAAGATGGGAGACAAAGAGAAGAGACATCAGAAAGGTTGTCTGAGAAGAGAAAGTCAGAGGTACTGTAGGATGAAATAAAGCATGCATAAGTAATTGATGCAAAAGTATCTGCATACAGTAGTTAACTCTTTCACCGCCATTGACGAGATATCTCGTCAATTGAGAGAAAACGCTTCCCCGCCAATGACGAGATTTTCCGTCTTTCCGCAATACCACTATTATCCACCAGGTGGCGCCCTTCCGCAACTTTTTAAACCCGGAAGTATTGCCCTATGGCAAGCGGCTGCATGTCCGTGTCTGTTTTAAAGATCGCTCTGAATGGGATCTCTATGAAAAGTCCGTCACAAAAATGGAATTATCTCTGCTTTTTGCTCAAAATATGGTGTTTTTGCAAAAACCTACCCATATTCAAAAGCTGATTACAAAAGAACCACTGAAGGTAGGAAGAAACGTTTTTTTTTTTTTTTTGAAAGCAGTATATTGTATGTTTATATATTTAAAGAAGAACATTTTCTGGAAGGCATTAAACTTTGGTGAAAATCATGAAAAACGCTGGCGGTGAAAGAGTTAAGTGACAAAGTAAAAACATATATTTATAAGCAAGGGACGACTTGAAGATTTGAATTAAAAATACTGGTAGAAAAAATTTGTCAAAACAAGCATTATGTAACTTTCGACTAAATAATACAGGATGATTTTTATCAACCTCTTAAGCCTCTTAAGGATACACTGCACAATGTTTGGCTGTCCCAGACAAAAAATTGCAATCGTGAAACAATCATCGCGATTTCTGTGATCGTTGCTCTTCCTCGGTGGTCGTACTACCGGGCTTAACACAAATATTTTTTATACTGGCCCAGTCAGGCCAGTGGTTCAGGTTTTCACTTGCCCTGCCAAAGTTTTCACTTGCCCCAATAAATAAAAGTCAGTGTAACATATTTAAAAATAATAATTCAAAAGTCAAATATTGTATACATATACAACAGACATGTTCCAACGAAAAATGGTTACCAACTTTTCTGCTTTACATGTAAACTGACAGCAAACTGTGCAAAATATTGTTTCTTTCGTGCTTCCAAGATTTTAAGTAACATACATTGATGAATAATTTCAGTGACTGAGGGCCAAGCACTGGCCCGATCAGGCAAGCGACAATACTTTCTACTGGCCCGAACGTCTCTCACGCTTGCCCCGGGCCACTGGGCAGTCCTTTATGTTGAGCCCTGTACTACGTCATACTATGTGAGGTACAAAGACGTCCGTTTCCCGATGTTACGTCCAAAGATAGCAGGTAACGTGTGACGCAGCCGTCGATGCCCCCTTGTCATTATCGCGCGGTCTACATGCTTGTCTTACCCAAGTTGAAATGATCAATGTCGCACAGTGTGATAAGGTGATGATCTTATAGGAGTGCAAAAATCCTGCAGTGTATTCCGGGCTTTAAAGTTGCTCTAAGCGAATTGATGCGTTTTAGACCATAAATTTTTTTTGTTACATACAGCAAAAAACTCCTCACTATCTGCTTGCTGCCTGTCCGCTGATCAAACTGTAAAAAAACGCGATCTCTGTAGACAGCCCAGGCTTCACAAACGGCAATAACAACACAGTGGCCAAACCTACAAACAGAAACCATAACAAAGTGTTCCAGCCAATAAATGACAAGAAGGATTTGGGGGTGGGGGTTGGGCGCGTTCATGAAAGCACGGAAGGGAGGGGGAGGAGTTAGCTACGCTCCGTCTGTTTGAAAACAATTCAAACGTCAACAAAAACTAACGTCTCGCAGATTCGCTTAGAACGCCTTTAAGCAGCAGTTCACATTTCGCATCTTTTGCGCATGCAAATATGTTATTTTGAATGTAGATGCGCAACAAGCTCACCTCTAATGCGGCTTACACACCAAACTCGAATTTATAAATTTGGGCTACTAGATTATATAGACCGTTTCATCGGGCGAACGTGCGCTGACGCAATACACGTCTGGATCCAAACTTTACGTCCGGTTTCATTTTTAATGGTCTGACTAGTTGCTAAACCTCTTGAACAAATGCCTCGTCCAAAATATCAAATGTTTTGGTTTCCTAGGTAATCTACGTGTTGTTTTTTTGCTTGTTATATAAATAAACTACGTTTAAAGAACTTTGTTGTTATTCATTCTTAGCGGAGTTAACCGGAATGACGTGCGGACCGCGACAGACGCTTGTTTATGTTGTTACTGCTGAAACCGTCTATACAAGGTCAAATGCAAAGAACAGAATAGATGCGAACTTGTACGAGGCGATGCGAAAGACGCAAATTGGGCAGAACGCTTGCAGCGAAAAGAAAACGCCCTTAAAAGCGACTTTGCACAAGTAGAAAATATTAAACTCGAGCAAAAGATTTGCATGACACGCAGTTAAATCTCGTGATTAATGTAGAGCGAGGAACGTAACACTTCACATTTGGTGTGTATGCAGGATAAGACCTGTTATAGACGGTTTCATGAAATGACTTTGTTGTTACTGATTCTTTGTGGAGTTTACCAGAAGTTACGTGCGTTCCACCAAAGCCGTTTGTTTATGTTGTTACTGCTGAAACTGTCTATACATTACAGAGGATTTACAGCAGATCCACAAAAAAATGAAAAAATATACAGATACACTTACATACAGATATTTATTGTTATCTTCTACAAAGCATTTCCGATGGGCTTACTTCTTTAAGGCAGTAGAACTACGTTCTTTAACTCTTTCCCCGCCATTGACGAGTTATCTCGTCAATCTGCAATACCGCTATTATCCACCAGGTGGCGCTCTAGGGCAAACAGCTGTATGTCCGTGTATGTTTTAAAGATCGCTCTGCATCTGATCTCTATCAAAAGTCCTTCACAAAAATGGAATTATCTCAGCTTTTTGCTCAAAATTTGGTGTTTTTGATGAAACCTACACATTTGAGAGGTGATAAAAACAGAACACATGAAGGTAGGATGAAACGGATTTTTTTGTTTGAAAGCAGAGGGTCTGTTCTTATATTTCTTATATTGTATGTCTATATATTTTAAAAGGAGCATTTTCTGGAAGGCATTAAACTTTTGTGAAAATCATGAAAAATGCTGGTGGGGAAAGAGTTAACTAGGTTTAAATCAGTCAATTCAATAATTCAATATGTCAATTCAACATGCAGCTAAATGTGATATCCTATAGTGCTTTGACAATAAAAAAGAAGAAGGTTAGTTGTCAAAAGTGTTGTTTATCTCAGTGAACACACTGACCAAATGCTATCTAACCGGGATCTATTCAAGAAGCTGAAATACACGGTTAGCAAACAGAATAAGCTTTGTCGTCTTTGCAAACTCTCATTACAGAAACACTGCCTGTTCTAAAAATCTCAAGGTTAAATCCACCTCTAAAATAAATCGAACCCGTGAAAAGTCTCCTAATGGGCGCTCACTGTACACGCCCCTCCTGCAAAACACGAGGGCTACGGTGTCATCTCTAGTCTCCAATATTCTCACTTTAGGATTGTCTACACATAATGACAAAAAACTATTTCATTCTTTCCCAAGCATGCACGAGTCAAAACAATGAGAGGTTAACACATTCGACTGACATGCAGACATACAAATCGGGGCAGCCTTTTCTAAACTCTCTTCCAGTGGGGTAAGAGACAGAGAGATAAAGAAATGCCAAACTAAAAAGATGAAATCGCATATTTATCTCAGGGAAATATTTTAGGGAAAGATACAATGTCTTTGCTTCAGAACTTCAAATCATGTGGCTTACCCCACGGCCCACCCCCATACACTGAATGTATTTGCTGTGTATTAGTTTCCTTAAACAAATAAAATTAAGTACTCAGTGAGTAAAACATATTTGTTGCTGAAGTATCAGATGTGTTACAGCAGTTGTAAATTGTGTGTGTTCATGAAATTGAGTTGTGGCGCTGATGTGGGTGATGTAGATTCGAGTCTAGTCTAAATGATACCTCTGTCTTATTATCTCTCTCTAAAATCAAGTCACTCCCATTGTACTGTCTAATAATAAAATTACACAAAAACGTAAATAATAAAACTCAGTCTTGAAAGAGGCAAAATCCTGTTGACAACAACTGAACACCTTTGTCCTTTAATTTCAACTTCACTACACTAAACGGAAAGAAGAACGTGAGAAAATGTGCTCACTACGTCTTTCATTTTCACGTTCCTCATACATTTTTACTGCTTTCGACATAATGCAGGAATCACAACAGAGGGCAAAAGACTCAACCGTCATGATGACTGACTTCTTGGCTGTCAATCAAAAACTTCCAGCGGAAGTTTTTATTGAAGGTAGGTAGGCGACGTCTCTCTTCCCCGCAGGACAATCACAGGGACCTGTGCGGTGACAGCGGCCCGACACCAGATCAAACACCACACTGCCCTTGGAGTGACACTGCAGCCACTTCAAGGGGGGACGCAGTCACTGATCTCAGAACAGCGCGGATAACACCCTGACGAGCGCTACCTTTACGAGGTCAGAACGACGGAGTTGGAGAATCCCGCCACTTCAATGACACACGCGTTGACCCCACAGAGTTTAATAATTGGAAAAGTGAAACGGATCGCCTGACACAAAGATGCAAAAAGCAGGATAATTTCAAGGGTAAAATACCAATTGCTCTAAAGCAGTCATCACATTGCAAGAAATGTAACTATTTTAGATGTACTTATTTTAAATGTTTTAATAATATACTTTTTTTAAAAATATGCTCATTTTCCAGCTCCCCTGGTGTTAAACATTTGATTTTTACCGTTTTGGAATCCATTCAGCTGATCTCCGGGTCTGGCGCTAGCACTTTTAGCATAGCTTAGCACAATCCATTGAATCTGATTGGACCATTAGCATCGCGCTCAAAAATAACCAAATAGTTTCAATATTTTTCCTGTTTAAAACTTGACTCTTCTGTAGTTACATCGTGTACTAAGACCGACGGAAAACAAAAAGTTGCGATTTTCTAGGCAGATATGGCTACACTCTCATTCTGGTGTTATAATCAAGGACTTTGCTGCCGTAATATGGCTGCAGGAGGTGCAATGATATTACGCACTGCCCGAAAATAGTCCCCTTGGTCACTTTCAAAAGCAGGGCTCTATTTTTGGGCACTGCATCATATCATTGCGAGTCAAGTTTTACACAGAAAAAATATCAAAACTCTTTGGTATTTTTAAGCGATGCTAATGGTCTAATCAGATTCAATGGATTATGCTAAGCTACGCTAAAAGTGGTACCGCCAGACCCGGAGATCATCTGAATGGATTCCAAAATGGTAAAAATCAAATATTGAACTCTAAGGGAGCTGGAAAATGAGCATATTTTTTTTTTTTTAAATTGGGGGTTGTTTTAAACCAAAATATAGACAAACCCAACAGTTGGGTTACTTTCAACTCAGATGTTGACTTGTTTTAACCAATAGTTGGGTAACAACAACCCATTATAGGGTTATTTATAACCCAACCAATGGGTTTGTCCATATTTCACCCAATTATAGTGTAGTCAATGTTTATTTTTTGATAATGTTTCAACTTCATAATGCATTTTTTTTACGGTAAACATACATACGTATATATATCTATGTGTATTGAATAAGAAATAGCTTTTAACATTTGTTAAATAGAATTTTTTTTTACATACTCTCACATTTAACATGGCTTGTACCTGGCTCAAATTTCTACTTTCAACAATAAAATACTGTAATAATGCTGCTGGCATATTGGTGAGGAGGTCTTAACATACACTTTTGTCTCTAAGATTAATATAGTGTATAGCTCAGCACTTTTAAAATGCCAGTTCTGAATTTGTTTCCCAATTGTGTGTGTGTTTGTGCTTTCCAAAGCAGGCAATCAATACTAATAGGAGTGGGAGAGAAACACGCAGTTTAAGTGTCATTGTTACCAATGATGCACTCAGCAGTGGGTAATGAGGCTGAGGTGCGTTTGTGCCACAGGGGTTTATCCAGAGACCTGTCAACATCCCGGCAGCCTGCCACGCATATACATTTCATTTAGATGCTCATGAAATTGTATAGGTATACATACTCACAAACACACTATGGAGCCATCAGTGCGCATTATCAAATATTAAAGTGGCTTGCAAAAGAAAAGTCTCCTCCCATGAGACCTGTTTATCTGAAACAATGTCTTAAAAGAAAACATATATATATGAAATATATAACTGACATTGGGTCATCTTTTCAGAATTTAGATACAGTAAATGCACTACCAGTCAAAAGTTTGGACATCCTACACACAAAAAAAGGTACAAGGCTGTTACTGGGATGGTACCTTTTATAAAGGTCCTAATATGGACCTTATAAAGGAAATTTGCTACCAATATGCACTCTTTAGGTACAAAAGCATACTTTTTAAAAGGGTACTGTCTTCTGTACCTGTGTATGTAGAAACAGGGAGGTCCTATAAATGTCAAAGGTAAAAAGTGTATAGACGTACGTACGTATGTTCACACCGTGCCAGCTGATAAGCTGAGAGTGTGTTTGCTCCAGACACCTGAACTGAAATGTTGTGACAGATTAGATGATGTGTGTATCATCTATCCAAAATAAACCTGACAAGTTGCATTCCTGAAGGGTATCAAACACCCCAGCGTCTAAAAGGCCCGAGTGAGGGCTGTAACCAGGAGAGAAACAGGATACTTGGTAACAGCAGTAAATCTCGCAGATGCACGTCACACACACTCCGTGATACGCATACACACGCTTTCTATTACACAGCGCATATACAAGCACAGCATTGTAACCGAAGAAAAAACATTTATATGTGCATCGTACATACAGTTTACATAATGTCACAGAAAGCAAAAAATATACAAAACACAGACTCTTACTTACTTTAAAACTAACCAATTGCAATGCCAAACACAGAAAGTGAGATTGGAATGGATGAACAGGTCCGTTTTCTAAAGATTCATGCTGTGTACTTTACAAGTGAGTCAAAAACCCAGTTTAAAATCTAGTGAGCTGTCTACATAGACAGCTCCCTTATAAGGCAGCATCCTTTACTATGTAAATGTCCTAAGTGACAGATTTAGAATGCTCTCCAGTGTTTCCCATACGTTGATTTATTCGTGGCGCACCGCCACAGAATCAGTGCTGGCCGCCACAAATAGATTTTTCATGATCCCCATTTACATTTATATTTTACTGTTTAAAAACGTCTTAATTCATTGTTGCAAGCACCCAGCGCGCCCCTCCCTTTCTATGTTGCATGCAGCGCGCGCCTCTCTCTCTCTCTCTCACTTGCTCTCACATAACAGTGAAAAGGTGACGGCGTTTCAATGTCGGTTCCTCCGTATACATTCTTTTTCGTGTAAACGTCAACAGTCACAGATTTTACTGACAGAGAAGACGGCGATGACTTGACGAAAGGTTAGCATTAGTGTTTCCCACACACACACCCGTTCTCTCCCTCTCTATGATGTCGTATGCCTGCGCACGTGTTTTGTAGTAACTTTGTGTAACAGTAACTGTGTATTCTCTAATATTTCTGAACTTGCGACATAAATAAAAAAGGGCTCATACAAGACATTGATGAGAAGAGCAACAGCAGTAAGACTTCAATGTAAATATATGGTGATTTATAGACCAGCTGTAAACATACACGTACATTTCATAATTTCCTTTTATTTTGCGGTTTTTTTTTTTTCAAATATTAAAGCGCTTAAGCATTTACTTGCATTCTTGGAGAAAAAACAAATCAGTGGCAAGTCAGTTCCTGAATAACACGACACAAAAAAGTCAAATTCACTTCTCAGAGGTACAGAACTGTTCCTGAAACGGATGTTCTCCCCAAACTGAAATTAAACACAGTGTTTCGAGTTTTTCTCGTCTGTGTCATGTTGATATCAAGAAGCAACGTGCACATGACGACGAGAGAGGTGACCTGCTGCACAATCGAGTTACCCCTCCCACTTCTGAATGTTTTACAGAGACTTCTAATCCCGTCCGAATTGACCATCAATATTACAGACGCCCTGTGGTAAAATTACAACCGTAAAACTAATCCCGTCCGAATAGGGCCATAGTCTGCTCATTTTATGTCTGACAACAGAACTGATAATATGTAAATAATAGCAATCAGTTGTGTTAAAATGCAATATAACGTGACAAATCAAAGAGTAGAAGTGAAACATATTTCTGGTGCCAACACTCGATCAAACGCAAACACGTGATTACGTCACATATATGCTAATTAGCGTGTGACGTCATCACCGCCACAAGTCTCTCAAAATCCTGTGGGAAACACTGCTCTCCATTGGTAGCCATACAAATAGTGCTCATTATAGTTTGATGTTACCATGTTGCTAAGCCAATGGTGCGAAAAATATATAGCATGCGCAATTATTTGATACAACTGATATGAAAAGTTTCTTAAAGGTCACGTTCCTCCTGATCCCATTTTTTACTCGGTCCATACACGGTGTGACTATACAAATCATAACACATAAATATGAAAATGTTTGCGTTATTTTGTCAATTATTAGGAGCAGTTTGCTAACTGGAGCCATTCACTTTCAGTCTTTGTGCTAAGCTAAGCTAGCAGGGGCTGCCTCAGATAGAGTTACAGCATGCACAGAGATGAGAAAGGTATGTATGGACTTATCTAACTCTGGGGGATATGGTGAATAAGCTGAATTCCCAAAATGTGGGTGTGTTCCTTTAAACCTTAGCTAGTGTGTAATGTTGCTATAATAGCATAAATAATACCTGTAAAATGATAAAGCTCAAAGTTCACTGCCAGGCGATAGATTTTCTTTAACAGAATCCACCTTTCAAAGCCTACAGCGAACGGTCTGTTTGGACTACAGCCCTTCTTGCTTTAATGACGTCAGTAGAACAGTTTTTTGACTAAACTCCACCCACAGGAATACGTCAGTCACCAGCTATGCTTAAGGCAAGCTAAGCTGCTATCTTATCACAACACACTAAACAAGCTACACAATCAGAACTCGACACGTATTTCTAAAGGAAGGACTTCAAAGAACAAGGAAGACATCATACCGTTTTGAGGACAGTGAAAACAGCGCTATACAGATGAGTAAATTGTGTGAAAAATACCGCGTTTTTTTACACGTGAAACATGAACACGTTATATTGCGCACTGTAAACACAATCAAATTTTCAAAAACACAGAAAGAACAGGACCTTTAAATAATTACTTGTCAAACTTAAAAACTGCGAAGCATGCAAGTAGTGCTGCCTCTGAACTTTCTGAAACAGGAACTACACGGAAGTATATATGATCAGTTGGTTTTGGAAAAGAGCAATTGTCTGAAAGTCGAAGTCAGTGTACAGTTTTATGTGTTAAAGAGCTCAGCTGTAATTTAGAAAGAAAAGACACCAGAGTAAATTTACTTTGCATTTCAACAATCTTTGTTCTTCCTTCAGTCTCCATATCAATCGTTCATTACGATTTCGACGACAGACCTTGAAGTCAAAGAACGGCACGCTTGCGCAAAAACTCTTCACGCCGGAGTGCGTGTGGGAGTTTGTTTGTGAGGACGGCAGTATGTGTGTAAGAGAAAATGTGTGGGAGAAAGAGCCGTGCCCCCGTCACTTCTCCACCCCGCTCCCTCGACTCGGCATCCTAACAAGGCTTTTCCCCTCGCTTCGCTAAACGAGGGAGAAACCCAATAAATAAAAGAATAAAAGGAGCGCGAGAAGAGGGAAAACGCACACTGAACTATAATTTGTTATATCTATCAGATCCAATTAAAAATAATATCAAATCTTTTTGTTTAACTTCATAACAACACTTCAAGAAGACACCCGAGACTCTTTCCATTTGCATCCCTCAACAGCCCACTGGTGCTCCTGAATCACATTAATTATATGACCTACATAGCACGTTGTTAATATTCCAAGCTGGGAGAAAAACTGGGGAGCCAAGTCTAAATTTGGAGATCTTCGGGACATCACAGTTTCCACTCAGCCGCCGCTTTTCTGGGGTTCTCGCTTTGATCTCCTCCCTCTTGACATTGTTTGCAAATGTCTGTTTAATAGGACTGGCAAACACCAGAATGCAGCCATGTTCGGCTTTCTTTGTGCCCTCCCTTCTCGTCGCCCCCTTACTTTTGTCTGTTATCACGCCGCTTGGATGACGACTCTCAGAAAGCCGAAACAAAGGAAGCTGGCACTAAAATCAAGGAAGACATGGAGGTGACAGTGTGGTTCACCTCTCGCAAAACCACGTCTACTGATCTAATCGCTGCTGGGATCAGAGCGCTTAGTGACAGGAAAGCATTACAGCTGTTCGTGATGTACGAAGTCTGAGCTACTAATGCTTTCAGAATATGAATATTTCATAAAACATTCAAGGAGGGGGGTGCACACGAGTCGCTCCCGTTGTTTGTGAGTTTACAAGCTATACCCGAGGTAAGCGGGCACGCCTGCGGACGCTGAGAACCTGATGACTTCATCAGAGTCCAGCTGTACCGTGGTTTCTTCAGAAGACCGAAACCTGGCTCCTGTAAGCTGGGCCATGAATATGGAGCTGTTCTGCAGTGCGGGGCTTGGTTATATTTTCTGTCTGATATGTCTGCCCCATTCCCATTTCAAAGGGAGGTCCACCCAGGGGTTTGACTTTTTGATCTGCCTGGCGACTGACTCGACCACCTGCATGCGGTATCAGGCCCCTGGTCTCCGTGGATAGCCAGCAAGGCTGAGCAAGAGCTGTGGGCTGGGCAATGATCCCAATGTTACCCTTCACTCTTTTTCTATCAGTATCAACAGGAGGTCTTTAACCATCCTCCCCCTCTGCAGCCATCATTTCACTTTTAAAGTGAAGGCCTATTCACAAGAAGTCTGGATTTTTGTTAAAATAATTATGTTTAAAGCAAAAAAAATGAAAACTGTTTTTGAATCTGTTATTTTCTCATCTATCTAAACACCTTAAGGAGTTTGTCTTGCCAACTGTTGTCTTTTGCTTGGTTAACTAACAATTTCTTACAAAGCTACATTGCATTGCAAGTTTTTTTTTTATTATTATTCAGAAAATAATTAACAATTTGCACCAGGTTTGGTATGAACTGCTTTGTTGTGAACATGATGATATGTTGCATATACAGTACTGTGCAAAAGTCTAATGCTGAGTTTACACCAACTCCGTTTCAGGCGTCAAAATCGTGTCTACCGCGCCTAGTTTGCCGCTTGAACAGTTTAAATGCATTCGCGCGTGTAGAGCGAAGTAGACGCGCAGAAAAAGCAAGCATTTGCTTCGGTTGTCTGTTTGCAAGATGACTGATGTTGATAGTGCATTTATCGAGAGAGTTACCAGTTTGTATTTGGTAACCTTACTATAGGGGGAAAATAAACGGCGCGGGTCGATAAACGCCACGTGAAAAGTAAAGTGTGTAACTTACCAGGTTGCCAAATGTCCTCACTGACACCAAGCGAGGTCCTTTTTATTCCTGTTTCCTCTATAGAAATAAGAACTTGTGTCGTATAGCTCCAGGTGACAGCTTACGGACAATATCAAGCGTTGGTTGAATGAGTGACTCCGGACGGTGCTGCCACCACAGCAGCAAGCAGGCTCCTGATTGGTTAACGCGGCACGAAATTCCGCAAAGTTCAAATTTTTCAACTCAGGTGTCAGCCGCAAATTCGCGAGAACCGCAAAATGCACAAAAAGAACCATTCGCACGTATCGCGCACAACACGGCGGAAACGCGTCTTCCGCGTCGCGCCACGCCAAACGCCTCTTCCGCGCCACGGGACCTCCAGACGCGCGTCAATGCGTCTTCACATTGACTTAACATTGAAATCTCGTGCTTCACGCCTCTACCGCGGTTGGTGTAAACGCAGCATTAGGCCGCCACCACCAGACTTGTTGTTTTAGAAGTTTTAATGTCCATCCATATTTATTTTTCAATCTATTTTATTAAGATACAAACAGAAAATACAGGAAATATGTAAAAAAATTAAAAATAATAATTTTCAGGACTAAATGTCGTCTTTAGGCATCGTTTGTGTTTAGTGTGACCTCTCTTGGCACTAAACACATCTTGAGCATTTTTGAGAAAAATAAATTATTCTTTAAAATTATGAATTAGGATTTAATTTTATTTAGGTTTAAGAGATCATGCAGTTTCCTGCTATTGCTCAAGTGGAAGGGGAGTTTACCCTAAAAACTTCAGTTTTTAATACTATATACACATTTACTGTATTTTCTGGATGTATTCTATTAAAGAGGCTGAGAAACAATTATATATGATAACTATAACATTGCAAAAACAACAAATCTAATTTTGGTATGGTGGCCTAAGACTTTTGCACGGTACTGTATGCTCTTGTTGTTTATTGACATCAGATGACAATAAACAGACCTTAAAGGGATAGTTCACTCAAAATTAAAATTATGTCATAATTTATTTAACTTTAAGCTGTTAAAGACCTGTATACATTTCTTTGTTCTGCATGCTAAACACCAAGGAAGCAATGTTTGTAACCAAACCATTTTTGAGCACCACTGACTTCCATAGTATTTGTTTTTTTTTTTACTATGGAAGTCAACGGTGCTCCTGTTTTCTGCTTCATTAAAAATATCTTCCTTGTGTTCAGCAGCGCAAACAAAAATTATACAGGTCTGTAACAACTTTAGGATTAGTAAATAATGACCGTATTTTTTTTTTTTTTTTGGGTGAACTACCCCTTTAAGAAAACAGTACAGGCACGGTACCCACTGTGAAGCACTGAAAACTTCTCTCAACAAATCCAAGCCGCACTTATAACTGTCTGCTTATGCTTTCTTACAAAGCAAACCTATCAAACTTCATTCGACTGTAAGTTTATACATTAATTTGATGTCTAGCTTTCTCTAAGAACTTCTTGTGCAAGGTCACATTGTAACTGCAGCTTCAGCCCTCCTTCCAGGCTGCTTTGAAGACTCTCAGTCCAATAACTTGTTGTGTATTAAACAATCCGTCATCAATGCAAATGCGTTAATTGCCAAGATTATTCTTTAATAATATTATGATTTCTTAAAGCATGCATGAGCATTAAAAATTAATGAGACGAGTATGACCATGACAATATAATTAAAACCCTCAGGAGTTTCTGAAGCTATCTATTAATAATTTAGTAGACTTAGCTGGAGCGCGAGACGGCCCAGCTCAGTAGCAGTCCGCTCGGGGGAGAGCGCCAGTAAAACCGTTACGCTCGCCGTGAGTTCACTTTGATTGGGGGGCGAATTAACAGACTGTCACTGTTAAACCCTTTTGTTAAAACCTTTTGGGATACATATCTTTTTGATATCAATGTGTTTTAAACAAATACACTCGGGAAAAATTCACAAGGCCAGAGACAAAATTTTGAAAGTCCCCTCTCCCCCTGGTCCTATAAAGGGACACTGCCCTTTTTTTGAAAATAGGCTCATTTTCCAACTCCCCTAGATTTAAACATTTGATTTTTACCATTTTGGAATCCATTCAGCTGATTGGGCTGTTGAAAGTAACCAAGGGGACTATTTTTGGCTGCTGCGTAATATCATTGCTCCTGCTTGCAGCCATGGTACGGCACCAAAGTCCTTGCTTATTACGCCGAAATGAGAGTATAGTTCCTAGCCATATCGGCCTAGAAAATTGCAACTTTTAATTTTCTGTTGGTTTTAGTACACAATCTAACTACAGAAGAGTCAAGTTTTAAATAGGAAAAACTTAGAAACTCTTTGGTCTTTTTTGAGCCCAATGCTAATGGTCTAATCAGATTCAATGGATTATGCTAAGCTATGCTAAAAGTGGTATCGCCAGACACGGAGATCAGCTGAATGGATTCTAAAATGATAAAAATCAGTTGTTTAACTCTTAAAGGGGACAGAGAATGAAAAACCATTTTTACCTTGTCTTTGTTGAATAATGGTAGTCTACCCGCATTCATGAACATACAAAAAGTGCTAGACATGCTAAACATCTCAGTCTCATAGAAATTCCTCTTTTAGAAATGTCAGCCAGAAAACGGCCCAATCTGAAATACTGATGCTTATGACATCACAGGCATCTCACTGCCCCTCCACTTTAAAATAATTGGCAAATTTTTTTGAGTGGCAGCAAAGTCAGCCAATCAGTAATGAGATTGCAAGTTAAGCCAGTAGGGGGAGCCAAATAGGTGCAAAACCACTTGTTTAAAATCCCCCACCCTAATAGAGCTATCTGAGAGAGGTTTTTAGGAAGCTTCTAAGGCATTACAGACCCAAACAAAACATTTTTTGTCTACATGTCACATCACAGAACAAGGATAAATACCGCATTCAATCATTCTATGTCACCTTTAAGGAGCTAGGAAATTTGCCTATTTTCAAAAAAGTGGAGTGTCCCTTTAATGCCCCATTAGACCTGGGACAACTTTTTAGCTTGCCCCCTCCAACAACAGCCCTGTAGATATGTCTGAAATTTAGAAAAACATGCGCTCAAAACACGTGCAATATCCTCGGAGCGGAAATAATGCAGAGTACACAAACTTGGAGACGTCTTCATCCAGTGTAAACATCTGGTGCGGCGCGGTATTCCCCCTGTCTCCATCTTACAACAATATTTATCGCAGCAGGCTAATGCTCTGTCCTCAACTCACTGCTGTGAGACTATGAACCTCACCATGACAAATACAACCTACGGTAAGTGAGTGTGTTAGTGTGTACAGAGAGCAAGTCGAATAATCAGTGCAAAGGTGATGGGGTGAGTCAGGTTCACCTTGCTATTCAATAAATTACCCTCACGTCACATTAAACCATGCGTGCACTTAAAATTGTGGATTGTTTCAACCCATAGTTTAACCTATAGGTAAAATATGGACAAACCCAACCACTGGGTTTAAGTTAACCTATGATGGGTTGTTTCAAACTATAATGCTGGTGGTTGGTAGCCTGGGTGCCAGCCAAACTTAGCCCCGCCCACAACATTTCAGGTCGGGGAGTTCGGTCTGGAGACGCTCCGTTATGGCGCTACTATGTACGACTGAAAGCTGATCAAACCAATCAAATTGTCAAGGAGGGCTTTATGCGATGTTTGACAGATGATCAACAGTAACGTAAATCAACCACATGACCTAAAAGTGCCTGTGTTGAATACGTTAACAACAAAGATGGCAACAGCGCAATTGAAAAATTTAAACTTTGAAAATAGAAAAAATTGTTCACAATTGTGCAAACATTTTTCTATATTGTAGTATGTAGTTGTAATGTCACTTTCTTTCCCTATCTCCTAATGATATTCTGACTTTGCTATATTCTGCAATGCAATGCAAGCCTAAATAAGAAAGTATGCATATGAAAAAAGCCTGCAAAATGAATAAAGTGAGAAAGAATCAGGAAAAAAGTTTTTTTGCATTGGTTTCTGATTGCATATAGCTTTTAGGTGCTACGTAGACTTATTATACAGGAGAAAGTGATACTGAAAAAATTTGCTTGCTTTAAAACAAAATGTCAAAACTAGAGAGGATAACGATAAAGAGAGAGAAAAAGAAGAGTGAAAGAGACCTTTACTAGGCAAACAAGAAGAATGTGGGGGTGCGGTGGGCCTTCATGCAGAAAGCCAACGACGGCGTGCGCAGAAAAAACTCATAAATCCTGATTTGGGTCGCCCTACATTTCTTAAATGCTACGTCTGATTTAGTCTTCCCATTAGGTGACAGCTGAACTTTAACATTAATATGATAATATTGAAATAAGTGTGTGTTATTTACTCGTCGTTGAGCCGGGATAGAACGAGAGGGAGGTGGGAAGGAGACGCGGATGATGAATGATTTCTGGACAGCTACTGTGACACCGCACGGCCGCGGCCCTCCTAATGAGACTTGACAAAATGGAGACATATGCAGAAATATTGGTTACAGTCTAGGTCCCCAGCATATCACTCTCTCTCTCTCCCTCTCGCTCGCCCGCCCGACGCGCACGTTCTGATTGTCTACAGCCACTGAAGCATCTATTTCAATTGGCACTTCCTTCCTGCCCCGGGGTTTTAAATTTTGCTGGTGTCATTTACATATTACTCTTAATCAAAAAGAGAAAAAAGAAACAAACCCTCTTCGTCACGGTTCAGGAAAGGGCGCGGAGGCACTTTATAAAACGGAGATGTGACAGACGTTAAACTGAATTGTGTGTGAGCTTTCCACTTTATGTGTGTGTGTGAGAAATGAGGCTGGTAGAGAAAACAAGAGTAAGTGGAATATAGAGAGAGGCTTTGGTTATCTCACATCTAGCACACAGCGTAAAAAGCCAATATCTCATCAGCTTGCTGATATGAATGATGAGCTCTGCCGTTTAAAGCCGATACTACATAGAGGCAGAAAGAGTGGGAGGAACAACAGAGGTGCTTGAGGGCATATAAGCCCTGAAGGCCGACTACATCATGACCAGGCCCACACCGAATCTGTGCACATGTAATTGCGAAATAGAAACTAACTAAAGCCAATTTTGAAAAGAATGTGTACGCCACCATTCACAAAACTCTCAACATCGCTAAAACCATTGTGTATGTTCATCACAAATGCATTTTTAAAGATAGGTTTAAAGGAAAGGTTAACACATATAGGAAAATTCTCTCATAATTTACTTACCCTCATCCCACATGACTTCCTTACTTTAATTACATGAACAAATAATTGTATGTGCTTTTTGCCATATTGACCACTACATTAAAAGATAACATTTAATATATAATTATTCATCTGTGTTCAACTGAAAAAAAGAAAGTCATATACACTGCAAAAAAGGATTTTCCACAAAAAAAAAAAACTTAGTATTTTTGTCTTGTTTTCTAGTATTTTTCTAGTCTAGTTTTTTAGACCAAAGATATCAAATTTAAGTGATTTTGTGCATAAAACAAGCAAAAAAATCTGCCAATGGGGTAAGCAAATTGTTCTTGATTTTTTCTTGAATTTAGTGATTAAGAAAAATGTTCAAGTTTCTTTTACTAGACTTATTTTCTTGGGTCGTTTTGCTTATCAAGAAAAGGAATCTTAATTTAAGAATTTTTAGACACTTTCACTGAAAACAAGACAAAAATACTAAGAATTTTTTTTCTTGAAAATCATTTTTTGCAGTGTACCTGCACATTTGCAATGGCATGCAAATTACTTTCTTACTTTTGTCTTGTTTTCAGTACAAACATATATATAAATTCTTAAATCAAGATGCATTTGTTTGATGAGCAAAATTACCTAAGAAAATGAGTCAAATTTTTAGACAAAATATAGCATTTAAGTGAATTTTTGCTTAAAACAAGCTAAATAAATAAATCTGCCAATGGGATAAGAAAATAAATCTTGAAACAAGTTTACTTTTCCTAAACAGCAAATTCAAGAAAAAAATAAAAATAAAATAATTTTCTTATGTTATTCTCCTCATCAAGAAAATGCATCTTGATTTAAGAATTTTTAGATATTGTACTGAAAACAGGACAAACATACCAAGAAAGTAATGTTTGTAGTGTACACTGCAAAAAATGGCTTTCTTAGTATTTTTGTCTTGTTTTCAGTACAAATATCTAAACATTCTTAAATCGAGATGTTTTTTCTTGATGAGCAAAATGAAATCAAAAAAATAAGTCTACTTTTTAGACAAAATTTATCAAATTTAAGTGAATTTGTGGATAAAACAAGCAAAAAAGATCTGCCAATGGGGGAAGCAAAAAAATTCAAGAAAAATTCAAGAAAAATTTGCTTACCCCATTGGCAGATTATTATTATTTTTGGCTTGTTTTATGCACAATATTTTTATTCTAATAACTAGACTTATTTTCTTGAGTAGTTTTGCTTATCAAGAAAAGGAATCTTAATTTAAGATTTTTTTGATATTTTTACTGAAAACAAGACAAAAATACTAAGATTTTTTTTCTTGAAAATCATTTTTTTGCAGTGTAAGAAAAAAGTTAGATTTTTGCTTGTTTAATCCACAAATTCACTTATTTATCATTATTATTATTATTTATTTCTTAAAACTAGACTTAATTTCTAAGGTTATTTTCCTCATCAAGAAAATGCACCTCAACTTGCTAAGAAAGTCGTTTTTTGCAGTGTATGAATACCATATTTCAATGAACTATTCCGTTCTTGCACTGCAAAAAAAAATTCTAGGAAAAAAATCTTATTTTTACTGAAAACAAGACAAAAATACTAAGAATTTTTTTCTTGAAAATAATTTTTTGCAGTGTATTTGGTACCCAAAATTTACCTCTGAGGTAGTAACATGTACTATTTAGGTGCAAAGGTTTACTTTCTGAAAGGGTACTGCCCCAGTGACGGCTAGTAGTTTTTTAGGACCCACTAAACAAAGTTGACCATATTAATTCTGACCAATATTTGTACAATTTATTTCATAGAGATTGCACTCACAAAGAATAAGTGCTAACCAACTAACTAATAAGTGCTAACCAACTAACTATCTTACAGTTAAGTAAAACTAAAATAATTTAGATATCGACTTGTAAAGTCAATGTTGATGACTTTATTTCCCTTTAATGACGTTCTACTAAAAGTCTTTTCCAGTCCTGGAAACACACGTTTTCCATAAGCGTGTGACTACTACATACTTCAATCTATTTCTCAGTATTCTGCACACATTTTTTTCCAAACAATCATCATTTGTGGAAATTCTGGTCTAACAATGACTGTTTTATATTGACATACATAAACATAGTGAGAAAGTGCGGGGTGCATGTGCTAATTGGATTTTACAAATGTACTAATTACCAATAACAAAACACTGTGGCTCATGCTGTGCAAATGGTACATAGCAATAAGTGAGTGTTCGTGCAGTGGATGTTATGGGGCCGTTGTCAAACACATCCATAGAGAGATCAGTGACAGTCCCTACCTTCCTCTTACCTTCTCAGCATGCCGGTCAGGATCCGAGAGCTCTTGCCCAGGTTAGTGTCCGTCTCTCGCAGCTGTGGAGTAGACAGAGACAAAATGTCCATTGTGAGAATTACTCATATTTAAAGAACAGGAGCGGGACATCATGTCAAATTTGTGCTATTATGGAAACACAAAGGATTTATTAGAGATTCATAAGTTTTAAATGAGCAAGAACAGATACAATGTTGAACAGTTGTGTGCATGTTGTCTACTTCTGAAAATCCTAAAAATTACAAATACCCCACCTCAAATCTATGAGCAGGACCACATGGAGGTCTCTTAAAGGGGCCACGGCATGAAAATCTGACTTTGTCTATGTTTAAGTGCTATAACTCGGTTCCTGCTTCTATCTACCCAGTAACTTAATTTTGGTAAACCATTTTCTACAAGCACATGAAAAAATAGGACATTGAAATGTGTCTCTCCTTATGATGTCATAAGGAGCTCTTATTATTTATTGCACGATCCAACCACAGCACTGCCATTTAGTGCAGAAAGAAAGAGAGAGAGAAAATAATTCACAGCACAATTGAATTTCAATTGCATCAAAGCACCATTATTGCGATCAGTGTTTGCACTTCATCAGCTCATTTGCATTTTAAAGGACATACCCAAAGTGCCAATTTTAACATGCTATAATAAATTATCTATATGGTATTTTGAGCTAAAACTTTACATATGTGCTCTGGGGACACCAAAGACTTATTTGACATCTTAAAAAATTATTGTGACATGTCCCCTTTAATTTCTGTTCTTCCCCCTATTCCTTAAAATCTTTATAGCTTTACTATTTCTTAGCACTATTGTACAATTTTGGGATTAAATTCAGAGGCTCTCTAAAAGTATTATGGTGTGCTGGCATTGTGTGGTATTTTCAGCATGGCTAAACCCCTTTTTGACAAGTTACGCCTCATCCCGTTTACAGCACCAAGGCTACTGTCTATACAATGCAGCCGTGATGCAACAAACTCAACCCCTTTAACAATAAATTCAACACAATTATTGTTAAATATGCCTGCTGTAAGTGATGTTTCTGTTATTACACGATTCAAATATCAATGCTTTGTGTTGGCTGTAATAGTTTTTGTGCAATAACGATTAGCTATTTTGTTCAGGGTAGTTAGAAATTATTCAGTCAAACTTGATAATAAAAATATGCAAGTTTTACATAACCAACCAAGTTATATATGCATTTTTTTATAACTACTAAAATTAACCTTCTCCCATCTAGTGCATATTTCATTCTTGTCTGTCGATACATTTTCTCTTACTTTTAAATGCGTACATGTTTAATATTCATTACAAGGCCCACGTAGGGGGACACATAAGCAAAAATCTTCCATATGGAGATTGAGTGTGTGTGTGTGTAGGAATGCTGACATTGCTATGGAACTAAAGTCAGAGTTTTGGCATCAGTCAGATACAGTATGTGATTCTGGCTGGCCTCTTCGAGAAAGCCTCCGTGTCTTTCCTCGCAGTCAGCAGGGACATATGCATGTGTGCGTGCGTGTATGTTTGTGTGCTAGCGGGCAGTTCAGGGACAGATGTGGTTTTAGGCGGGTTCTGGGATCTGGCACCACCGGCAGCCCGAGAGCTGCCTGATGTCTCTCTCAACGACGGATATGTCCCACGAGAGATCCCTCGGCTTTTCCCACAATCCCTCTCTCCTCCGCTCTCTGTGTCAGCGGGTCAGAGGTATGCCAGTAAGAAAACACATGGTGGAATCAGGATCCCAAAACAAAACCCACAATGAAACAGATTACCAGTTGAGCGGATCTAGAGCAGATTCAGATTACAGACCAGTAAACGGTCTCTGTAAGATGACTCACGGTACCCTAGGCTACATGCCTGAATCTCACCCTCTGAACGGAGTTAAAACAGCCACAGTCACGCAGGACTAAACCTAAATACAGCAATATACCACAAGCAACATAATTAAATAGACATTGTAATATTAAATTAACATATATGCATTTGGCAGATGCTTTTATCCAAGTGACATTTAGTGCATTTGTTTTATCAGTACATGTGTTCCTTGGGATCGAACCCATGAAACTTGAATTGCTAGCAAAATGCTTTACCAATTGAGCTACAGAAATAAGTTTGAAACTATATATTTTACATTATTAAACAGACATTTTTGACCACTGATTACCCATTTCATATATTTAGGCCAAGCTTTTATGAACTCATGGAGGCTCAGGGCATCCCGGAATTCAATATTTTACAGATTAATAAAAGACGAACTGCTGGGATTTCAGTACGGAGATTGTGAATTTTTTAGTTTTAAAGGGACACTGCAATTTTTTGAAAATATACTCATTTTCCAGCTCCCCTAGAGTTAAACATTTGATTTTTATCGTTTTGGAATCCATTCAGCTGATCTCCGGGTTTGGCGCTACCACTTTTAGCATAGCTTAGCATAATCCATTGAACTTGATTAGACCATCAGCATCGCGCTAAAAAAATAATCAAGGACTTTGCTGCTGTAACATGGCTGCAGGCGGCACAATGATATTACGCACCAGCCGAAATAGTCCCTTTAGTAACTTTCAATGGCAGGGGACTATTTTCGGGCAGTGCGTAATATCATTGCGCCTGCTGCAGTCATGTTACGGCAGCAAAGTCCTTGATTATTACAACAGAATGAGAGCATAGTTCCTAGCCATATCTGCCTAGAAAATAGCAACTTTTAATTTCCGGTTTATCTTAGTACACAATGTAACTACAAAAGAGTCAAGTTTTAAATAGGAAAAATATCTCTCAAAAAAAAGTCTTTGGTTATTTTTTAACGAGATGCTAATGGTCTAATCAGATTCAATGGATTATGCTAAGCTATGCTAAAAGTGCTAGGGCCACACCCGGAGATCAGCTGAATGGATTCCAAAAAGGTAAAAATCAAATGTTTAACTCTAGGGAAGCTGGAAAATTAGCATATATTTTTTTTAAGTGGAGTGTTCCTTTAAAGCACTGTGTAAGTGAATAATAGTACCTTTTGTTGTCAGCTTAAACATCTGATAGAGCGCTTGCACCCGGTGCAGTGTGACGTCAAACAAGCGGATACATCTATTAACATTACATTTCTTGAAACAAACAGCACACCCCTACCTAACAAGTCAGATGTTTAAGGCATAACTCACCTGTCTACCACAAAGACTTGCGCACCAAAATGTAATACCTAGCATCTTATGTTTATTCAAGTCTCTAACCTTACTTATTAGCAAGGAGGTTTGCATCAGCAAGAACCACTATCAGGACTCTGTCTATCTCTTAATGTTTGTGTGTATGTGTTTGAGAGCAAGGCCGTGCAAGTGTGCCGATTGTTAAGAGACACTCCAAAAACTCTTTCATCTGTCGTTTCCTTCGCATGAAAAGCAGTTTATGGCTCTTTCCATCTAATGTCTTCTTATCGTGCTTTCTCTTCTTTTCTTCTCTCCATTTTTCCTGCCCGGCAAAATGTCTTTAAAGGGCCAGTCGGTGCTCCGGGGAAGAGGAGCTATTCTCCATAGACAGCAGACCTTTGAAAGGAAATGTTTTATTTCCTTTGAAATGAGCTGCCTGCCCAACTGCCATGTTATGATCTTTAAGCATCCTTCATAAGGAGCCATCAGAGAGGCCCCTGACTGAGCTCTCTATACCTGTCTTCTAGAAAGAAAGAGAGTAAGAGAGAGAAGACTATGACTGGGACATGGCAGGGACAAACACAACCAGAAGTGATAGAGTGAGATATGCAAAGGTAAAGACGATTATGCAAGCAGGGGGGCGTAAATGAAATAAAGGTTGAAGCGAGGAAGGGTTGAGATAAAAAATAACTATGAGAATGCAGGGAAAGATATTTGATATTTGCAAGGGGGGTGTGACTAAAAAAAACTCCTGAAAGATTGCACAAATAGTTCTGTATATCACCTTTCATACTTAACTCATGTCCACATAATGCCTTTTGGGTGCAAGCCTGATGGTCATAGATATGGTCAGGTAAAAATGTCTTTTTTTAAATAATAGCCTCTTTCATGCAATAATTTCGACCATGAATTTACCAGAATGACTTTACCAGTAAATACAAAAAAATTTGCTGTTCACACACGCAGTCAGGTTCCATCTTTTTACAGGGTTCCCACACCTTAGTTAACTTCAAATTCAAGGACCTTTCAAGGACTTTCCAGGTCCAATACCCTCAAATTCAAGGACTAAATGTGGGGACACATTTCAAGTGAGAGCAAGGTTACATCGTGTTACCTTTTAAAATACATTGTTAAAGTTCCCTTTCGAGGGAACTCGCGCTGCCTCACTGCGGTGACACTTTGGGGACCCCTCCAAGTGTAGGTGCGTCTGAATGTGTAAATCAAATTCAACCAATGGTGAGGCTTAACGACAAAGACAGGGTGACGCAAGAGCCAGGAAGTATATCGCTATCGCTTTTCACATCTGTGGCAAACCATGACAGTCGCGAAATTTCTTGTGCAACATTGCATTAGGTGACTTCAAACAAGTGAACTGGGAAAGAGATGCAAGCTGCGTCTTGAACAGCGGTAATAAGTGTGCTAAGGGCGTCGACAATCCGGTAAATAGATGGTAAGCTGTTTTAAACAACTTTGGTGAAGAAATGTGGACGTTAATTTAAGTCGGAAGCACTGCACAGGAATTTCTTGAGAAAGATTTGTCATTTCGTTTTTTTGATCACAAAAACAACAATTTCACCAAGGTGTGTTTTTGGTTTGCGAGGAAAATATAACCTTGTTTGTTTTCCAAAGAACGCTGCGTTAAGGGGACAGTGGATACAGCTTGTTTTTCCAGGGCTGCTCCCATTGTTTTCTGCATTTCGGGGACAAATGTTTTATAAACAAGGCCAAGTTGATGCTGGATTTGCAGATTGTTTAAAACTAAAAGATTGAATGGTCCCAGGGATAAAAGATAACTGCATTAAATGTCTGCGTTTTGGCACACAAGTGTATATAAAGTAAACAATCAAAATCGTAGCAAATCAAAATCCAGGGAAAATGCGATGATGTATAATTACTGTATATTTGTTTAGCTGACCACCATGACTCTTTAGCTTTGCCCACAGCACACCCCTAAGAGCTTGTCTGTTTTCAGAAAGAAGTGGAACAGCTTTATCTGATTTTTAAAAATTGTTTAAAAGTAAAGACACTTCAGAGATATGAACATGAAATTGGCAGAAACTGTGTTTGTTGTGTCTCCTTTTAAGAAATGTTATGTATTGGAGTTACAGGGAGATTTACTTTGTATTATGGGTGTGCCGATCCAATACTTGGGATCGGGTATCGGAGTAAGGGGGCCGATCCAAATCCAATACTGTGCGTTACTACTGCCATGCTATAGAAAAGTTAGACTATTATAAAAGCAACATAAACATTATTATACACTGTATTCAAAGTCTTCTTAATGTATTCGACAGCTTTATTCAAAAAAACAAATGCATATATGAAGATGGACTGTTCTTTCATTTAATATATTGTTTGTTTATATATTTAAAGAAGAACATTTTCTGGAAGGCATTAAACTTTGTGAAAATCATGAAAAATGCTGGCCCTGGCTGGCAACATTTTTTTTCAAATGCTGGCGGGGAAAGGGTTAAGTGAGAGCAAGGTTACATTGTGTAACCTTGTAAGATACATTGTAGCAGTTTTCATGTGTCACACACAACTATGTAAAAAAGCATTTAGTACGGATCAAAATCACATAGAAGATTTAAGGACTCAAACTAAAAGTTTAGCATGTGCGCTAAAAAGTCTAGAATTTTTATGACGTCACACTACAGAAGGAAAAATATGGATTTTCTTTATCAGGAAATTTTTTGCACAAAATATATTCAAGCACTTTCACTGACCTGTATCTATTTATTTTTATTTTTCCAGGGCCTTTTTCCCCAGATTCACAAACTTTTAAGGATTTCAAGGACCCGTAAATAAGGGCAAAAAAACTGAATCGTGTGGTGCTCGCGAAGTTAATGCACTGGAGAAATTTGATTGATCTGTATGGAAAAAGTGGTATCAACCTACCCCTACTTTGTATGTGACAACTTTACAGTATGTACAGTACAGTGATTTACATAAAGCACATTCAGTACACATTTTCTATACTTGGTGGACTCCAGTCTACACACAGTCTGGAGTCTACAAACATTGTTTTGATATCCAGACGTAACTGTGGAAGAGCTTTTAGCGTTACAGGAAGTGGAAGACTCGAGAACAAACCATTGTTCTTTCTGGAGGTGTTTGTGTTGTCCAGCTATGCCTATTTAGACAGTCTTACATCATGTGTGACTTCACTGCATGAGACGGGACAATTACAGAGACTTCTTATTGGTACTCTGCTATGTGTCAAGAGTTATTTTATGTGTGGTGTACATTCGATCAATCATTCTAGCAGAGTAGCTATGCCAATGTGCAGGGACATTAAGAAAGAGCGACATTACAGTGTTAAAGGGATAGTTCACCCGAAAATGAAAATTTTGTCATTATTTACTCACCCTCATGTTGTTACAAACCTGTATAAATTTTTTTGTTCTGATAAACACGAAGACAGATATTTTGAGAAATGTTTGTAAGAGACCCCATTGACTTTCATAGTAGGAAAAAATACTATGGAAGTCAATAGGGTCTCTGATCAGTTTGGTTACAAACATTCCTCAAAATATATTCCTCTGTGTTCATCAGAACAAACAAATTAATACAGTTTGTAACAACATGAGGGTGAGTAAATTATGATTTTGGGAGAACTATCTCTTTAACCTCCTAAGACCTGGATGTCCACATATGTGGACATGAATTTTTTTTTATGTTTGCACCATAATACTTAATTCTGTGTAACTGGAACCCCAAAATAGCTGGAAGAAATCTGAAAAAAAGACAAACCAAAACCCGGGTCTTAAAAGGCGGGGTGCGTGATTTTTGAAAAACACTTTGGAAAAAGGAGTTGGGCCGACTACCAAAACACACTTGCAGCCAATCAGCAGTAAGGGGCGTGTCTACTTACCGAAATCATTGCCTGGGTTGCCTATGTGTGGGGCGGGTCTATCAAAAGAAGGTCCAGATTCTATTGGGGTAGGGGCGTGTTCGTTTAGGTGATTTCAAATGTCAACATTGGCTTTCAGAGATCACGTACCCCACCTTTAAGGGTGCGAGCTGGTGTTAAATGCACACTTGGGTGAACTCCTTTTATTTTTGTGAAGTGTCTCATATGGGCTCTTGTGTCATCCTACGAAGTATTTGTAAGCCTTTGTGTTTGCTTAATGTCTTGCTTTTATCAGTCCCACCAGAAAAAACGCCATTTTGCGATCGCATGATTCAACCATAATCAGCCAAAGTCTGCATATTTATGCAGGGGTCGCATTTTTTCAAATACGCCACACTTTCGCAACATAATGCCGATTTCCGTGTGCAAAATATGAGGCGCTTGCATGTTTTTATAGTCCCTGTATTTTGGTAGCAAAAATAACATATACCTTAGCAGAAAGTTGAAAAATCACACAAACGCAGCCATGTCCCCTGTTGCCATGGAAATGTTATGAAGTGATGTGATTATGTGACGTAAACATCATTGAAAAGTTTTTGCAAGTTCCCGCAGTTTTTGCAAGTTCCCGCAATTTTTAAGAAAACGTACCGCAAGATCAAGGATTTTTACCCAAAACTATCACAAAAAACGTGGCGTTTTTCTGGAAGGACTGTTTTATGATTTAAAATGTATTTGTAGATGTAAACTCACCCGGTCCCGGGACCTCTGGATCTTTTCACGGTCGGTGTGAAGGTTGGCGAGGATCTCCTGCCCCACTTGCTCTGTAGAGAAAGATGAGATGAACACGTTAGATGTACTACCTCAGTAAAACTCTGTTATGGGTGTGTGTCACCTTACATCCCCTATAAGTATTGTGTATTAGACTTAAACATCTGCAACACTTTTATGTTCTTCAGAAAGTGTACAAATCTAGTTACAACCCGGATGTCTGGGGATCTCCAACTCGCCAACATGCACTGCTGATGTTTTTGCATACCCCAGCGTGTCACATCAGACTGAGCCCAAACGGCACATGCAATATTCAGATGCTTGCTTACAAACACATCTCATCTGTCACGATGTAAACCCATTTAAACACACACTCAGACATCTTTAACACAGTCTGACAAGCTCATCCACGGTCACTGTCATATGCGTATCCCAAAGGCTAAAAACAAGACAATAAACAAAACACAATTTCCCCCTCCCTTCCTCCTGCAACAAAAACCCACTCAACTATAAGTAGAAACCACATTAGCAGTTTGAAGAGGAGGGGAGTAAAAATCTTTGCATGGATCAAAGCCTTGCTTTCAAATGCACCAAACAATCACGAGTAAACAACACACTCACGACTGGATTACGCTACACAGGTGCATCTCCAAAAGAGCCGGCGTGCGGCGTAATGCTCAAGGAACAGAGAAATGGCCTACATCTGCACGCTGTCGAGCGATGACAGAACAGAAAAAGAAAGACACAGACAAGACACAAGACGCACGGGCCTGTGGCTAAACGCCTGTGTCTCTTGCCTTCATTAATTTCCAATCAGAGTGGAGACAGATTGAAGGATACTCAGATTAGATGGAGCAGTCACACTGCAATGTGACAGATAGGCCAGATTAAAAGACTGAATACAGATATTAATAACCATCATAACCGTGGCGGGTGCATACCGCCGCACACATGGGAGTGGAAATCTTGTGTAAAGAAAATTAAGCACCGCTATCTGTCTCTGTCCGGGGCGAAAGGGGCCTTTAAACAAATGAATGTGACACAGCCACAATGCCAACAATGCAGCGCACTTTACGACACACACACGCGGAGATAAAGAGAGGACGCGCTCGCTCATATATCACTTCAGATGATAGATGAGACCGCTGGCATGAAGAAGTCTAAACGCAAATGAAACAATCCTGTCAACGCCCTCCATTTTACGCCCGGCCAGCAATGAGATATAAATAAACACGTGCTTTCGAAAATAAAATGGCAAGCTGCTGAGCATAGGTGGTACAATATGAGAACTTTGAGCTGGATTGTAATCGCTTTCCCTGTATCGGATATTAAGAGTCAAGGTCTTCCATTCCAGGGTCAGCCGATCAGCTGTCAACTACGATTGTCAGCGCTCTCTCTGGTAATAAAAATGGAGGAAATGCAAACGAATTTAAAATCAATACGAGGGGAAAAACGGAGCAGGTACGTTGAGGATATCCCCCTAAATCAAGTAACTGGAGAGTTGGCTGATATAAAATCTCTCCACGGGATCTTCCTGTGCCACTGAAAACAAGGAATAAAAGCTGTTAAACCAAACTGTATAATGTAATGTTCCTGCGGCCAACACACTGTGAAACACATTATGGTCTCATATTTCAGTTTCCCCTGTGCATGAGCTCAAAGATAAATATTTCCTTTAGTTGTGAGACCACAAATTGATGTTGCCATTAATAACAAGCCTCAAATGCGCGCACACATGCACGCACTATTTGACGATTTGCAGTGTGTACACCACATCCACGGGAACTTTACAAACCCACAATTACACAGCTCTTTTTTTCACTCATGTATCTTTTATATACACATTTGTGTCCGTCTGTACTGTAAATACTTTATATGTAATAATCAGATATGTCGCTCTTCTCTATCGGTATATTTGTAGAGTACTGAGAGGTGGACAAAAGTGCGGCAGAGGTTCGAGCAGAGAGAAACAGAGGAAGTCTGATGCTGAGTTTGGATGGAGAAAAACAAACGCACTAAGACGGGGGAAGGACATGCCCTGCATCCAAATATTCTTTCTTCCCTACTATACGGAATACAAAAATCAGAATGCGAACATGAGAAGTATGTCCAATAATAAAAAAACAGTATGCATAAAATACCTGATGGCTTTCTGCTTCTCCACTAGGCGGCCATTTTTTCAATGCCTTTGGGCAGTTATTTTAGACATCCAAGACTGAAGACCTATCTACTAGAATGGGGAAAACGTGTATCTCTAAAATCACAGGCTAAAATAACGATTAAACAGCATAATTCTGACCATCAATTGTATCATAATTTTTATTTCTTATGCTCAAATGTGCTTAAAACACTTTTTATCAAGGTAGTTTCAGCTACTGCGCTTGCGCACAGTATGGCAAATGCCTCACGTGACTCTATTCGTTTCAGCATTAACAACATAAACAAATGACTTTTGTGGAACACGCGTAAATTCTGGTAAACTCTACTAAGAATCAATAACAAAAATATAAAAAACTACACTTAGCTAATGTTCATGTGTAAAATATCTACTGCCGTACTTTCCGGACTATAAACCGCACCGGAATATAAGCCGCATCATTCAAAAATGCGTCATTAAGACGAAATAACATACATAAGTCACTGTGGACTATAGTCGCGTTTATTTAGAAAATTAATTCACAAAATCCAAGCCGAAGAACAGACATTTAACATGTCTGTACATCAAACGTAATATTATCAGTTATTTAAACGATAAACCATAGCATACAGAACTTACCTGGAAGGTTGAATAGGCTAAATTAACCGAACAAGCCAACTTACGTGAATTTCGCATACTCGTCATTCCACATTACAGAACGCATTGAATTAAAAAAATACAGAAGCAGCATATGGCGGACTCTTGGGGCTGTAGACAGTAATGATGTCATATTCTTGCATCATAAATGTCAAAATTAATTCATACTGACTTACAATGCGCACATGACTGCAAGACGCAGCACCAGCCAAGTTATGAAAAAATGCGGCTTATAGACCAAGTACAAAAAATGTTAATGAAACAGTTCACCCAAAACAAAAAAAGTCTCTTAATTTCTTGCTTGTTTGGATTTCAATATTGTTATTAAGCTTAAATTATTAATAGTTTTCTCTCGTAAACGTACCGTATTGCTTAACACAACAAAGTTTTACAAATTTCAGTCATTTGGATTACTGGATGGATAGATGTGCTTATTTGATCTTCGCTATTTTGAGTACCATATACTTGATTTAACAATAACAATTTAATATAAACTATTTGTGTTCATCTGAAAGACAGTCATATACATCTCGGATGACATAAGACTAAGTAAATTATAAGAAAATTTTGGGGTGAACTATTCCTCTACCTTTCCTATAATGGTATTCCAGAAGTGGAATACTAATAAATATAATCAAGCTGAAATATCCATACTAAGACACATTACATTTAGATCTAGGAGGTCATTATCATGTACAACAAAGTCATTTTTTTAAGCTTGGCGTAAATTATGGTCATTTATTCTGTTGTATGTTTCACATCAGATTCTGTCTACATAATGAGGTGCTAATTAATTATCACACAGTTTAATGAGGACGTTGACACTCAGTAAATAGCGAGTGTAGCTGTGAAAAAAACGGACGTTCGAGAAAACTAAATAAATAAATAAATACCAACATGCTTACGCTTGCAGATTAACGCTCATAATGATATAAAATATTCTTTCCCCGTTAAAGGCCCTATTAACAATTTAAATGACCCTGACGCCAAGCTTTTCCACAGGCCTGCTCTAGTTAAAGATCCAGATCCCTAAGGCCCATTTAACAAGGATATTACTAAAATCTATATTGGCACAATCATTACAGATGGGCTGTTTATAAATGCAGTTCCTTTAACCGCTTGCTGACCACCACTACAGATTAGACCCTTGCTCTAAAGGCTGTAAAGTATGGCTGTGCAAATACTATCATATGTGAAAATGTACAGTGCTTTTTATAACAGTGACTTCTTTTTTCAAGAGTGCATGATGCGATGTATGTTGCCCATCATGTTTGTGGTTCGTAATTTCAAAATATGTGTTCTGCACGTCGAGTGAACCTGTGTGCATCATGCATCTTGTCAAAATAAGTGCCTGCTGCAGATGCGTCTGAAGGGTTTATGATAAAAGAAACGCTTGCGTTTGCCAGACACTCGCATAATCTCATGCGTAATCAGTGCATTTTGTGAACATAAGCATCTCTTTTATCATAAACGGTTGTGACCCGTGTGCAGCAGGCACTTATTTTGACAAAACAAGCATGATGTACATGGTTCACATGACGCAACAAACACATATTTTGAATTTGCACCCCTCGGAAGAGCAGTCACGAGCTGCCACTTTATACTGTAAATTTCCAGATATTGAAACTAAACCTGCAGCAACTTGCGCTAGATTTAAATCATGCAAAAATATTTTGGACCCGTAACAGGATATGTCGTCACTATATAAAATATGGGATATATTAAAAACAATAAATTGAAAATGTTAAAATATACTTTGATTTGAAGACTGTGTTCTTGTATTGAAATGTCTAAACACTAATGTGAAGTTTTTTTTTTTGCTACCATATATAAATAAAAATTATGTTAATGTACAATATACAGATTTTGAAACATACTTCCATTGGCAACACATGAATTAATGTTTTTTTAAAACCTTAATTTTCTCACTTTAAGTGAAAATTGTAACTCTTTCACCACCATTGACGAGATATCTCGTCAATCAAGAGAAAATGCTTCCCTGCCAATGACGAGATTTTCCGTCTTTCCGCAATACCGCTATTATCCACCTTCCGCAACTTTTTAAACCCGGAAGTATTGCCCTATGGCAAGCGGCTGCATGTCCGTGTCTGTTTTAAAGATCGCTCTGAATGGGATCTCTATGAAAAGTCCGTCACAAAAATTGAATTATCTCTGCTTTTTGCTCAAAATGTGGTGTTTTTGGAGAAACCTAACCATTTTCAAAAGCTGATTACAAAAGAACCACTGAAGGTAGGATGAAACAGTTTTTTTGTTTGAAAGCAGAGGGTCTGTTCTTTCATTTGGTATATTGTATGTTTATATATTTAAAGAAGAACATTTTCTGGAAGGCATTAAGCTTTGGTGAAAATCATGAAAAACGCTGGCGCTGACTAGCAACTTTAAAAAAAAAACGCTGGCGGTGAAAGAGTTAAGTAGAAAAAGCGTACATTTTTTGATTTGGTACCAATTAAAGTAATTTTTTTTCAAGTTTTTTCACCTTGAATTTGAAAACGGTAAAGTAGAAAATTGAAGTTACATTTCTTTTTCTTTTTTTTAGGTGTTACCAACTGAATTAATTTTTTTAAGTTAATCCAACTTAATTTTTTGTTTATCTTTTATAATGTTCTAAATTGAAAGCTTTATTTTTATTCTTACTTTTATTGTGTATATACTTTTATTTGGTGTTCTATAAAGCATTTGCTATTTATAATATAATGTACGGTTACGTGAGAAATATGAATTTAATTAAGAGGTACGTATGGCATCATATCTTTTAAACCCTAATGACAATTTTTTTAGCAGCATTATTGTTTGGTCTCATCCACAATTCAAATAGCTGATATACTTTTCTATTCAAATTTTGTTTTATCTTGCTTTTCCTTCTAGTTCACTACTTTCCCATGATTCCACACTCCTGAAACACTGTGTTACTGCAGTCAAAGTTTCTTTCATCTTGCTGTCCGACTGTCTTTCCTTTCTGTGTGACTGACCGTGTCTGTCCGCCTTTGAGCCTGGCCTGCAGGAACATCAAATCACTCAGGACATCTCGGAGGTCCGAATGTCACTCGTTTTCATCCCTCTCTTCCTGCTAGCCGTTTACACCAAGACGGAGGCAGAAGACACCGGGGAAGAGGCGTTTTCCACCTCTCCTTCTATTCATCCGCCTATCAATCCGTCCACCTCTCCTCAGCAGGCACATATAATTGGGCACATCATCAATTTTACAACAGCTGTTTGAGTGCAAGTCTTTTCTGAGTTGTCTGAAGGCCTCTGTCTGTCCCCAGAGCTGAAAGGGTACATGCCCTGACACAGGCTCAGTCCCCGGCTTCGGACTTCTTTTTATTACTGTGTGCAGCCACTTTTTGAAGGTTACCACACAGAGTTCTATCTGGACACAATCCACAGACAGCCAAATGAGAGCAAAAGTGCCCAGGGGAAGAGTAAAGGCAGGTCCTACACCGACTGTCCCACACACACAAAGATCAACAACGAAACACAGTTTCTTTCTCTCTGTTTCAGACATGTTATTCCCCTGTCTGGGAGCAAAGTGCTGAAAGTTGTTTTATTCTTCTTGTCATTTGTTTATGCTATTCAACTGCTGATCCCACCAAATGTAAACGTACTCGCTGTTAACAGACCATCTCACCCAGACATGAAAATTGCATCATTTTTTTATAATATACAACCTCATAGTTGTGTGGAACCTGAAATATTTTTTGTATTGTTTAGTAAAAAACCTTTAAAGGAACAGTATGTTAGAAATTTATATCAATTAATCATAAAATGGACCTCATATGTCACTAGACATTAAGAAATCATTTTCATTTCAAATACTTATATCACTCACAACAGTGGTTTGGGCAGGATATTGTCTTTAAAAAAGTGGAGTTGCAGCCCTCAACTGATGTTTATGTTGTCATGTTGTGTGTTGCCCACCAGCTGTGTGATTGAAGTTAGGGCTGAACGATACATCGAATTTTCATTGTCATCGCGATATGAACTCACGCGATGAACACATCGCAACAGACAGCCTTGATGTGATGAATAAAGGGAAAACGGTAAGCGCATGTAATAAACGTTTGACCTATCACGTTTAGTCCTGAAGACATGCCCTGCGTCCCAAACCGCATACTTCCATACTATATAGTAGGCGAAAAGTACTACTTCTCGTACTCTTTGCATACTATATAGTATGGAAGTAGGCAGTTTGGGACGCACGGATGGTTTGCGCGTTCATGCTATTTGGCCAATCAGGGGAACCCCCAATTCAGCTACGCTCAGATTGATTTGTGAGGTGTCAGTTGCGACGCTGTGCCTGTTAGCAAAAACGATGGCGGAGAAAGGAGAGAAGAGTGAGGAAAATGTGTTGTCAGACGAAGACCTTGTGGTGAAAAGGACAGCACTTCAGCTGGAATTATTTTGGATTTAGGAGGGATGACGCCGCAAACACAGGAACTGTGGAAGCAGTGATTCACATATTGCGTCTATTCCGCGCTCAAGTTCATTATTTCAAATGTAGGCGCGCAGTATGTGCGCTCTGGAAACGCCGCGGTCGCGACTCGAACGCGGTGCAACGCGCTCGTTTTTCCAGGCTTTTCAAAAACATTTTAACTTTTCAGAATGACACAAGCGCAGGGTGCAGATCATGTGACAATAACAAGCGTTTTCCAAGCGTTTTTAGGCGCGACATGTGAATGGCCCCTAAAACATACAAAAATATACAATATTTATCGCAACTCACATCGTCATTGCAACATTAAACAATGTCACCGCACATCGCAACTTTCCTCACATCGTCCAGCCCTAATTGCAGTACCAGTTTTAGCCACAAGTTTTGTGATTGCAATACCAGTTTTGGCCACAATGCTACATACTGTTCCTTTAACATCAAGAGAACCTGTAGAATTTGTAGTAGACACAAATAAAATGCAAAAAAGAAATATTTTTGTGTAAAACCTTTGACTGAAAGGTTCTTCGTTATACGTGATTTTCTTTAAATGGGTGGTTCTATGATTTTTCATGCATTCTGACTTATTAACACAGTTATAGAGTTGTTTCCTCGTGCTAAACATAGGTAAAGTGTCAAAAAAGCAGTTGGGCGTGTTACATAGTATTTCTGTGCCAAATGCATTTCACCAGGGTTCGTACAAGTTTCGGAGTTCAAGTTTTTTTCTATTACGGGTCTAGCTGACGTTTTAGGGGTTTCTATACATATCACTTATTTTTATGGGCACTTCCCCCAGAAAATCCCACCCACCCGTCAATCAGCGGGAGACGCTAGAACTTACAAACATCACATCAAGCAACAGCTTTGTTTAATTTAAAAACTCAACAATGGCACGAAAGAAGAAGTGTGTTTTTGGATGTAAGGAGAAGAATGCCAGCCTTATGGAAACAATGGATATAGTTTGTTTATCTAGGGTAGCAGCAGGGTTTTTAATGTGTGTTTTATGCGCTGGATTTCATTGAAAAGTCCCAACCGGGTCATGAGTTGCATGCGGTAAGTAAGACTTCTGTCTTATGTTGGAAATAGGCGCGTTAGTGCATATTGTATAAATGACACGATCATGTTATGAATCATAAGTTAAACAGTGTTGTATAGTGTTGCATGACTCGTACTCACTCTTCCCGCGGTGGTAACTCCTCATCCTTCATTTTTTCGGAAGTTATTGGAAAGAAACGGTAAAGCTAATCTTTCTTTTATAAATCTGATTAAACAAAATACTCTTCGGAGATATAAAGGATGTAATACTACTCTATAGGTACTCCTGATTAACATCAGAATATCAGAAACAGTGTGTTATGGACGCTTTAAGTACAAAAGTAAAATAAGCAACCCATACAAAAGCTAAACTCATGGTCTCCGGTGAAACTACAGTGAGGTCAAGAGTTATTATTTACCAGGCCAAGGCCAGACAGACAGAGGTTTTACAGAATGAAATGGAAATGAAGAGATTGTAATAGTTATAGAGAAACAAGCGAAAGAGATACGCGGCCCATGGTCTGTCTGTGCGAGAGCGAGCGCTGGGTAATCAGGCCCTATTTCACAAGCCTTTTTTCACTCCGCTGGGCTCTGTTTTATTCATTGGCTCGGTCCTGACCCTGCCGCACTTCTGCTCCGACAAATCACTTCTGATTAAGACAAATCTTTATTAGCCAGCCACTCAACTTTCCCTATTAATCATGTTCTTCTCTCTCTCTTTCCGCACACACACAGCACATCTCGCTCGCTCTTCTAAAGACCCGATTACAGTCGATTGTTGTGTGTGGAGATGTGAGGGCTTCGTCTGGGTGATAAGACACAGGTTTAATGGGTATGAATGACCACGCCGGAGGGAGGGAGTGCGCTAATAGAACCATTTGTTTAAGCTGGGGGGAGGAACAAGAAAATGAACATGGATTTCCCTCCCATTTGCACTCCATTGTAATTGAGCTTCGGCTTTTTGAGTGGCACCGGACAGACTGGAGAACAAGGCGTAACGAGTTCAAAAGCAAGATGCCCCTCAGACATTCATCTGCATGGGCACAAATCTTATATTCTATAGATGAGAAGGATTGAATATAGTATTTACTTTGACATTTAAATGCAAATGAGCTCCTCACTCCCTTACCAATAGCCAGTGAGCGATTTCAGTTAAAGTTCCCGTTCTTTCTGTGTTTTTGAAGCTTTGATTGTATTTATAGTGCACAATATAACATGTTTTCATGTTTCACGTGTAAAAAAATGTTTTTATCTTTCACACAATTTACTTATCTCCGTTTTCACTGTCCATAAAACGTGCTGATGTCTTCCTTGTTTTATGAAGTCCCTCCTTCAGAAATACGTAGTTCTGATTGTGTAGTTTGTTTAGTGTGTTGTGATTCGACAGCAGCTTAGCTTAGCTTGGGCCATTTTAGCTGACCATAAAGATGTAAAAAAAGATGGATGTAGTGTCTGTGACGTCACCCATAGGTTTCTGAAGATCGTTTTTGAAGCTAAAAGTAGGCGGTGCCTGCAATCGCCATCTTGGCCGCGTGTCACCGCGCATCACTCGCGGAAATCCGAAAAATGGGTAAAAGGGCAGGACGTGGGTAAGCTGAGGTGACTGGTTGCTGAAACCACACCCGTCTAGCTCAACTCTAGTGACAGCAGTGGCTGTTTAACCGTCACTCAAGTAGCCACGCCATTTATTATGCAGAACTTTAAGGCTTAATATAATTTAAACTAATGAGTTACAAAAAAATTCACCCCCTTCACATGTGTCGTGAAGGGCAAACTTAGCTATACAGACCAAAAACTATTTTTGTACCAGACTGTAAACATATTATTTTCAACTGTAAAGTTGGGCATTTTAACATGGGGGTCTATGGAAATTGACTCCCTTTTGGAGCCTGCCTCTTGAGGCCAGTCAATGAATTGCAGTTTACTGTAAATCACTTCCGTATTGGCTTCATCAGAGAGACCGAAAGGTTGCCCCTCTGAGCTGACTGACGTATTCCTGTGGGCGGGGTTTAGTCAAACACTCTTACTTTTGACGTCATTAAACCGGGAAGTAGAGGGCTGTAGTCCCAACCAGCCGTTCACTGTAGGCTTTGAAAGGGGACTTATTTTAAAGAAAATATATCTCCGGCAGTAAACTTTGAGCTTTATCATTTTGCAGGTATTGTTTATGCTATTACAGCAACATTACACACTAACTAAAGTTTGAAAAATGGGATCAGGAAGAACGTGACCTTTAAAAACAGATCTGATTCATGTGAATACAGTCTGAGACAATAGTGTGCTAACAAACACATTCAGGAAAGCTTTTGGGTAAAATTAACCAGTCAGTCAGTGGCTGGGGGCAGAGCTTTGTACACTCTAAAAAAACAAACGGTGCTATATAGCACCAAAACTGTTCATTTGAATCGTAACCATAGAAGAACCGTTTTTAGTGCCATATAGCACCGGTGAAGAACCGGTGAAGCACCTGTGTAGAACTATATAGGGGCCATATAGCACCACATTTGGTTCTACATAGCACTATATGGTTCTACACAGGTGCTTCACCGGTGCTATATGGCACTAAAAACGGTTCTTCTATGATTACGAGCAAAGAACCACTTTTGGTGCTATATAGCACCGTTTGTTTTTAGAGTGTATGTGTGATGTCACATAAACAAGAGAATCAAAACAGCATGTCTATAGGTTCAATGGGGATAAAAAGAGATGGAGATGTTGGATTTTTGCCAACAGACATTTATCTCCAAACATCTTGTAAAAGTGAATTTTGCATAATATGTGCCCTTTAATTATTTTTTATTATAAACTGCAGAATCGTCACTTAAACTCAAATCATACCATAGACATTTAAACTCCAATATTTGCACTTACAGTGTATTTACCCAGCATAATACTGTTAAATCCATGTACGAAATGTGGATTAGGGTTGGGTTCAGGGCTGTTACCTTGTAATTACACAATAAGTACAAAGTATGCACATGTGGAACTAAAATAAAGTGCTACCAAAATGTTGTTGCATTTTGCATCTTAAATTTTTTAAATGGGATATATTGTGTATATGGAGTATTTTGTAACTGTAGTCTTTTTTGCTATTCTACATATTTGTATTGTTGTATTATGTGTGGTTGTTGAGCAAACCAATTCAAAAGTAAGGAAAAAACTTTAAAAGCATCAGAAATAAAGATTTTAAGATGTCAACTGTACCCCTAATAGAAGAATCATTCATAAACTGACATCCATATGAAAGAAAAAGAAGACATACTCGTTTCGTTTAAATATCATTGCCCTTCAATAAGTACAAACCGAGCATTACAGTAAAAAAAGTTGACACACGGTGGGTGGGGAAGGTGCAGGGTGGTTCGTTTCCCCACAGCAAATTGCTTCAATTTAATCAACTGGCATTACTGAAGCATCCAAATGAGAACTAATAGAGTCTGTGGCAGCTCTTGATTGCTTCACTTACAAAACCTGCCGGCTGCCCACTGCTTTTAGTCTCCTCAATTAAACAGGCAAATTTCCATGGACCACTGGAGAGCCATACATCTACCTCACCCAAACTGGTCAATCCACACCCATCAAATAGATCTTGCTCACTTCATTCTTTCAGAGCAGGAAATGATTTCTTCAGGCCATAGGCGAGCTCGAATGTGCACTGAACGTGACCGAGTAAAATTAATACGCAGACGTTTGCTGTCAGCTGACTATATTAATATTGATGCTTGTGCCGCCACTTTGTTTTTTTGCTTTTCCTTTCTGTTCGGAGTAGAGAGGACAAGGCTTCTTGCTCCTCAACCTGAAAGATTCCTGTTTATAGTCGCTCCTGTTCAAAGGATGCAAGAAAATGTGCCACGATCGCATCAGAATGCTTCACTACTACCATCCCCATGTTTTGGTTGACAATGTCACAGTGTCAGATAAAAAGAAGTCTTATCAAATTCAGAATATGAATGTGTTAGGTGCACGTTATTCACAGACATGCATATATGAGCTGAAAAACGCAGGATTTTCTGCAAAAAGTTATCGAAAAAGGAAAAATGGTAACAGTGCAAAAGTGAGAAACAACTAAACACAAGCTGGCATGGTAGGGAGGCAATCCTTATAATCACCTCACTTTCTCCTAATCACATGCTGCACATCATTTACTGAACACCAGCAAACTTCAGTTCACACCCTGCCAGACTCGCGCGCTCGACTCAGTCGGACCAGAGAAACATCCTGACGTTCCGCAGCCGTCTTTTAGGAACAGTTTAGGAACGTTAATGATCCCATTACCGTTGATTACATTCTGTAACGCCTCTAATCACAACGTTGACAGGCAGATCAAACAGCCAGACGCAAATTTTGCCTTTTAATTATCTGTAAAACATAACACCTCGGGGTGTTCATCCCTGCCTATATCTGACAAAACCTCCGCCAAACAATGCCAAGATCTAACACTTCCTAACGGTTCATTATCCAATAAGAAAAAAACCCAAACAAAAACCCAACAATCATTCAGATCTTGAAAGCAATCTTCACAATTAGCAGAGTGCTTGGGGAGCCCTGCAGTCCTATGTATCGCAGGACTCCAAATTGAAACACCTTAATTGTATTCGTCAAAACAATGTGTCATCACCCTCATTTGCATGTTTTGACAGCCGCCCCGAGTGGTGCTCAGAAAATCTTCGGCACATTTAATCACCCACTGATTTTAGTTTTCACTTTCTTTTTTATAAATTAATCCAATTATCTGTTGAGTTTTGTTTAAATGTCGCCTCTTTACTGCATTAATCCACTCTAGAAAACAAGAGGACCAGTTAGTCCTAACAAATGCTTGGACTGTAATCTGATACTACAGATTTATTTTTAACACACTATACATTTCTAAATGAATTGCACAACATTGACTTCCATAGCATTTTTTCATACCATGAAGGTAAATTGCATCCTGCGTGATTACAAATATCTTTACATTTCTGCAGGATTTAAGGGTGAGTAATGGCGCTTTTCCTTTCCCCTTACTTTGGTTTGGGTCAGGTTGGGTCAGCTCACCTCACTTTGGCTTGGTTAGCTTGTTCATCGAGTTTAGTAACACTTGAGAATGGGAAGGATTATAGGCGTGTCGTTATATTTGCGCTGCCTACTGCTGTGAGATCATACAAGTGAGAGTATCGTTGTACATCCCCATACATTTATTTATTTCTCAGTCCGCCTCAACAATAAAATTCACCACCACAAATAGATGTTTACACATCGCGTCTCTCACTACCTCTTTCTCACATAACAGTTTCTGTACAAACAGCCGTGGCGTCAGTCGACGCGCTCCGCTGAGCCTCATTTAAGTTGCATTTAAGCATATATGCGAACGTGTGCATGTCGTGAATGTGCCGCCACAAACTGCAAGTCAGGAAAAACAATGTATGGTGTTCCTGAGTCTCAACCTGTGGATGTTTTTCATTGCTAAAAGGGAGTTTGGGAACTTGTAGCAGAGCACAGATGACAACATGTTTCCTCGAGACAGCGCAAGCTAGCATGAACGTAAAGCTAATCTTTTACATTATAGCGATGATGCTGGTAGTGACGATTCTCTCAGAACAATCAGTGATCTACAGTGTTTTCTCGTCACATTTTGGTATCAGCTCTGGTCGCTTGGAACCACGACCGAGGTGGTACTGAAGAAAGTATCGGGTACTACATCTGCACCCAGTGGAAAAGCTCACGAAAGTAAACTGACCCAAACTGTGGGATACTATGCAATGGAAAAGCGCCATCAATGATGTATGTTGCACATATTTTTCCTGCTTTTATTAATGTAAAGCTGCTTTAAAACAGTTAAACAATTGTGAAAAGCCCTATAATAAATACAATTTATTTGAATGATGATTTGGGGTCAACTATCCCTTAAACGGTCCTTAAAACAAGGCAAAGCAAAGTCGGTCAAGAATACCAAAGCTGTTTAGAGAAACAGTCAATCTTATGTAGGGTTGCAAAGCAAAAAAAATATTTGCTGGAAAGTTGTTAACTTAACTCTTTCACCGCCAGCGTTTTTTTTTTAAGTTGCCAGCCAGCCCCAGCGTTTTTCATGATTTTCATCAAAGTTTAATGCCTTCCAGAAAATGTTCTTCTTTAAAGGAACAGTATGTAGGATTGTGGCCAAAACTGGTATTGCAATCACAAAACGTGTGGCTAAAACTGGTACTGCAAGCACACAGCTGGTGGCCAATATACCAAACGACAACATAAACATCAGTTGAGGGCTGCAACTCCACTTTTTAAATGACAATATCCTGGCTGGACCGCTGTTGTGAGTGATATAAGTATTTGAAATGAAAATGATTTCTTAATGTCTAGTGACATTTCAGGGCCATTTAATGATTTATTGATATAAATTTCTTACATACTGTTCCTTTAAATATATAAACATACAATATACCAAATGAAAGAACAGACCCTCTGCTTTCAAAAAAAAAAAACTTTCATCCTACCTTCAGTGGTTCTTTTGTAATCAGCTTTTGAATATGGGTAGGTTTCTTCAAAAACACCACATTTTGAGCAAAAAGCAGAGATAATTCCATTTTTGTGACTGACTTTGCATAGAAATCCCATTCAGAGCGATCTTTAAAACAGACACGGACATGCAGCCGCTTGCCATAGGGCAATATTTCCGGGTTTAAAAAGTTGCAGAAGGGCGCCACCTGGTGGATAATAGCGGTATTGCGGAAAGACGGAAAATCTCGTCATTGGCGTGGAACATTTTCTCTTAATTGACGAGATATCTCGTCAATGGCGGTGAAAGAGTTATTTAAAGGAAATTAGTCATTTATACAAACCATATCACATACAAACAATTGCTTCCTCGACATCTGACTCATCCTCATTCGTGTGCCACAATATTTGTGTACTTTTCATGGAAAAGATTCCAAAATTTCTGGAATTTTGCAACCCTAATTTTACCTAACAGGAACCTTCTGCCCAACATAAACATAAAGCACAGAAACAAAGTAAATGTGACCCTGGTCTACAATTTGTAGCAATAGCCAACCATACATTGTATGGGTCATAATTATCGATTTTTATGCCAAAAATCATTAGGATATCAAGTAAAGATATTTAATAATATATATATAGAATATTTAAAAAATGTATTTATCATTAGTAATCTGTGTCGCCAAGGACTTCATTTGGACTTCAAAGGTGAATTGCTGTTTCATTAGATGAGACATGTACATTGACTAAATTCGATTTTTTGCAGCCTCAGATTCCAGATTATAAATATTATTTGAAAAGATTGACCCTTATGACTAGTTTTGTGGTCTATGGTCACATATGTTTGTTCCGACAACACAGAATCGTTTGAATTACAATTACATTTTGCAAAAGCATGCCAAACTTGTACTGTGCGTACATGTTGGGGCATCAAACCACAGTATGTAACAAAACGCCAAGAACTGTGAAGCAAGAGCTTAAACAGAAAACTATGACTTCGGATCTGACCTAAAAAACAGAAGGCAGAGGAGAGAAGATGAAGTTTATCCCTGTGAGATGGACTGATCTCTGTGGGACAGCAAAGTTCTCAGCGGGTTCGGGGGGTCCTCGGCCCGGAGTGCTTCATTATTTAGTGCGCCTTCACAAAGCCCTGTCACAACTCTTACAAAGACAGCCCTGATTCAGCCAACACAATCCATAAAAATAGCTCTCTCTCTCTCTCTCTCTTTACTTATATGCTGCTGAACACATCAGCGATGTGCCAATGATATGTAAAATATGTATTCTCACAAAACAAACAAAAATACCCCAGAGAATTATGACTGTCTGCAGTAATTTAGCTTAAGCAGAAACGGAGGGTGTGAAAGCAAGACATCAAACATGAGTCTGCATCGGAAGCACGGTGCAGCTCGCAAGGCTGTGCTGTTAGCATTCGTAGTGCTGACAGAATCTGACAGTTACCAACACTTAGGGATTCTCCCACTCGAGCTTTGAGTTCATTAATACTCATGAGCCAAACAGTTGTCTCATAGCACGCGGAAAGTGCACTGGTTAAACATGTTTACCAATCAGCTTATATGAAGCTGGGGATGAAATGGAACCCACTTTTGGGAAAGAAGCCACTGCAAAATGAGACGGGTTTAAAAATTTGATGAGCAAAGCTCTATGGGAAACTTAACGTGAACTGATGATTTGTGGCAGGGAACTTTTAGTTACTGTACAATACACTGCAAAAGTATAAATATCTGATTTATTTCTATTCGAAGCAGAATTAATATACTTCCTACATTTAGGCAACACTCTCATTAAACAGTTATTAACAAAAAGTGTATTGCATCTAATAGACCAATTGTACAATTCAGATATACATATGTGACCCAGTCTGTAAAAAACAGCCCATTCTAATGATTTGCGTAAAAATATACATACACTTTTGTATGCATATGATACGCCAGTCCTTCCCGTTCACTTAATACGGCACATCTTTCCGTGTCATTTTATGTATTGGTTTAATTTTTTTTCTTTTTTTGTAGCTTGTGTTTAGGGTTAGAACAACTTTTCGTTATATAAAATGTCATCCTAACCCAAACCCCAATTCTAACCTCAACTCCAAGTGACCATGGTTTAAAAATAGACAAAAACATGGAAAAAACTATACAAGGGATGGGACGATGTGAAAATTTCATATCATGATTATAGTGACCAAAGTTATCACGGTTATCAATATTATCATGGTTTTGTTCAAATGATATGGAAATATTCAAAAAGAACTGAAAACATTTAAACAAGTTTTATTTTGAAAATCACAATTTAATATTTCATGTCCCTGGAATTATTTCTGTGGTAAAAAAATAATGAATCTGTCTAATAAGTTAGGACATTTTATCATGGTTAATCGGGAAACCGGTAATCGTCCCATCCCTAACCTATACATTAAATAACATCCTAACCCAAATCTCAAATCTAACCCTATTCCAAGCAACAATGGTTAAAAAAACTGAAATATAATTGAGAAACCAATGCAGAATAAAACGAAAAAAACATGCGCCATATTAAGTGAACCGGATTGACTGGTGTTTCACGCAAAATTGGAATTTGGCGTATGTATTGGACGGTTTTTCACACGACATGCTATTTATACGCACTTCATGAGAATGTGTTGGTAAAAACCCGTTTTTTTATTTAATTTAAAAATTATTCTGTAAAAATATAACCTTGATATCTTTAATATTGACTCAGTAAGGTCATGATGACTGAAATCAAACTTTGATGCTACTAATCTTAAAATCAGATTTTGAGACTTTAGCCTGAATTTTACAGACAGGGTCACAAATTAGAAAAAGAATCATTCTGGTCAAAACAGAGGGGGTTCAAAAGACCCCAATAATAATTTTGAAATCTTAACCAGGAACACAAAACCAGCCATAATGATATACATATATTTTTTTTAATTAAGATTTTAACATCATATGAAAGCTAAATAAATAAGCTTTCAATTAATGTATGGTTTGTTAGAATATACAATAATTTGAAAATTTGAAATCTTGAAAATCCAAATTTAAGTCATTAGCATCCACTGACAAAAATAGCGGTGGTTTCCCAGACAAGGATTAACTTAAGACAGGATAAGGCCTTAGTTTAATTATTAAATATAACTAGTTTTAACAAACATGCCTTACTAAAATCATTACTTTTGTGCGTTTTTGAAGCAAAACAAAGGGCACTGTTGTATTTTAAGATATGCCAGTGCAAGTTGTTTTTAGTTTGGACAGCTCTTACATTTATTTTAGTCTACGACTAGTCTTATCCCTGTCTGGGAAACCGTCCCATAAAGTTTTTATATATTTACAGTAGGAAATTGACAAAATATCTTCATGGAACATACATGATCTTTACATAATATCCTATTGATTTCTGGCATTAAATAAAAATCGAGGTCCAGGGTCACAAATGCTCTTTAGCTGTATAAAATCAAAAAAGAAAGTTTTAGGGGTGGTTTCCCGGACAGGGCTTATCTTAGTCCCAAACTAAAATGCATGCTTGAGCTGCTTTAATTTAAAAACACCATGTCCTGTTGTAGAAATATCCATATTTAAAACTTTATTAACGAAAATAACTACCTTCCGGTAGCGCCGCCATCTTAGACTCCTCTTCAGGAGAGAGTATTAGCGTAGTGTACGCACTTTTCTTAGTGACGTATGACAAATTCGGAGGGCGGGGGCACAGAGAAGCAGCAGAGTAGCCTCCGTAGGCTGCGTAAGCTCTCATCCTGAATGCAGACGCGACTAAGATGGCGGCACTACCGGAAGGTAGTTATTTTAGATTATAAAGTTTTAAATATGGATATTTCTACAACAACACCGCACAGATTACCCTCAAAAGACCTTTGTTTATCATCCTGGAGCCGTTTGGATTTATTTTGTGAAGGATGGACGCACTTTTTTTAGACTTGAAGGTCGTGGACTCTGTAACTTCACATTTAATCAACTGAAAAATCTAAAACATTTTCTAAAATATCCGAAAATGTGTTTGTCTGAAAAACGATGGACCTATGCAACTCGGACAGCTTGGGGGTGAGTAAATCATGGGTTTAATATCATTTTTGGCCGAACTATCCCTTTAATAGGCGTACAACAAGACTCCTAACACAACAACCCGTAATAAGTTGCTATGTGACACTTTAAAGGTCTATATTTATTTGTACAATATCAAACAGTTTGAAACTTCCAGAAAATATCTTGCTCTGTGTGTCCAAAACTTCCTGGTCCTCCCTGCTGCATTTCTCCGACTATAAAGTTTGCTCTGAATTTCTTTTATCACAACCAGTAATAGGGTGTCTGCTTTCCAGGACACTGTCGCTTTATCAGGCCAAACAACACGTGTTTGTCTCTTTCTTTAGGTTAATACCAACACACTTCCCATCTCCAGAGAACGGCAAATAAAAACGCTATTATAAAGAGGAGATGAGGCATGGCGAGTGCTCACAAAAGAGACGTTCCAAGCGAATCGCTTAACAATAGCCACGGCAAGCCTGATGAAGAGAGATTATTGTCAGCCGTCTCATCAGCGCAGAAGCCATCTTAACCACAATATTTACACCGTATTCGTGTTTTAACCACGATGAAACAACAGGTGAGAATTTGAGCAATGTCAAGGCTTTTAATCATAATCTCGAAAGCCTTGACCTGCACAACATTTAATTTTCTTATTTTGTACCTCAGTTGCTTCTAAAAGACATCTTGATTCAATAGACACCACTGCACAGGTAGAACAAAAACATTCAGAGAAGCCAATATGAATGAATGGCACAATAAACCAGGTCTCACTTGATTCTTAGTGTGCATAAACCACTACCAATGCAATCTGACAAGTCTTGTGTGAAGACAACATGTTTTTAAGATAATCATCCAAGTGCTGCCAAACAGTTGAGTTAGAATTAAAAAGAAACTCCTACAATGCAAAGTGACTGAAAAGTAACAATAAAAAGTTGCAAATGTGTGTGAAATGAGAAAAAATGTTTTTAGACAATATAAAAGAGATGACTTTCACTTTTTGATTGACCTATCAGAACTACACGTGTTTTTGAATGTCCCAGGTTTGAATGTGCTTTGTAAAGTTTAACTATATATTTCTAATGAAAAGCCTTGACCGTCCTATGCAAGGACCATAAATAATGCCAAAAAAATTAATTATCTTTAAATCTGCTCCTGTATAGCTCGATGGTAGGGCATTGAGTTAGCAGCACAAAAGGCAATTGCTTCTAACCCAGGGAACACACATTCTTATGAATAGTTTGTAATGCACTGTACTGTACATCGCTTTGAATAAAAGTATCTACCAAAATGCATAAATGTAAATGTAAATCTGATTTAAAACAATATGCATAGTGAAAGGTATCACACCCTGGACCACAAAACCAGTCATAATGGTAAATTTTTTATATGAATATATAAGGGCTGGATATCGATTCAGATGTTCCAGATCGTTTTGATTCACAAGCTATCAAATTGATTCAATTTCAATTCTGGATCCAATTTTCGATTCCGATTCTCGATTTTTATACTCTATTCTCGATTTATCCCAATGAATATAGATTATATAGAATATTATATTAAATTAGAATATAGACTAAATGAATGAAGGACAGACTCGCCTCCCGCTCCTTGGTTAGGGGTGTAACGGTACGCAAAAATCACGGTTCGGTGCGAACCCCGGTTTTGAAGCCACGGTTCGGTTCATTTTCGGTACAGTAAGGGAGAAATGCAAACATTAAACTGCAGGTTGTTTATTACTTTAAACTTTTTTTTACAATTTGTTTACACTTTTTTAAACACTTTATTAAAGTATAAAATATATATAAAATGAAAAAATAATAAATAAAATACTACTGCAAAGTTATTTTTTACATTATTTTATAACAGAAGGTAACTCTTATCTTAACCTTCTCTTAAACTTTTTCTACTAAAACCTTGAACTAACAAATTCAATTCCTGAATACATTTATGAACTATTAGCCTACATTTTTGCCACTAAAAATTTTCTGTTTTGATTTATTTTGGATTGTTTAACTCACAGAATTGAATTGGCTATGTACCATCTCTGTATAAAAATAATATTACTGCTCTATGTGTAACTGCATAGCAAGCAACATGATGATATACTTATTATACACTCATTTTGAGATTAGTGAGCTGCATACATAGCCATCTTTGATCTTTTGCACGTTTCTCCTAATCTTTGCTTGTGTCATCAATGTAAGCTGTGACTTTACTTACGAACCCCTCCGCAGCTGAGTAACAGCTGAGTAAGCCTGGGTTACAGCTCTTCTCTGTCCCGACCAGCTGATCGCATTGTGACAATGATATGATTGACGTGATATGCAGATGAAAAATCTGATCACGCATTCCTTATTCTTGCTGTCACAGAAACCGCGTCTCATGAATGCGTAGCGACGAAAGACGTGCATCCTCTCACGCACTTTTGAAAGAACAAAGCAGCGCGTTGACACGCGTTTAACATGCGCTTTTAGATACGACACGTAAACGTTTACATCAATAATCAAACGGATATACAACTAAGTAAATAAAAATCTTTCTGCGGGCCGAATTATGTTATATGTTTGACAGAAGACTTGCGCTGAACGCGGAGACTTCCGCCACTTAATATGTTCGTGCGGAAACGCACGTATTATGTTCCGCACAGGCGCACACAAAATACTTTCGGTGCACGTGCGCACCGTGCCGAAAGCCCTGAACCGAAACGGTCCGGTTCGAATACACGAACCGTTACACCCCTATCCTTGGTAACATCGCGCAAGGCAAAAAAATGGCGACATCTAGTTGAGAAGAATAGTAATGAGATTAACGTTAATCTTATTGTCAATGTTTGCGGCAATAAAATAGGGAAAAAAATCGATTCGTGGATTGTGAGAGACGATTTTGAATCAACCACGGGGAAAAAACGATTAATCGAAAAATCACTTTTTTTGCCCAGTCCTAAAATATATTTGCTTTCCATTGATGTTTGTTTTGTTAGGAAAGGACAATATTTGGCCTAGAGACAACTATTTGAAAATAATATTGAAATATTGAGAAAATCACTTTTAAAGTTGTCCAAAGGAAGTCTTTAGCAACACATGTAATGTACATGTACTAATGATAAATACATTTTTTATATATTTACTGAAGGAACTTTAGTAAATCTAGTAATCTTTACTTAATATCCTATTGATTTTTTGGCAGAAATAATTTTGACCCAAACAATGCATTGTTGGCTATTGCTACAAATACCTGTGCGACTTATGACTGGTTTTGTGTTCCAGGGTAACATCTAACTTGACACCTTGGAAACATACTACAACAAACACGCGGATTGTAGGCAACAGTTTACTTCCTGGGATTGGTGATCGACATTATCATAATTCATCCCACTTCAGACTCTCATCCTGTAAATTAACTCCTGTTAGCATTACAAAAATGTACGGTATGTGAAAAATCATGTGTTTTTTAACCATAATACCAAATACACAAAATAACATTGTTTTTAGCAATGAAATAGGTGCTCTTTAAAACATAATTTTGACATCTCTGAATTAACAGCATTACAAGCCCACCTCATCTCCCTGCCATCTCATCCACTAATGAAGCATATCTAACTTTTTGGACACGGCAGAACTAATTTAATCTAAGATGAAAGAGTCCTGTGCCATCAAATTAATTATGCATAAAGGACAGGATATTATAACTCAATTGTCATCTCAGCCGCTATCCTTTTCAAATCCCTCTGTCTTCCTTCTCACTTTTGTCTTTGTCTTCAACTTGTACTTTTAATCTATTACAGAGAGTCGACTTTCTTCACGGTTACAATCGTAAAAAAATAATTTGCTTGTGTTTCTTTAAAGTTGGTTGGTGGTGGCAGGTTGAGGCAATCGGTCGCATTGGTTTTATTTGGGAGAGGCTCCCTACGGGTGCCTGAGATGTGACAGCGGGGCCAACCCCAACAAAGCACGAAAGTACGGTGCGGGAAATAACAAAATGCATATACCTTTAGTACATGAATAAAACATGTCATCTAACTGAGCCCACCTCTCTTTTATATCGCATGGATCAATGGGCAGGAAGATGTGATGAGTTTGGTACCACATTGTACCACACACCCTGTCTAGTCAGCATGATGGAATGTGACCCCGGAGTGACTGACAGGAAAAGAAGACATGGTTTCATCAAGACTTCCCGCAGACAGCAGATCTCAAAGCCGCACGGCACAGGTGAGATACCAGCACACAGAGAAAGAGAGATTATACTCATCATTACAGCTGTGAGAACCAATCACATTCACAAAGAAACAATTATGCATTTATTGTAACATGCATAACTACAAACATTTGCATTTATTAATTTGCCAGGCTGACATCTGATTTTCATCTCTATCTGATTTTTTTTTTTTTTTTTTTTTTGATGAACCACTTACATCCCTTTTTAAAAGTCACCCATATCCGATATCAGCATTTGAAGTGTTCATCAAATACCTTTGCTTTAAATCTGCTAAATCACGAATTATTGAGCCTTTGACCTATTCAGAAAGGACAGTGAAGAGTGACTGGAGACGTTTTTAAAAGTGGATATTTTTGTACTTAGAGGGTTTTGCAGTGAAAGTCAAATTTGTTAAATACCAATTAAATAACTAAAGTGACATTTGTGAAAATAATGCATTCTAATTACAAATTATTAACCCCTTCAATGCCGTTATAGAGATAGTTCACCCAAAAATCTGTCATCATTTTCTTGCTCTCAAACCTGTATATATTTTTTTTGTTCTGATGAAAACAAAGGAAGATATTTTGAGAAATTTTATATACTTGGCAAAACAATCCAACTTAGACATACTGACCTGGAAAGCAAAACGTCACAATATTGACGCAGACGAAATGATATAATTATATAATAAACAAGATTATACAGCTGTATTTCTGTAACAAGACATAAAACTTTTGCATTACTGCAATAAATTGGCCATCATCCATCGTTGCGCTACTGAAAAGAGTCATGTGATCGCTGTTGCTGTCCACCTGAGCTGACGTAATTTGCCACCAACGCACCTTTACAGGGAAATAGCAGATCTGCTGACTTACATGCCAAACACAAACACACATAATCTCCACATAAGAAAGAGGCCTGAAACCGATCTGAAAACATCAGAATCCATGGACTTTTACTGCCTACACTTTCGTGGGTCATATTTGATATATTTCCGCAGCATGTTGTTTAAAATCTTTCAAAAAAATAAAAATTTGACCCATTATAAGGACCACCCATTCTCCATCCATGTTTACAAAGAGAAGCACATCAGAGAGCAAGAAAATAATTCTCATTTTCAGGTGATCTATTCCTTTAATTCTGAGAAACAAAAAGAAAGTCAGAAAAGTGCGCACACAAAGTAATTGACGGAAGTATGCACACATAGGGCGACACAGATCTGTGAGACAACAGCTGTGTGGTCATACAGGACAGAGGTGCGCTTGTCAGTGTTTATGGACTAACAACAGCCTTACAAACAGAAATCAGTACCAGGACCACAAGCTGCCCAGAACATTGCCTAACAAAGACCTTCCTGTCTCCAGCCATGGCATAGCGAAAACCACACATTGTTCCTCTGTCGGCCAGAAATCCAACGGAGGGAATTAACTGAAACAACATAACAATCAAAAAGACACCATCCTAGTTTTTGGCTTTCGTTTGAAATGAAACACAGCACATCCTTTCAGACCTAATATTCATATCTCACACATCCTTCTCACTTTCCATCCTTTCGTCCTTTGTTTATTAATTGATTTCTCAAGTTTGGGAATTGATGCGATTGTACTGTACCAAGGTAAGGGCTCTTTTGTGAAAGACCAGATCTCTCAAATAATTGCTTTGCCTGGCACAAAAACATATCTTATAAAGCAACAGGAAAGCGTGTTCTTTCTAGTTCGCTCGCAGGGAGAACGTTTTCTCAAGGTTAATGTAAACAGGTCTCTTTGTATCAGTCCCAGCACGGGGAGCTGCGGTGAGCTAAAGGGAGTTAAGGAAACTCAAAAGAGGCTACATATCACTATCTGCTGAGCATGTTAAGGTCAAACTGAAAGTGCTAAAAGAACATTTATCTAGTAAACTCCGTAAGCACGTTTTTCTAGTGGATTAAAAAAGGATTCGGTTCCCGCACAGAGCTGTCGCTGCCATAATGCTCTATTCACTCGGCGAGCAAATGTGCGCGAGCGTGTGTTTCGGGGCTATTAATACTGTACCACTGAAGGCAGCCGCGTCGCTTGTACTGTTTGTGTGCGTAACCGTTTGTATGTGGATATAAAAGACGTGAACATGCAAACAGCCGTGCGTTTATGTGATACTGTGACAGAAAAGAACATGAGGGTGTTACCAGCGGCAGCTGCATTAGATGTGGTGTGTAACAGCTGATTGTAATTGGTGGTGACGCGTGACAGGGCCCTGTTCCACGCTGCATGGCGGCCGTGGCAAGGGGCACTGACAGGGGGCTCGCTTAGGGTGGCACTGTGTCCCGGCCTGGGCTGGCATTGTACCCCGACCCGAAAGAAAGACCCATGCCTGTCTGCCAATGCCATGGGGGCTAACAAGGGTGAAGACATGCTGCTTAAAAATTCCTCCACATCAGGAAATCAATGGAAGCAGTGTTCACAGCCCCCACTGTAAGTGCAACAGCCACAGTAGTTTCAAACAGGGGTGGAGGATACAATCTAAAACATGGTATTGGTAATTTTTTTTAAATCCTTGTATTATATAGTTACAACATATTTGATTGGTTTGGTAAAAAAAGGCATTTCTGTGAAAAATCCATTATTTTTAATAAATGAAATACTTTCTGTCATTGTTGACTCTGAAAAATTCATACAGCCTTTGCTGCAAGTAAAATTTGCATCGACATGCATTTATGTTTTTATCTAAAGTGACACATTTTATTATTATTTTATTTAACACTGTAAAAAACGTAAAAAAATAATTATGCAAGTCAATTAAACCTACTTTTTAAGTTTTGATTTGTGACTGTGCTTTCACACCACCATTGGCGAAAGCTCTGGATGCCCTGCCAACGACGCTATAGAAAAGGTGTAGTTGTCGCCGAATGTTTCCGCCTTCCGATTGGTTGCCGCCGAACTGCGTCATAGCTCATTACAATAAAGTTGAACTGATTTCAACTCTCCTCGACGCTCACACCGTACATTACACGCTGCACCGCTGCTCGACAGAGCTCGCCGCCGGCTCTCATTGAAAATGAATAACTTCCGGCCACTTTGACCCTCTTGCCAATGGCGGCGTGAAAGCACAGTGATAAGTTAACATAAAAAAATGTTGAAATTGTGAAACTTAATTTGTTAAGTTAAAGTAACACAAAAATATTTTTTTTACAGTGTGTGTGTTTCCTGGGTTCGAAGACTGTAAAAAAAGATGTACAACTTTCTTCCATTGTAATGAATTAAATGTTAAATGTACGACAATGGGCGTTGACATGTTACGCAAAAACGTCAGTTTGGAGCCAGGGCATGTGCAGAAGGAATCGTCCGTGGAGCCTGGAGGCGAAGCCACGATATCAAACTTCCGCCCAAACGCCAGCGTGCCCAATTCAACCACGCTCCATTTAATTTGGCTTGTTAAAATACGGTAAGTTAAATACAACTAATTTTTTGATGTGAAATAACACAAAAATCGTTAATTAATAGTTAGTTATATCTTCAGTCTTCCCTCGAAGCTCCGACAGTTCACTCGAAAAAGCGGTCAATCACAAATGTCAATCATAACGACACGCCTTGTTTCTATAGCATCAAATTACTGGCTAAAATGGTACTTATTACAAAAATGAACAATTTAACATATATTAACTACCTTAAAGGACCAAAACCATTAAAACCAACTCTCGGAAAACTTTATTGGAAGAGTAATTTATTTTTTTCGTATTCAAAAAAGTGTTATGAAAAGACTTTATTTAAACATCACTATATTACATAAAAAAAACTACTGGTTGTTGTAAAGGCTTTTTATAACACTTTTATGAATACAAAGAGTGCCTTTGATCCCCTTTTTTGACATTTTGTATATCCTATACCAAAGTGCATTTTCAATTTTTTCTAAAATTTCTTCTGCTATTTCTGAGCACTTTGGATTTTTCCTTATTTCATAATTATTATTTTTTATTTTTACCCAAGTCCCATTTGTTTGCATGACTTGTAAGGCGGTGATCAAAGAGCCAGCAGCTTCACTTCTCAGGATGTATGAAGCATACTCGGTTCGAACCCATTACTTTATGCGCTGCTAACGCAATGCTCCATTACCGAGCTATACGTTATCAGAAATAAGTGCTATTACATTTTCAAAGCTCCACCGTGTTGGTTATCATAGTGGTTTCTGATCTTATGCGAACCACAGGGACCTAAGAATGCGGTCCGAGAGTCTGCATACCAACCAGCGATACAAATTAAACTTTCCCAAAGTGGAACTACTGAAATGCATATTTAAACAGAATGGCAGGAGCTGTGTTTTCTCCAAGCTATATTAAGCAAAAACTAATAATTCTCCCACCAGGAACAGAGAGGAAAACCGACTCTGGATCTTAAAGACGAGAAAGCCCATTTGGAGAGATCTGCCTCGCCTGGACATTGATACACTACAACTATTTCCAGTGTAAATCTCAAATGTCATGCAAAACATCAAGGTTCACAGCATCATCGTCCGTCTTCCTCCAAAGCTTAAATTAGCAAAGATTTAAGATCACGGCTGAAGATATAAAAAATGGATTAAATGAAGCTGAAGTCGGCTTTAATGAGCCCAGTCGGGACATGCTGGGAGCTTTGAGGAGAAGAAAACGCCGGAACACCTCCCAGCGCTGCATCCGCACTTGGCATCAGCCACTACAGCAATGCCAGAGGCCAAAGTCCAGCAAACACACTCCACCTGGAGACGTACGCACTTGGGTCGTATGGCCTGGTTCTCAGACTCATACCTTCACAAAAAGCATCAGTTAAACAGTCTACTGTATTACAGTCTGTGATATCAATGGTGTTATGATTTTAAGACTGAAACTTGATGAGGTGCTATAACCTTAACTTACTCCAATCCTGGTACTCACGCTAAAACGTCCAGTATCCAAGTGTCATATGCAAGGCTCATATTTTTAGCACTTTATTTATCAAAACTGGACAGTCTATAATATCTCGAATATGTAAACAGTACAAGCTTTCAACAGTTCCTCTTTCAAAAGTTGTTGCTGCCTAAAAGACACAAGGCGCTGAGATCCAAGTGAAAGATTGTTTGGAAATGTGAAACATATTAGGAATTAATCAGTCTACACTCAAATATCATGCTTGCACTGTGAGCGGAGTGACACACAATAACAATGTGGCCCATGTACAGGACTTTTGTTGTACATACAGTAATGCCTACAGTATACTCTACCATTCAAAAGTTTAGGGTCACGCAATTGTTAAAAGTTTTAGGGTCACTTGACTAAAAAGTTTCTTGTGAACAAAAAAAATATATTATATATTACTACTATATTATTTCAATGGATGACTTGGAATAGAGCAAGAAGGCAATAGCATACATGGTGACATCTTCAATCAAATCATTTACAAAAAAAAAAAAACAGAGTGAGACCTCAAAGTTGGTTGAAATTTTTTTTTCAGATTCCAGCCAATGGTTGGTTATATAGGGAACCATGCCAGATTAGTTGTTTGGCAATGGAAGAATGACCATAGACTTTTGCCTGAAGAAGCCATTTTGATGTACATTTTTATATATCTTAGCGTCTGTTTACACTTGGTATTAAGATGTGTTTTCGTTGATCGGATCACGAGTGGACGACTCTAAAGACAGGTGTAAACAGTGTTCAAAATGTTTTGAGCTTGTCCACTTTCGACCGAATTGCTTTTGAGGTGTAAACGCACATGCGGTCGAATGCGTGAGACGAGACCGCCTACTCTCCGCCTATTTATCTAATCTGACATACTGAACACAATGTTTTACATCGTTTCTGACTTCTAGCACGAACACACAGTGTACAGCACTATCTTTAGGCTTTCACTGATAAAACCAAAAAGTGGCTGATCTCCGCCTTTTTTATTTTAGTATCATTTTGCGAGTGTGTGAAAGTTGCGATCTTATTTCATCAATTGTGATAAAATATAAGAGAAAGGTCTTGCACATACAGGTACAAAACAATGTGCGGCATGTTGACTTACAACACAAGCAGCGGACTCTGACATAATATTAGTTCTCGTCAATTTAAACCCGCCATTTCTTCAGCTCGTGTTTAAACAAAAGCAGACGGACTCGCCCACAGTCTCCACAGACCAGTAATCAGGACAAAAGTGTTCGAAAGTGGACAAAAGAGACGGATTTAAATGTAAGAGACGGATGTAAACAGAATGTGTCTCTCTCATGCACTTGTGATCTGATCGATGAAAACACATCTTAATACCAAGTGTAAACAGCCCCTTAACATCTTATGGAATGGCTGAAATTCGGCTGAAATTTCATAGTTTTTGTCTAAACGACATACCCAAATTAAAAGTGTCCAATAGTGAACTATTGTTTACAGTTTTTTATATCATAATTCGGTCAAAAATGTAAGATTGTGAGCCGAACAAATCTTTTTGGTTTTGGCTCGGATATTCCATTCCCTTGGACTCTTGGGGATTTATGAAAAAATGTGTTTTGGACAATTTCACTGAAGTGGATAAAGGGAAGAATTTGAAGGCAAGTAAACAAACTGAATTGCCGCTGCCAGGTTCAGGTAACAACTAGATTACAGTTTTATGACTGCAATAAATCATCTTATGATTTGTGTGTCCGTTTATTGAAATCCTGAGAGTCTAAGCTTTCAAACCATGTGCTGCATGACCGTATATTTTGATGATTTAATGCTTCAACGTTACAATAAAGTTTATGAAGCCCCACTTTTGGGGGGGGGGCACAGTGATCCTTCTCAGGTTAAAGTCTCAATGATATCAAATCTGATAATTCTTATTTTTATGTAACATTGTAGTGTTTATTATAAAAAAATGTATCTGTGTAAGTCTTTATTTAATTCATGTGCCCTTTTAAACTGTAATCAAAATCTGAAAATGTACTTCCGCCCTCTTGTGGTGATCATTCTCTGATGACGTCAGCTAGATGGCTTGGGCGGGAGCATCTGTTAACTCCGCCCCCTCCAACTATCAGTTTGCTGTGAATTCCAATTCCAATGCACACTTTTCTATATCCAAGCAAATCACTGGAAAACACAGGCCACTATTTTTCCTCGTGTGATATACGTTTTTACTCGGAAACACATCCCCACACTGAAGTAAATTCGATCGAGACCCCAAAAAAATATATGGATAGTCATTAAAACACATTTTTAAACAACAAGCTGGTGGTAGCCTAAGACTGTTTTGATTTATTTGGGGGTTTTGTAGTCAAAATAAAGTTTAAATGATTGTTATTAAAAATCAAAGTTAAAAAAGCAAACCTAAACTTTTCTCTGGTAGTGTACTTTTGTACTTCCAGCTACTAAAGCTTACAGTATATTTAAACAGTGGCAGTAACATTATCAAAGCAAGTGTTGTAGGGAAAAGCCAGCGGCAGGAAGATCTCTATTGAATCTTGGCCACGAGCCCAAGCACACCCAGCTCATCTTATCTCGGCCCAGCTGGGTCCATGGGCCTCATATTCTCGCCTCTTCCCTCCCCACAAATCCCCACTCTGTACAGCCCTGACAATAAGACCATGACACGGGCAATCCTTTATCCAGGGCAAATCCAAAAAGGATGATGAAAAAAGGCGAAAGACCGGGCACAAGATAAATAAAGCTCAGAGGATAGATAGATGGACAGATAGGGTGGCAAAGGGGGTGGAGGGTCACGCAAGACCCTCGCAGGTAGCCTTGGACCAAATCCAAGGAGAACTCTGGCACATTCCTCAGCTACTTTAGCTGTCAACGATTAGCACCTGTCAGATCCCACTGTGCTGTCATTTACAAATAGCCCAGATTAAAATACCTTGCCTTAATAGCCCACACCAAACACGCTGGACTCTGTGGCATGGCAGGAAAATGTGCGACGGGGCGGGCGAAGTGGAAAAATGGGTGGGAACAGGTAGAGAGCAAGAATGAAAACTAACTACATTCATCCAGGAAAGAGTTTCGTAGGGACCCGGGGTCGTGAGCACAAAGGATAATCCGATGGAGTACCGTAGCACAGCTAAAAAATAAATTAGCAGAGACGACACGAGATTACACTTCGTCGCCGACTCTTCGTCAAACAGAATGACAGAAGCTGCCATCAGCCGCCATCAGGGCCTCAAGCTATCATTACTATGAGCCTGAAAGTAGAAGACAGGTGGAGAAGGGGTGGAGAAAACGAGAGAAAGAAATTGCCACAGTACACAGACATATGCTAAAACTGGCTTAATGAATGAGGTGTGGGTGTGTGTCTGCATATGTGACAGAAGTAATGCTGCTTCGCGACACTGAAAAATGACCTGTCTGTCCAGCGCGGGCTTGTGTCTGCCTAGCAACTTGACACTCAAGAAAACACAACCTATGACAGTCTGCGTCGCCCTTTCATTACAATCGCCATCTATACTTGAACTATGCCAAACGTGTATACGTGCATGCGCCTAGACATAGGATGAGCGTGCTGTTGGCAGGTACTATTGATGGTGCATCAAAATCTATCTATGGACATTTATTCTCAATGACACAAACTTTGATAAAGAACACTGGGTGACATTAAAGTTCAATAATGTGTTCCCCTAAAACAACATTGTAGATAATATAAGTGTGTGCATGTGGGAAGTATGATTCATCTGGGAAGGAAGGGCTCATGACACACTAACAAGGGTGATACCCAATCTGGTAAGACATCCAAAAACTGCCACAACTTGTTTTTGTATCACTCGTAAAGTTGATGTATTTGGTAAAACCCATAGTGTCTTAAGAATTTTACTGTGTAACTTTTTTATTGGCGTCTAACACAGGAGCACATGGTGGTAGATGAGGTGCCTGCGAATTTATTTTTGACAGACCCAATAGTGATGCGATTTTAAACTCAAAACATTAGTAGTCAGAGAGAGATAGAAATATGGAGAGATAGAGACCTGCCCTGACCTGTTGTTTCTGTACATAAACACCTGATTGTTATCAGTGAGACTGTCATGTTCCAACACTCCATTACAGCAAGTGCCTCTGGGATATAAACACTGCACATCATTCATTCACTCCCTCCATCCACACCCTGTCTCCAACAAAATCTCACCAGACACTTACTAAACACATTCACAACCTCTCTACACTCTATACATATTGTACATACTGTATATTATAAAGAATATAACTTAAAGACTGAAGTTGGGAAGCTGACATGACAAGTCAAGCTGTGTCTGCGGTTACCTGCACACTGTTCAAGTCAGACTTTTGCAGACTGTGCAAGTCATTTTTACTTACTATTTTTAAATGTTACACTTCTTTATTATTTTTACAACTTGTCAGATAAGATTAACAACTTCAACTTGTTTTGATGAGTTGCAACCTAAAAAAAACAAGTTGAAGATGAAATAAACACATGTAATATGTATTACACTTAAAAATGTAAGGCAGCTACAATTTTTTACAGTGTATATTGTAACATTTTTCACTTTATCAAAAATCATTTTAATTTAAAATTGCATGGTAGTTATATTAAATAACAAAAAGTGATGTATACTGATTTACGGGCAGATTTATGGGCAAATTTATTTTTTAAATTGGGCAAAGTTACTTAGGGCGCACTCACACTATCCAAACCAAACCGTGCTCGGGCGCGTTTGACCCCCAAAGCCTGGTTTGTTTGACTAGTGTGATCACTCTGTTCCGTGCCCAGGTGCGGATTGGTTAATCGCGCCGCGGCCGGGTTGCAGAGGTGGGCCGGAGCGCGGTTCCCTTGGGCTCAGGCGCGGAAGGCTGTGGTGTGAGCGCAATCACGCCTGAGCGCGATTCAAAAGGTGAAGACGTCAGTTGCGCGACCACTCACGTTCATCTGCCTCAGTAAAAACCTTTTGATGCGAGCAGCGGGTTTACGTGAATGTCCGAGCTGCACACGTGACAGATCAACTAAGCAACATGATGACATGTGAATCGCGCACCAAACGACTCCGAATAAAAAACACAGACATATCATTACGGGGGGTTCCAGTGTTAAGAGAGAGCTTTACTTCCTGCTTTTTTCAAAACAATCGCATCTTAATGACGAAAGCGCACCCGGACTCGGATCGATACAAAGTACAGTGTGAGTGCATGCACCTGGGGGAGTAGGGAGGGGTGACAATCGCGCTGGGGCATGGTTTGGTTTGGATAATGTGAGTGCGCCCTTATAGTGCATTTTTTGTCAGCACACTCTAAAAAAGAGAGAGTTTTGTGTTTTTGCTATTTAACACATTATGTTTTGGTTTTGTGTTCAAATAAATAAAAGAGACAACACAAGATGTTGTTCTAATAATAACACAAAGATAGTGAAATTAAATTTAAGTAGCGATTGTCTTATTTTCTGCGTCGTGATTTATGTATATCAGAGTAAAACTACTTCTTTAACTCTTTCCCTGCCAGCGTTTAAAAAAAAAGTTGCCAGCCAGCGGCAGCATTTGTTATGATTTTCACAAAAGTTTAATGGCTTCCAGAAAATGTTCTTCTTTAAATGTATAAACATACAATATATCAAATAAATGAACAGACCCTCTGCTTAAAAAAAAAACATTTCATGCCACCCTTATTTGTTCTCTTTTTGTCACCTCTCAAATATGGGTAGATTTCTTCTAAAATACCAAATTTTGAGCAAAAAGCTGAGATAGCATTTTTTGATATTTGATATTGATCAGATTCTCAAAACATACATGGAGTTTGAACTGTTTGCCCTAAGGGAGTACTTCCAGGTTTTATAAGTTGGGTAAGAGCGCCACCTGGTACTGTAGATAATAGCAAAAATACGGAATACCGAAAAAAAACTTGTCATTGGCAGGGAAGTGTTTTCTTTTAATTGGCGAGATAACTTGTCGATAGTGGGGGCAGAGATAATGAGAAAAAAGGTAGGCGCGGGACTTGAATTCATCCATCAAGAATTGATTGGATCGTTGGCACTTGAGCAATGTGGCTATTTGATAATTTCTGACTTCTTTTCCCAGGCCCAGCCCTCACGCCATTCCTCGTGACCAAAATTAAACAGAGATGTATTGCGGGGGATTAGCATTTTTGATTAAATATTATGAGGGCACAATAGTAAAAAAAATGAAGCTCACAGATAAGTCATTTGTAAAAAAAAAAAATCACAATAATCCAAAAAAACAGTTTAAAAACTTTTAAAATATCGGTGCAATGCCACATAAGAACCATTTTTGGCCTGAATGGTTCCATAAAGAACCTTTAAAATCTGAATAACCAAAAATAGTTCACTGTGAAAAACATTTTAAAGGAACACGTGACCTTTAAAATATTTTTTTTATCAAAATGTAATACTTTTATAAAACTTAATCAACATTTTTTGCTTTTCTTTTTCCAAAACTAATTTTTTTCACATTTCCTATTTTACTTAGAAATTCATCACATTACAAGTAAAATGTGTTGGGAATGCAGCCAGGTTAATAAAAAAAACAACAACAAGGGTCTTATCTAGCGTTTCGCTAGATAAGACCTTTTTTCTTTTTTGACAAGAAAAATTAAAAAATATGCACTTTTAAAACACAACTTCTCGTCTATCTCCGGTCCTGTGACACGACAGCGCGACCTCATGTAATTGCGTAATGACGTGGAAAGGTCACGTGTTACATATATGAAACGCACATTTGCGGACCATTTTAAACAATAAACTGACACAAAGACATTAATTAGTATCATTCGACATACAACAACTTCTGAACGGTCCTCTTTCTCCACACTTCGTCAACACTGGGGCGTAGTGATGACCTCTTGACGTGATGATGTTTTATGTGAGGTCGTGCTGATGCGTCACAGGACTGGAGATAGACGGGAAATTGTGGTTTAAAAGTGCATTTTTTTTTTCTTGTCAATAATGCCAATCGTTTCGCTAGATAAGACCCTTTTGCCTCGTTTGGGATCGTTTAGAGTCCTTTAAAAACTCTGTTGAAACTGCAATTTTAAACTGCATTAAAACTGTTAAGTGTTGGGGTCCATTAAAGTCCATTAAAATTAGAAAAATCCTGGAATGTTTTCCTCAAAACACATAATTTCTTCTCGACTGAACAAAGAAAGACATCAACATTTTGGATGACATGGTGGTGAGTAAAACTAAATCAACATTTTTCGTTTTTCTTTTTCCTAAACTACATGTTTTCACATTTCCTGTTTTACTTAGAAATTCATCACATTACAAGTAAAATTTACATTTTTTTGGAAAAAAAATTCAGATAGCTCTTTTGGTTTAAAAACCAAAAACAAATCACAGCTCAGAAAAACAATTCATTATGACGTTCCACTTTTAACAACTATTTTAATCTCATCAAACAGTAGAAAAATGATGCCATCTAGAGGCAGGAGGACTAAACTACCATGATTTGCCAAAGCCAGACTCGCTTACACACACAAAGACTTCTACAACAATGAAAACACCTTTGGCATTATTCATACATCTCCATGATGATCAGTTCTATAATGTATAAAATATATCACAGCCACCCACCTCAAACACACCCATGCACATGTACAATGCCAGATGTATGTATATATATGCACTGGACTGAGATGTACGTACGATAGAGGGATGCGTGTGACCCCTGCAGCTGCTCTCCAGGGCATAAATAAACATGGTGGTGCTGGGCACCCCTCTAATCACGGGCCCTGAATCAAATTTATTCTACCATTAATATTTTAGCACACAGCCATGTGAGAGAGCATGAATGATTAATTTAGACATCACCTCTGTCACGATGCGTTACCCATCTGGCCCCTGATCCACCTTTGAGAATACAAAACAAAGACTTTTTCAGAGTTTTGGCATTAATCTCCAGCTTTGGGCGACTGACATTTTGGAAATGTATATTCATTTCCCCCTCTAAAATATACACGTGAAGGCAACAACATCACAGTAACAGAAAATAATACTTCTTCTGTTGATTTTTATCACAGCTTCTCCTGTAATTAACAGATGAGACTCTGTGTTTTGACATTTTGACGTTAACATTAGCAAAACCTGCACGTCCTATCTCAGACTCCTTACAAATGGGTTATCCTGTTGAAAAGTTATCGCTGCGCCGCTTCAGGCCCCGGCTGAGCTCTGTGTCCTTGGTAGGAAACACACACACAAACACACAAATACACACTTCTCAACAAGCACTGATTGGGTTTTGCTTTGGGTCCTGCTTGTCTGGTAAGCAGAGATCACACATAGCCGACACAATCTTGCCACCCCTTAAAATCCCAAGGGCCCTTAGGGTTTGGGCAACACGGTGCATGTGTGTGTGTGTATTACGTTCATGTGTGGTACCTGTCGAGACAGAAGCCGTCAGAGAGGAGAGGAGGAGGAAGGTGTCACGGTAGTGACGTGTTGGCATGTGCCCTCAGGTGCTTTTAAGTTGGTTGTCATTTTGTTATTCCTTTCCATCACTTGCCCCATTATTGAAATAAATACAAAAAAAATTAGTTGTGTCATTCGGAGACGAGAAAGACAGAGGAAATCACATTGACACTTGTCACAAACGTACCTCGGATTTGCGCATTAGCCTAGTCTCCTTTTCGACAGCCCTCTCTAGAGACATCAAGCTTAGCTTAGCCATCACCAGCCGCCAAAAGGAACACAACAGTTCCTCCCTTGAGTCTAAAGGCAAGGCCTAGCACCTCCCACAGGCAGCATATCAGGAGCCGAATTTGCCCCCGTGCACATGATGCAATGATCTGGCATGAAGTTAAGTAATTTTCATAAAAGTCTACTAGGAATGTCTTCGGAGACATCGACTCACGTGGACTCTCACGTGTTCGCTGGGAAACATAAATATGAAAAAGGTGTAAAAAGAAATCTGCAAAATTAGCGCATGGCTGGGTCAGGAAGCCATCCTAGCAAAAACGTGTGGGGTCGGGAACAGAGAAAGGCCTAGCGCTCTTAACAATCGATATGTCATCTACTACTATGTATCTGAATGATCTTCTGGCAGGGGTTACACCCTTACTCTCTGAGTAACCAAGAGATGTGGATCCAGAAGAAAGGCCATAGAGGAGAATAAGAGGAGACTAGAGAAAAACTAAAAAATCTCTCTATCTCTCTTCTCCTCTGCATGCATTGTTGAGACGGTGGTAATGGATTTTGACATAGAGCCGGCAGGCCAGAGTAAAAAAAAAGGAGCGAAGTGCTCAGTCGATATCTGAGTGTTGCGGATGGGCTAAACCCCTGGCACTCACACAGGCTGACCAGTGATCATTAGTAAGTCAATGAGAGCTCCATTGCTTAAAGCCGATTTCAGAGGGACAGAGCGGTGCGTTGGCTATGCATGGGGAGCCACGTGGATATGCAGTAAACAAACATAAGTAAGCTACAGTATGTATAACCATACATAAAACCTGCTCCTGTACCCAAAAATACACATAAGTTAGCTGAAAGTAAGTTTGTATAGCACTACTAATACGGTATATTGTCGGTATAGTGTCATCACTTCTATCTACCTGTTTCTTGACGTAAATTTGGACACCGCCATCTTTGAGCTTTCTTGTTTATGACTTCGATGAGCCACCAAAGCTAATGGTAGTCTATTGCGAAAGACACAAGTGTGCCGTTTTGACTGGCTGTTTAATGTTTATTATGAAATCCAGGAAGACCGACATAATTTGAGAAGTTAGGGGTTGCCATAATAGCTAATACAAACGCAGTTAATCTCTACAAAACATTTGATTTGACCATAATCCATGCACAAGAACTGAATGTGTATGTGGCGCACATGCACTCATCTGTATTTACAAATCCATCCAGTAAAACCTTTCATAGAAACTGCCAGTAAACAATAAATACAATAATTGTTTAATGCGATTACAGTACAGACTATATACAACATAAACTGCTTAGTTAATGTTTATAATAGTTCGTAATGTGTTTGCGCGTACTTTTGTTATGTTTGAAATGAAAAAGCAAATACTTTAAAAAGTAAGCAAATAATTTCATAAGCTCATTTCTACACCTAGTGCGTAAGAAGCAATGTAATAATATTTTCATAAAACGAAAACAACACTCAATACATGTAGTTTATATATATATATTTTTTTTCAAATAACTTGATAAAGATACTGCTGACTGTGTCGGAACGTGTCGCCATAAACAATCCATTAAAAATTGCCATTTAAAAAAAAAACTCACACCAGAGGGACAGTTGTGACATTTTAAACCAGCCCCTGAAAAGTTAAAAACACGAAGTATGAACACTCGACTGACTTTCCCATTGTAAAGATACTGGTATGTCTCTGTGCTTTTATATTTGCGCATTGAAGACCCGTCACCTCCGATCAACAACACGAAATTATTGAATATATCTTCATATATCAAGCCACTTCTTAATTTCATCCTCACACTGGTTCATACATGGCAGGTGTAGTAAATATTAACTGTTTAAATCATGTTTTATCCGTGCTCCCACGACAATGTTTTCTTCCGGCTGGCTATTGAACCGGAAGTCTCGTGTGGGAAGGGAAATACTTCACATCACTCACTTTCGCGTTCGAGAAAAAGGTGGATACATAAAACATCTGGTATGGAAGTTGGAACGCCCAATTTCATGATCCGGTTATTTCCTATTTTTTATGAAATCAAGTTGTGTCCCACTGTACTATTTATTGCACAAGTTTGTAAATATTGTTTCATGATTTTTTTTTGAACAGATCTTTTACATTATTGAGTATCTCCTGTCCTACCCTGTGCATCAGACACAGATGTCCCTAGAGAGGAAAGCAGAGCTGATCCAGGGTCAGATCAGACGTGATCGTTCACCTGCACCCATGTATATTTAACAGGCTCATCTACAGCCTCTCCTTAACTAAACTTACAGAAGTGGCTGTTCGACTTTAGAAAACAGTGCTCTGTTTTAATTAGGTTTAGAAAAGCACCTTGCAACTTCAAGCACAACAAAGACGCTCATCAATCAAAGGGGGCTGGTGCGTTGGGATTGATTCGCAGAATATGCGAGTAGATAGACAGGTGCTTGAATCGCGTTGGATGTGATGTGACTGGGAGCCTCTACTCGGTTTCTAACCCTCAGGGCCACCTTAGGTCTCTTCCTAGTCTTTCAGCTAATGGGCTGCATAATGGCAAGTTTGACAGTGAGAGAGAGAGAAAGGAAGAAAGAGAGCGAGAGAGCTGTATTCATCGGGTTTAGTGAGTGACGTTTATTACCCCGGCTAGTGTTTAGCTCTATGACTAAAACATTTTGAGTTCGGGCCTTTGCTCGTGAACCATTCCACACAGTCTCCCCATTCAGGACCATTCAGGGGGTGGGTTATCATGTTAGGCTGTCTATGATGAGATTAAAGTCATGGGTCAATCTCCTATATCTGTCTAAATTATGTTTACTGAGCACATTTTGACTCTAGAGTGATAAAGTAAATACAGTAAGGCCCAGGTTTTATCAAGAAGATCCTAAAGGCAAACAACAGGCGTCTTCTGGTGAGAGTGACCCTTATGCACTAGTCAGTGGAGTAACGCATACTACCATCATAGGGTTTGAAATTTGAGCGACACAAGGGCCTATCCTGGGATTAACTTGTATTTCCAAGTGAAACCGATTACCCAACAAGTACTGGGGTGGTACCTTATCAAAAATTACATATTTGTACATCAAGGGTGCATATTAGTACCTCAAAGAAAAGTGTTTCAGAAATTTGTATTTCATGTTATTCCGTAAACATAAACAAATAATTCAGGGTATGTTCTGTTCACAGTCATAGCTCTAATACAGTATGAATATGAACCCTGAACGAGCAACTCGAATCAAACTCGTGTACAATTCGACGAACAAATCTTATTAAAAGCAGAGAAGTTATTTTTAGTTAAGAGCAGTAAGAGAATTTCTCTCAATGTTGTTTGATTAGCACAAGTGACAGACAGGAGCAAAATTAGGTAACTTCCCCTTTAAGATCAAAGTCCGCGCCTAGTTTGCCGCTTGAACATTTTAGGTTAACTCGCTTAATTCGCACGTGAAAGCTACGTGTGAAATTCTAGTTATCGAGACATTTACGCAGAAATTCTCGTCATGGGAGGAGCTTCTGCGACTCCACTCACTTCCTGTAATCACGTCACTACTAGAGCAAGCTCCCGATTGGTGAGCGCGGCGCGTTTTTCCGCCAAAGTTGAAATTTTTCAACTCACGCGTTTCCTACGGAAACGCTCAATTCACGCAAACTAGACGCACAAATGAGGTGGAATCGCGTCCCACGAGACCTCCAGATGCACGTCAACACGTCTTCACATTGACTTTACATCGAAATCACTCACGCTTTCTCTTTTAGCTCTTTTACTTTCTCTTAAGACCTAAATGGTCGTGTTTATGAGGATACTTGCAAAGACGGGAATTTTGACGCATGTGTGTATTTAAGGCTTATACAGCGGCAAAAATACTCACAAGTTCAATGAGAAGTGGATGCGCTGCTTGCACGCTACTCTCAAACAGAAACAACGAGCGTGTTTAGCACTTTTGTTTGTGTTTCAATCACTTGATTCAAAACTGCGGAGCTAAAAATACATGTACAAACGTTACGTTTTTGTGACCACCCTCAAAACAAAATGACATGGGCGGGTAACCTTGATTGAGATAATACAACAAGTTAAAGTGTGTTTTCAATCTGCACAGACTGCTTAAACTTCGGCAGCAAATAAGGTGACTATAAATTGTAAAACATAACCCGCCAAACTGGCTAGTGATTTAACATTGTTGCCACAATAGCTGGACATGATTTTCATATTGTCATTCACTGCGACCCTGTTGCAGACCCCCCTCACCCCTCATTTTTTAAAACTCATCGGATCTAGATGAATCACGAGAATGAACTATTTTGGATCCAAAAAGGTGAATTTCGCGGAAAGGTGACAAGCTTGCACCCCTGCACGCACACACAAAATGCTTAGCTTATAGTCACTTTGGATAAAAGGCATCTGCCAAAGAATTACAATTTTGATTATATAGATTTTATATGGTAGTAAACAGTATGAATATAAAGTGAGCCTGCAAGTTCTTATAAAATGAATTGTTGAGTCCGTGAATGTTTTATTGTGTATGTGTGTGTATATGTGTCTGTGTATATGACAATGGTAGGATTCTCTCTCGTGCAGCAGCGTTTGTAATTGAGGATGATTCGGCCTGTGGAGGGAGGAGCATCCAGTTCTGCTGCTAACAAGGGGATTCAAACTCATCGAGGATCCACTGATGTCCCGCCATCCCTTTGAAGGGATTATTAACACATTTTGATTACTGTGGTCCAGTTGTCACAGAAAATATAACCTCTATCAGAGTATGAAACCGACAGCCTTTCTGCCCTCTGTTTTTATCTCGTACCCGCTCTCAGCCCAGCCTGGACCACTCAAAGCAATTCACTAATTACCACAGCAGCCATCTTAAAACCACACTAATGCTGTATTAGCTTGATGGAGAAATTAGTTAGCCCCTTCTTTTCGCTTATTTTCACACACAGGATCAAACGAATGACACGTGTGCCTGTTCTCTCGAGGAGCCGCACAAACTGACAGATATATTTATTGTCTTGTTTTCCAAAGGCTAGAAACGAATCAAAATTCATATTATGTTTTAATTACTTCACATACTCCATCAGTGAAGTCATAGTTGCATATGACTCCATAAGAAGACTGCATAAAATTACTCTGTACGCTTTTCATGGCTCCATAGATGATTCTGCAAGCTTCACAAGTCAAGTCAATTAGGTCAATTAGGATACACTTAAACATTTTGGGTTGGGTAAATATTAAACAGAACCAATTGTTGGGTTATAAATAAACCTATACTGGGTTATTTCAACTCAAATGCTGGGCTGTTTTAATCCATGGTTGGGTTTATCTATAACCCAACAGTTGGTTCTGTCCAATATTTACACATCCATGGGTTAAACCTACTCATTTTATTTTTTTATCTTATTTTGGATAATTTACTGTACAAAAAGATTTTCAATGTAGTCAAGCTGCTTGTCTCCCTTATGAAGGGTTCACACCAGATGCGGTAGATGCGGCAAGCGCAAGTGATTTACATTTTAAGTCAATGCAAAGACGCGATTAGGCATCCTGCGGTGCGGAATGCGCGGATGGCGCAAATTGAACGTTGTCGCGAGACAGCGCAAGTTGAAAAATCTGAACTTCGGCGGATTTCCGCACTGCGTCAACCAGGACCTTGCTGTAGTAGTGCCGTGATTACAGGAAGCGAGCAGAGTGGGGGAGTCTCAGCAAAGTCGCAGAAGCCCCTCCCATGACGCAAATTTTCATGTGACGCCCCAGCTAGCAGAGCGACGCGATCTCATTAATTTCAATGGAAACCTGGCGACTTCCGGCGGCACGAGCGAAAGTGACCGTTGGCGACCGTTGGCGACCGTATGGGCATGTCCAACGATGCGAGAAAGTTAAGAAAAGTTCAACTTTATGCAAATGTCGAGCAAATTTCGAGAGCGACTACCAATGAGAACGAAGCAGTGGAGTTCACGTCATCCTTCTCTCGTCAGTTACTGGAGTGGATGGTACTCATTTGTTTATGACAAGCAGATTTAGAAACGCCTCATTGAAAGAGACGGGCGACACACAGAGATAACATCGCTGGTTGTCTGAATGCTAGGGGGTGGCACGGTTCACAAAACCCTCGGTTCGGTTCGTATCACGGTTCTATGGTCACGGTTCTCGGTTCAGTACGGTTCCTGTTGTTATTTTTTCTTTTAATTTTTAACACTCCAGAAATGTATTATCTTATGAATGTATTAATTATCCATAATTTAGGATACAGTATTAAAAAAAAGTTATATCATGTAATCATGCACAAACTTAATTTGACTTTAAGCACATTATTGGGACCATCCCTGAGGAAAGCCAGATGAGATTTTGATACAGCAAGAGGGAAGACATTGATGATTTCAACATGCTTTTCATTTATTTGGCAAAAAAGAGAATGTGTATTGCCATCTACATGAACTTTGTGTGCATTTTTAGCACACAAAGATAACTTGCATTTATCAAAATGCCAACTTCAGTGTAGCTCTGAGAATTATCACTGAGAGGCTGCTTAAATACTGCAGAGAGTATATGTGGACGAGAGAGAAACACAACGTTTACACCTGTAATATTTAAATCAGTCTCTTTTGTCCACTTTTGACCACTTCTGTCCTGATTACTTTGAGGGGCAATTTCTGAAATAAGATCGCACAACTTTCACACGCTAGCAAAATGAAACTACGCGGAAATCAGCCGCTTTCGTTTTTTCAATGAAAGGCTAAAAATAGTGCTGAATACGAAAAGACGTAAAATGTGTTCAGTACCTCAGATAAATGGTCGGAGAGAAGGCGATCTCCTGGGGCTGTTCGAACACATTCAACCCATAGACTGCAGTTCTAACTATTGTTTTATTTCCGCTGTCATCAATGGTAACATGAAATAAAAAAATTTCACACACCAAACTTATACGAAGCTGGCGCATCCTCCAACTGCGGGCAGACTTCCTTTTCTCTCCCACTTGCCATTTCTACACGTAACATAACCTGCAGTACTTATACTCAAAACCAGTTACCTCTTCTTTCGCGTGAAAGGGAAACACGCTATCTGAGGTCACATACAGGGCATGAGGCTACATTGTGCATGCCATGAACCGTTGAACCGTGCGACACACACGCGCTCCGAACCGAGACAAGCGAACCGAACGGTTCAGATTTTTTTCATGAACCGTGCCACCCCTACTGAATGCGGCTTGAATGTCTGGAATGACTAGAATTTCACGCCTGAATGAAGCGAGTGAACTCAAATGTTCAAATGTTCAAGCGTCCAACTACGCGCGAATAGCGCGTTTTTGCCACCTCTACCGTGGCTGGTGGGAAAGCACCATAACACTCTAACAAATATGGGGTTGTTTAACCTATGGTTGGGTAAATATTGGACAGAACCAAATGTGGGGTTAATAATAAACCTATGTTGGGGTGATTTTACCCAACCATGATTTGAAACAATACAGAATTTGGGTTGAAACAACCAAGCATAGGTTTGTTTTTAACGCAACAATTGGTTCTGTGCAATATTTACCAAAGCATGGGTTAAATCAAACCAATATTTTTGGGTGTACACAGTTAAAAAAATATATTCTCTTAATTTTTATTCTTTCTTTCTGAAGTTCACAAAAAATCCAAACAGAAGGTACTCTAATGTACCAATGTACTTTTATGTAGGGTATATTTTCACGTGGCCTCCAAAAACATATTACATTGAAATAGTTTAACCAACAATGAAACATTTTTAAATAAATATTTTGATAAATGGTTACCACACAGTTGACGGTACCAATTGACGTCCATAGTAGGAGAAACAAATACTATGGAAGTTAATGGGTACTGTCGACTGTGTGCTTACCATCATTTATCAAAAAAATCTTCTTTTGTGTACAAGTTTAGAACAACATAAAGGCGAGTTAGCGATGACAAAATGTTCATTTTTAGGTTAACTATCTTTTAAATCCAACAATGTTATAAAAATATTCCACTTGCTACACACAACCCAAATCTCAGCAATAAAATTAATAATGAGTAATAGGATAAGTGACCAATCTGACTTTACTGTGATCAAGATACGTCAATATTTACGTTTTGTTTAATTACCCAGATGCTTTTATCTAGTTAATTTAAGCAGAAGCAATTAATCCAAAGGAGGAAGCAATACAAGTTATAGTACCATAACAAACTTCAATTGAGTCGAGCTGAGCCTCGGAATATCTGATGTAAGGACAGCACGCCTAACCATTAACTAAATATCTGTTTGTGAAACATATCCTCATAAACATGAGAGGACGAGAGAAAAACAGTATGTGTGAAGTGTGCAGATGATCTTTGGATGGCTAAGTAGCACAAATCAAAGGACAGGATGGGCCGAAGTTAAGTAGGACAGGGCAAGTCCACTGGGAGGGTGGAAGTTAAAAGAGGGCGGGCGAGACAGAGACTGGGAGAGAGCCGGGCACAAAGTGGTGCTCAGGTGTGAGTAACTTCTGCTCACCGGAGTCCTCCTGGACAGGCAAGGCCCGGATGGACAGAGCAGTGTTTGGCCCAAATAAATCCAGGTGGCCCAGGGCGGAAAAGCCGTTCCAAAGGACACATTTTTCCCAGTCTCTCTTTTCATCTCTCACCTTTACCTTATGACAGAATTTAGCCAAAACGAGTGGAGTTGCACTGAAGTAATGAAAGGACTTGATCTAGTGTCAATTATTAAAATAATATGAATCCTAACTAAAACAAGGACCTGAAATAATTTGGTGACTTTACACACAAGAACGACGCCATGATTGACCTCCTCTAGGCTTCCTTCCTAAGTATTTTCTGAGTTTTTTTAATCCAAGTCAGTCATGAGAAAAGCTGGCAATCTCTGGCAGTCTGAGAACTTGGGATTGCGTTTTTTCATGTGTAATTGAAATGAGCGCGCCGCAGCAGATGGCATTGGGTGTTTCGTGTGAGATTTTTCAGAAATCACCTCACCATGGTCAATGCGGTTATGCATGGCAACTCAGCCTTGTGGGTTTGTTGATGAAATCATGTGAGCTGAACACTCGACAGAAATCCATACCTAAGAATGCACCACATGAACTTCAAACCTACCTCCAAGATTACTATAAATAAAAACGAACTATTTTTATGCATTTACATTAAATATAACATAGTGTCATGTTCATCTGGTAACCGCCTGTAACAAATACTTGGAATGCTACACATACCACAAAGAAAATATTTAAAACAGGCTGCTTCCACAAACTTATACTAATTAATTTTACTAAAAAAACACAAACAATCTGCAAACCTGGCACAATGCCGTATGTTTAACTTCAATGCGAGAAGTTATGATAGGTAAAATAGTATGTGGGGACTCAATTACTGTTCTTCCTTCGTATGTTTTTTTAAAAACAAGCAAATAAAAGATAACAGCATGATAACGCAACACACTAAAAATAAAGCAACATCACAAATGCGGATATAGAAATATGCATACCGCAATGGTATTCAATAAAAAAGCGATTAAATTTGTATAATTAAAAAAGTATCGTTTGTTCAAACGTTTAGGTCTATGCGGACAATATAGTATCTGGCACACAGATGTTAGTTGTTTTCCCGTGAATATGAAACATATGTGGTTTTTATATTAAATAAAAATACTATATATATATATATATATATATATATATATATATATATATATATATATATATATATATATATATATATATATATATATATATATATATATATATATCAAAATTTTCTTCAATATAGGGCTGTCACAATGATTAAATAATCCTCTCATAACAATTATTTGACCTCATCGAAATGATTTCAGATCACCGCAATGATTGCACATCTCTCTAAAAAACACAAGGGGAAGCTGTAGCGCCTGTATGAACAAGACGGTATTAGATCAATACAGTTTTTGAAGAAATGCTGCAAAACTTTGAAAAGCAGTATGAACTATTATAATAAAATAATTACTTTTAAATATGTGTTATGTGTATTAATATTCACTGCTAGGTAAACCTTGCAAAAGATTTAATTTAAATAATCACAATGTGTGAAAATTATTTCATGAACAAACAAAATGTATAAGAATGAAATGCCAAAGCCCCAAAACAGGCAATCAATCGTCACAATTTATTAGGCAATAAACCGTCAGACAAATTTCATAATTGTGACAGCCCTACTTCAATATCGCATTTATTATCCCAATAATGTATACTGAAATGATATATAAACTGGGAGACCTATAACAATATTAATAATAACATTGTTATATTAATATCTCGATAAAAATCACAATCTTCATGGATGACTTCATAAACCAATCAAGAAAATATACAAAAAAGTACATTTTCAGACATTCTGGAAAATTTTCTTACAGACTAATTCTGTAATTTTTAGATCTAATTGAATACAAAATCCGTTTTCAATTATAATTTAGAGGTTAAAATAATACTTGAATGATCTATATTAACGGACAACAAAAACTTAAAATATTTCCTTGATCTTGTTTCAATGATTATTACATGTAATCAAGGCACCAAAATACTTAAGCCCAATATTAATATTAACCATCATCTCCTCACAGTAAAACACTCACACAAATGCTGACACTGTAGCTGTCTTTAAGACTCGGCTAAAAACCCATCTCTTCCACCATTACCTAACTTCCTAATTACAGATTTACTATATTTATTTAGTTACCCTTCTCTTTATCTCTTTCTCTATCTACCTTCCTCTTTATCTAAAAAATAAATAAATAAATAAATTACTAACATACCCTTGGCTATGTATATTGTGTTGGACTTGATGAGACTATTTCCAGTGCACTTATGTACACTCTAAAAAACAAACGGTGCTATATAGCACCAAAACAGTTGCTTTGGATCGTAACGATAGAAGAACCATTTTTAGTGCCATATAGCACCAGTGAAGAACCAGTGAAGCACCAGTGAAGCACCAGTGAAGCACCTGTGTAGAACCATATAGTGCTATGTAGAACCATATGTGGTGCTATATGGCCCCTATATGGTTCTACACTGGTGCTTCACTGGTGCTTCACTGGTGCTTCACTGGTTCTTCACTGGTTCTTCACCGGTGCTATATGGCACTAAAATGGTTCTTCTATCGTTACGATCCAAAGCAATTGTTTTGGTGCTATATAGCACCGTTTGTTTTTTTAGAGTGTATTGCTGTTCTTATGTTGCCATAATTGCTTCTATTGTTTACCTCACTTGTAAGTCGCTTTGGACAAAAGCGTCTGCTAAATGACTAAATGTAAATGCAATGTAAATGTAAATGAACCTTAAATATTTCCTCTGCTTTTCAAAAGATTTCTTCATAAAATGTGGAACTGGTTAATTTCACTAAACTAAAAAATGCGACTGAAATATTCACAAATAAATGTAAAACTATCGGAGCAGTATCACCATCTTCTTATATTCACATTGGACATCATGGGTGATGTGAAAAATGCCATCTTATATAGGAGGGAATAGACACAGCTATCGTGCTGATTCAGTACTGCCCATACACACAGATCTAAAACATACTGAAACTCTCAGCAGGGATTCAGCATTACACACAAACACACACTCGTTCCCTCTCCCTGTAAAACACACCACGAAAACACTGTGCTAAATAAATAAAACCCAAATGAGCTCCTGGAGTTGCGAGCAAAGCTCATCTTTTTAGGAACTTTCAGCACCAGAAGAAACAACCAAATACTTGAGTAGAGAGAGCTGCGTGTTGGAGTCCTGTGTTGTCCCCCAGCGTGGAGACGGAGTCGAAATGAGGAAGGGAAAGGCAGGCCCTTCCTTTTTACGATGGTTCAAGGGCGCAGCCTATCTGCGAAAGTGTAGACTGCAATCTCTGCTCTTCTGTCTGCAATCGTCTTTATCAAGAGAGGCATTCATTTACATAACAGTCAAACTGCCATAGAGGTTACGCCATATGCACACAAAAAAATTTGATTTATGTGAAACAATAAAGATCAGCGTGTTTCAGTGTGCTTCAGTCTATGCAATGATGATTAAAATGTCTAAATTTTAATGAATAATTGTGCCTTGGTTTTCTCTAATTGCAAGAGAATTATCTATAATAATAATAATAATGATTATAATAAAATAAATAATCCTTGGATGGAAAAGAACCTTTACCATCTAAAGAACCCTACTGTTTTAAAGAAGGTTCTTTGTAGTGAAAAGCTGTTTAGATTATAAGAACCTCTTACTGAATGGTTCTTTAAGGAACCAAATTTGCTTGAAACTGTCAATCACTTTTATTTTTAAGAGTGTATGTATGTGTTAAATGCATGATGCAACATAAGGGTCTGCTTTTTGTAGTTTTACAAAGTCATTAAACATGTCAGGACGACGTTTTTTTTCAAAACGTAAAATGTGGTATGCGGTACCCCCCCCGCCCCGCTCCATTTGCCCGACTCCCTGCCCACCCACCCCAGACAAAAGTGAAGCCTTCCCACTGACTGACAGATGGAGCCCCCAGCTGACAGATCGGGCCATCCGTTTTATGTTCAGTGGGCGTCCTGAGCCGGCGGCCGCACCGGCCCGGGGCGCGATCCGCCGAAGAGGAAGCCACTTTGAGGGACGGGGCGACACAACCAGCCACAGAGGAGACAGACGGACAGAGCTAATGATGGCCTTTTTTTCTTCCCATACCACAAATCGAGGGGTGGTCAGCATTGAGATGCACAACCATCTTACACTGCGGCCATATTTAATCTGAAAACAAATAAGATTATCTGTGCCGGGTTAACTATTCATAACAAAGCTTATTCCAGCAGCTGTTCAAACTTATGATGATGAGCCTATAAGCAATACTGTTATTGTAACTAATAGAATAGAAGGTCAATAAAAGGCAAGTCTGCCTTGTACATTGTGTAAAACACATACTTTCTTAAAATGTTTTATCTTTCTGAAAAAAAAATATATATATAAACACATTTTAACTTTTGAAATCTAAAAACACAATATAAAGTTCAAGTGCACAGTAAAAATGAAATAATATTTCATATATTTTATATATAAATATAAATAAAGAAATAAATATTTATACATTTATATTTATATATAAAATATATAAAATATTATTTAATTTTTACTGTGCAATTGAACTTTATATTGTGTTTTTAGATTTCAAAAGTTAAGATGTGTTTATATACTTTTTTATCAGAAAGATAACATTTTAAGAAAGTATGTTTTATATTTTATATATATATTATATTTATATTATATTAAAGTATATATATATTTTACTGTGCAATTCTTAAACTTTTTTATCTTTCTGACAAAAAATAAAAATATATAACCACATTAACTTTTGAAATCTAAAAACACAATAAAAAGTTCAATTGCACAGTAAAAATTAAATAATATTTATTATATTTTATAAATAAATACATTTTATATATATATATATATATATATATATATATTTTTATTAATATAATTTTTTTATTTATTAATTTATAAATATTTTTAAATTTTTACTGTGCAATTGAACTTTTTGTATACATAAAAGCTGCAGTGGTTTAAGAGGGTTTTTTATTAGTTTAGATGCACAGAGAGGAATACAACTACTAGAAAGTGAAATAATCCTAAAATGCTGGCCTTTCATACCCGCACCGCCCGGGTTTACAGAGCACCGTCGGACTAGTTTCCTCTCTTAATCACAACCACCCAACTCTCAGTGACTCCTTAGTGAATTACACTCGGTTTTCAACCACCATCAATCTCCTGTCATCATCGTGTCACTCCCATCACACAATTATCATTTATGATCCTCATTCCACAGTGACAAGGTACCGTCTCTCCCCCCCACCCTCCACTTTTCCTTTAACTTCATTTCACTTTTTCTCTCAGCTTTTTGATATCGCGGTACCTCAGATGTGCCAGCTCTTTAAAGCGGCCGACGAGGAAGCGCCCATGGGGGTCCTGGGTTTTTGCTTTTGTCTTCTATTTCCTTCCAAAACAATTTTATTTAATGCCATCCAACTCGAGTGGCCTCTTTTTCCCTCTCTCTGTCAACCAAAGGTCAACGGCAGACGGTTTGTTTGTTTGTGTGCGTCTGATGGTGCGTGTGATATAAATAGACACGTAGGATCTAAAATTAAAATATCATTTTGTCTCTGTCTGGTACTTAAAGAAAAAGTAAATAATCATTACGGCTCTGCAATGTCACAATCATATGAAGACATAATAAAATAAAATAATGAAAAGTTATTATTTACATTAAAGTGCCCATGTTAAAGTGCATTTCCTTACATAACTTCCTTAATATAAATTTAGTGTTTAATTATGTTTTTGCACTGTATATTATTAATATAGTAATGTATGTATTTATTATCATAAAAGCAATTTGTGTTATAGCCTGAAATCAATTTACAAACCTACCAGAAAAATAAAGTCACAAAATTATTTATACATCATACATGATCAGTTTTTTAGACCTTATAATAGTTCACATTCAATGTGAAGATCCTGTAGAGGTTTTGATGTATCTAGATGGTGGCAAGTGTTACCAAAGAGGCTTATTCAACAGATGCAAGTGGTGTGTGGCTACTCTCTCATTCTGTCACTCAATAGTTTATCTCGATAAACAGATCTGCTCCAACATCACCCCATAGGAAAAACCTTTCCAGCATTTGGGGACTGAACAGTCAATAATTCCACTTAACATGAGCAAATATTGTAAAATAGATTAGAAAATATCAACACCTGCAATCTCTATCTGCAGTCCTCCTCACACATAAACATGGCTCCTCAAGTTTGTTGGTTCAGCTCTTGCATTAAGAGTTTGTCTGTCGGCTTTGTGCTAGTTCGGCCTTTTGTCTAGGCGGACCCAAATCAGTAAGTGCACCTCCAGTTACCACAGTTGAAGCGTAAACACTTTTGTGTGTCTCCAAATAATACTGCTGCCCATGGACCCCCAAATCCTCGGAACAGCTGAGTCCTTCAGTGTCAAAGATAATGGTGATTTATTGCAATGTGTGGCTTTTTTTCGAACCCCCCCAATACCCGTTCTCCAATCGCCCCCCCCATCCTCGCTCAAACCGATTAAAATTAAGCCGTAAACATGTGAGGACAGAATTAGCACATTTAGCGAGCCTCCTCTCCCACATCCCATTTTCGCTCCGGAGCGGCTGATCCCTGCAGCCGAACGCGGGTGCAATTTTAATGACGGGGACCGTTTTTGAAGTCCAGATGAAAAAAGCGTCGCTTGCCGTTTGTGGCGGCGCTAGATACGGAGAGGCTGGGTTCGCCGTGATTGGGGGGAACGACACAGACTCGGACTCTGGGCTCTTCGATAGTATCGGTGTCATTTTCCTCTCCACGATAAGACGCCTCGCTGACAAGGCCCGATTAGGAGAGAAAAAAATCATTATTACTTTGCTTTCATCCGCCGGGGGGGTTCACGATAAACAGCTCACCCGTAGGTAGGTTTACGAAGTCGAAAAAGCACACATTGCACTCGCACACACATTCTCTCGCTTATATTTCTGTGCATCAATGATTTACGGGAAGTTTACATTTAAAAAGGTATAAAAACATACAGAAGTTCAAACTTCTGAAGTACAGGCCTAACTTGAAGAGAAAAACTATACATTTTCTATGAGAAAATGCCCTCATTACGACACAAAAACCCACCATTGTCTTTAAAAAATACACTCTGGCTAAGTTCTCCTTTCTGCATATCTGCAAACTCTGGTATTAAAATATTTAACTCTTGTGGCTCTGCTCCATAAATCAAACAATTATCAAATAACGGCATATTCTTTTTGAAACACAATAAGACATTCAGATTTCAGCAAACTACAAAAACCCAAGTTATTTGGTATGCTATACCTCGAGGATATCCACTTCACCAAATTGTCCTCATTAAAGAGGGAACAGTGGCGCTGTGTTAAAATTTTAAATATCACTATACTGTGAAGGAAATCAACTGGAACAGCTATGTTGAAATCAATAATGAAAGGCAATGTGACAATTAATTACATGTGCAACAACTTTTATATAATTGCAAAAAATACTGAAATCATATTTTGAATTTATTCAACATGACACAGAAATAAATTATAAGAAAATATGTATATATAAATTATTTGTCCTTGCAGACTGTGTGAATAATTGAAATGCTATTCCACGTTTGTTGTGTGTCCCCAAATGCTGCATATTTATAAATAATGACAAAAAATAAATACAACCTAAAAATGTTAATTAAAATAAGATTATAATTAAATACCACAGCACAGCAAAAATCTGTTAATAATGCACTGGAAATGTTTTTGAAAAAATATTTTAAACTTTAATTTACTATTATTATAATATAATAATAATAATATTAATAATAATATGTATACATATACTATTTTGTATACATTATTGTAATTATTATTGTCATTATTATTATTATTATTATTATTATTATTATACAATTTTGCATTTAGTTTTAGTTTTAAAATAGATCAAAATTTTTCAAAACAATTAAAGATTTTTATTAGTATTACTACTATTATAAAACATAAACAAAAATAATAATATTTAATTACTAAATTTAAAAACGCAACAGCAACACAAAATAATTTACACTTAAAATTAAATAAATACCATTTAAAGTACCCAGTCAGTTCCCACAACTAGAAAGTGCAAAAAAAGAGGGAAATACGAGAGATGAAGGGCAGAAGAAACGAAGCGGAGAGATGGAGACAACACAGTATGTGTTACGGGGACACTCCGACACCCATGAACTAAAACAGCATGTCTTAAAATCATGCTCGTTTTCAAAAGGAACTGCGTTTTTCATGTTTACAGAATATGTTTTCCTTCATTTGATTATGTATTTAGTTATTTATTTCTAGCGTGCGCATGCTCGGCATTTCTGTTAAGCCCGCAACAACAATGATGCCGCCCTCCCACGTTTGCTCTTTTAATACCGCTGAAAAAATCAAAACACTCTCAAACAAATTGATGTACTCTTTAATACAGTCGTCACATCATCACAGGGTCCTTGCGTCGTCTGCCTTGGTGACAACTGCAGGGCTGCTTAGCTTAGCCGCCATGGCTACAGCTTTGTTGGTCGCTTCAATGATTTATCACAAAAAAGAAAACGGGAGAAAAAAGAAAGGAGAGAAAGTAAAAAGGGCCTCTCGATTGAGTCATTGGCACCTTTGATTGACAAGGCCTAATCAGCTTATCTGGGTGCTAATAAAGATGATGGCCTGCAGAGAGACTCTCTACCTGACTCTGCGTGAACTTTGGGCCCCGGTGAGGGCCCCAGGGGCCAGGCCCGACCCACTCTGCTTATCTAAACACTGCTGAAATCAATCCCTAATGAGCTGGTTTCATTTTGCCTCATCGATCTATTGCTACAGCGGCTGCTGTGTATTCAAAGGCCACCTCTCTGCTCCTGACAGACACTCGGTTGTGCATCTCGGTTTATTTGTTTATATCGGCACAAGCAGACGCCAGGTTAATTTGGATTAATTAATAGATTCTGAGGTCATGTGCTTGTTTACTTAAACATAAACTAAAGTTGGTGCTTCTTAAAATCTAACCAAAACCGTATTATCCAAAGAGAGCCACAAACAACAAAAATACATCCCTGAGGTATTTTTTTTTTTTACAATACAAAACATCTTTTGCCCACTTCCTTGGCTTTCATAAACAGCAAGAAAAAAATATTTAGGGTTAATTTTGGGCTTGTGGGCTCTGGGACATTTCTGATTTAAATGCCTTTAAATTGTCTGCTTTGCTCCCTCCTACTGTACTCCAGGCTCTCCTCAGGCCGGCGTGCCTCTGGTGCAGGCTGCTTTAAAGTGGGTGCCCTCTCCTAATGAAGACGCATACTTTATTTATGAGACAAACAGTTTGGTAAAAAGCTCTGCATGTCCAGAGAGCACTCTCAATGTCTCTCAGAGGGCCTGGAGTGCTCCTGACATGCTTTTGCTGGACTCAACACACTACACACTAACACACACGCAGTCTTTACTGACACTTTGTAGGTGCACTCGAATAAAACAGATTCCACAAATGCCGGCAGTGTGGGGGGAACGTTTGTTTTTCCTGTCTCAGAAGTGTAATGGTTGTAAATTTTGAATTTGGTGAATGGCTGTGAGGAATTCAGGTGAGTTTTACACCAAAATGTGAACCCTGTATATTTAGTCACTGTTACTTTGTCCCATAAAATAACAGTGACTATACCAATACAAATTTTTAACCCAATGCTGGGTAAATAGTGGGCAGAATACATGTTGGGTTAATGAAAAAACTAATGCTGGGCAAAGATTAAATCGCAAATAATCGCATACAAAATAAAAGTGATTTTTTTTGCAAAACTGTATGTATATATGTGCGCTGTGTGTAATTATTATGTATATATAAATACACAAACATTACATGTGTACATATATTTATTTATATTTTTATATATTATATATTATATATTAACAAAAAAATATAAATAAAAATGGATATATAAATAAAAATTTCTGAAATTTATATATGTATGTGTGTGTGTGTGTGTGTGTGTGTGTGTGTGTGTGTGTGTGTGTGTGTGTGTGTGTGTGTGTGTGTGTGTGTGTGTGTGTGTGTGTGTGTGTGTGTGTGTGTGTTAGGGCTGGGTATCGATTCAGATTTTCCAGATCGATTCAATTTCGATTCAAAAGCTGTCAAATCGATTCGATTTCGATTCTTGATTCAATTTTCGATTCCAAGTGGGTAATTATTAAAATCGATGAAGCACCTGAAACCGCCATTTTAAGCACTGAATTAATGAATGACAGGCTTGCCTCTCGCTCCTTGGTAACCTCGCACAAAGCAAAAAATAGGGTGACATCTAGTGAAGAAGACTAGTAATTCGATTAACGTTAATCTTTCATTCAATGTTTGCAGAAATAAATATGAAAGAAAAAAAAATCGATTCTGCTCTTTGAGAATCGATTCTGAATCGACCACATTTTAAAAAACGATTAATCGAAAAATCGATTTTTTTGCCCAGCCCTAGTGTGTGTGTGTGTGTGTGTGTGTGTACCTGGTAATTATCACGTTGTGGGGACCAATTGTCCCCACAAAGATAGGAATACCAGTGTTTTTGTGACCTTGTGGGGACATTTTGATGTCCCCATGAGGAAACACACTTATAAATCAAACAGAATGATGTTTATTGAAAATGTGAAGTATCAGAATGGTTTCTGTGATGGTTGGGGTTAGGGAATGGGGTAGGTAAGGGGAATAGAATATACAGTTTGTACAGTATAAAATGCATTACGTCTATGGAATGTCCCCACAAAACATGGAAACCAGAATGTGTGTGTGTGTGTGTTTAAATATACAAAATAATTACACACAGTACACACACATATATTGGGCAAAAATGCACTTTTATTTTGTATGCGATTAATCGTGATAAATCTTTGCCCAGCACTATGGGTTATTTTACCTCATGGTTGGGTTAACAACAACCTAGCATAGGTTTATTAATAACCCAACATGTGTTCTGTCAAATATTTACCCAGCATTGGGTTAAAAATAACCCAGCAAAATATAGAGTGCACTTTAAGAGTGCATATAAAAAGCACTTTTATTGTGTATGCGATTAATCGCGATTAATCTTTGCCCAGCACTATTATTTTAACTCATGGTTGGGTTACAACAACCTAGCATAGGTTTATTTATAACCCAACATGTGTTCTGTACAATATTTACCAAGCATTGGGTTAAAAATAACCCAGCAAAATATAGAGTGCACTTTAAGAGTGCATATAAAATGCACTTTTATTTTGTATGCGATTAATCGCGATTAATCTTTGCCCAGCACTATTATTTTAACTCATGGTTGGGTTAACAACAACCTAGCATAGGTTTATTAATAACCCAACATGTGTTCTGTCAAATATTTACCCAGCATTGGGTTAAAAATAACCCAGCAGAATATAGAATGAATAAGGTTGTGTTTGTTAACATCAGTTAATGGATTAGTTAACAATTAACATTACTACAACATTTATTAATATTATTTTGTGTTAATTTCATTATTCACTACATTAAAATCAAAATAATATATTTTGATAAATGATGGTAAGCACACAATTGATGGTATAATAATCATTAACTTCCATAGTACTATGGACATCAATGGGTCCCATCAACTATGTGCTTACCCTTATTTATAAAAATATCTTCTTTAAGGTGTAGAACAACATAAGGGGGAATAAATGACGACAGAATTTTCATTTTGGGTGAACTGTAACTTTAACATTACTATTTAAAGGCTTGTAGAAACATACAGCAGGTGTGGTTTGCCCCCCGATTGATTTTTAACACACGGCCCATAAGCTGGCCAATCCTCCTCAGTGTGACACAGGGACTGAGGGTCACTTCTGCAACCCAAAAAAGCGCATCCATTTCGTAAAGGCTGTGTTTGCCCCAGCTCCGTGCACACTGTGCGGGTGATCGCTGTGCATTTTAGTGCATGGCTGCTGTGCCCAAATCCCAAAACTACAGGGTTGTCCTTTTTAGGGCCACTTCAGTTTAGGACTACCTGTCGCTAGGCTTTAAAGTTGCAGGTGCGTGCGTGAGTGTGCTGGGGTGGTCAGTGGTGTAAGGGGGTCAGGGATTAGGATCACAGGACGCATCAGACTGAGTTGCGCTTTAATGCAGTTAGAGAAGGGATGAGTAAACAGGCATTGTTCTGCGTTTGCAGCTCCCACACAGAGAGCACTAGAAGCCGTGCGGTATTGTGTCAGATGAGGGGTCTCAGAAGTAAAGACTGGTCCTTTATGGGGAATGCTCCTCTCTTAGGGGGTCGGATCTCACCAATGTCGTCTACAGGCTTTCTTTTGGTATCTACTACGAAAGCTGGCAATTCAATTGGGCTGACATAAGTAAAAAGAAACATGAATACAGAAAAAAAAACAAAGAGTCTGGGTGAACTGAACAGGAAAAAAATTATACAATAAAGGACTGTAAAAAATGTAATCAAGCACAGGCTTGAGAAATCCAAAATAAATTAAACAAAATTTTTAAGCAGAGGATGCAAGTTGTTCTTGCGAAACATCAAAAGCCACTGGTCGGCGCAACCCTTTTCTCGATTTGAATTATTAACAGTGTCGACGTCGCGCACGAGACACCCTACCACTATAATGTAAATTAACAAAGTTTTCAAAACTACGACAGAAAGCCGATAGCTTCTTGAAGAATGAGCTTTGATTCGTCTCATAGGAAGAAACTCTGCCTCAAAACAGCAATAGTCACACACACACACACACACACACACACACACACACACACACACAAAAAATGATTATACCAGTAGGTATTGTTTAGATCTAAATTAGTTCCTTTTTCATTTAAAGATGAAACTACCTTTAAGACAGGTGCGAGCCAGGTGATATTCAGGGCATTTTATTTATAAACTGGTTTATTAAAAGATTCGCAGGACTGTAGAGGCAGGCTGTTGGTTTTTTTTTTTTACAGTCAACACAGCATTATTTGGTACCCATATTAAAACCTCTCTCTCTCTCTCTCTCTCTCTCTCTCTCTCTCATATGCACGCCACACACAAGCACACACAGGTAGGTGAATGGAAATAAGGCGGTGTGTTTTGTGTGAGACAGTACCGCGGTTGCTGCTCTACACCTCTCTCTCTCTTGCTTCCCTTTGATGTGCTCCTGAAAATGTCACCCGTCGTCAGTGCCCCCCTCCCTCTTTCTATCGCGCATACGAGCGAGACAATTTGCTGTCGTTCACCCCCCTACCCAGAATGCTTACCGGTTTCCACAGCTATCTGGTAGCCGGCGTCCAGCCTCCGAGATGACCTTTCTAGTCTCTCTGTGTTGTCCAACAGATGTGCTCTCTAAAAACAAACCAGTAGAAGAGAGGAAAGAGTAAGTGTGATTGAAAAGGCTCCAAAATATTCATACACAATTATGACCACGCAGACGTCTTAGATGCAATTTACATTATATTATTATTATTAGTCACATTTAAATTACAAATTGGACAAATCCTTGTGTAAATTCCACAGCAGAAAAGACTGAAGCTGAAATCTAACACCTTTCCTTCGTTTTAATTGAGGCTTCCTTCTTTCGGTGGCTTTGTACTGAAGGTGTTGCCATTTCTCATTAGCTCACATTTAGCAGCAGGGCAAAGATTAGCATGGGAGGGTTGGTTAATTGAGCTGTAATATATTTTCAAATGCCGCTTTAAATTAGCCAATGTCCGTTAGTCTGACTAGTTTAACACCCCATTATAATCATTTTTATATTCAAATTAAATAGATTTTAAAAAAGTGTTCATGATCACTGTAAACAATGAAAAACAATCTGTAACACTTTAGTTGGAGGAACAAATATTCACTACAAACTACAAATGGAAGTCAATGGGTACAGTCTGTTAAAGGCGGGGTGCACGATTTGGAAAAGAAAGTCGGGCCGAGTTTCAAAACAGACTTTTAGCCAATCAGCAGTAAGGGGCGTGTCTACTAAACGACATCGTTGCCTGGGTTGCGTATGTGTACGGGTCTATTAAAAGAGGTCCAGATTCTATTGGGGTAGGGGCATGTTTGTTTAGATGATTTCAAATGTCAACATTGGCTTTCAGAGATCGTGCACCCCGCCTTTAATAGTGAGAATTGGTCCCTATTCAAAAGTGTTATCAAACAGTCAGGCAAACCGTGAAAGGTTTATACATTCTGTGCAAGATTTACTAAACAGGTAAAATAAGCATGAAAACTTAATTCCATAAAAGAGTCGATCGTAGTGGAAATTTCTGCAGGTGATTTATTGACATGCCGTACGTTGAAGAACACAGGGGCAACATCTCTTTTCTATAGTATCAACTACTACACTGAGCTAACGTTACTGTAAATATACATACTGTTTAGTTCTTGCCTGGCTGATCCATGCTTGTCGTTTTCCCTCGTCTTTAGCAAACGGAAACATTTTATTTTCGACAATATATTTGTTTGATGTCACTTTAGCCACTAGACAGACCGATAAATAAACACAGACCGGAAGTTAACTTGGTTCCAGTAGCAAAACTGCGGCAAGGCGTGTGCATCTAACGACTAACGCAATTTGAGACGTCGCATACTGTGACAGTAAGTACTGAATTAGATGGAGTACCTACTTATCAACCCTTAAAACATTAGGTACTAAATAGTATTAAGATGGATAGTATGAATGAATTCGGAAGTATACATCACATGACATACATCATCTTAACAAGTAATTTGTTAACTTGAATGACGTTAAACTAGCGCAATTTAACCAAAAGCGTATGTGTTACCGCTTTCAGGCATTTTTGAATAAAACAACGCATCTCCTTCTTCGTTGGATAACTCCTCCCCTAGAGGCTCACGGGACAGTAAAGGGTCCATCAAATGAACACTTCGGGATCTTGCCAGAAATGGTAGGTAATTTGGGTACTTTTCACCTACTATTGGAATACTATGAATTCGGACAAATACCAGTAAATTGACAAGAGCAAACTTTAGTAACAGGTGTTGCGTGATTCATTTAAATACTCTTCTCTTATAAATTTTGTGTCTGAAAGAAAAACTCCTACAAATGCATAAGGTCAGATGCAAAAATAATTATGTTTACTCCTTTTCAGCGCTAATTCTTCACTGCGTGTCTTTAGTTAATCCTGACCGCACTTTTTAATGCCAAAAAAAATGGTTTGCATTTGCGCAAGATGTTAGTAAATCTGGCACTCTGTGTTTTACATTTACATTTAGGCATATAGCAGACACTTTTATCCAAAGCAACTTACAAAGAAAAAATACAAAGTTTTAAAATAAAAACCCCATGGTCAAGAGCTATTACCGTTAAGTGAGTCACTAAGACTTTCAAATAATGACAAAAGACAATTGGAGACGATGGAAAAAAGATACATATAAATTCTTGTTATCACATTAAATATCAATTGCACACAAATTAACTATGCATAATACTAGTGATGCACCGATGTATCGGCTGCCGATATTTATCGGCCGATTTTTTATGAATTTGAAACGATCGGCATATCGGCAATAGCACGAGAAAGGCCAACACCGATTTTTTTATTAATTAACTGCATAAAGAAATCCATTATATTAAAAAAAAAAAAAGTTAATATTGTTAATAAAATAAATGCTGAATAGCAAAAACCACCTTTGATGGTTGTCATGCTGTCTTATTATATTTGTTTTAGCTTATTTTGTGCCTCTCTTATTAGGTTGGTCAGTTGAATGTTAATTAGATAAAATCCATGTTCAGTAAAATAATTTGATGCAGAAATAAACTAGCCAATAGACCAACTGTATAGTATTGTATACAAGTGTTTAAAATCGGCATCTGCCAGAAGTTGTCTGTTTAAATCGGTATCGGCCCAAAAAAATCCTATCGGTGCATCCCTACATAATACTAAATAATGATATGCATATTGTTGGTGTCAACAGCATCCACACATTTTGATAAGGTAACTACATTTCCAAAGGACAGTTAACCTTTATTTCTGTTTACACATGCAGAAAAAATTAAGCGGAGAGAGTTCTAGTTAAGCTGTCAAAATATGTAGGGGCTAATCACTCCAAAAATATGAAATGGGAAAATATACGACATTCCACTTTTCAAAGTTTGACAATCACAGAGAAGAGAAAAAAAACACTCTGTCTGAACTTTTTTCTTCTCTTCCTCTCGGTTGACAGATGTCATTTAAAATAGCTGAAATACTTTTTAATAGTTTAAGGGAGGGGGAGTTAGTGGGAGATGGAGGGAGAGAGAGGGAAAGAGAGAAAGAGATATAGGAAACGGGGGTGGGAGTGCGCGCGGGGAAAAGGGAGCCATCTCTGCCTAATGAGCCCCTCTGGATGAGCCGAGATGGCGAGGACGTATTGACATGCACCGCTTAAACTAATACACCTAGACCAGGGATGTGCCTGTGTGCCTGGAAGCACAAGGCAGCCGGGGATACTGAAAGAGTACCTCGCTCCCCCGTCTTCAAAGAGCTCAAGTGATTAGTATGTTATCATTACCATTCGAAACGTGATTTTCCTATTCCCTCTCGGCAAAGGTGACACGTCTCGGGGAGACGGCCAGCAGACTGTCGTGCTGGAAAGCCACTTCAAAGCTTTTTTCTCGAATTTCTCTCCCGCGCTCATGCTCGCTCGTTCTATTTTTTCGGAGGGAGGGGAGCGTTGATGTCTATTGTGTGCGGGGGGAGCGCAGACCTAAGGTAACTGTGAAGGTGGCCGTGCAGGTGCCATGACGACACGGAGATGTTTTGCAGGGAGGGCGACTTCCTTAAAACGCAAGGAATTGGCTATCAAAAAGAATAACTTTCATTCTAGACATGCAGGGAAAGACGACTCCATTTCGATTCTGTGTTGTTGTTTTCAATAAACGCTCTGTGTATAAATCCAAAGGACCTCCATAGTTAAAAAAGCAGTAATATAGCACACCAAAGGGGTGCATATCACTCACCCTCATCTGCAAACAAACTGACCTGAATAAAAGAAAACCCCTTTTCTGATTTATTCACCATTAGAGTATTGTCTCCCTTTCTTGGTCTTATAAAGTTCAACAAAAGATTCCTTTAAAGAGGCCATGATAAATATTGGTGTGCCCACGACCGCCTCTGCGTGCTCCCCGTCTCATTTGTGCCAATGCATGTATGCCTTTTTATCTGACACCTACATTTTCTACAAAGACGTTCTTAGATACTATAAATGAAAAATATTTTTTGTCTCCTTTTTCGTTTTTTCCTCTTTCTTTTTCAAGATCTGCACTTCAGTTGTAAGTTATTAACGCGGTACCCAGGAACAATACGAACGCGGCTCAAAAGAACCGTCTATCCTTCTCTCCCCCTTTTTTCAATATCAAACACAAGCGCTTACAATCGCAATTTTCTAAAGTTTTGATGATTCCTTATTATTTCAAATGTGTGGGGGGGGGGGCGAATGTGTAGTCAAAGTGAATCATGATGACAGTTATGATTCAGACTGACTTTGTGATCTTCTACACCGGTTGTTTGGGACTTGTAAGAAAAGGAATTACAAGTGTCAAACAGCTGTGAATGTGGATGCTAAATTTTTAAACATGTTTTCCAGCTGAGGAAGAAAGTACAGTTTTAAAAAGCGGGCTAAGTGTGTATAAGCTGTATGGGCTTTGATTAAAATTCAGCAAAATGGGAGGAAAAGACAGTAAAGCGTTGTGAAGTTGTGGAGAAAGGGAAAAAATGTAATCGGATTTAATAGCTGCACATTTTGAGGTGGAAAAGGGGGCGGCAGAGCGTACTGAAGGTGTCTCCTCAACCCATAGCTGAAAAACTATACTCCTGTTTTGTTTGGCCATATGGGAAAAACAATAACAAAAATAGAACAACACAAGTCAAGGTAGCAAAGAATGGAGAACTGTGAGAAGCTGTAAATTATAAATGCAGGAGGATGGTAGTCGTACAGATGGGATTATTCAGTAACAGGAAGTGCAGAAATCTAAACAATATACTAATGTTCAATATATAAAAGAGAGAGAGAGAGATTTGTGTGACTAGCAAATACAGACACAACACAGTCTAGAAAAATCCAAAATAAAAGCATCTCTGAATTATATTTTACATCTAAGAGGATATTTGAGGGATATTTGAGTCTGCATTGTTAAATATGGTGGGGATCAAAAATGTTAGCCATTTCAAGATCATCACATTCCTATTTGTATTTTTTGCATTCCTATATTGATTTTAAATGTAGTGTCTGGTGGCAGTAGGGAAGATAAGGTTGTCGTTTTTGCATCCATAAATATTTAACGCATCTTTACCATTTCCTTATAAGATGGGGGCAATCAAAATAAATTTGTATTCATCAAAGATAAGTAATCACTTTGTAAACATCTTAACAAAGGCAGGCAGTACTATAATGCAGTACTATCCAGTCCTCCACTCTTTATTATGTATAAAGATCTTCAGATAGTTGTCTGTGCGACTGCATGTGTCTACGATTAGGGGGAACCCAAATCCAAACAACAAATACACACACAACCCTAGACAGCGGATGAAGATACCAACGTCCAAACGCGTAGATTAAGACGACTGCCTTTTTTGGCGTAACCACGTACTTAAATTGGATGAATGTTACAAGCACAAAAAGACATTACAAAACCGTCCTTATCTCGGACTGAATGGGAGGCTATTGTGTTTGCACAAAGAGACCTCTGCTGTTGACTGGTTGGCTGTAATTATACAATTTTGTTATATTTAAAGACGTGTGTGCTAATAAAAACCCAAGAACAAAACGGGTGAAAGAAAAAACAGAAATAGCCCATTTTCTCTTTTGTGAAATACACAATATTAACTATGTAAATTAGGGTCGGTATAATATCTGGATTTGTGAGAAGGTGCTGAAGATGACTACATCTGTATCAGCTAAAAACATATTTAACAAACAGGGAATAAAAGCGTATTTCTGTTTTAATATAACAGCATTGCATGTCTCCATGTCTCCATGAACCTTTTAAAGTTTGATATGAAATAACTTTGATTTAATTCCTCAAAACGGCACATTTAAATCAGCCTCATTTTGAGCTCAATCTAAGAGACTTTAAAATCAGATTAGTGGCTATTTTATTCTGACAAAGCATAAAAATGAATAAAAGATCCAGGGAAACTAAAGGAAGAGAGGCACTTACCTCCTCACGTAACTTTATCAACTGCCACGTGAAGGCAAAAAAACAGAAAGAGAGGGAGGGAAGAGAGAATGAGAGAGATAGATAAAAAGCAGAAACATGGCAGGAAGCAGATCAGTCATGCGGCTGGGTGCAGAATTAACCTTGACGATTTATCTGTTTGCATGTTTAGCATTTAGAAATCACAGACAAACACATTAAAAGAAGCTAAACACGAGACTCATGCCGACTTTTTTGAACAAACCAAGATCAAGTTCTTGGGCTGTCACATTAAACAAAGACTGGGAATGGATTTCTCAACTCACGACGTCTAAACTATCATCATCAAGGAAAAGAAGGAGACAAACAGTCACATCACAGCACTTGATATGGCATGAGGGGGAAATACCAGCATTTGAGTCGGTACAGTAGGATAATACAGATTGGGTACAGTAAGGATAGAAGCTTTGAGGATTTAGGCTCCTTAACAACAACTCGGCAGGATTCCTACTTGTCTGCTAAGAAAGGAAAAGTGACACCAGGCAATACATCCTAATAACTAAAAACACAATGTACTGTATAACAATACAACAGACACAGTATATTATGCAGTAGACCCGCCATGAGAGACCGATACATAAACATAAAGCCAAGCGAGTGCATCTTATTACAGCTTACAATGGAATAAAAAAATAGTGTGCATGCGTTATACATTTTTAATGAAAGGGAATTACAAATTAAAACAAGTATAACTGAAAATATACGACTTGCTGTGCACATTGCAGTGGCTACTATAATTTAAACTTAATCAAGTACATTAAGCATTTAAAAGTGGCTCTTCACTACAGCCTGCATGTTAAAAAAAGCATCATAAGCAAGGGGCGAGTTGCTTATCATGAACAAGAGGAGGGGAAAGACAAGTTTCTTAATTTGTCGGCCGTTGCAGGTGATTTTTTTAATCTCCATTTCTTACGAAAGATTAAAGGTTAGCAGATCTAAAGGGAAGCTCTCGGCCATTATTAAAGCCCTCTTATCTGTTTTTTGGTGCGTTGGTCACTTTGGATTTCTCTATTTTTAAATCATTCGCTATCGTATCAGAAAGAGGCCGATCTTGGATCATAAATTATCAACTTGATACCCGACTAAAAAGGAAAGATGGGCGTGATTTTAAATTGTGGTGTCGTTGGGGACATCTGTGCTGTATCCATTTTTCCCATAGGCCATGGATTCATAACAAAGCTATTTTAGTTGCTTATCATTGTGTCAGTCATGGTGGAAAATTATTTTATATATATATATATTTTTATATATATAAAAGCAAATTATTTATTTTTATATATATATATATATATATATATATATATATATATATATATATATATATATATATATATATATATATATATATATATATATATATATATATATATATATAAATATAACAAAGTGCGGGTGGCTGCTCGGGGTGAGGACGGGTCATATATATATGAAATTATTAGGAAATAGCTAATTTGATTAAATATTTATAAGATATAACAATTTGTCACAATATAATCTACTGAATAAAAATAAAAAAGGAATTATTTAAATAAAAAATATTTTTTACAGATTATTTTATGTATTTTTAAGTACGATGCACATTTATAAAAAAAAGTATAAAAAGTAAAATAAATATAAATAATGTTGAGAAAATTTGCATTTTCTTAAGAAATCACTTTTGCAAAAAAGTTCCCTGTTAGCTTTGAATATGTTAAGAAATAAAACCTGATAAAAGAAATAGGCCGGGCACACAATAGGTGGCCTTTTAAATGTTTCCTGCATTATTCAAAAGGGCAAAGTTTATGAACACACTATAGAAGTGGCTATTTAGGTTTGGTGGGAGCGCACCTGATCTAAACGCAGCCCCACAGTCAGTCTCAATGAAGACCAAACAAACCTTGTTCTTACATATTTGTGCTGCTTGAACGATTGTCTATTCACCGAGGATTTACCAACAGAATCCGGAAGATTTTGGGACGGCCGTTGCGCTATTCAGTCTCTTTGTTTTTGTCTTCAAACCACAAAAACCCATCTTGTTGCTTTACCTGAATTCACTAACGTTTCACGGGTAACGGTGAAAATAAGCCATACGCGGGTAATTCCGTGAAATTGTATAATTGCGTTTTGATGAATTCCTTTGCTTTTTTCACGTGAGCTGTAATTCGAAAATGCGCAGCTGCAATTTTTCTGTTATGATAATCAGCGGATTTTCAAACAAAGATTTTTTTTCCCAATACGGAACTCGATGCAAGTGCTAATCTGCTTCCTTTGTAGCCGGAAAAACTGGTCCGCACCGCCTTAAACCTGCACAATCTCTCGTGGCCATGCCTTCTGCCGTGTCTGAAATCGAAACTATTCTCGTGCGAATAAAATGTGTGTGCGTTCTCGCAAGTATGTGTGTGGTAGAAAAAACGTGTGTGTTTTAGAGAAAAGGGTAGGGGGAGGGATGTCGAAGAAAAAAGTGCAATGGTAGAGCACCACATTATTAAAAAAAAGAGCGATAGCGCCAATTCGGTCTCTGTCCGCATACAGATAACGAATAAATGCCCAACTCTATTAAATCGTCCTTTAGCTATTATCGTCAGGCCAACACGCTATTTTCAGAACTCCCTATTTACTTTGCTATAAATCCTCGCCATGTAACGAACAGATTTGTGACTGGTAATGATCTGCTCTGCCAGGGCTATATGAAATGATCCTGACCTCTTTTAGATCGTAAGGAATTAAATTGACCGGCTCACCCCAGTCAGCGCCCCCCCACCACATCTCTTCCTCTTCGCTCTAACCACTCGACTCACAGCAAGTCTTGTGTTAGCTAAATAAGTTTAATTCCGGGTTTGTTAATTAAAAGGAATTAAGTAAACACCTAAGGTATGCTGGAAGGAAACTGGGTGCCTCCTTTCTGTTAAGAAAACTTAGCTTTCTTCATATATGTTTGCGTAAAACTGATTAACAAAACGTTAACTAACAAAAAATATACTGAGGAACCAACAAAAAAAACTTTTCCTAACAGTCATGTATAGTACTTTTGAAAAAAGCATCCCAGTGCACTTCATTTATTTACCAGATCAATGGTGGCAATCTAACATAAAACGAATCTCTTGTTATTAGTCAAGTTATCTTTCAGTGTCTAGAAAAAATAACTTCTAGAAAAAAAATGCAATCCTTTTAAATCATTGTTATTGTAACTAAAGTGAACAAAGTAGCAAAGCCTGCATCTTAAAAATGTAAATCAAATGAGCTATTGTGGCTTTCACAATTATTTTTGATAAAGACGCTGTCATTGAACACAGTTTGAAGACTAATTCAAGTAATATAATTAGTCATAAACTGATTATTTTAAAGAAAGGAGTCATTGAAAAAATAACAAAAGTGAATTTAAAATGATCCTTCTTTTGGCGAGAATTCGATAAAACATAGGCTGTGGGTTTGACAGCTCCAAGAACGCTTTGACTATCAGTATTTTTTGCTATTTTTGGGGGCCACAATTGGTAAGAATATGCATATCTTTATACGTTACCAAGTGCATGTAGAGACACTTTTTTTACAACTATAGCAGGATATTTAATAACATACTGTAGAAGATCTTATTTCAGTGTCTGCTTTTAAGAACCAGCTGTGTAAGTGAGAAAATCACATTGTATCATTAATTTTAAATGCCCAGTTTAGACCATTTATGTATGATGTAAAAAAATACAAAGAAAAACATTTTAAAAGCATGTGGCTAAGAGTTTTAGTTTGCATTGCCATCATATTTTTTTCTCTGATCGGGGTCGAATATGTAGATCTTACATATCCAGGCTCATACATTCAACAAACTTTCTTTCATTCACCCATGTAAAATAACATCCAATTCGTTGCATGGAGTGACATCTTGATATACGTTTTCTTATTTACATCTCCCCCTCCTCTGTTTAAGCAGCTACGAAGCAGCAGTTTTTGGCATGTGAGGTCATCTTCAGAAGAATAAATACCCAGGCGGATGGTGAACAGCTGGGAGAAAGAGGGAATTTACCCCAATCTGGTGCTGCCCAGACGCTGGTTAGAGCCTAAAGCCCATTCAGCGTTGGGCAGCTTTGCATTAAACAGTATTGCTTCTGCATGACTGGGTGCCAATGCCTGCCTCTCTTTGCCCCTCGTGGCCCTGACCCGTCCTCACCCCGAGCAGCCACCCGCACTGGGAAAGCACAGCCCCTGATTAACATCCTACCTGAGTCTCCGAGGAGGCTCCATCCTCCCCCAGGAGCTCGTTCCGCACCTCATCACTGTAGGCAATACGTGACCTTTTCTGCAATGGGAAGAGGTTGAGAGAAAAAAAAGAAGAGAAAACATACTTTAGTTCACTTGACTTAAAATATAACAGACATTTCTAAAGCACGAGAGCCCCCTGTTGGATCGGCAAATGCAACAAAAATACTTCCACCTGTAGTGTGTGCTTCACGGAGTGTGTGTGTGTGTATGTCGAGAATAGAGAGAGTGAATCTGTGTGTAATCTAGTTGGTGTAGACACTGTGGCTTGAGTGAACCGGAGCCATTGGATGTAATAGGAAAAGCCCCCCTTCCACTTAAATAAATAAAATGTGTAGAATGGAGGACCATAGTACAAGACAGAGGCAGGGAGCGTATTAGGAAAGTATCAGTTGTCAGAGGGAAATGTGTTCTGGGGGCTGTCACTGCTGTCAGTCCTGTAGTCTGGCAGACCCTGTGATAATACCGAGCCAGGAAGCTAGACACAGAATAATTCATCACCCGGGTCGACGCGATTGGCGTGCCATCAGATTTAGGCTCGTTCCTTCTTCTCTCCTCCACAACGCAGTGGGGAAAAAGAATGCCATGTCCAAAAAAGAAACACACACACATACCCAACACTTCACAGAGTGCCACCTCCAATTCTGCGTGAGCCGAAGCTGAGTGTGGCATGTTTACAAACACACCCGACCTCTTCAAATACCCTCCAAACTAAACGCGTACTGGCGGTGCGAGAAAAAACACACACAGAGAGATAGCGTTTACCAGCAGCCCTTTGCTCCTTTCTCTTCCTGTGGGCTGGCACTTTTTCGGGACAACAACGCATATGGGAAAACTAAACAGCAAATAAGTGCTATTCAAGAACGGCATTTTGTGATGCAACGCTGTGTCACATTTTCTGAGAGAATGTTAAAGAATACTACAATGTACTACAAATAAAAGTGCACTTGCTCAAGTTTGTCTTGCAAACTTTAAGGTCACATCTACTGCTTTGAAGATTTAAAAAATGTATTGAGATGCTAATTTACTTTATATTAAATGCAGAAATATTTAACTTTTCCCTGCCAATTAAAGAGGCCATGGCATGAAAATCTGACTTTTTCCAAGTGCTATGATTGGGTCCCCAGTGCTTCTATCAACCTAAAAAATGTGAAAAAGATCAACTCTGTAACTTAGTTTTGGTAAACCATTCTCTACAAGCACATGAAAAAATAGATTGTTGAAATTTGGCTCTCCTTATGATGTCATAAGGAGCTCTTATTATAATAATACCTTCCCTTAATCTGCACTATCCAACCACAGCACTGCCATTTAGTGCAGAGAAAAGAACAATTGAGTTTTAATTGCAACAAACCACCATTATTGTGATCAGTGTTTGAATTTCATCAGCTCATTTGCATTTTAAAGGACACACCCAAAATGGCGCATTTTAGCTCACGCCTACAAAGTGGCGATTTTAACATGCTATAATAAATTATTTATATGGTATTTTGAGCTGAAACTTCACATATGTGCTCTGGGGACACAAAAGATTTATTTGACATCTTAAAAAATGCTTGTGCCATGGCCCCTTTAAGAGAAAACGCTTCCCTGCCAATGACGAGTTTTTCTGGCAATCCGTATTTCCGCTATTATCCACCAGGTGGTGTTTTACCCAACTTATAAAACCCAGAAGTATTTCCTTAGGGCAACAGTTCAAAATCCCTGTATGTTTGAGAATCGCTCTGAATCTGATCTTTATCAAAAGTCCTTCACAAAAATGCAATTATCTCAGCTTTTTGCTCAAAATTTGGCATTTTTGAAGAAACCTATATTTGATATTTAATAAAGAGAGAACAAATGAAGGTAGGATGAAACTTTTTTTTTGAAAGCAGAGGGTCTGTTCTTTCATTTAATATATTGCATGTTTATATATTTAGAGTAAAAAAAAAATCTGGAGGGCAGTAAACTTTTGTGAAAATCATAAAAAATGCTGGCGTTGGCTGGAAACTTTTTTTTTAAAAACTTGGCGGGGAAAGAGTTAATAATAAATAATAAAATAATATTATTTTAACGGTAACACAAACAAGGTTGTATTTCTTTTATTTTTTCTATCATTACTTAATGTATTAGCTAACATATACTAACAAATACTTCTAGACTGCAAAAAATGATTTTCAAAAAAAAAAATCTTAAAAATATCAAAAAATTCTTAAATTAAGATGCTTTTTCTTGATGAGCAAAACGAGAATAAGTTTTGAGAATAAGTCTATTTTTTAATTTTCAAAGAAAAAAAATCTGCCAATGGGGTAAGGAAAAAAATTGAACATTTTTCTAAAACACCAAATTCAAGAAATATTCAAGAAAAACTTGCTTACCCCATTGGCAGATTTTTTTCTTGTTTTATCACTTAATTTTGATATTTTTGGTCTAAAAATTTGACTTATTTTCATGGGTCGTTTTGCTCATCCAGAAAAAGCATCTTAATTTAAGAATTTTTAGATATTTTTACTGAAAACAAGACAAAAAATATTTTTTTTCTTGAAAATCATTTTTGCAGTGTACAGCATTTTTTCATCTTAATTCATGTTAATTTCAGCATTTACTAAGACATTTTTAATATCAAAACCTGTACCTGTTAACATTAGTTACATAAAATTAACAAAGATTAGTAAATGTTAATAAACTATTGCTCATAGTTAGTTTATGTTAGCTAATGCATTTACTGTTTTTAACAAATGCACCTTTCTTTTAAAGTGTTACCAAATATAGGAACACAAAATGAACAAACAAAAAAGATCCGTTTCAAATCCTACATGTGTAAAATCATTTCTGATTAAACCGATCAGAAATCCCTAGCATCTGTTTGCACATTTTCAAATTATTTACACACGAGAATCATAAACAAAGCGTATCTTGTGATGAAAAACACACCCACATGTTCCACCTTAGTCAAGTTTCATCTTAAAGAACAGCACGGTAACTTTGGGGAACGTAGGCATGTTCGTAATTGAGAACGGAAGCCTTGGAGATGCCTTTTTTGAATGCACACACAATCTTCTTCAAACCCTATTTTTGTTTCAGTCTTCTTCTAAATAGCTGTTTGTTGTCGCTGAGAGCATCAACCACTTTCGTGCTGTAACCTTTGAGTGCCGCTTGCACAAAAAGAATGGCAAATGCAGCCTTAAGTCTTCGGAGGGGAAAACTAGCGATAGAAACAAAGACAGACGCCTCTCCCAGCCCGTTTACACCATTTTGCAACTCCCCCTGCAGTAAAACAAGCCTCATACTGATTATTCTCTCTTCATCCGCCGCTATAGCACAGCAGCTGGGCAATATTGACTGCTTAACCCTGGGAAATACTTTGATTAGCACTTTGCATTGGATAAGTCAAGTTAAAGGTTATTAAAATAATTTATTTTGCTACTATTTTGATAAAGACAGACTATTTATTCGGATCATTGGAGTGCTGCATATTTAATTATGACCATGTTGACCTAAATTGATTGAGGTTTGGAATAAGATTAAAGTTGTAAAAAAAATCATTATAATATAGTTCTTTCTGTTAAAAAATAAAATAATCATTCGATTTTTCAACTTATGGTACAGTTCTGCTGGTGAACTCAAATATAAATACTGAACCAAGACATAAAAACACAAAGAGGCTTTGTAATCTAAAAAAGAACAAGCGCTTTAACAAGTATACCTGATTGCTACAGAAAAAGAAAAATCTTTTTAATCCATTTGAAAGGTCTTGTCACTTGTTTTAATCTTGGGTGAGAATTTTGCTTCTATTCCCGGAAGCAAAAGGAAAAAGATCTGCCTTAACTTTATGCAAAGATGAGGTCTGGCCTGACTGCTTTTAAAAGAGATAGTTTCATCAAAACTGAGATGGAGGTTTTGTGGGCTGTCAAAAATTTGCGCTATATGTCTGTTAACATGATTTACAATGCAAAACATGATTTGATGGTAACACTTTACAATAAGGTTGCATTTGCTAACATAAAAAGCAATGCCGTTTCTCAGCATTTATTAGTCTTTGTTAATATTAATTAATGCCAATAGAATTGTTCATGTTAGTTCATTGTGCATTAACTAATGTTAAAAGTTAAAACTTTTGATTTTAATAATTTATTAGTAAATGCTGAAAGTAACAAACAAAGATTGCTAATGTTAATAAATATTGTTAAGTGTTTTAGATTTGTTAAAACAAACAATAAAATAAATGCAATAAAATGATTGTGCATTTTCAATGCTTAACTTCCAAGCTTTTTTTTAATCAGCCAAGCCATAACAAAATAATTCTATATATTCATTTTTTTATTATACAAAACCTTTAGAAGACAAGTAAATTACATTCCTCCATAAAGATTTTAAATATCCTAAAATATTAAATGATGCAATTAAATAATGCAATTAAATAAAAAAATATAAGTTGCTAAATAAATCTGCCCCAACATTATGTTGTTTTTGTGTTATATGTTTCTATTAAGCTGTTTTTGCATGAATTAATAAAGGAATGAACCTTTTGCTCTGAAAGCAGAAAATGTCAAAGAGAGAAAAATGTTAGAAATAATTAACCTAAAAAAAAACTATTATATATTAATCGGTATCTCTTATTGTTTATCTTTATTATCACATTTTTTCCTACACGCTGACAGAAAAGGCAACACAAGGATGCAAATAATCATGGAAAGTGAATGGCAGTAAAAGTAAACAGTTCATTAGATCGGCATTAAAAGGCATAAAAATACCCAGGGGCAGAGTTTAATGAGAAGCCCTGAAGTGACATTGCCAACGCTTTTTCCTTCACTTTTCCACTCGGAAACCACACGACTGGTGGCAAACCGTGAAGAGTAATTAATGATATTTAATTTATAAAGTGTGTTTCATTAAGTATTTTTCACCAGTGGAAAATGTCTGGCCAGTTCTGATTTCGAGTTAATGGGACTTTAGTCAAATGCAATGTGCCTGCCTCAAATTGCCATTTAACCTTTTCTTTCTGACGCTAATAATCTCCTGAAAATGGAGGTTCAAGTAAGAAAAGATAAAAAATAAGAATGAAGAAAAACACTTTATAATGATGATTATATTTACAAAATACAAGCAAAAGCGAATAAGACTAAAATGAAATCAAGAAAAGTAGTTGTATTGCATTGTGTACTTTTCATGATGTGTGTTTCTGTAATGTAAAAATATTTTGCATCAAGCATGTAAATGGTGGTCAAACCGTCATGTGTTTTTTGATTGTATCGGGTCTAGAGTAAAATGCTGTATTGGATGAAGAAAGCAAAGACCTTTTCAAGCATGCTGCAGTATCACAACAGTATTAAATAATGCATTTCATCCTAGCAGGGGTCTAAAACCATCCACAAGGAGAAATAATACTACACACACACACACACACAGATAGGATGCTATGCATGCACACACATATTGTAATATTGCATCCTCTTTTAACATCTAGAAAATAAATTACACCATCAAGCTAGCCCATTTCTTTGCATGCTTGATACGTTATCAGTTAAAGACAGTAATGACTGTCGCGGGAAAGTCTTTACGTCTCTATGATTTATCCTTTAGTCTTTGGTTATATCAAATCTGCCTGTTGTTAAAAAGAAAACCTGTGCGTGCTGGTGATAGATGGACAATCGTCTGTGTGAGTGAGTGCGGCTTTGTGCATTTCGGCCTGACATTTATGTTAGTCACTTGGAGTACAATTGCAGGAGCAGCATGGTGTCTCTCATTAACCCACCAGTTGGTGATGTGTGCCTTTCATTCACCAAGCACTGTGTTTGAAAACAAAACAAAGCATGAAGAATATTCAGGAACCAATTGAGGCAACAGAGATTATAATCACTTGGATTTTGCTATTGTACTCAAATTAAACCAAATGAAAATAGACTATTTAATTGCTATATATTTTGTAAAATGAATCCTTTAATCATATAATGGTTGGGAAAAATATACAAACCCAATCAATGGGTTTTTATTAAACAATGCTTGGTTGTTTTAACCCATGGTTGGGTCAAATATGGATATTTTGTAGGTTAATTTAACCCACATTTTACCCAACCATGGCTTGAAACAACAAAAAAATGAGAAAAAAAACTTGAAAATAAAAAGCTAATAAGGTGTACGAAAAATCTTTTTTGTTTTTTAGTTTGGCTAAAATACATATGTAAACAAAAAATATTGAAATAATTCAACACAGCTATTGATATTTCAGTCAATGTTGTGCTTAAAAAAAAAAAAAAATTCAGTCAATAAACATAATGACCCAGCCCACGTACGGAGAGCGAGAGAAAAACGATTGCGAATGAACTTTCAACAAAAGAGCAAATTCAACCAGCTTTGATTGAAGAAACGGCATATACATCTTGAAGGCCGGGGAGTCGCTGCGAATGGTTATTTCTTTAAGGCATGAGAGCCGATTAAACCCAATATTAAAATATGGAAGCACTTCTAATGAAAAATCAAAGCCGGTTTCTCTGGCTGCTGCGGTTTAGCTCACATTAATGCTGGGTTGGGAACGGGGCCGGCTCGGGCACTGGTAGAGCAGACCCCGGCTAGGCAAGAGTGAGGAAATCAATAGAGAAGAGCCGATGGGGAGGGAGACTGCCGGCGCTGGCAGGACCGGGCCGGCTCCCATCACAGCGCTCTCCTCTGGCGTGCAGTGGGGAATGAAACGGGCCTCTCCGGGTCAGCACCAGAGAAAAGGTGAGATTAGAGGAAATGGAAGAGGGATTTCTCAGACACAAGATACCTGGCGAGCCAGGGACCAATCGCCTATTAGCCCATGGCTACCTACATATGGTTCACTGAACCCTGTGCAGAAAATAACTTTTTTATTGTCTTTCTTCACCTCCCTCGAATCTCTCCATCAAACTCTCACGTACTGGAAAAACAGAGAAGGGTTTGACCTAAGTTCATGCCATATTTAGTATCTAATGTCTGTTCTAGATGTTTCATCTATAAATACTTCTATACAACCAGTCATAAAGTAATCTGAGCTTATATGCTATTATTGTGCTTGAATGCATGCGGGAATGAATGGCTACATGTTGAATACCGCCTTGCTCGGTTTCTCCCTCTTCTCCCGGCAACGCGACTATTGTCTGAGATGAATGCTCAAGTCATTAGCATAAAAATACCCAAACACACATAGTAGCTTAACCACATCATTAATTCTATACATGTATGTATATTTGCCGCTCCCCTGTGTGCACCAAATTCAAATGTAGATTTAAACAAAGACCCCATCCACAATTATAATGAAGTGAAGGCCTGTGAAATCAACTGCAGCCATTCCTTACAATACTGCACAAGACGGAAGTCCATGACAAGATATTTATCCTGTGGCCTCTGCTAATCCTTTCTGTAGCCATTTCTTTCAGTTTGAGACAGAGCATTTCTAAAATCAGCACTGTGTTATTTTTGCGTAACAATTAAAAGGGAGATATTATATAAAACAATAACTATTAATGTAACAAAGTTAACTGATAATATGCAAGAAGTATTAAATAAAAGATTTCCAAAAATGTAGAAACTGGACTTTCAGAAAACGGAATAACACAACATGTATTTTTTATTATTAAAATTAATTAAAATTATGTAAGGTAAAAAAATAATTTTACAGTATTTTATCATATATTATTATATATTATCATATTTACAATAATTTTTATGTTAAACCTATATATTAAATCTATGTCATATCAGGTCAAATGATCACAAAGGCATTGTCCTAAAGCAGAATTAATTGTCCCTGCACCAAGTAATTCATAACACTTTAAAATTATTTTTATATTACACAATCAAAAATGTAATATATATTTAAAATATATTAATATAAAATATTTAATTAAAGGGCAGGAAAAAGAATTTAGCAAAAACAAGGTTGCTAACGGTCTTCGCCACCCCTAAAATCTATAATATAATCGATTATATTTTTCAGATGTACATTGTGAAGTGTAATTTTAATAAATCAATGACAACAGTTAGTTTTCACCCAGAGTTTTTAGATTTTTCACCCCAAACTATTTCCAGCCAAAATGGTCCCAAAGATCTTATGACACAGGCAAAAATAACTTACACATTTAAATAATAAATACTGTGCTATTAAGGGCCAGTTGATATCTGTCTTAGACGTCAAAGTTTTCTCTCTCTCTCGTTGGGACATGCATTTTAAAACAGAAGAAAAAAAAACAACCCAATGATTCATAATACATTCCATAAATACTTTATGATTTTTCATACTTAAGCTGGTCTGGCAAATCAAAAAATTTTTGTCACCCTTTTTCGTTCTGAATGTCAGTTCGTCATTTTCCGGGGGTGTCACATGTCACTTTCACTTTGCAGGAGCGATAGGAACAGGCCGAGAGAGGAGACAGCTCCGTTCCCTATGATTATCCAGCAACTCTCAAACGCGCACACACACATTGTTTGCCCTAAAACTAAAAGGCTCGGCTCTACCTGATCGGTGTCATGAACAATGTGATGGAGACAAATAGCAGATTATACACTGACTGTGAAATAGGTCAAATAACCATAATGCCACCAACAGATGCAAATTAATCAATTATATAATTACAATATTCATGCTTGGATGAGGTTTTGTAGTTAGTCTCTAACTTGAACTTTATAGCATCCAGAACATTCCTTAAAAACTGCACATTTATCCGCTTGTTAAGTCATGAGGTAAGGAATACTGTTTACGGGTCCAAGCCTTTACTCTTTTTAACAGAGGATTTTAACAGCCGTTTATTGGGACTATTTAATCATATTAGACATTTAAGTGAAAATTTTATAAACTCAAAGTGTACACAGCAGTCTCCAGGCTCACAGAATTACCACCAGCAATATATTAATAATTCCTAAAAAATCCATGTCCATGAGTCCATGTCTGGTCATCTCAGATTTTGTTATGGAGATAAAACATTTGGATCTGCATGGTGTTTTTGTAGTTTTGCATTATGATACAAGTGTATATTAGCATGATTTTGGACCTGGAAGTGCTGCATGATGCCTATGGGGCAAGCATATAGTGGCTGCCCTATAGACTTCCATTGTAAGTTTATCTAAATTTTACATTTAGCTGATGCTTCTATCCAAAGAAAATTACAGAGGCGATGTCTCGTGAAAATCAATACAATTTGAAAAATAACTAATTTCTCAGTGAATGAAAGTCATCTACAGCACAAAAAGACAGTCCTAGTTTTCTAGTTTTAGTGAAAGCATCCACATCTTATTAAGCACATGGACTCTTCATTCCCAGCCACGGAGGCTTGATTTTCTCCTTCGTGTGACACAGTCCTTCACCTCATCATAGTCCCATCACTGCGATTACAGCACGCGTCACAGCACTGATCTCTGCAAAGCCACACAATCCCATCTCTGAGCACCAACCAATCCGCAAAGCAAAACTCCACAACAGAGAAGTTCAATCAAAAGATGGAGTTTGTTCCTTCTTAAATCGGTACCATGTCATAAAAAGAATCCCATCAATCCGAGAGATTTCCATAGTAAATATAGAATACAATTTGTGATCAAGGAATGTAATTGGCCAACAAATGATCTATTACCTACTTAGCGCACTAAAACAATCAAACAAATTTCCAGGGTGAATATTTGGTTCTCATATTTGGTGGCAATTAAAACACATTCATGTGAAGTCTGCCATGGTTCTCATTCGTTAAAGCTGCTGTAATAGATGACTTGGGTGGTATAACTATAGGATTCAGAGAAACAAGTTTTCAGCTTTGATTCTGAGAGATTCAAAGGTCTTATGTTGTGCATGTAAAACTTGATATAGCACACTAAAAACTGCAACAAGTCGCAGATAAGACGCACTCGACGATTTAAAGTAAACTTGGGAAAGTACACCAAAGTTGGAGTACTGGAGACATGGATTTCATCAAAATGATTGACAAACCTGCATTCAGTTCACTTATCCGACAAAAACCCCTGAAGGGATTTAATCTTGTACGAAGATTTGCAGAATCCTTGACCTGGACCTTGACTTTTTCAACTGTCATTTGATAAGTCTCTAAATTGTATTCATTTACACTTGTGAGACGGTCTGGAAATGCTAATAAAATTTCACCCATTTAAAAAATGGAAAAGCTGCCAAGAATCTGACATATTCAAAAACAGGACAAATTTTACAGTGCTCCTATATAACTTAGAGGTAAAGGGTTGCGTAACAGGTCATGGGTTCGATCCCAGTGAAGACACATACTGATAAAAAAGGTATCCTTACCAGTCGCTTTTTGGAAGCCAAATGCATATAAGTAAATGTTTTATAGCCTTCACAACTGGGTCACATTTTACATGCAAAAACAGCAACATTTTTGTCATTCACATAATTCATGTTGTTCTGTAAGATTACGCCTTCCGTACTTTTTTATCACATTTTGATATTCATGTTGCTCTATGATATTGGCCACAGGATTTATTTATCAACATTATCCCTACACAAAGCTTTTCCAATATGTACACTAAAAAACAAGATAATACTAAAAATGTGTGTAAAGTCGACACAGTATTTCGTAAAGGTATTTTGTGCTTCCTGAAAAACTAAAATAATATAAAAAATAAAATACTGACCCTGTGCCAAATTAATTGATAATAAAAGAATTTGAGCATGGCAACTCTATTATTATTATTATTATTATTATTATTATTATGAAAAGCAGTGGCAGGTCAGTCCTTGCCACAATGTAAAAAATATCTAACAGATATAAAGACAGAGTCTGCTTCTACACTTAGATTACATAAAGCTAAAATTTTTGAAATGAATGAATTATTTTACATAAATATAACATACTAATAAATGTATACAATATATATTTATAGCATTAGTAACTTAGAGAACGATTTCTTCTTTGATAAATTAACAAACATACAAAATTCTCTTGGAAGAAGCGTGGCAAGTAATATTTTCAATAAACAAAGCCTGACTAAAATCCTGATGATATAAAAATCTTACATACCCTCCATAAGTATTGAGGCAATTAAGGCAAAATTGCTCTGCTGTGTGTGTGGAGTTAAGACACTTTTTAAATGTGAATATGAGACAGAAGTACACAATGTCACATTTTCTCAACAGAAACAACACATTTGGATTTGAATTCCTAGCCAATATTTAATGTGAGCATATTGAGACTATTGTCTGACACAGCCATGTTAAGTGATGAGCTGTGTCCTGATTCATTAATTGATCAAACATAAAAAGCAAAGTACCGTATGTGTAGTATCAGTTTGATCAATTGCTTCTGTAGTGTGAGTCTTGCATTTGGTGACAACACACAAAAGTCAGAATAAAAGTTTGTTGTTCTTTGCTGGTAAAGCATGTATGTGTAAAAAAAAATCAAAATGTTAACCAAATCTTACAGAGCAATTTAGTCTTTTCTTACCCCAAAATGTGTCATATCGTATGACAAATATTGTATGTTATATTATAAGAACACAGCTTACAGTGGTTAAAATACTACGCACAGCAGAACAGCTGGCGTTTGTGAGTACAGAAAGGCGGGAAAGACCTGCACCGGATGGTCTATCTAAATGTGCTTCTTGCCATCAAAGGGGGCAACAAGTCACCCCACCACCCCAATCACCAAGATATTCAGTGTGTTTAATCTCAAAGTTTCTCAATATAAAGCAATCAAAAGAAGCTGTTAAGATCCAAGCCAGCTGATAGTCTCTATATTTAGAAAACCGTCTTTGATTAGCAATTGCATTTAAGAGGAGAGAAGCAGCAATAGCTTAACCAATGTCGCCATCTGTTGTTCACTAAGGGATATGTGTCACAATTCGGTAGGGTTTATGCATCTTGTCTGAACTTAGCACAAATAAACTCTGGATTGAATTTCAAATAATTTTCTAAAGAAAAATATATTCAAGGTTACAAATACATTAATGCTGCTGTGAAGCTATCCCAAAAAGGAATGCATGAGACATTCCTGCTTAAACTAAGTAAGGAATGGGAATTTTTTTTGCATGTTTTTTCTAAATCACTTTGTAATGTAGGTCAACATCAATTTGATAGCCAAACATGGATCATTCTGGTAAAGCCATTTGGCTTCATTTGAATTTATCAGAGGATAAACTGTACCAGTTCCTTTTGAAGATGTACAGTCTGTTTATCCAATTGTGTCATTGAATTACTGTACTCTTTGGCTAAATCACAAAAAGGCATGCCTGACTTTTACCAAATCAAACACACAAAAAAATCGGCTTTCATGTTTAAAGAGCTCTTTTATTTAGCGTTTTTTGCCTTTTTGCTAATACAAGGCCTCCGTGGGGTTCCCTGGCTTTAAGACCCAGTGCCCCCATTATCAAAATGAAGCCATCATGAAACGAGAATACCTTCAGGATGTCCTTCTGATATCTGACTATTTTCTACTGAAAAATGGCAGGGTTAAAGGGTCGACTGGTCCCCGTCTGCTACTGAACAGGAGGCTTAGTCTGGCGAGTAGGATGGAGTGAAGACTTCAAACCGCGGGTGAGCGGGTGAGTGCGAGAGGGGGTAAAGACACAGAAGCTCCAGGGAGGCCAGAGGAGGAGAAGGGCAGGACGAGGCCTTGATTTCCCGTGGAAGCACAACAAAGCCTGCGTTTTTTCCGAGAAAGCAGCGATGGCCCCTCTCCCTGACACCTCTTAGAAGCGTGCCTGTGTGCTCACGTTGCGCGGCGGAGAGGATAAGCCATCCGCGCTAAAGCATTTGGCACTTCTGAGAAGCCAGCTGAATCTCCCGGCTTTAGGACAAGTTTCTGGGGTTTGTTATCACCGGAGGCTTCAGGGGGATCTGTTCTTCAAATGCACGTAAACTCAAAGCTTTGAGAAGAAATGGCTTTCAATCAGAACAATTACTACCTCAGCCTGAAAACACAGACGAGAGCGTGTGGTCCCATCTGACAAAAAGGAATAGCAGTGGATTTGTTTTAGTTTGTTTTCATTTATTAATTTAACTGTATACTTTTTTTAATGCTTCTAGCATTTTTTTATGTTAAATTTAGTTATGCAATTAATATAAAAATAAATTCTGTTTTATAAAAGCCCTGTCACTGGGGCTGTACTCTCATAGGTTCATTTAAATATATTAAATATATATATATATATATATATATATATATATATATATATATATATATATATATATATATATATATATATATATATATATATATATATATATATATATATATATATATATATATATATATTATATATAAAAATATTAAATATATCATTAAAAAAAATAATAATATTATACCTTTAGGACCTACTGTGTACCTTAAGGAAAAATCTTGTAATGTTAAATTTAAGGGGTACAAAACAGTTAACTGTACCTTTAAAGGTACACAATACACACTCAGAAATAAAAGGTACAAAAGATATCATTTGGACGAAACCCTTTAAAAAGACCATTTAGGTACAGATATGTATACATTTGATACAAATATGTATCTTTGAGGTACTAACATACTTTTTTAGGAACAAAGTTGTAGTTTTTGGCAGGGTTTCCCGCAGCACTTTGCAGTTCGGGCGGCCCGCCTAACCCTACCGCCTTAACAAGGTCGTGCAAAAAAAATAAGTGCATTTCGGAGAATAGCGCGGACGCACTTTACAACGCGAGCAGGCACACGCGCCACAGGGCCGAAATGAGAGAAAGACGTGGTCCGTCACTGTCTGGAAGATAGCCAGTTAATAAAACACGTGTCCGTGAGAACTGTAAGGTGACTTATGTTTTGGGTTTATTTAAGCTTGTTATTGTATTAGTCTATAGTTCTTGCCAATTTAAAGTAAGTTAGCTGGTGATTTTGTTGTTTGAGCAACTTGCTAGCTAGGTTGCACGTGCCTGTTGATTTGATATACTGTAATTGTTAAGCGCTCTTGCTCACATTATTTATGTGCATTATTTACATGCTACAGTAGTTACACTGGGAAATAATCAGTTTTTACAATCTTCGTGCTATCTATCATCGTTCGCCAGACGTTCTACAACATCTGCTTCAGTTTGTGTTTATTAACCCTGTAGTTTTACTTCATCACGCAGCTATTCCCGTTAAAGGGTATCCGTTAAAAACATTGAATTTATTAATAATCTAGTATGTGTTCATTTTCTGTCATCGTTTCTTCAAAATTAAGTTTTATTTGAGTGTTTTTAATAAAAATGATGAATGATGATGCCCAGCCCAACCACCCAACCCTACCACCTTAACTAAAAAAAAATTTGAGGGAAACCCTGAAGGGTAACGTCCCAGTTAAAGGTTTTGAACCTTTATTTCTGAGAGTGTTTAAAGCAATAAACTAAATGCAGGCTTACAGGCAACATCTTGGATTTTCAAAATACAGTGGAGTGCAAAAGCTTGAAAATGCATCTATTTTGCATTTTTCCTATTTTTTATTTTTATTTCAAATTATTTTATCAGCAAAACAGTAGATAATAACTAATAAAAACATGAATTTCCAAATCTCCCTACTATTTGATATATCCTCTTTTTCTTAAATCACAGCATGAATTCCAGCTGTGCAAAACCGGGTGGTTTTCCATGAATTTTCCAAATATCTTGTTGTGTTTCAAAGGAAGCAAGGAAATCATTGACGTTACAGATTTGCTTATTTGTTTAATGACTTTTGCACTGCTACGTCAATGCTTAACTAAGCCACAGAAAGAAACAGAAAAACAATTCAAGTTTTTCTAAATTCTTAAATTTTCCATGTTAAAATGACATTTTATATGGCTGTTATTCAATGTGGACGTGACTTTGCACTGTATATGAGAATAAGGTGAAAGGCAGAGAAATACAGCTATGAAGGCTTTCACAGCGGGTGTTAATTGCATGATAATTAAGCACAGCAACAGTCAAGCAGGAGAAGCTAAAGATTAATCACGGGCCAATTAAATGCACACGGTGAGGAATGCGAGACCTCTCCGAGACGAAAGATCTCCACTGTGATCTGAGCTATCAGCACAGCACCACAGCATCAGATCATTGGCAAAAGATCCTTTTCAAAAAATCTCCTCATTTACGTCAGCCTTTCTTGAATCTTTGTGGATGCCGTAGCCACATGGTAATTGATATCAAGAGCACCTTGCATTAGGTGCAGGTGCAGAGTTTGAAAGCAGGGACTTCAGATGAAGAGAAATGCTGTGTGCTGAGATTTCAAATGGATTGCAAAAACCACTTATCTTATTTCTACAGAGTTGAAACTATGAAATGTGTTTCTCAGACTCACCGAAATTCACAGAAACAAAACCGTGTTTTATACAACATGGAATTAAATTAGTCTAAAAAAAAAGCGAGGCCGAATTTCAAAACACAAAGACCCAAAGTTTGTTTATTGCGTTTGACTTGCAACAGTAGGTGAATCTGACCACCTCAGAGAAAACAGAATAGGCCTATTATTATAAAGGAGTAAAAAGAACGCAGAAAGGGCAGTAAAACAAGGTGATGTAAAAACAGCAAAGAAAAAATTTGGCTTCAGAGGAAAAACATCTCATTAAGTTTTGATGTGTGTGGGGTGGATTCTTCATGGGCAGGTAAGAGTAATGAATAACTTAACAAGGACAGAACAGAGGCCCACCCTCCTTGACCCAAGTGGTGGTTTCAAAAATACACTCTGAATTAACCACAGTGGAAATCTGGATGACCTTCTGTGTTGTTAAAGTTGTTGAGCTACGTTTCAGACTTTGTATGTGTATGTGCTTACAAGAGAAACAAAAGAGCGAGTGAACCTAAGCATGAAGTAACCATCAGTTAAACATGATGAGTTAAAGTGGACTTCAATACTCACAAAATCTTTCTCAAGTTTTTCCATTTCTTGCTTGTAGCTCTTCAGACGGCTGTTGTACATGCCTCTGCTCTGAATGGGGATCTCTCGAACCTCAAGGTCCATCTGCTCCAACTACAAACAGCAGTTACATTAATTATAAGTACATAAACAGACCACCAACTATTATCAGTAATGCTGTTGTTTTTTTATACATGCTCTGTTATCATTTTATGTTAAAGGGGACATTTCACATGACTTTTTTAAGATGCCAAATACATCTTTGGCGTCTCCAGAGTACTTATGTGAAGTTTTAGCTCAAAATACCATATAGATAATTTATTATAACATGTTGAAATTACCACTTTGTAGGTGTGAGTAAAAATGTGCCGTTTTTTGTGTGTCCTTTTAAATGCAATTATGGAATTTAAACATAGAAAAAGTCAGATTTTCATGATGTGTCCCCTTTAAAGAAAAAGTCATTTTCAAAAAAAAAATATTCTGTCAAAACAAATGAAGATATTTTGAAATGTTAAATAAGCAAAGAGATTTGGGACACCATTTACTTTCATAGAGCTGCATAACAACTAATTGCAACTAATCGTTTGCAGAATAAAAGTTTTTGTTTACATCATATATGTGTGTGTATTGTGTAAAATAAGTATGTATGTATAAATACACACACATGCATGTATATAGACCGTTTCATCGGACGCACGTGCGGTGACGCGATACGCGTCTGGTCTGACCTTTACTTCCGGTTTCAGTTTTTTAATGGTCTGACTATTTACTAAACTGAACTCTTGAACAAATATCTAGTTGAAAATAAAAAAATGTTTTGGTTTCCTAGGTAACCTACGTGCTTTTTGTATTGTTATATAAATAAACTACTTTTAAAGTACTTTGTTGTATTTATTCTTAGCGGAGTCTACAGGAAGTTACGTGTAGACCACGGACGCCGCTTGTTTATGTCGTTACTGCTGAAACCGTGTATATTTAAGAAATATTTAAATGTGTATATACATTTTTATATTTATATATAATTTATGTTATATATATATATAAATATAAATACTTAATATATACACATAGATATTTTTATTATACATGCATCTGTATGCATTTATATATGCATAATTATTATACACAGTACACACACATATATTAACTTTTTTCTGCAAATGATTAGTTGCGATTGGTTGTTATGCAGCCCTATTATATAGTATTATTTTTCCTATGGAAATCAGTGGTGCTACAGATCTGCTTGGTTACAAACATATTTTCAAAATTTAAACAATTTGAGTACTTCAATATAATATATATTTACCAAAAGGTTTATATATACATTTTTGTCATAATTTCCCTTATCCCATTGAAAGAATTTTCATTTTTTTTAATAAAATTTATTAAATCCCCTAATATTTTATGTAATAACACATCTAAATTACTATAGGTATTCAACAGAAAAAATGTCAAGTAGTCAAAAACATCAGATATATTAGTTCATTCACATTTTGAGATTTGGTGTATTTTTGCTCTATGCTGATACATTTTTAACGCTGGCAATGTTTCAAAAATCATTTTAAAAGTCATAAAACAAACTGTCTATCTAGTTTACTGTTAAGTAATGCACGTGGAAGTACATTACACAAAGGTCCCGATTCAGTTAGTCATGTTGGGAGGTGTCGCTTCATTAAAACCTCCGGCACGGTTCAGCTCTGACAGCTGCGACATGTGTCCGTGTCAAACCCGCGTGCACAAAAGGGCCCCACTGATTTACACTGTCCAATCAACATGACACGACGGGACAATTTACACGAGACACACATCCCTCCTTTCGACACCTGCCACGGCACTTTCCACCAATAATGCCGCGAAATGTGTCGCGTGGTGTCACTTAAAAGCGCATTATGTGGATGTGATCACACCGTTAACACCGAGCAGCCTTCAGCCAGATGAAGAGTGTCTCATGTCAACAGCGACATTGCAGGTGTTGTTTATGCAGGGGGGAAATTTCACCAAATTCATTATTTAGAAAACGAGCGAGTGGAAATTACTGATCAAAGACCCACCAACTCTCTGACTTCTTCAAGCTGTTTGTCGACATTTAGAACCAGCTGTGTCTTCTCCTCTGAAAGGCAAAAAGAAGAAAACATATTGATCAGCGGATGGAGGAGATGTGCTTCATGACAACAGCCCCGACTCCCCCGCAACAGCGAGGGAGCAAATAAAAACAAGCCTGCATTTGAAGATATATTTACACATTCTCGACGCACAAAGATTTATATTTGATGTGTCTTATTTTTCCACGTGTAAACGCCTTTGTTAGTTCGCGAAGGAGCGACGAGACGCCTCTTGGCAACTGAAAACAGGAGAGAGATGTCAACTTCGCAAAACTCTGCCACCCACTCAGAACCAATACAATGAGTTTGTGTTGCTTTCATCTGATGGTACAAGACAGGCCAAAGTAGAGTATGACCACTTATCACATTTGAAAACAGAAACCTAAGTTTTTGCAAGATAAAATATGTGGGGTAACTGACTCTATGTTTAAGCAAATCCATGAAGGTATTTGTTATATATTTCAAAATGTACACGATAATAAAGATGTTATGTCCAACACAAAGTGTTATAAAAATCATTAGCCTTAGCTTTGCTGTTTTCTAACAAGACATTTGCATGTAATTGCTTAATACAAAACACAACATAGTTGATATAGTAGTAACAGCTATGATAGAACTGTTATTACATTAAGGTTAAATAAGCAAAAACATCGACTAAGTGGGGAAAGGGCAAAATATGGAGTATAAACAATGTATAAATGTATACCTTGTAATGCACAGTAAGTCGCTTTGGATAAAAGCGTCTGCCAAATGCATAATGTAAAACATTGTTTATACTCCATATTTCTACACTAAGTCGATGTTTTTGCCATTAATATTTAACCTTAAAGGGACACTCCACTTTTTTGAAAATATGCTCAATTTCCAGCTCCCCTAGAGTTAAACAATTGATTTTTACCGTTTCGAATCCATTTAGCTGATCCCCGGGTCTGGCGGTACCACTTTTAGCATAGCTTAGCATAATCCATTGAATCTGATTAGACCATTAGCATTGCGCTCTAAAATACCAAAGAGTTTCAATATTTTTTCTTATTTAAAACTTGACTCTCCTGTAGTTACGTCGTGTAGGAAGACCGACAGAAAATTAAAAGTTGCGATTTTCTAGGCAGATATGGCTAGAAACTATACTCTTATTCTGCCGTAATATCAAGACCTTTGATGCCGTAACATGGCTGCAGTTGGGGCAATGATATTACGCAGTGCCCGAAAATAGTCCCCTGCTATTGAAAGTTACTAAGGGGATTATTTTCCGCTGCTGCGTAATATTCGTCCAAACGTAACAACAAAAGAGTCAAGTTTTAAATAGGAAAAATATTGAAACTCTTTGGTTATTTTTGAGCGCAATGCTAATGGTCTAATCAGATTCAATGGATTGTGCTAAGCTATGCTAAAAGTGGTACCGCCAGACCCGGAGATCAGCTGAATCTGATTAAAAAAAAATCAAATATTTAACTTTAGGGGATCAGAAAAATAGCTGTTGTGTATTGTATTAAGCAATTCCACGCAAATGTCAACCCTATCATGAAAAAGGAAGTTTTACCAAAGGTTTTCTTTTACCACTTTTGTCCCTGTGAAAATGTTTTGTACCTTTTTTTTGAGAATGTGAATTATCCCGTCCGTAACTGAGTAATGTCACATCCATAACGTTTTTTTTCTTCCTCATAAATATGCTAATAAAAATTTATCAATAATAAATAAATATTATTTGTTCTTTGATGAGCCGTCCCCAATTTTTTGGTTATTATTGCTTCTGATCTGTGCAATTTAATTGACAAAATACCTACAAACGAAATTCTCTACCAAAATTTTGTCTCCTTTTTCTGTCATATTTTTCTGATTTTCTGACTATTTCATCAGGGATTTAGGTAAATATTAGTGCTGTGTTCAAAATATCGATACGACGATACATCGTCATGGGCGCCTGACGATGCGCGCATCGATACAGCACCTTCCGTATCGATTCGGATGTACTTTTGAAAGTAACGTGACGAATTGATGTTGATCCGTGATCCATATGGAAAGGACGCATGTGTCCCGCGGAGTACATAGAGTTAAACTTTCACTTTGCGTGTCTGCATAGTGAGCCGCGTACTCGCGCTCTATTACTAGTACTAACTCTGGGATTTTAAATATTTCTAATAGCTAATAAATGAATGGCAAAAACACAACTGTTACAACACTGCTTATTCAATGTACAATAAACAAATAATAATAATAAATAAAAAATAATAATAATAATAATAATAATGTTACTAAATTCTGAACAAAACTGTAATTCAAAATAGTCTTGTATCGTGATGCGCATCGTATCGGGACCCTTGTATCGGGATACGTATCGTATCGGGGAATTGTTGGCGATACACAGCCATAGTAAATATCAACAGATGGATCAATATACTGATAATCTGAGAAATACATTATCTGAGAAATTATATTTTAATTTTTGACTGAAAATGTCACATCCACAGTGCTGCAATTGTTTTTTGTTTGTTTTTTGTTTTTTTTCGGCACAGCTTAAACACTGTACGTACCAGAACCAACACTATATGAAGAGTTTGGTTCCAAAATGCGATAAACACCATTTTAAAGAAACCGTCAATTCTTCATTTTATGCAAAATCCGATATCCGTGTTATTCTGTCATCTTTTCTCCCTTTTTGTTTCAGAATGCAATAAATTAGCTTAAAATCACAGCGCACCATTCAACGCATTGTAAACAACAATGGCGGTACTTTGAATACGCACGGAATCCTAGTTTTCCTCATGTACTTTGTATTGTCTGATCAACAAAGAAAAAACAAAATCAAAATAGTAATTTTGATGGCATTGATATCCCTGTGGTGGTTTTCTGTGGTGGGGAAGAAATGTAATCTATCAAATTCAAATAATTTACGTGAGAGGCCCTCGGGCGAAGGAAAAATGCCGGCTGTTGCTTGATCTCACATGACAGCATCAAGCTTCTGTCATGCTAACACATTGACCCCAGCGGATCTTATAAAAAACTTTCCATTATTTTACTAAAAGTCAACGAAAAATCGAGCAGGACCAAAACATTTTACAGCAGCAATAATAACTGTGTTCTTAAAGGCGCTCTAAGCGAATTGACGCGTTTTAGAACATTAAAATTTTTTTGTTACATACAGCAAACATCTCCTCACTATCTGCTTGCTGCCTGTCCGCTGATCAAACTGTAAAAAACCACGAACTCTGTAGACAGCCCAGGCTTCACAAACGGCAATATTAAAACAAAACAAAGTATTCCAGCCAATAAACGACAAAAAGGATTTGGGGGTGGGGGTTGGGCGCGTTCATGAAAGCACGGAAGGGAGGGGGAGGAGTTAGCTACGCTCCGTCTGTTTGAAAACAATTCAAACGTCAACAAAAACTAACGTGTCGCAGATTCGCTTAGAACGCCTTTAATATGACAAAGTAAGTGTTTTGATTAATGCCATTAATGTTTTTTTTAAATCAGTGTATACCCCTAGTCAACTAAATGTGTATACAATAACAAAGATGAATGCACTTTTTTAGGACGATTTTGCGCAAAACATAATCCGTTTTTATAATAAATCTTTGAAAATCAAATTATGGATTTGAATTTTTTATGTTTTTATAACCTAAAGATGCTATGTCAAAGTTTGTAAGTTTGCAATTTCTTGGTATAGAAAACACATTTTTCCCAAAATTAGTCAAAATGGATTTATTGCGTTTTGGAACCAAACTCTTTATATATCATAATATAAATTATCAAATGAAAGCATGCTATAAATAATGTAAGAAGACCACTACATTTACTGATCAAATAAAACAAGTGAAGCACATCAAACCATGTCAACCGCTAGCACAAATCATTAAGAAACAACATCAACAGTTATCAAACCGGGAAGCTGTCAATAAACTGGAAACTAAAGTGAACTTCTGTTTTGCCCTTTGGCTTTCCAACGTCTTTTGATGGTCATCAATCCATTTTTAAAATCTGTGTGCAACCACACAGTGTAAACAGCCAGGGGCGATTCTCTACAAGGTGAGCAAACAGTGGGCCCTCGATTCACTTCTGGCATAGGGCAGGCTGAAATATATAAATATATATACTGTATATCTCACTATTACAGGTGCATGGGGCAGCACCACAAGGTCAGATGCTCTTTGGGCAAACCGTCGCATTGAGAAAAGCAGGACTCGCATCTTTGCATCTCTGCTCAATTTTTTATTGTGTGTGATTGACAGGTAGTTCTCTTTGTTGCAAATCCACCTCACAGAGTGCAAAACACACATTTATGTTTAATGGAGAAAGGCCTTGCATTATTGTTAAATTCATATTTAAAAATACAAGTTGTGTGCTTTACAACAAAACAAAACTTCTTGGTGATTCTTGTTGTGTGAATTAATTCGGTTTGGTGCAAGTAATGGCCGAGGGCATTTTTAGCTGTCCACTGGTCTTTATCAATGCCTCTACATATGTGACTCTTTACAATACAGCGAAGACAACAACGTAAGCCTCTTTGTTGATGCAATTGTCGACAGACAGTGTGGTCACAAACAAATTTATGTACCTTGCATAGAAAAAGTAAACCGTGTCTTTATGGGCATAATTGAGATTTTAATTCGAAAGCAGAACCGGTTAGGAAGGAAGGCTTGGCCATCACTAATGAGAATGCTTTGCTTATTGCTTTGTTCATATTCAGTGGATTTATTTAAATACCATACACACAGCTGGTAGTGGGCTGGTCTGACACGCTGTTTGTTTCTGCCAAGCTCTGAAGAAGCAATTTAAGCTTTAACAATTCAACCCATTGCACATTTCAATTCTTTTGAATATGCTTAAATAATGCAAAAAAGCCAATCACGTGCAGCAATTGTTTGACTGCGCTTACCAAACCAAGCATATGCCTGCAAGTCTAAATAAATGATTAATCGTTCTCACCTTTTGTCCACATACAACAAAAGCAATAAGTCAGTACATCTGGTTATTATGAGACTACACCTCTGTTGTTTAATACTGACTGAAAGCAATAATTTGTTTTAAAAGTAACAGTTATATATGAACGCAGACATGCATTTCTCTGACCTTTAGTTTCAATTTAACTCATTTTGAGCATGATCTTGCATTATTAATTTTATTCGGCTGAGCATATCGAAAGCTTAGTTATGTTTGAACCTTTCACAAAGCAAACAAAAGAAAGCTGTATCAAATTAACAGTATTTTGATGGTGCCTTCACACCATACACGGGGAAGAAGCGATGCGGATGGCGCGTTCTGCGCGAATTGAGCTGAAAAATCGAGTTGAAAAATGCGAAACTTGGCAGATTTTCGCACCACGCTAACCAATCAGGAGCTAGCAGTGACGTGCTTACAGGAACCAAGTGGAGGCAGAAAAACAAAACAGCAATGCAGGACAATCATCATCGCTACACCAGATATCTTCAAACTTTTTTCAAGAATTAAAAGGATCTTGTTTGGAAGAAAGTTCGTGAGATTTGAGCTATATAAGCCCCTCCCATGATGCGGATTTACGCGTGAATGTCTGAAATGACTAGAATTTCACTCGCGACTTTCATGAAGCGAGTAAATTCAAAATGTTCAAGCATTCAACTACGCGAAAATAGCCCGTTTTTGCCGCCTCTTTCGCATCTGGTGTGAACACACAAGAAGTATTTTTCAGAGATGTAAAGTATTTTTACTTTAATCAAGTACACTTTTCAAGTATTTGTACATATTTTATCAACGTGTTTACTTTACTATATTCTAAAGCATAATATCATACTTTTAACTCCTCTACATTATTTAATTTTAATTAAATATAATACTGAATTACATTAAAAATTGTGTGTTAATTTTAACCCAACATTTTTTAGAGTGTTACATATGTATGTTCCTAATGTACCTGTGTGTACCAAATTATTCTTTAAATATCTTTGGAACGTAACCAACAGAACAACATTATGTAAAACCAGTCTTAATTTGATACATTTACTACAGGTCCCCCACTCCTCCTCTGTATCCATTAAGGCAGTGGTTCTCAAACTGGGGACACGAGATGGTGCCAGGGGGCCCCAGTTTTATGACAATTAAACCTCAGAAACATAAGGCTACTTAACCAACACCACATTGTATATGATTAAATATGTTTTGTTAGAACTCAAATTCTAAGTTTGAGATTGTTTCATGCCATGAATTTTCTTTCGGGGGGAGGCACGAAGGGATGCATGCCGAAAAGTTTGAGAATCACTGTTTAAAGGGGTTCCAGGTCTGAAAAAGGTTGAAGACCTCTGATGTAAGCTATTTAAGTCTTAGCTATATGAATCTTTTGTTTTTTGGTGAAAAAAGGGATGCATGGCAAAAAGTTTGAGAACCACTGTTTTAAGGGGTCCTAGGTCTGAAAAAGGTTGAAGACCTCTGCTGTAGGCTATTTAATTTTTAGCTATATGAATCTTTGTTTTCTGGTGGAAACTACAAAGACAATAAAACATTTCTGAAACATGTGACACAATCAGTGTTGGGAGTAACGCATTGCAAAATATAATATATTACAGTAATATATTAGTTTTTGCTGTAACGCAGTAATATAACGCATTACTAATAAAATTTTGGTAATATTTTACTCGTTACAGTCTTAGTAACGAGCGCGTTACAACAATGCATTTCAAAAATAGACGTGTTATTTTATTTTTTTTATTTTTGACTAATGCGCGCGACCAGCATCCACACAGGAAAAAGCTGCGGGTAAAATAGTAATGTCTGCGTCCCAAACAGCATACTTCCATACTATATAGTAGGCGAAAAGCACTACTTCTCGTACTCTTTGCCTACTATATAGTATGGAAGTAGGCGGTTTGGGACGCAGCGTATGTCTGTTTCCAGGTGCTGTATGCAGCATGTTCATTCTTACTTTAATTTTGTATTTGACGCGTTTCTTAAAGAGCCGAATCTGGGAAGTCCGCGGCTGTATAAGCATTGACTAAAGTGGTCGCAATCAGGTCCGGTAGCGCCGCATACGCAAAATTCTGCGAATGAGAGCACTAAGTAAAAGCAACAGAAAGTTTCTATCGGTCTCCTGTGCTGCTTGAACCTCAGAAGTAAAGAGACTTTTAGAAATCTTGCCAGTAAAATCCATTTCACCACACCAGCAATGACAAGGTAAGCTAACGTTGCTATGGTTACAGTCCATATACATAATAGATTGCTAGGCTATTCCTATGCTATCTACAGTTTTATTACAAACAGCAACCTAAACTACAACATAACATTAATGTAGACTTAAACATGGTTATTTAAATAGTACATTTAAACATCACTGGTTAAAGTTTTTACCAGCCTTTGTATGGGAGCCTATATTCATTGTTTGGCAAAAAGCAGTGTTCCTCTGTTTGTCTGTGTTGTATTAAGCAATTATATGTTAACCTACATGTAATCCTTATATTGTACTGAAATGAGCTGTATTCCTTGAGGCCTGATCCTCCAATAGCACTTTTTGATAAGTTGTGTCAACCCAGTGCATGCCAGGTTTGTGCTGTGAATCTGAATTAAAAGTGAATTAAAGAATAGAAATGAAAAGAGGTTGCGTGTCTTGCCATGTTATTAGTCTATAGGTTGCATTATAGTGGGGTCTAGCTTTATTGTGTTTGGTATGTGTACCATCATTTACCAGACTTTTACCAGATCATTTGTCCATGTTTATGACTCTGACAGTCATTGTTACTGTTTTTTGCCATACGTCTTCACTGTGCCTATTCAAAGCTCGAGGGCCAACACATAACTTCTAGATTTATAAGCAGCAATCAACTACATTTTAACATTTTATAATACCTAGTCATACTTCTGTTATTTTGATGAAAGTAACTCAAAAGTAACGAAAAAGTAGTGTAACTCATTACAGTTCAGAGTCAGTAATATTGTAATGTAACTAATTACTCTCAAATTACAGTAATTTGTAATATATAATGTATTACACTTTGGAAGTAACTTGCCCAACACTGGACACAATGTTATGATAACTCCAACTGGAAACTAAAGGAAAAGTCTATTAAAAACACAGGTGGCAAACTACAGTGATTTTTTTTTGAAAATGTGGATCTATTTTTAAAAACTCCAAGCATTTTCTCATCAATTCAACATCCGGCAAAACACATATGCATCTCACTGTCTATTAAAAACCATCAAAACACAAGTTATAAAAGTGTAATGGGCTGGCTTATGCACGCAAAGATATGTGGAAATTTTTACATAAAGTATTTAGTACAGACATTCTAACATAAACAGTGTTTTTAAAGGTTTAGTTTTTGGTTTAGTTATTCTATAACTTTCATGACAAAACACACTCTACATATATCTTTCAGTAAATCATCTATCAATGTGGTAACAATTTCATTTTGTGATTCAATTGTGATATGATTGCATAATTGTATCATATATTGGTTAATATCCAAAAAAGTCAAACTCTAACAAACACGGCATGTCTTTTAAGAGCCATGTCACCCAAATCCTGAATCATCAGACATCCTCACTAAAGACTCATCTGACACACTAACGTTAGATATCTGACACCTTCTGACTCTCGTGACATCACAGCCCATCTGACAACATAATCTAATACGCTTCTATACAAACAATACACACTATCGGGAAGAAAAAATATTAAAAATAATAGGTTACTGATGTCTTGTTAGTATAAGACTTTGCTTGTGTCTCATCTGACAGACACTTACCACCGGCTAATTTGGGTATTCTTCCGACTTTGTTGGTTATTTCTGCCGTAAGTGTCCCAAAATCCTGTTCATACGTCTCGAAATCCGAAGACATCTTTGTATTTGTATTCTTAACAGATTACCACAGAGATAAATAGACCTGCGATACAGTTGCCTGTGTCTGCTTATTTTGACGGAGGCGTCACTTCCGGGTGTGTCACTGTGATTCCGCCTCGGTTTGTTTGTTCAATTGGTTCCGCCCGGTACATTATGTGTGCGGTTGCCGCTTTATGTTTTTTCACGAATAATGTTTAGTTCTTTTTAAAGGCGATTTTAAATTAGACACCATCGTTAACGTTAAATTCCGTGTTTATTTAATTATTTTTTGTGATTGGCAAATCAGATCTGTATATCTCTATATTTCTTGTCGCTGGAGAAGAAACGAGGAAGTGTCGAGGTATGTGTGTTGGTTGTGTCAGTTGTCATTTATTCAATTTTCAATGCAATTTGTTCTTTAATCATAGCAATCTACACATCTGCCATCAGGATTAAAGATCACCACATTCTTGCATGTGATGTCTCTTTTATCAGACAAGGTATTTGGCAGTCGATATGTCAGATATTAGGATCTAACGTTACAGTAATAATATACCTGTAATATGGCGTTGTCTACATAGAAATAAAGCCCTTTTTTGCATTAGGACGCGGTTACCTCCTTTAATTCTGCAATGTATTGAATGTCATTGAATTTAATGCAGAATCAGACTGAATGTACACTGTATGATGATTGCAGAAAGCAGCAACAGGATGTTTAAAGGGGACATTTCGCAAGACTTTTTTAGGATGTCAAATAAATCTTTGCTGTCCCCAGAATACATATGTGAAGTTTTAGCTCAAAATATCATATAGATAATTTATTATAGCATATTAACATTGCCACTTTGTGAGCGTGAGAAAATGTGCCATTTTTGGGTGTGTCCTTTAAAATGCAAATTAGCTAATATCTGCACTAAGTGGCAGTGCCGTAGTTGGATAATACAGATTATACATGTATTATCCCCTTCTGACATCACAAGGGGAGCCAAATTTAAATGAGCTATTTTTTCACATGCTTGTAGAGCAAAACAGCCATCTTTGAACTGCTGTTTAAAAACCAAAACTTTTTAAACCCTTTAATGATACAAGTAACATATTTTATGCTATTAGCATTAGTGTAAAAAACTCAAAAAGTTATAGGTTCAATCCCAGGAAACACATACTGGTAAAATGTATACATTGTAATTCACTGTAAGTTGCTTTGGATAAAAGCATCTGCCTATACACATACATTTGTATTTAGAAACACTGTTTGAAGAAGATCCCATACATTTATTAGATTATTAAGATTTTACAAAAAAATTTGATGCATCATTCATATTATTTGCTTCCTTTTTTAATGAGTTTGTCCTCCTGTGTTTTCTACAGATGGCTGGCTTGACTTCAGATCGAGGATAAAGCGATCGGAGGATTAGTAAGTAAGGATGCCACAAGCTGACAGAGTCTGTAATTTTAGGAGACGGGTGGCCCCTGTGACTGGTGACATAGCAGATTGCTGGTTGTTTTTGAGGAGACAGAAAAGATGCCCTTTGACCTCTTCATGGTTCATTCATTGCAGTAAACCGATACAAAGCGCCTGACCACTTCATCTTTTACATAACTTAAAACATTATATAAATACAAAAAAAAAAAACATGAACATTTTATCTGCTATAATCGTGTTTGAGAACCTCCATGAGGTAAAAAGACTCTGTCACTGGGGTCCGATCATCGCTCTCACTGTCATCGGTGTTTGCTCGTCCATGGCCGTTTTGGACTCAATTATCTGGTACTGGCCACTGGACACCACTGGAGGGAGCATTAATTTCATCATGCTTATCAACTGGACCGTCCTCATTCTTTACAACTACTTCAATGCCATGTTCGTGGGCCCTGGCTACATTCCTCTGGAGTGGAAACCAGTAAGGAATATATAGTTTTGAACAGATTTGTGTTTTACAGTGTATCAAATTTGTCTAATATCATATTGCTTGTGTTTTCTAACAGGAGAAGCAACAAGACATGATGCATTTACAGTTCTGTAGAGTGTGCCAAGGTTTCAAAGCCCCTAGGTCGCATCACTGCCGCAAGTGTAACAGGTAGAGTTGACTAAATCCCCCATACCCTGTCAGAAAAAATGGTCCCTAGCTGTCACTGGGGCAGTACCCTTTAAAAAAAAACACCTAAAGAGTTCATATTAGTACCACAAAGGTATATATTCACACCAAATGTAGACATATCTGTACCTAAATGGTACATATTGCGATTTTTTTTTTAATAAAGGGTACTGCCCCAGTCACAGCTAGGGGACATTATTCAACATTTTGTCTGACCTTGTCGGCAAAATCTAAAGAATACATTTTCCCATCATCCTTAGGTGTGTGATGAAAATGGATCATCATTGTCCATGGATCAACAACTGCTGTGGGCATTTAAATCATGCATACTTCACCAGCTTTCTCCTGCTTGCTCCCCTGGGCTGCATGCATTCTGCCTTTATATTTGTCATGACAATGTACACTCAGCTGTATGACCGGGTAAGATTTTTATCGGCTCTCCTATTAATATTATTTATTACATGTAATAGGAATGCTGTAGTGCATGTTAAATGCTTACAGTATTAAAGGAAATTATAAATATATGCAATTTCTGATGGTGATGTTTCGGCTCATTTTCATGGCATAGATCTCTTTTGGGTGGAGCTCTGTGAAGATTGACATGAGCTCTGCCCGACACATCCACCGTCCCATAATGCCTTTTAGCATCGCAGCTTTTGCAGCCACTCTCTTTGCCTTAGGACTGGCACTGGGTACCACAATAGCTGTTGGTATGCTGTTTTATATACAGGTATGAATTATGAAATAAAGTCGAACTTATCCACAAATTCCTGGTTTGGGTGTTTAGAGTGTTAGGTATTTACAAAGTGCGATTTTCTCTTTTCTTTTAGATGAAGGTGATCTTTCGGAACAAAACCTCAATCGAAGCATGGATCGAGGAGAAAGTAAGCAGCATATTTACTTATCGGTTACACAAAGGGTCAGTTTCTCAGGCAGGGTTTATATTAATCCAGGACTAGCCCTTAGGTATATTAGGGCATTTAAACGGACACTCCACTTTGTTTGATAATATGCACATTTTCTAGCTTCCCTAAAGGTAAACATTTGATTTTTACAGTTTTGGAATCAATTCAGCTGACCTCCGGCTCTGGCGCTAGCACTTTAAGCATAGCTTAGCACAATCCATTGAACCTGATTAGACCATTAGCATCGTGCTAGCATGGCTGCAGGAGGTGGGATGATATTATGCAGGGCCCAAAAATAGTCCCCTTCATTGAAAATTACTAAGGGGACTATTTTCGGGCACTGCGTAATATCATTGCACCTCCTGCAGCCATGTTACAGCAGCAAAGTCCTTGATTATTATGCCAGAATAAGAGTATAGTTCATAGCCATATCTGCCTAGAAAATCGCAACTTTTTATTTTCTTTGGTCTTAGTACACGATGTATCTACAGAAGAGTCAAGTTTTAAATAGGAAAAATATCGAAAATCTTTGGTTATCTTTTAGCGCGATGCTAATGGTCTAATCAGATTCAATGGATTGTGCTAAGCTATGCTAAAAGTGGTAGCACCAGATCCGGAGATCAGCTGAATGGATTCCAAAACAATAAAAATCAAATGTTCAACTCTAGGGGAGCTGGAAAATTTGTATATTTTCAAAAAAAGTCCCTTTAAGTAGATTTTACAAACATACCCTACAAAACAATACTGGTGTGCATCTTGAGACAAAACAATGGCACTTATATATTTTAAGATACGTCAGTGCAATATGTCTTTACATTAAGACACCGCAAACATGCATTTTAGTCTGGAGCTAGGATAAGCCTTGTCCGGGAAACCACTTCAAAGTGATTTAATCCAATATCCTTCCCCATGATCCAATACAAAGCAGCACTCTTTAAAGAGTAATCTTTTAAATAGCTGAAAATCAATTCTTATAATATGTATTATGCTTAGGAGCGGTCCTAGTCCTAGACTAAAATAAATGTAAGAGCTGTCCAAACTGAAAACAAATTGCACTGGCATATCTTAAAATACATCAGTATCCTTTTGTTTTGCCTCAAAATGCACACAAGTAATGTTTTTAGTAAGGCATTTTTGTTTAAACTAGTTATCTAATTAATCTAAGGCCTAGTCCTGGTTTAAACTAATCCCTGTCCTGGAAACCACCCCATAATGTCTCCCATTAGCCGATAATTTTATCACTTACTGTAAAACTCATCTTTGAACATCATTATAGCATAAAGTTTATAATTTCTATATTCTTTAAAACTGCTTGAATATAATTTCCTCATTCAGTATTCGGGGATCTATAAATATGCAAATCCTTTCGTAATTTCGTGAACTGCTTGTTTGCAGTACAGTCATCTTAAAAGCATGTGGTGTAACGTTGTCTGTGAAGAATAGAGTTTCTGTTTTAGCACGAGTTGTATCTAGGTCAGTGGATCCTGTGTGGTTTATTATATTACTCTAACTCTGTTTCCAGGCCAAAGACAGAATTCAGTACTACCAAACCGGTGAAGAGTTCATCTTCCCTTATGACCTGGGCAGCAGATTGAAGAACTTCAAGCAGGTGTTCACCTGGTCTGGAACCCCAGTGGGAGACGGGATCGAATGGCCTGTGCACGAAAAGTGTAACCAGTACACTTTAACTGTATGTGCAAAATGTTTTAAAGCAATTCTATAGGTAATATAGGTCATGTGTAATTTGTAATGTTTATTTATTTGTGTTTTATTGAACAGATTGAGCAGTTAAAGCAAAAACACGATAAACGTCAAAGAAGTGTGAGTATAGTTGTAATGGCTTTGTTTTAAACACTAGAGGGCAGCATTTACTAAAAGAGTAATACAATGATAAACATCACTTTGCAGGTGGAATACAGAGTAGTTGAGGACTACAACGGGGCTTGTTGCCCTATGGGAAAGGGCCTAAATACGTTCTTTAGGACTCCTTGTACAGAAGAGCCCAGAATCAAACTGACCAACGGAGAGACCATCTTTGCTACAAGAGGAACAAAGTGAGACATGTGTTTCTGATAGCATTTTTAGTTTATGTGATCAAAATGTTTTATTTTAGACCAGCTGTTTAGTTAACTTTGGTTGTCATAATATGTAAATGTGTTTCTGGTGTTTTTAGGTGGTGGATGTATGGAGACAAGGCTATAAATGAGGAACAGATAAAAGGTAAAAGCTGTTTGATTGTGGAAAGAAAAAGTGTTTTATACATTTTTGTGACATTATACTTTTCTTCACGATTTTAGCTGGAGTTCGTATTAGAGGATGGTTTCCACGCCGATGTGTCGAGAAGTGTCACTATGACTCTGCGAGTAATTCGACGAGTGATGAAAAGAAGGAACAGTGATGCAGAAATGTGTCATTTTCGTTCAGACAGAGGACCTGATGCATTGCAAACCAGCAGTGATGCACATTTTGAATCTGAATTTTTTCTAAAGCAATTCAATGCACCAGCGCTGAAATGTTAAAGTGGTGGCAAAACCAACAGATACTGGCACCCAAAGTTAACTTGTGTTTTTCCAAAGAACAACTGCCACAGATATTGACAAATGATAAAGAAATGTAATAAAATTATTTATAAAAATAGGATTGGACAGAAAAAATGGTCACTGGGGCAGTACCCTTTGAAGAGGTCCTAATATGTATAAATTTGTTACCAATATGTACCATTGAGATACTAATATACACTCTTTGGTACAAATATAAACTCTTTAGGTGCAAAGGTGTACTTTTTTAAAAGGATATCGCTCCAGTGACGGCAAGGGATCTGATGGTGTATGTATGGTATTATATGCTTCATGGGGAATTATCAAGACGCTTACTTGAAACTTTTTTCGTACTTCTTGCCAATTTTCTCGTTCGCTTGCTTTTTCTCTCGTTCTCCTTTTTGATGCCCACAGTGATTATGCAATGTTAATCTCAAGTTGTAACAAAGTCTTAGTCATGAATTGTTTGTATAGTAGAAATAACAATTTTATTTTTGATTACGTTTTTGTAAAACTGAAGTTAACCTTGCTGACGTTTTCGAAGACAAATAAACCATGCTCTGTACAGTAAATGTAAGTCATTTTTAATGGATAGACAAACAACAAATTTGCTCTGTGCTTTATATATGAAAATATAATTACATAAAACAAATTAAAGTATTGTTTTTGCATTCCTCCTTCCTTGAAAAAATAAATTAACAAACTTCAATTAACAGTCAATTTAAGATCATTTATTTGTTTTAAACTCACAATACCCAGATGTAGAAAATATAGATACAGAAAATAAAACACACACCGCTCGCTCAGTGTTATAAATATGTGAAATAGGACATCCCCAAAGTTCTGTGTGTAAACAAGCCCTGCATAAAGCGTAAAACTATTCACAAAAAGTGAAATAATCTATGGTTTACTTCACAGTGCATTATATATTAGCATAAAGACTGTCTATCTGAGCTTTGAAGTATTTGATGAGATCAGCCCTTTTGGCTTTAAGTGTTGGAGTGAGGAGACCATTTTCTATAGAGAACATCTCTGGATGCAGGTACAGATCTTTCACCTCCATAGAGGAAAACAGAGCAAAGTATATAAGCAATGTCTTTAAAATGAAACAATGACAAATCTTAATCTGACCACTGTACCTTTAAAGGGCAAGTTCGGTATTTTACACATAAAGCCCTGTTTTCAGATTGTTTATGATTTACGGTTTTGACTGAAATTTCGACATAGCCTATGCGCCTGCCCCGAGAATTTTCGGGTATTTGTTGTATCACCTCCCACCTCGTAATGGGTATATAGGTGCACAGGAACAATCCTTCCTAAAATGCATTAAACTTTCGTTTACAAAGACGTGAAACTCACCGAGTGGTCAGGGGTGTTCACTGATATGCTCACACAAAAATCGCTGCAAAAGATGCTTTCCAACAGGTGTTTTATCATTCGTTGTAAACTTGTGGACCTATTTTTCCACACCCCTATATTCTTTCGCTGAGAGCTTGAATAATAGACACTCCAGCCCAGGTGGTGGCGATAATCCGCCTTTGCCAATTGCAAGAATAGAAACAAAGTTCCCGGCGCGGAGTAATACCGTACCTCACAGCACAACTAATACAAGTCAATGGAGTTGTAAAAAACTACGATAAAACCTGTTGGAATGCATCTTTTGCAGCGATTTTTGTGTGAGCATATCAGTGAACACCCCTGACCACTCGGTGAGTTTCACGTCTTTGTAAACGAAAGTTTAATGCATTTTAGAAAGGATTGTTCCAGTGCACCTATAGAGCCATTATAGAGGTGGGAGGTGATACAAGAAACACCCGAAAATTCTCGGGGCAGCCGCATATGTCGAAATTTCAGTCAAAACCGTTCTATTACATCATAAACAGTAAAATACCGAACTTGTCCTTTAATAAAGGCAGTAGCCAGTAACCTGCACTGTCAAACAAAAATGGTCCCAAGCTGTCACTGGGGTCGGAACCCCTTAAAAAGTTCCTAATATGTACCATTTATGTACATAGATATATATTTGGTACCCCAGTAGCACCTAGGGACCATTTTTAAGACAGTGTAGATTATCAAGAAGTGCTTACTTGTTCAAAAGACTTCAGTCCTGCTTCACGTCCCAGTTTTATAAGGTCAGCAATGATGGCTTTCTTAACATCCTGCAAAAAAATTAAAAGAGTTATTTGAGCAACATTATATGTGTAAATATTACATGTAGCTATCACATTTTAGGAACTAAAGTTTTTCCCCTGGGTTGGAAAACACTGTACTTTGTATTAATAATATAAAAGTCTTGCATGTACATTGTCACTGGGGTGGTACCCTTCCAAACATGACGCTTTTGCACCTAAAGAGTTCATATCATATTAGCACATATTGGTACCAAAACATGCATATTAGTACTTCAAAGGTACATATTTTATACATATCAGGGTTTCCCGCAGAAAATTAGTTAGTTAAGGTGGTAGGGTTGTGCAGGTGGGCGGGCCGGGGGCGTGGCAATCAAAGGGGCGTCATGATGAAAATATTTTTATTTAAAACACTCAAATAAAACTCAATTTTGAAGAAACTATGACAGAAAATGAACACATACTAGATTATTAATGAATTAAATGTTTAATCAACAGGCTAGTTATCCTCCAGACATTGACGGACCATGTCTTTCTCTCATTTGGCCATGTGGCGCGTGCCCGCTCGCAGTGTGAAGTGCTTCCACGCTATTCTCCGCGATGCACTTGACCGCCTTTTGTGCAGCAATTTTTTTTTTTTGGACGACCTTGTTAAGGTGGTAGGGTATCCCAGCTTAGGTGGGCCGCCCGAACTGAAAAGAGCTGCGGGAAACCCTGCATATCTATGCCTAAATGGTATATGCAGTATAACGACCTTATAAAAAGGGTGTAGCCCCAGTGACCCTCATTTTTTTCTGGCAATGTAAGTATATGACCACACACCTGATTTTTACACAGATCCTCTATTGAACCTTTCGCTCCCAATTTTTCTGCAAAACCTGGTAACACCTCAGGATCTGGCACCACAATGCCTACCAAACAGGACTGGACACATCAAATTGGAGATATTAGATAAACTTCTTACTTTAAGATCAAAATATTTCGTTATTATCAAACAATTATAATTCATGTGCCACAAAAAATGTAAGAAATAATTTACCTGTAAGCTGTCACCATGCACAAATATTTGGGCAACTGGAGCACTCCGAATGTAAACATTTTCGATCTTTTCTGGTGCAATGTATTCGCCTTGGGCCAGTTTGAAGATATTCTTCTTTCGGTCAATAATCTTCAAGACTCCACTCTGGTAAATTGAGAACAAAATATGAACTTAACGCTAAAAGTTTATCTCCATACACTGTATTGCGCAGACAAGACTGTCTGTCATAATAAGAAAAGTATCAACAACAAACATAAAAACGGAATCTCACCGGCAGCCATTTGCCTACGTCCCCAGTATGCAGCCAACCGTCTTCGTCCAAAGCCTCTGCTGTCCTTTCTGGGTCATTGAGGTATCCGACAAACACATTTTTCCCTTTTATGCAAACCTAAAACAAGACGTCAAAGCTATGAGAGTTTGTAATGACATATTGGTTTAAGGTTTATAATTAAAATGATATGTCATTACCTCCCCTTCATCGTTGGATGCGAAGTAATTCATTTCCTCCACATCAACAAGTTTCACAAAATTACATGGAAAAGGAGTTCCAACATGGCCTGAAATCAAGAGTTTGTAAACTGAGGTCATGCAACCGAGATTATGCAACAAAAGGTTATTTTCAGTCACAGGAAACCCACCAGTGGTCCAGTCACCAGGCATGGAGAAAGTGCAGCCAGCTGTGCATTCGGTCTGGCCGTATGCCTCGAAAATCTGGAAAGCAGGACATAGGGGTCATTGATGGGTCACTGTGACACCAGATCAATACACTTACACAGTCTGCTAGAATAACAGCCACAGTATTGTTTCATTATTCATTTCATAGATTCACATAATATGCAATAGTTGCAAAACTAGGTTTTTTGTGGCTAAATTACTGAAATGGCTATATACTACTTTTCCAGCTCCCTAGAGTTAAACATATGATTTTTTTTCCCACTTTGGAGTCCATTCAGACGATCTCCGGGTATGGCGCTACCACTTTTAGCATAGCTTAGCACACTCCATTGATTCTGATTAGACCATTAGCATTGCGCAAAAAAAGACTTTCGATATTTTTCCTATTTAAAACTTGACTCCTTGTTAGTTACATTGTGTACTAAGACCGACAGAAAATTTAAAGTTAAGATTTTCTAGGCAGATATTGCTAGGGCCTGTACTTTCATTTTTGGGTAATAATCAAGGATTTTGCTGAAGTAGCATGGCTCCAGGAGGCGCAATATAACTACAGAAGAGTCAAGTTTTAAATAGGAAAAAATCACAACTCTTTGGTTATTTTTAAGCGTAATGCTAATGGTCTAATCAGATTCAATGGATTATGCTAAGCTATGCTAAAAGTGGTACCGCCAGACCCAGAGATCAGCTGAATGGATTCCAAAATAGTAAAAATCAAATGTTTAACTCTAGGGGAGCTGGAAAATCAGCATATTTAAAAAAAAAATGGTGTCCCTTTTAGTGTGCATTCGATGGACGCGTTACTATCCCTTGAGGCCACGTGAGCTGCACCAAATTCAAAAAAGTGAAAATAATTAAAATTCCAGAAATCTATGAACTGGGTGGCACTTTGAGGGATAAAGGTACCAAGATATTCCACGTGATTTAATAGTACTTGTTAAACAACATTATGATAGAGGCAGATGCAGGGATTCTTACCTGGCACCCGAGTGACGCCCTGAGGAAAGTGAGCACAGAGGAAGAGATGGGGGCGGCCCCAGTCACCATCACTCTCACACGGCCACCGAGAGACGCCTGTAGGGACAATTAAGAACTTTCAAAAACCATTCACCAGAAACACTTTACTTTTATTACCGTAAATTTCACTCTTCTCCGGGTAGATACCTGCACTTTGTGGAAGATGAGTTTGTCCCATAAGCTGTCGTTCCTGATGATCCCCTGTTTCACCTCGGCATGTTTCCTCTTGATGGCGAAGTTTAAAAGTGTTTTCTTAAACGGAGTCTGGGCTCCACTTTGGATCTGAGCAGACAACAGAAAAACTATGAAAAATCACCAAATTAATACAATTTTAAAGGTTGCCGATTTCTTTTTGCCAAGTATATGGGTGGGGCCCATCAACACAAAAAGTTTTAATTTATTTGATGGGTTTAAATTGAGGTACCAATGTATCACTGGAGAACTAATATGCACCCTTTAGGTTCAAATGTGCATTTTTTGAAAGTGACAGCTTTTGTGCCTTTATTTCTGAGAATGTAAAAATATGGGAAATGAAACCCTGTTCACAAACAGTCATAATTTTATACCTTGTCATAAATCCGATTCAGAAGACGTGGAACCACTGGGAATACGGTGGGCTGTAGGACTTTCATGTCATCTGGAAGAAGTCTGATATCACCTTGAAAGAACCCAACTCTACCTCCAGCACCATACAACACTGTCTAATAAACATAAAACATAGCCAGAGTGACTTTTATGTTTTTCTGTATGTAACATTAATAGTTAATAGAAAGACCTTTAGATAATAGTGGCAGCCTCACCTGTACGACTCTCTCAAACATGTGAGCCAGCGGCAAAAACGAGATGGACACATCAGATGGCAACGCCACAAAGACGCTCTGAAGAAATATGGGATTGACATACAACATTAAAACCTACACTTACTCAATAAAGGCTTCGTAAAAATCGTATCATGCTGATGTACCTCAAAGATCTTGACCACACCAGCTGCATCAGCAACCACATTTTCATGGGTAAGCATGGCGCCCTTTGGATCCCCTGAAGTAAAGCACAATGATATCACTCTAAAAAACAAACGGTGCTATATAGCACCAAAACAGTTGCTTTGGATCGTAACGATAGAAGAACCATTTTTAGTGCCATATAGCACCGGTGAAGAACCAGTGAAGCACCAGTGAAGCACCTGTGTAGAACCATATAGTGCTATGTAGAACCATATGTGGTGCTATATGGCCCCTATATGGTTCTACACTGGTGCTTCACTGGTGCTTCACTGGTGCTTCACTGGTTCTTCACCGGTGCTATATGGCACTAAAATGGTTCTTCTATCGTTACGATCCAAAGCAATTGTTTTGGTGCTATATAGCACCGTTTGTTTTTTTAGAGTGTATGAAGATCACATCGAAGTCATGATTGTGAGGTCATTACTTGGTGTAGAAGAGATTGAAGAACACTTACCAGTTGTTCCACTGGTAAAGCAAATTATACTTAAGTCTTCTGGTTTGGGTGGCTAAAAAATTAAAAATAAATGCAAAATAAACTTTTTTGTAATTTTGTAAAACAATGTGATATATAAAAACTTCGAGATGAAACTGCAGTTTAAAATCCCCATTAGAGAAATCACAGATTCTTCACAGAAGTATTTATCCTAGACATCAATGAGATGAAATGGAGGGCAAATGGACATTTTTGCTATTGTGTTTCAAATATTTCTCCTGAGAAAATAACCCAGACATCTTGCAAATGTCTTTATTTTAATTTTAAAAGTGATATTAATGTTAGAAACTGAGCTCAAAATTACCAAGTATGCAATCAAAAGTGAATATTACTTCAATATTCAATAAAATGTATCAAATGTACCCAAATCCAGATTATTTTACAGTTTACTGGATTTTTACAATTATATTATTTGTTTATTATAAGTTGGATCTACTTAAAAAAATATTTCAATTGGTAACACTTAAAATGTAAACCTACATAATTAAATAAATAAATATAAATAAATAAAAAGGGGTTACCAATTTAAAACATGTTAACTGGCACTGTCCCTTGAGCGGGATACCTGAGTTTACTTCAATTATTTGCATGTAAATTTTAATCTATCATGACAAACTATATACAGTATTATTGGAAAGGTCTAAGTAGTTTTTATATTTCAAAACCTTTTAGCAGTAATAATAATGCAGTAACTGTAATTTATTCATTTGTGAGAAGAGTATGCAGCAAACCAACACAAACCTATTTTTTTAATGATAATTTTATGTATAAAATAATATTATATGGCATTATTTTTATCTATTACAATAAATCAAAACTGCAATAACAATTTTTTTAATTTAATATTTTCACTTCCAATCAATTCCGTAAAAAACTTTAAAGTGTCTTCTTTAAAACAAGACCGAAATTAGGCTTCTAGACCAAAACATGCTGGGGTAATTTTAACCCAGCATTGGGTCAGAAAGGGATGAGCCCAGCCCACTGGGTTGCCATTTTCTGTGTTAATTTCAACCAAGCTTGTCCCTTTTTGTCCCAAAGCTGGGTTGAAAATAAGCCAGCATTTTTTTTTTTTTTTGAGTTTAGCAATTTTAGGAGAAACATCTGAGATTGAAAAAGCAACCTCAGAGCAATAAAATTACCTCTTGGGTTAAGCTCATTACTTACATTTGGCTGCTGAAGATTGTTTTTTCCCAGGGCCTAAAAGTACAAATGTAAAATTATTATATTTTGTAATGAGACAATGAAACGGTACAAAATATCAGATCATGTCACATGATTTTATTATGTCTCAATGTACCTCTACATCTTTCAAAGACAGAACATCCACTCCAATCTTAGATCCTCTCTCAGTCAATGCAGCATCATAAGGGTCCATGAGGATGATGGTTTTTAAAACAGGCGTGAGGTTTTTCTCACTGTTAGCCAGCAGAATTTCTGCCTTATCTTGCTTATCACACACTACTGTGGATATCTTTGCTGCAGAGATGTGAAAATACAGAGTACTTCAAAACAAGATCCAATCAGATCTAGTATTCTCAACCTGATTAGATTAAATACTATAAATAATCGTAAATTAAACATTAACATGCACATTTATGAATGATGTGATTAGTAAGTCATATTAACATTTTTTCATTACTTTAATTTATTAAATAAATATATATCGCATCTTGTTAGTGCTAGGTTCCTTTTTGTACCTTTATGGGTATATGTTGTACAATAATATACGCTAAGGACCTATTATGTTCCAGTTAAATGTACAAAGGCCAAAAGGTCCACCATATTGTATGTATTGTATATCTGTAAAGGAACAAAATAAAACCTTGATACCACCCCAGGGACAAAAAAATTACAGTTTTTGGTAGAAATGGTTTATATATAGTTATCAGTCATCGAAAAAACATCACCTTTCAGTATAATTCCAATAATTTTGCAAAAGAAAAGTAAGGTGTACAAATGAATTAAGGAAAGAAATGTGTAATTGCTTTAAGGTTGGCGAGTTCAGCAATAAAGTGATTTTACTGAGGATTACGCAAGCAGTTCAGCAGGTGTTATGGTTAAAGCTGCTATGACCAACACCTCTAATGAAGCATGCAAGCAAGCAAGCAGGTATAATTACCTCTATTAATGATGAACACAAGGGCTTCAGGTCCCAAGGTGTCGTAAAGAGGAACAGCCACCATGGAATATGTATAGCAGGCCAGTTCAGAGATAATCCACTGAATGGAGAAAAGAGAAGTGTTAACGACATTGTCAAAAAATTGTCCCTAGCTGTCACTGTGGCGGTACCCTTACAAAAAGTACACATTTTTGAGTTCATATTAGTACCTTAGAGGTACATATTGGTAAATGTATACATATCTGTACCTAGATGGTAAATATTAGGACTTTTTTTAAATGTACTGCATCAGTGACAGCTTAAGAGCATTTTTTAAAGGAAAACACCACATTTTTTCAATATTTTACTATGTTTTTACCTCAACTTAGATTAATTAATACATATCTATCTTTTTTCAATACGTACACTTAATCTTTGTACAGTGTGTCGTGAATGTGTTAGCATTTAGCTTAGCCCCATTCATATAGGATCCAAACAGGGATGAATTTAGAAGCCACCAAACACTTTCATGTTTTCCCTATTTAAAGACTGTTACATGAGTACTTACACGAGTAAGTATGGTGGCACAAAATAAAATGTGGCGATTCTAAAAAATGAGAACTACTTTGTATGGTGGAAGAGCACAAAATTTGCAGCACTATGACCTCGGGCGCAGTAACATTGATGGAAGTTTGAGCGAGAGGGGAAGTAGTCAGGAGTGATTTAGGGTGTACTCACACTATCCAAACCAAACCACGCTCGAGCGTGTTTGACCCTCAAAGCCTGGTTCATTTGACTAGTGTGATCGCCCTCTGTACCTCGCCCAGGTGCGGATTGGTTAATAGCGCCCCGGCCGGGTTGCAGAGGTGGGCTGGAGTGCGGTTCACTTGGGCTCAGGCGTGGAAAGCAATGGTGTGAGCGCAATCGCGCCTGAGCGTGATTCAAAAGGTGAAGACATCAAGTGTGCAACCACTCACCTTCTTCTGCCTCCGTCAAAAACTTTTGATGTGTGCAGCAGGGTTACGTGAATGTCTGAGCTGCACACGTGACAGATCAACTAAGCAATATGATGACATGTGAGAGGGCTGTGTGTAATCGCGCACCAAACGACTCCGAATAAAAACACAGACTTAACATTACGATGGGTTCCAATGTTAAGAGAGCATGTTACTTCCTGCTTTTTTCAAAACAATCGCATCTTAATGACGAAAGCGCGCTCGGGCTCGAAACGATAAAAGTACAGTGAGTGTGTGCTTCTGGAGGAGTAGGAATGGGTGACAATCGTGCTGGGGCATGGTTTGGTTTGGATAATGTGAGTGCGCCCTAAGTTCCTGCGCGCCAATGTCATTTTTCTGACAGTGTAATGCACTAAACGTGTTTAATACACATTACAATTTATACATTTGTTCACTCATTGTATCACCTCTGGTCTGTTCTGGGCAAAGATGCCGATGAATGATTCTTGTGATGGCTTTAGGCCACGGTGAATGAGTCCAGATCCCAGGAATTCAGCTCTGTCTGAAACCTGAGACATTCAGAGGAAAAAAAGGAGTAAAAGACTTTAATTCTTCCTTCATTAGGTTTGTGCTCAAGATTTTATTTGTGACTGGTACAAATACCTGTTTGTATTTTAGCCACTGATAAGGTTGCCCTTTCTTTCTGTACCCCAGACACGGCCCATTTCCTGCATACAGGTAGAACACATTCAATATGTTATGGACCAATCATGCGCCAATAAGTGGATATCAGATCAAAACCACAGAGAGGGATGTAAACACATGAATAGCTAGCATGCTCATTTATAAATTATACATAAAAATGTTATAGATTTTGACCTCTCACCTGAGACGTGAAGCCCTCTTTTGAAAACCTCGTATAGAGTTTTGGCATCCTCGTGCAAGTATGAGATCAAGTTGTCATCTTTCATGAGTGCTGATTTTCTAGCACCACCCTGAAATAATAACAGAAATATAAAACCATTGAAGCCTATAGAGTTGCATTGATTCACCGTTCAGCAATAACATTATGACCACCTGCCTAATACTGTGTAGGTCCCCCGTTTGCCACCAAGACATCACTAGACTTTTCGATCAGAACCAGCATTAATTTTTTCAACAATTTTAGCTAGCTCGTCTGTTGGATCGGAGCAAACGGGCCAGGGTCAGGCGGCACATGACCCTGTCGCCGGTTCACCGCTTTTCCTTCCTTGGACCACTTTTGATAGACACCCCACAAGAGCTGCGGTTTTGGAGATGATCGGACCTAGCGTTCAGATCCTTATGCTCGACAAACACTTTTCCTCAAAATTGATGTGTTAGTAGTAGGAAAAATGGGCAAGGGTAAGGATCTAAGGGCCAAATGGTTGCTGGTTCTGATAGAAAGGTCTAGGGCTGTTTCGACGGGTCAGGGCTGTTTTGGTGTGACCTACACAATATTATGTAGATGGTCATAATGTGTTCGGTGTAAAATTATACTTAAAAATAATTATCAACATGTATTATACTTTCGCCTTCATATCCTATATTAATTGCTAAATCATACAGCACTTTGATTTAAACTTTTACACTGATAATGAAAGACTCTCACCGCTATACCAACACTCTGCCGGTTGAGGTCTGTTGGTGGATGCATTGGTTTAGGTCTAGTGTTCAGATGCAACAGGGCTACAGCTGCAAGACTAAACAGGAAAACCAATCCTGAAGTGGACAGCGGGGTAAAAAGGAACTCAAATAAGAAATCCATGGTGAAGTGGCCGTGTTGGAGCTATAGGGAGAAACAACAAGAAATGGAGTAGGGTTACACATATGAAGCAGTATTCACGTTTACTTCAATGTAGGTGAATTTACAGGAAGTTCAAGGTCTCTGTAATTAGATTGCTGTGCTGTTTTGACGCTGATTAGAAGATATGCAAAGATATTGATGTGTGTGCAAATGTGTTAAAGAGACAGTAAATGTATATGACCTTTGGAGGGGGGCAAAGGTGAGAGTGAAAGTATGTTTGAAGGTTGAAGAGCATAGTATAGTCCATTTAAGATATATACTTTAATCCTAAAGATATCTGAATGATTCTCAATATTCTCTGCATTTATTTTTGTTCAGTGTCTTCATTACATTTTAATGTAATATTGGATTAGCAATGCAAAAACACACCTAGATCCTTGGCTTACAGGATTCTTTGTGATCTCTAGTCAATTTAACACTTTGCACTTGCAGACATTTAATTTTAACATCAATTCTTAAGAAAAGTGATTGTTTGGGTTTCCCAGGTTGCACATTATGAGCATTTAACAATGGTTTTGTAAAATCTCCAGCCTCAAGAGCATCAACAAACCTTTGTAAATGGTACTAAGAAATGTCATGTGTCCAATAAAACTTATATTATAAAGAGCATTCCTCCAAAACAGCGCATCTGATTATGTTTCAAATAAGTAAGTCCTCATCTTACTCATATGAAAAGGTTTATCTCAAAAATCACAGCATAATGTTTTATTATATACAATAGTCTTTGCAATATCAACGCAAAATAATATGACTAACTGACAGTGTTATGTTAGTAATGTAATGCATTAGTATGTTACATAGCAAATAAAGAGTTTGGTACCTGGGTAACCTGTTGGAGTCTTTCGTGTCCTTTAGGTGATGGAGCTGAATGCAAAAGATTTGAAAGAGAGTCCCATGCACAGATCTGCTAAGCACAGAAGAAGACTGATGAAGGCATGGTCTCAGATCCAATAAAACACTTCACAGCACACGAACACCTGTGACCTTTGAACCAAATGCCGCTATCTGTTCCCTGATAATGCAAATGACTGAACAAAATCAAAGTTAAATCATGTGCAGTAAATGTGTGTTCACAGGCATCTCTCACAAGAGTTTAAAGCCGGCACAGTTGTCATGTAGGAACAGTGTGAAATGAAACAGCGTGGACTTTAACATTTGCCTTTGCTGGTCAGTGTGACATTGAAATCTGTGCATGAATCAAGTAAAAACATTTGTTTTTAGATTTTAACAATATTATTGTTAGTTCTTTTGTAAGCCTAAACTGTTTAAAAATTTAATTACATTTTTGCATAACTATGAATAGTGCACTCAAAGTTTTACAAAGTGCAATTTAAAAATCACCTAAAAATGTTGGTTCTCATCACTCTGGTGGTTTGCATTAACAATTCTGCCCATCATTTACAGCTTAAAGTGGCCACCAGGGACCCTGCAGGACCCTTAAACTCTTGTTAACAAGAGAAAAGCACAAGGCCACCATATGTCACACCTCTCATTAACAACCTCAGCAGAGCATGACACAACATGACCTTATGAACATACAATGTTTTCATACCCAACTCTCAGCATTATTATCACAGCAGTTTAGGACAGGCCTCCCATCTGAACTTTGACATCTGGTTGTAATGACAGATAAAAAGAAGGCACCTTTGGATTTTCTAATCTGTTCTGATAATAGAGATGAAATAAAGTGAATGGAAGTCATTAAAGCTTCAGTCGTATTGAATTCCAATTTAGGTCAAAGTTGAAGTGGGATATATACTTACAAAGAGCATGCAACATCTTATATTTTTATCTAACAACATGAGAAAGAGGAAAAAACATGATGTTGTTGATCTCTATAGATCGAGAGCACACATTTAAGAAAACAATACAAAAAACTGATTGGTTACATTTTTACTTTAGCACACTAAGAACCCTTTTTGGTTCCACAAAGAACCAGTGAAAGGTTCTTAGAAGTACTTTTTCATAATCTAAAGAACTTTTTTTACTACAAAGGACTTAATGAAACAGAAAGGCTCTTTATTCAACCATACAGCCAAAAATAGTTCTTCTATGAGCTTATTTTTTACTAGCAGTATTTTGTTTAAAGGGGACATATCATGAAAATCTGACTTTTTTCATGTTTAAGTGCTATAATTGGGTCCCCAGTGCTTCTATCAACCTATAAAATGTGAAAAAGATGAACCCAGTAACTTATTTTGGTAAACTTATTTTCTCCAAGCATGTGGAAAAAATAGGTCATTGAAATTTGGATCCCTTTGTGATGTCAGATGGGGATATAACGCCCCTTAATCGGCACTGTCCAACCATGGCACTGCCATAGTGCAGAGATCAGCTCATTTGCTTTTAAAAGGGCAGATTTTTGCCCCCACCTACAAAGTGGCAATGTTAAAGTGCTATAATAAATTATTTATATGGTATTTTGAGCTAAAACGTCACATACGTACTCTGGAGACACACGTTTTATTTTACATCTTGTGAAATGTCCCCTTTGAAAGGCTAGAAAAAGATCAGTGTGGTATAAGTATTATGTAATTTTCATTTTTTTTATCAGTTAACCATACAAGAAGTTGTGAAGCAGAATTCCCCTCTATAATTTCGTTTCATTCAGTCTAATAAAAAACAGTGTTTTCTTGCAGGAAAAATGTAACACAACAAGATAATTTATGGAAGAATGAAAAACCTGCTATATACTTAATTACACTAAAATGTAAGCATAAACACATTGCTAAACAGGTAGGGAACATAAATGGTCTCAAACTGGGGCAACAGTACTCTTTTACAGATCCTAATATGTACCATTTAGCTACAGGTATACCTTTGGTACCTTTGTGGTACTAAAATGCACTCCTTGGTTGCACCTCTTAAAGGAACATGCCCACATTTTGGGAATTTAGCTTATTCACCGTATCCCCCAGATTAGATAAGTCCATACATACCTTGCTCATCTCTGTGCACGCTGTAACTCTGTCTGATGCAGCCCCGCTAGCTTAGCTTAGCACAAAGACTGGAAGTGAATGGCTCCAGCTAGCAAACTGCTCCCAATAAGTTCCCAATACATACTAGGAACTATATTCTCAGAAGGTGAAGCACTGCTACATGGGCGGAGTGATTTGCACAACTCTGGCCGAACTCTCCACCCAAGTAGCAGTGCTTCATCTTCTGAGAATATAGTTCCCATTATTTATACTGTTAAAAGATGGCTGTGTCTCATATGACCTTGTTATTTGTATAGGAAAATGTTTGCGTGTCACTTATTGGGAGCAGTTTGCTAGCTGAAGCCATTCACTTCCAGTCTTTATGCTAAGCTAGCAGGGGCTGCGTCAGACAGAATTACAGCACGCAAGAAGATGAGAAAGGTATGTATGGACTTTTCTAACTGTTGGGGATACAGTGAATAAGCTAAATTCCCAAAATGTGGGCGTGTTCCTTAAAAGGGACAGTTCACCCAAAAATGAAAATTCTGTCATCATTTTCTCAACCTCATTTTGTTCTAAACCTAGTATGGATTCCTTCTTTTCTGGTGAACACCAAAGAAGATATTGTGATAAGTGATGGCGGGTACACAGTTGACAGTGCCCATTGGATTCCATCGTGTTTGTTTTTCCTACTATGGAAGTCAATGGTTACAATCAATCAGCTGTGTGCTTACCATCATTTATCAAAATATCTTCTTTTTTGTTCATCAGAAAATAGAAATTCATACAGGTAAAGAACAACATGAGGATAAGAAAATTATGACCTCATTTTTCTTTTTGGGTAAACTATCCCTTTAATGCAAACTCATTAGGTGCAAATGCCCACAGATAGGTACAATTTTTTGTTCACCATCCGTTCTGACAGTGTAGTTACATACAGATATGTACAATATTTGACTTTAAAACAGAAAAAAACAATATGTACAATTTTAATAATGCGAGTATGTTGTTTAAAATAAGTCATCAGGGACCCAATGTGTAGTGAGCCAGGGTGCTTAACTCTGTCCACTGTGTATACAGTAATGTACAGTGAATAATGAAGGATACAGTGAATGTAGACATTAGAAGAAATGAATAAATATAGATAATAATGAAAGAATTTTATTTTCGTGTAAACAATCCTTTAATTATATAATATATATATTTTATAATTTAGTGATTGTGTAATATTAATGTATAACAAATTGTTATAGATGCAAATAAATAAGGAAATAAAAACTTTTGTTTAATAACAAAACAGTTTTGCTGTTAAACTTTAATTATAAATAATGCTTAAAAAATTGCAAAATAAGTTAATAAAGCAAAGCACATTGAATCTGATTTTTACAAATTTAATGATACTAAACAATAGTGAAAATTGGTTGTGTGTATGTACTATACAGGTAGGTGTTACAGTAAGTGCTCTTTCTCTAGAGAAACACCGGATTAGAATTAATTTCCCAAGGGAAGACCGAGTCCATTTAAATATCTCTGTATATCTGAAAGCTGATCAATATGAAGTTTGTGCAGAAAGGATGACAGGAGGACTACATTTACACATATACGCTCCCACATACTGGTGGGTGCTGATTTTTGTTTCTTTTTCCGCTCTTACAAACTTTGTTATTTGCAACAAAGAGACCCAGATAAAGGTCACTGTTGGGCTTCAGGCTCCTCTGAACATTTCCTATCCATTCAGTTTGCTTAGATTGGGGTCTGCAGTGCAGATAGCCATAGATAAGATCAACACAAATCCAGCTCTCAGTGGAAATTTCAGCTTTGATTTTGTGTACGCGGACACAGATTGTAATGCAAAGACGTCTCTCCGAATATTTCTGGATCAAGTGATGAAACAAAATGTGACGGCGCTATTTGGACCACCTTGTCCTGAAGAGGCTGAAGTAAGTTGAGTTTTTGATACAGGAAAATTGTTTAATATGCTCTGTACGTGGCGGGATGTGGCTTTGTGGAGACAGATCTAGTTTGATAAGATTGTTACACATCCAAGAGGACCAATTGATGAGCTATAAGTTACAGTACCAGTATTGTATTGAACCAATAGGCAGGGTAACTTACTTAAGCTCAGGTTACTAAATGAGAAAGTTAATTGTTACCAGAGGCTTCATGCCCATTCACGTGCCCCCTCAGTTTTTTGAGCCAAATTGATTTTGCGTGCAACCTCAAAATCAAAGAGTTCAAAAATGAATATCTGTTTAATATGCAAATATTATTAATTCTGTGCTGCATCCTTGTCACTTTTGAGATATTTTTGCCATTTTGATCGTGTTACGTTACTTTATTCTGGCGGCAGCTAGGCGCTGCAGTCAGCGCAGTCGCAGACGTCATAGCGTCTGTGCACGCTCACGAGCTCGTTGCTGTTGCTGCTGCATTTTGCTATCTGAGGAATTAAAACGTAAACGCTTACATCGTTTCCAAACCCCAGTACGGTAATGTGCAGTTAACCTGCTCTGTGTAGAAATTGTATGGTTTAAAAATGTGACCGTCTCAAAGTTATATTAGTAGAGATTTCTAGATTCATCTTCTTGGTACAACGCCAAAGATCGGCAGAGTTCACGGGGGGCGCGGAATAACACATGCTCACATATGAGGTAAAATTGAATGCAAAAATTTGTTCCTCTAATAATTTTATCTAAACATATTTTTTTAATCATTATTGAACATTAAACTCAATCGTGGCTATAGCTTATGTAATTTTTGTTGTTTACTTTATGGATTTAAAATTACATACATTTTATAGGATAATGGAAAATGCATTTATGACACAATTAAACAAGTCATTAAACAAAACTTAAATAAACAAAACACGCCGTTTCAGATGTAAAAATGATAACAATGTCATTATTCCGATTGAATAGTATTTGATATAAAGTTAGTCAACACTTTTATTTAACGTTAGGAGATTTTTGCATGAAGGCAGGGGTGCTTAAATTGTTAGAAATGTAAGTGCCATGGAAAAGACTGAAAGCTCTATAATAATTCGTTTGATGTCTGTGTATGCACAAATTTCTGTGAGCTGTGCACACTGTGCCCCCTTAAAAAAATTGGTGCATGATGCCCCTGGTTGTTACTATAGCAGAAGGGTTATTTTAAAAATAAAGCATGGGAATGATATAGGCCCTCTGTAAAGACAATAAAGACATTCCAAGATAAAATAAGTTTCTGTTACTGTGTAATTCACTTTTGTATATGATTGTACTGTAATATACTTTTTGCTTAATTCTCCTATAGGTCACTGGGCTCATAGCATCCACGTGGAACATTCCAATGTTCGGCTTTGTTGGCCAGACACCGAAAATGGATAATGCTCAGGTGTATGACACCTATATAAAAATTGTACCACCACTTAAGAGGGTTGGAGAAATCCTGGTTAAAACACTGGATTTCTTTGGGTGGAAGTATGTCGGTATGATCGGAGGGGGCGCGGACACAAACACGTGGGACAGCGTTGATGCTCTTTGGAAGAATGTGGAACAGCAGCTCAGAGCTAAAGTAACAATCACCGCTGGAATTAAGTTTGACACCAGTGACCCAGAATTGGTACACAAAAACCTACAACTGATTTCAAGGGTTGCAAGAGGTAAGCCACGAGTATCTTTCTGCAAACTTATCCTTTAAAGGACAGAAGGACCTGTTGCTTTTAAAGCCATAAATTAAGTTTATTAGCAATAAGCTTACAAGCCTATTATCTTGCATTGTTTTAAACCCTGCCCTGCCGTCTGTCTAACGTGAATCTCGGTGCATTTTGCATCTCATTGCATATCATATGTATTGTGTCTTTTTGACTTACAGTGGTGGTTGTGCTGGCTAATGGTGTAGACACCACAGCTCTGATGTTAGAAGCTCAGAGACAGGGGATGATGAATGGAGAGTATGTTTTCCTTCTCGTTCAGCAGTTTGAGGTCAGTGCCAAAGTGGTGAGTTACCGGTTAGCAAACAAAGAAAGGCAGGTGAAACACATACACAACATATATAATAAGGTAATAAATAAAGCTCAACATAATTAAAAATTGCAGAAACAAACTTGAAATATAAATTGACCCAAAATGCATTGCTCTTTTAGATGTACAGTTGACGTTGAAGTTTATACAGTGTAAAATCTGCAACATTGTAACAATTTACAAAAAACTAGATCATAAAAATTGGATCCTATAATGAAATTTAGTTTTTTATTTAGTCAATAAAAACAAGCTATCTCACATAAGCTACCCTGAACCTATGAGATGTTTAAATATAATCCACAAGACCCTGAAAAATGTAAAATGTATGACTCTATGAGCCCAATTTTAACGATCTAAGCGCATGGTCTAAAGCGCACGGTGCACAGTCTAAAAAAGTTTTGTAATTTATGACAAATGGGTTTGTGCGCCTAGCACACAGTCTAAAATGGCTGTTCCTATTCTCGTAATGAGTACTAGGTGTGTTTTGGGCGTAACGTTAAAAAAACTAACCCATCCCCTTTAAAAGCCAGTTGCGCTCATGCCATGCCGATTCCCTATTAAGGGGCTGTTTACACTTGGTATTAAGATGTGTTTTCATCGATCGGATCACAAGTGGACGAAAGAGACACATTACGTTTACACCTGGTATTTAAATCCGTCTCTTTTGTCCACTTTCGACCACTTCTGTCCTGAATACTGTGAGGGGATGGTCCGTGAGATGGTGGGCGAGTCTCTCTGCTGTCATTCAAACGCGAGCGGGAGTAATTATGAGTATATGGACGCAAACTAATATTATGTCGGAGTCCACTGCTTGTTTAGCAAGTAAACATGCTGCACAGAGTTTTGTATGTGTATATGTTAGAGCTTTCTCTGAACTTTCAGCGCAATTGATGAAATAATTTTCACGCTTTCAAAACGAAACTACGGAGAACACCAGCAGTAGTTTTATCAATGAAAGGCTAAAAATAGCGCTGTTCACCGTATGTTCACGCCAGAAGTCAAAAAAAGACGTAAAACTTGTTTTTAATTCCTCAGATTAGATAAATGGGCGGAGAGAAGGCGTCGCGTGTGGCTGTTCGAACACATTCAACCACATTGCGTTCCGCAACTCCAAAGCGATCCGATCGAAAGTAGTTTCGACTACCTCTGGATGTGGTTGAAAGTGGTCGAAAGTGGATGCGTTCAAAACGTTTTGAACACCTTTTACACCTGGCATTAACGTCGTCCACTTGTGATCCGATCGACGAAAACGCATGTTAATGCCAAGTGTAAACAGCCTCTTAGATGGCAGAATTTGTAAACTGAAAAACTAAGCAGAGAAAGAAGACCACCAGTTTAAGATTGATGTTAAAAAAGTGCGTTGTTTTTATTTGTATTAAAATTGTTATTTTTTTGTATTGAAACTTGCAAGAATTTATGCAAGAGCTTTAAAAATAAATTTTTACGTGTGTAGAGCCGAACAAGGACTGGTTTGAGATCTAAAGAACCCTTTTTGCTCCAAAAAACCTTTTGTGCTAAGACCATAAACTGTAAAAAAAAAAAATGGCTAAGACCTCCCCCCAACATCGGATCGCCATGATTTCACAAAGTTAGATGTGATTAACATTTTTGTTGGTCCTGTATCAACGTTGTTTTAATCAAAGAAATCCAAAATTACCCTTAACTCAAACCCTAAAAAAATGTTTCCCCTCAAATTAGTGTGAAATAATAGCCTGAGAATATTTTTTATAGCCCATAACCCAATCTTAAATCTAAATCTAACAATCTGTCAATTCCTCCAGAAAACATTATGAGGTGCACTTGAGAGTTTACATTTATTTCAAACAGAAATCTCTTGGATTAGTTTATTACGAAATTGGGACAAATAATGGACCGTATTGCTTTGTGACAGCACAGCACCAGAATTTTAAATTCATTTAGTATTTTAATTTTAATAAAAACCAGGGGACCCCATAACTTATATTTTTGTGCTTTATAGGGGGTCCCTCAATGCTTATAGGAGGTCCGGGACCACCCCAGCCCCCCTCCCACTCAATTCGAAGACTGGTTAAAGGTTCTTTATGAAAACATTCATCCAAGAATGTTTCTTCCATGGCATCGGGAAGCACCTTTATTTTTAAAGGTGCCAAAGAATGCATTGAAATAATCTGTTAAATTGTTCTTTGATATTTACATAGAAGGTTTGTAACTTTATTAAGTGCAAAGATAATCCAGAAAGGTTTTAACATGTCCATGTACAACCTTTGTCCTTTAAATGAAATTGTCTATTTTGTCCTATTTGGAAAGGGTTTCCAGCATGGACCTGCAAAACATAACTGTAACATCAATAGTAGAACTGCAGCCTAAATGCTATTAGTTAGCATATAGCGCTTACTCAGCAGTCACAATTTTGTTTTTAGCATTTTAATAACTTTGTACTTAATTTAATGTGTAATTTTATGTTGGAGGCGTACATCTCGACTGTAACATCACAGTTGGTGTTATGTTGAGATTGGCCTGTTTTCCAGCGGCCTTTCACGTGCACGAGGTTTACATAAAAATTAAGAAACAAACTTGTTTGAGGCTTACGATATGTCATTATAATGTACAGAGCTCTTATTATTCATCTATGCCTAGTTAAATACTTTTTTTCTTTGGCACCTTTAAGAGTGTAATGTAACTATTTAAAACAGATTTTTTTATAATTAATTATAGTGCATGCAGTAATAACATAGCGCTAGAAAATGTGCTTGCAATGGCCATATGTTTAGTTTCCAGAAAACACACAAACTGATAGCAAGCCTACTGTACAAGGAATGTGCTTTGTGTCCCTTTAAATGTAAGCATCCACCTGATTGTAACGCATATTTATTAATGTCAAAAATTTTCTCCACTTATTAGGATAACCTGTGGAAATCTGCTTTGGGTCAAACAAATGAAACAATCCTAAAGGCCTTTGACATGGTGTTTGTACTCGCTCAGAAATCCTATGATGGTTATGACTATTATGACTTCTTCGAGCAGGCTTACGATAGGTTACAAGGAGCACCATTTTACAGTAACCTGTCCTCAGAAAATGAGGTAAGAGTATCTTGTTTAAAAAAGTCTTGGGTAATCATTTTAATCCTCAAGTATTTAATCATATAGCATGTTTTTGATTTTTAGGTAAGCTCCTACGCAGCTTATTTACATGATTCTGTACTGCTGTATGCTATGGGTCTAAAAGAAGCCTTTAAAAATGGTAAAGATATCCGTCATGGACGAGAGATCGTCCAGAAACTCAGAGACAGGGCCAGCATCAGGTTTTATGGTAAGTTTTATCTCACATGCACAAGTTTGTACAGCCTCTTATTTATGACCAACCCTAAGATACAACCAACCACTTCCTTGAACTTTTATTTTAAATAATTAAAACTTTTAATCCACATAATTTTTATAATATACTGCAGTACTCAATATATAGTATATTTTCTATAGGATCAGCTCTGGTTCTCTTTCAAGGGATTTTTTTCTCCCAAGGACTTTTTTCAAATTAGGTTTTTCTCCTAGGAGTTTTTTAACCCCTTGGGAGTCAGATGACATTAGCTTAATTTAGAGCGTTAATACTCCACTCGCTATGTTTTAATCTTAGCCGCTGATTTTGCTACTTTGTTGTCCTATGATTTTTCTATTTTCTCTTGTTTTTTTATTGAAAAGCTGCTTTGGAACAATTAAACAATTGTGAAAAGCGCTGTATAAATAAAATTTAATTTAATGTTAAATAAGTACTTTATTTATTCATTGTCAGTGTTGGAGGTAACGCATAACAAGTATCGTGCATTACGTAATAATATTACTTTTCTGAAGTAACGAACGAGAAAAGTAATGCATTACTTTATAAATGTACACATTAATATTTGAGTTAATGCAAGTTACTTTTTAGTTTAATGAATTCAATTTAAAAATAACATATTAACATAGAATTACGCATTCTGTGTGCTTGCGGGAATAGTTTAACTCCGAAACGGAAATGGCAGGCCAGAGCTTGACATTTTTGCGATCATAAAAAACACCTTCAAGGCCTGAAAGAGATCAAGCCTCAGCTAAGTAAGAAAAAGTAGCGCGAAAGTAACTTAAAAGTAAAGTAAGCATTACTTTCCATGAAAAGTAACTAAGTAACGCAATTAGTTACTTTTTTGGGGGAGTAACTTAATATTGTAATGCATTACTTTTAAAAGTAACTTTCCCCAACACTGTTCATTGTTTATTTTGATTTTCAGGGGCTTCAGGTTTGGTTCACTTTGATGAATTTGGAGAGAGGAACCTAGACTATTCAGTATTTGACCTGCAGCAAACAGAAGGCGTCATCAAATTTGTTCCTGTATTGGATTTTGACAGCCATACAAAAATGATCAAGTAGGACCAAAATATTGCAAATGTTAGTGTTACTAATACAAATTGCTTAATAATGAAACTATATAAAAACTATTTTTTCACAGACCCACATTACGCTTTTCTAATGTCTTTTGGCCAACTGGAAAACCTCCACCAGATAATCCAGACTGCGGTTTCAATAACGAACTCTGCGAATGGTTGGAAAACGGTATGTTTATAATATGGCGGAAGATTTCGGTGAAAACCCAGTTATGTTATATAAAATCATTCTATATAATGTAAAGATAATAATAATAACCTTGATATTTTTAATTTTGACAAAGTAAGGTCATGTCAAAGATTGAAATTAAAGTAAAATCAGTGATTGAAATTAACCCTAGAGAACCCAAGAACCCTTTTCTTAGCATTAATTAACATTGGCCAAAATTGACCCGTGGGTTCTCCAGGGTTAAACTTTGATGCTCCTAATCTGATAATCAGATATGCATACATTAACAGGTTTTAGATCCAAATAAAAAGTTATGTTATGTAAAAAATATCCCTGTATTTTCTTACTCTGTTCTAGAGATATCTCTACTCGTGTTGTTGGTGGCTCTGCCTGTGTTTGGAGTGATGGCTGTGGCTTTGGTCACTTTGCTGATGGTTCAGAAGCTCCGCCTACAAACTCGCCTGGATGAGTCCAACTGGTGGCTTATTGACTACAATGACATAACTATCCTCAAAGAGCCTAAAGTAAGATAAAAACTTCCTAACTAACTAGCTCAATTTATCTATCAAACAACTACACAAGCAAAAAATCTGCCAATGGGGTAAGCAAATTTTTCTTGAATTTTTCTTGAATTTAGTGTTTAAGAAAAATTTTCAAGACTTTTTGGCTTACCCCATTGGCAGATTTTTTGGCTTGTTTTATGCACAAAATCACTTAAATTTGATACTTTTGGTCTAAAAACTAGACTTATTTTCTTGGGTCATTTTGCTCATCAAGAAAAAGCATCTTAATTCAATAATTTTTTATATTTTTACTGAAAACAAGACAAAAACACTAAGAATTTTTTTCTTGAAAGACTTTTTTTGCAGTGTACATATTTTACAAGTTGGCAAATTTGTACGAATTTGTGAATCTTACAAAAATGAATTCAATATACTTGAAATAAACTTGAAAACAAAGCAGAGTACAAAAATACAATCTTCACTTATAACAGAGGTAAACTTATAATAAACCACTGTTTTGTGTGTAACAGGGAACCCAGACACTGTCTGCTAAGTCAACACCAAGCAAATGTGGCAGTGGAGGATCTCAGTCTATCTTCTCCTCAAACAGTTATGGTTTTAAAGGAAGCGGAAAAGAAGCCATCTACACCACTATCGGTATCTATCAGGTACAAATGCCCAGATTTCACAAAAGCATACCGAAAATAGAGCATATGGAAATATGGAAATTATTTTATCAAATACACTCTCTTTGGTCATGGTGCAGGGAAACGAGGTGGGCATAAAATACTTGAAAAATCAAATCCTCACCAATATCAAGAAGCCGTCTGTTATTGCAGAATTCAATATGGTAAGTATTAAAAATTTTCTCCAATTTTCCAAAGGCAATAATAACTATATTTACCTTTATTTATTTAAAAAAAAGACTTAGAAAATATAATTTTTCTGTAGCCTGACATTGTCATACTCAATTCGTCTAGTCGAACAGTGTTGTGGGCGGGGCTAAGTTTGGCTGGCACCCAACCTAATTTTAATGGCCAATTACTGCAAAGGTGCCAATGTGCATTAAACAATAAAATAATAAATAAGATGATAAGAAGAATAAGAATATCAAGTCCTTTTCAAGAATTCACAGTAACAATATTTCAACAAACCTTAGTAGTATTCCCCAGTTTCCAAGTCCCACAGAGTTGGTTCGGTTTTTGAGAATTAAACTGTACCGCCTATAACAGCACATCTTTAGCCATACTGCCAACTGTTTATGCTAGAAGTGAACTAAATATTAATTCCATATCTAAAAGAACACATACATGTGTTGATTTTCTCTGCAACAATGCAATTTTATTGACTTTGACGTTTTTCTTTTTCCTCTGAAACTGGCTGAGGATGTAGTTTGTCTTATCTCCCTCAAACTCATCTCTCCTTTCTGCTTCCCTTTCCCTGGCTCCCACAAAAAATCAATCGCGTGCCATCACCTGGACTTCGGTGTGTGGCTGTGCATGGCTGCGGGCTGCAGTTGGGGAAACAAGCAAATGGATTTCTGCGTTCACGCTTCAGTTTGAGTTCAGCAACAGGCGTCAGTTTGTGTTGCTTATAGATCCGTTTTTGTCGCGATTATCAATGTAAATAAATACACTGGCAAAAAATAACTTAAACTTTAAAGATTTACACTGGGGCACAGCAGATTTACACACAGGCACGTGCTCCAGTAAAAGGGGTCTAGCGACGCCCCTGAGCCAAAGGTTTAGTAGCTAGCTAGATAAACCATCTGTAAGTTAATCTGTTTTTCTCTCTTGCAGTTAAAAGAAATAAAACACGAGAACCTGGTCCAGTTCTTCGGTGTGTGTATTGAGCCTCCAAACGTCTGTATTGTAATGCAGTACTGCAAGAAAGGAAGTCTGAAGGTGTGTATCAAATTGAATTACTTAAAGCTTAAATTACTTAAATCTGACTGTTTCCATGTTTAAGTGCTATAATTGGGTCCCCAGTGCTTCTATCAACCTAGAAAATGTGAAAAAGATCAACCTAGTAACTTAGTTTTGGTAAACCATTTTCTGCATGCATGTAAAAAATTAAGTAATTGTAATTTGGCTCGCCTTGTGATGTCACAAGGGGATTATACCGCCCCTTAATCCGCACTATCCAACCACGGCACTGCCATTTAGTGCAGAGATCAACTAATTTGCATTTAAAGGGACACACCCCAATCGGCACATTTTGGCTCACACCTACAAAGTGGCAATTTTAAGATGTTATAATTAATTATCTGTGGGGTATTTTGAGCTAAAACTTCACATATGTACTCTGGGGACCCCAAAGATTTATTTGACATCTTAATAAAGTCTTTGTGAAATGTCCCCTTATATAGCTCAGTTTGTACAGCATACATTGGCAATATAAAACTTGTGGGTTCAGTATGTCAGGGAAGACACGTACTGTTAAAATATGTATAGTGGAGAGTAAATCCACAACTGATGCACTGATATCATGTGGATGTTTTCCACACTAGGATGTTCTCCAGAGCAACGAGATCGATCTGGACTGGATGTTCAAATTATCCTTTGCCTATGATATTGTTAATGTGAGTATGGTGTGTCTGTGTAATGCCATCCATTTTTCACGCTTTAAATTCTAAATTTTTTCATAATATCACATGCACTATAGTTAGCTTTGTCTTTGTAAAATTGCAGGGTATGGAGTACATACACAAGAGCAGTCTAAGGTCTCATGGAAATCTAAAACCCAGCACTTGTCTGGTAGACAGCAGGCTGCAGATCAAGCTGTCTGGATTTGGTCTGTGGGAATTCAAACATGGAACCAAATACAGATTAATCCCACTGGAGAATCCAAAGTATGAAGAAATGTACTATACTGCACCAGAGTTTTTAAGAGAAATCTATTTCCCATTTAATGGCACGCAGAAGGGAGATATCTACAGTTTTGCCATAATAATGCGGGAGATAATGTACAGTACAGAGACAGGCCCATACCACGATGTTCATCTAGAACCAAAAGGTATTTGTCTAATGTCTTGGCTCTATAAAAAAAAACTCTATAAAAAGATTCCTAAAATGTTCTTTATCAGCCTGTATGGTTAACCCAGATTTGGACTCTTTTGGCGGCCGGTGACATATTTTTCGAGAGGCTGGAATTTAAAATATGTGTTCAACCTGTCGTGTGTGGCTCGTCAAGTCAAAATATGTGTTCGGTGCGTCATGTTTATTATGTGTCATGTCAAAATATGTGCCTGCTGCACACGCGTCGAAAGGGTTTATGATAAAAGAGACGCTAATTTAACACTAAACTATGATTACACATGAGATTAAGGGAGTATTTGGCAAACGTAAGCTGGTGATTCTCGCGAAATTAGACTTATGAGGTGTAATGAAACATTTTGATAAAAAAAGTAAATGCTATCAAAATAAGAAGCATAGAGTTACAAACATCTCTTCATGTACTATTTTGCACATGATTTCAAATGACATCATAAAAACCAATTTTGTTGTATTTTCCACATTTAAGGGGAACATTTTCATTACCGCAACGTGTCCATGACTGGATTTGGGTTCTTTGACATGGAAATTTATAATTAAAAAATCTAAAAAAATAAAAAGTTTCAGTGCATGTTATACTATAAACATTTACAGTAAAGAAACATGTTGTATTTGGTGATCATTGGTAAATGTAGAGACAATAATAAGGAATATAAATGTGTCCAAGAAATATTTTCTCGTCCTTCGCAACAATTTTCAATCATTGTTTAAGCCCTCAAGGAACTAACATTTTCAAAAAATTAAAAAATTGTTGGAAGGGACATAATTGACTGTGAAACTCGAGATGGCTACCAGGAAAGCAGTTCTTATTTTTTCTCTCCAGGTAAAAGTTGAAATTTTGTTTGTCATAGTACCTAGACAACTTTTTAGTTCTCATTACCGAAACATCAGTTTGTCAATGCATATATTTAATGTAATTTCATGTTGCGGTAATGATCATTTTTGATAATGATAATCTAAAAAAAAAAATTTTTCTATAGGAAATATTTTTTAAATCCTCTAAAAGTAATGGTTATAGTAAGTTCAGACCTTAATCTTATATGTGCAAAAAAAAATATTGGCTTCATGGGCTTTTTAAAAATTCTGATGATGGACACCTCCTAAATCTGGATTTCGTGAGAATCACCCAATGCGTCTCTTTTATCATAAACCCCTTTGAAGCATCTGCAACAGGTTCACATGACGCGCCGAACACATATTTTGACATGACGAGCCATACACATGTGGGCTATATACATGTTTTGAAGAGCTTTGCATGCATGCGCCTTCGAAAAAGATGTCACCAGCCACCTTTCATGGTGGACTTTCATGGACTATCATTGCTGGCAACATGGAAACCTCTGGGTTATCCATAATAAGTTGTGTAAAGCCAAATTTCTGATGTGTTACACATAATTAATTGAAGCAACTGGACTGTATCATATTAAACAGAGATTATCAAGCAGTTAAGGACCCCCATGTCCGAAGACCCCCTTAGACCCACCCTGCTTGCTGATATCTGTGATGAACGCCTGATACCTTTGCTAAAGGCCTGCTGGAGTGAGAATCCAGAACACAGACCACCGTTCACCACTATCAGGAGACGTCTGCGTGAAGCCATCCCTGAAGGGTGTGAAATCAAGGGAATATGTTGGGAATATTTGATTACTCTTAAATGCATTGCACTTTTATTTACATTGGGTTATTTTATCAATTTTCCAGTCATGTCAACATCCTGGATAACATGGTGAATAAACTTGAGAAATATGCCAATCATCTGGAAGAGGTTGTGGAGGAGAGAACCAATCAGCTCACGGCAGAAAAGACCAGAGCTGATAAGCTTCTCTCTAGCATGCTGCCCAGGTAAACAAACACTGTTTAATCACTGCAACAGTAACATTTTGTAAATGTATTGTTTTTACCCAGTGGCATATAACATCTACACATAACAATTCTACACATAAAAGGCACTCAATAAAGTTATAGAAAAACATTTTTGGCAGTATGGTTCCAAAAATTGTATGCATCGGCTATACATATATTTTCAATGTATGTCCTTACAGGTATATTGCAGATGAGCTAATGGCTGGAAAATCAGTGGAGCCCAAAAGTTACGATATGGTGTCCATCTTTTTCTCTGACATTGTGGGGTTTACCAACATGTGCTCCATTAGCTCGGCTCTGGAGGTGGTCACGCTCCTCAATGACCTCTACAGTCTGTTTGATGAGATCATCAAGCTATACGATGTCTACAAGGTACACAATGCAATATTGACTTTGGAGTGTTATGAATAAGATCATAGATGCAGTGTGACGTAAAATACATGAGTAGGTTTGCAGCATAGTGTAACATATGGCTGAATGATTGAAACAACATAATTATGTGTGATAACATTGATTTCTGTCACCATTACCATGAGTCTCACGAAATTTCGTTATATAGTCACGTAAATTTTTTTATTCTTTTTTCGTGATATTATCACGAATTTCCGTGTTTTTTTCGTGATCCTATAACGAATTTCTGTTTTGGTGTGATTATCACGTATTTGGTTAATCAACTGTTTTGTACTATTTTCTTACCATTGTCGCTTCGGTTTAGGGTTAGATTTACATAAAATGACATCCCAAACCCAACTCTAACCCTAACGGCAGGCGTCATATAAAAATAAATCAGAATTTTTTTTTATAAACCAATACATAAAGTGACATTCTAATGCAAGCACCAAATCTAACCCTAACCCAAAGCGACAATGGTTTGAAAATAGGAAAAAGCAGTTGAGTAACCAATACAGTAATAATGACACGTAAATAGGAATTTGTTATAAGATCACAATGAAACGTGGAAATTTATGATAATATCACGAAAAAAACAAAATTATGTGACTGTTTCACGAAACTTTGTGAGACTGACTAGGATAATATGTAAAATACAAAATGTAATGTTTAGCTTACAAACTTTGGCATTTTCAATTGCTTGATTTTATGTCACTGGTAGGTGGAGACGATTGGAGATGCATACATGGTAGCCAGCGGGCTGCCTATCATTAATAATGGCCATGCTGAGGAGATCTCTACGATGGCCCTCCACTTCCTCTATGCCATCAAAAGATTCAAAATTAGGCATTTGCCGAATGAGAAACTGGCCTTACGGATTGGGATCAATTCTGGTATGCAAGTATATACTACAGTGTAGGCTTATTTATGTGGTGGTGTACAAAAGTTATTATATTCTTCAATTTTTTCCAGGCCCAGTGGTTGCTGGAGTTGTGGGTAGCACGATGCCCCGGTACTGTTTGTTTGGGGATACAGTGAACACGGCTTCCAGAATGGAGAGCAACAGTCTTCGTAAGTACTTTTATTTTTTATATTTATCTATTTTTAAGTACCGTGGCCGAGAAGTGCAAAACAAAACAACAAATTAAAACCACAAAGGCAAATTAAAAAAGTCAAAAAACACTAACAAATCCAGTGACAAAATACAAGTCAGAAAACAAAAAAACAAGTCAGAAAACACTATGACAAATTTACAAACCGGAAAAGGTACACTGTAAAAAAATACTTTGCTTTTTTGTTTTTTTTCTGACTTGTTATTTTGTCACTGGATTTGTGGTTGTGTTTTTTTTTTTTTTTTGGCATTTTGTTTTTAAATTTGCATTTGTGTATTTAATTTGTTGTTTTGATTTTAGATTTGATGTTTTGTTTTGCACTTCTCGGCAACCGTATTTAAGCCTGTACAACAAAACTTTTAAAATAATTTGATACTACTGACACTCAACTGTTTTTTCAGCACTGAGAATCCACGTCTCTCAAAGCACCGCGGAAATTCTCATAAAGACTGGAAACTTTGAACTGGAGGAGAGAGGCGATATTGAGATCAAGGTTTCAGTAATGCTGCTTTTTATACAGCACACCCCAAAAGATTTTAGACACTTGACCTAAACACACTTAATTGAAAATGTCTTTGCATTTTGTAACTGTAAAACCCAGTAGCATTTATTTGAAAAAAGATATAATATAAACATATTTAAAGCTAAACTTATTATTAAAAGTCCCAAAATCACATTAGGACAAGGATTTTATGGCATACACTAGCTTTATCAGTTTATCATGCTGCAATGTTTGATATTTTTAATTTTTGACACTTACATTTTTTGGGCAAAATTTCCAAATACTATTACTGGGGGCAATTATAACTTATTATATAAAAAAAAGCTGACACTGGGGCTGAACCCTGTCAAAATGTACAGCTTTGTACCTAAAGAGACTTCAACGATACATATTGGCACCAAATGTATACATCTGTACAGCTGGGGAATATATCCTGACAAATTTCATGTTTATCAACAGTCATGTTTACGCTTGTAATGTATGTGATGTGTCCTGTAGGGAAAGGGAACACAGAAGACCTTCTGGCTGAAAAACAAAACAGGATTTAAGCTTCCTCCCACTGGCCAGGACTATGATGCAAAACTAAAATCAATATCAGATGTAAGTACTTAGTTTAAAATTTATCTTATATTTAAAACAGAAAATGCTATATTGAGACCTGACATACTTGACAGGCCATAGACTGTCTTGTCCTATTACATCCAAGCAGGAGAAAACCAAAGCAGCCTCAACAAATGATGGTGAGAATAAAGAAAGAAGAACAATCCAGAGGAGTCCAGGCATTGCTAAAATGTCAGAAATGCACACCCTTACTGTACCCGACATTTAGTCCAACCATGACTTTTTATATACTGTATACTTTGATTTGCAGGTGCAATACACATTTTAAACATTAAATAAGGTCAAGACAAGTTTAAATTGAATAAGAATTTAATTACTTAATTAATTTTTTACACAAATTAATTATACAAGAATATGTATTCTTGTTAAAATAACAATAAACAATTTATAGTAATCGCTAATTTACTTGCTCTACCAATATTTATATAAGAAACACTAAACACAAGTTAAAACTGTAAAAATGCGAGTGAACGTTTTAAGGTGAACATCGATACACTCCCTGAGACACACATATGGTTGCCGTTTGCAGGTGTATGCATGCATGTCTTTATTTAGGTATCTGTATATAAGTGCAAATGTGTGTTTCATTGCATTTTAAAGTGACCCATATTTGGCCTCATTACAAACTGAAGTACCTTAAAAATTCATTTAGTAGAAGTATGGGCAGCAGAAACACAAATGGGCCTGTAACACAGGGGTGAGAAAAACAAATCTGTTAAATAGCACAAAATAGGAAGTGACATCATAAGATGTCACTTATATAGAACAATGTTTTTACATAAACAAATTTTATAAAATCTTTTGAAATAATTGACAAGCAGCTATAATTTATAAAGTATCTGTCAGCAATGCAACATTTACAGTAAAGAGACTAACCTGCAAGATGAATACAACTTGAGGAGAGTTGTGCTGTAAACAGTCAGGCTTAACGGTGAGTTTTCAGGTTTAAAACAATTATAAATCTCAAATCGTGCAAAAATAAAATTTTAAATACCTCTGACTTGAAACTCCATGGTCAGGATGCCTCCATTTGGATCAGGTTCGAATTCTGTACTTCTCGATGTGCATGGAGTCTTGGATCAAATGAAGAAGAGTTTTAATGGTGGCCAGTATTTAAATCATTAAATTGATATTAATACTTACTGGTTGACAGAATAGCTTTTCTCCATCGCACACTTGCACCTCACAGTGCAGCCAAACAGTGGACACTTTCTCCAGCCGCTGGAAGCGGAACGAGTTGAACTTAAACATGGACCTGCTGTCTTTGGCATTTTCAAATATGGTGACTGTGTTGTCTAAAGAGCAACTGTGAACCAGGAGCAAACACATTCAGTATTGAATCACATAATGACTGTTCTCTTTAATAAATAATATAAACGTACCTGTTCAGAATTAAAGTCCACCTTTTCCTGTCTGTTGAATAAGGTGTAGGTGTTGCCCAGCAGTTTGTTATGACTACTTTGAACCTATTGACATTAAAGAGAGTCTTTTGCATTGGCTGTACATGTGTGAGTCTACGTATTTGATTCGTTTCTTTTGACTCACCTGTTACTCAGTCCTTTCGCTTCAATGCCAATGAATACCTCTGATCCGATCTCAGATGTGTCAATCACATACGGCGCATCCTTCGCATACAAAAACTTGGAATTCTACAAGCCGCAAAAATGAATCAAACGTTAACTGCAGCTCTTGTCTGAGATATTGTTTAATATCAGTTTAAAGGGCTGGACACAACTATTCAATTATTTTTAAACCATGAAGAGCTCAGATGCAAAACCCTCTTAAGTGCGTCTGACACGTTTTCTTGTAAATGAGCATTTTTTATCAGGCTCTTATGTTTAGGTTTAGTAATTGAAGGAATTGTATGAATGAAAAGGTTATTAGTCAGTAAATAAAATGCTTTATTTTTACAAATGTCAGTTAAAACACATTTTTCGTAGCAAAACCCTCTAAGTGTACGCGAAAAATCTCCACTTCTAAAAAGTCAATATTCTTCGGAGCCCCTAAGGGGACATGGAGCAAAAATTAAATAAAGTTTAGTTTAGTGTGTGCACATGAAACTATCGCATTTAGTTTCGCGTGCGCACTTGAAACTTTTGCTTGCGCCGTGAAACTTTTGCGTGTGCACTTGAAACTTTTGCGTGCGCCGTGATACTTTTTGCTCCAAGTTTCACGTGCACACGCAAAAGTTTCACGTGCGCACACAAAAGTTTCAAGTGCACACGTGAAACTTTTGCGTGTGCACGTGAAACTTGGAGCAAAAATTAAATAATGTTTATTTTTGCGTGTGCACGTGAAACTATCGCGTTTAGTTTCGCGTGCCCACGTGAAACTTTCGCGTGTGCACGTGAAAGTTTCACGTGCGGACGCAAAAGTTTAAAGTGAGCACATGAAACTAAACTTTAGATTTTTTTTTTTCAATGTCACCATAGGGGCTCGGTACTATTCACTGTCCTTTCCGAAAAAAGTGAAAGGCTCAAAAATGTCCAATCAATGTCAATATCCTAATATATTTGGTAAACCGAAAATATACTCCTTTAACATAAAACTATTGCACCTTGATGTACGCATGGCATCGGTCATCCAATTCTTTTTACGTGCACTTAGAGGACTTTGCTGGAAAATTGCTGTGCCATTCAATGTATTCTGCTAACAAACCGGTATTTCTGAGTAGCTTGAGCACGTGATTTAACAGATTTAAAGGGAAGGTATTTGATGAACTTATACAGGTATACATGCAGAGAGCATTCGGTCAATATCATTATCTCATTTTTTACACAGGTGGTATTTAGCGGCTTTTACATCTGAGTTCTTCTTATTTTAATAATGCCATTGAAATGTGACCGAGTAATAGTTGTGCTATAAGTAATGACTAAAATGTGAAACAAATGATCTTATATTTTAGCTTCTTGTAAGTAGTCTTCATAACTGTCATAATCATAATACATCTCTTATTTCAAGCAATTAGGCATATGGTTTTTAATATCCAGTCCCTCCAGAAAAACGCGATTATGCGATCACATGATTTAACGCATAATCAGCCATATTCGTGCGGGGGAGCATTTTTTCAAATATGGCGCACTTTCGCAGCATAAATTGCAGATTTTCATGCACAAAATATGCGGGCTTGCATGATTTCATAATGATTTCGTAGCAAAAATCAAATATATCTTAGCAGAAAGTTGAAAAATTTTGCATTTACCTCAAACAACCGTAGCCATGTACCCTATTTCCATGGGAACGTTATGAAGTGACGAACGTTTTGCAAGTTTCCACAGTTTTTGCAAGTTTCCGCAATTTTTGCAAGTTCCCAAAAGTTTTGCAAGTTTCTGCAATTTTTGCAAGTTCCCAAAAGTTTTGCAAGTTTCGGCAATTTTTGCAAGTTCCCGCAATTTCATCGCATAAAATTGCATAAATATCATGCATATTCCATTGCATTTTTTAAGAAAACGTGTCGCATGATCAAGGATTTTTGCCTGCAACAATCACAAAAAAACTCTTTTTCTGAAAGAACTGAATATCAGTACAAAGTCATGTGTTTCCAACCCTTTCATTTTCAGTGTATATCTGATTTCAGTAACTGAGGAAAATAAATAATTTTAAACATAAAGAATGAAGTGCACTAATATAACAAAATAAACCATTGAATGTTCACAACTACACTTTAAATTCCTCTCAACACTGACGATGGACACCTTTAAGGAAAGCCGAGGTACTCACTGTGAACACGTTCATAGACAACTGAGACTTAAATGACCCTAAACTCCCATTGTTGACATAAACTGTTGCCACTCTGGAAGAAGCAGAGGGTTTAGTAAAAACGCTGCAAGGCAACGGTCAGTATGCAAAGGCTCTCTAACATTTACTATTAGATTCGCTGTCAGTGTAACAAGGGTCTACCTTTGACTAAACACTGCATTGTTGACCAGATAAGCTGCTTTGTAGGTGCAACTGAAGGTGTAGTTTACAGGCTGGTTCCTGACGGTGAGGGACGAATCGTTGGATACTATTGAGTTGTAAAATATGTACCGTGGGTCTTTGCCTCCTACATACTAATGGAAAAATAGATACAGCTTGTTAGGAATACTCCACATTTCAGACACTTTGTTTGGCTATTGTACGACAAAAATAATCAACAGCGTCTTACCTCGGACAGGGTACCGCAGTAAGAGTTATTTTTTGGGGTGAGGTCCGGTATAGTGAAACGATAAAAACCCGGAGTGTTAATTCCATTATAACACACGCCGCCAAGAGACAGCTGACCGATTTCCCATCCATATGGACACTCTGGCACGTTCGCAATGATGGCATTGGGAAAACATGACACCATGACATAATCTGAAACAGACAACAAATCGATTGCACATTCAAACATACACAGATCTTTAACTTACAATGAAAGGTATGTTTAAAATGTTTATTTCACTTTTACCAGCTTTTTGTGGCACGCAAGCCCATGTCAAAGGTAGAAGGATGAAGAGAAAACCAACAGCTGCCATTGCACTAAACACGGAAATACATTTTGATGTATTTAAGATCATCTGTAATGCATGGCCCATTCTCACGTTCTGATTTAAATAGTCAATTAAAGAAGTAAAAAAATCACATAATTGAAATCAGTATGAATGTTTGTACTATACCGGTGCAGGTTCCCGAAGAAAGGTTTGGTTTAAGTCTTTAATAAAGGCTTTGCATGGTTCCTGTGTAGTTCTTTTGCAGGTTAATGATGATAAATCCTAAAATGTTCATGTAGGTGAGCACAAGAGCTGCTTTATAGATCCACAGGTAGACACTAACCCCCCTCGATTCTTTGGTCAGCCAGTCTGCTGAGGCCTTTTTTTGGTGATAGCATTGTAAAAGAGAGCACAAAAGCTCTCTGTGCTTGTCAGACATTGACTTTTAAATTACCAGCCTCTCAAGGGAAGACCATTTTCTTAACTTTAACCTGACTACTTATTTTATTTACTTAGCAAAAATGAATGATAAAACTACAAGGATTGCATTCTTTAATTCATGTGTGATCAAAACACAGCACCGGGGGTCATGCTCTCATTCTTAAAAATTTTAGTTTTGCTTGGAGATATTAAGAATGAAGAGTTTCAAAATAGGCTTTAATTTTACACTCGCTGCAGGTTATGTAATACTTCGCTGGCACTGCCATGAAGGATTGCCATCAGTAGTTATCTAATGTGCTCGATCTGTGCCAGACTGCCTCTTCTAAATGCTACCTGTGATTAAGGTCAATCTCATTCACCTTTGCCAAAACCAACCCAAAACACAATCTTCAAGAGGTTTACCTTGAACAAAATGGCAGTAATGAGCCTCATTTAGCTTCCAAATGACAAGAACATCCTTGTGCAGAAATGGTGAAGAATCATGGGTCTGGACAATCCCCAACCTATTCATGAAGTGACAATGCCATGTAGATCAGAGAACATACAGTAGTTGAGTCAAGCTGATAATAATTATCAGTGGTACTAAAAAATACCAAAGTCCTCACCCATGAACCGACACATGCTACCAAATCCCAAAAACATCACACTGGAGAGAAGGCATACAAAAGGCCTTTAAGATTCTTGCGATGAAACAGCGAATGGGAATGTATAGATCAAGATGGGCCCCTGGATAAGGTAAGCAGTGGGGACAAAGACACAAAGTCTGATAGTCAAAAGATGTGCCATTCACAAAGATATACGGTTTCAGTCTCCAGAGAAAGCAGGGCACTTAGAGAAGCAGCATTTATCTTCAGACAGTGTGTCTCCTCAAATTTAAGGACAGGAGAATATCCCTATTTACCCTTTCTTTGCGCATATGACTCACAAACGTGAGGTCAGCCGGTTCAGTTTGATGGGTTTAACACAATTAAAACTCTGTGAAGAAAATGAGTCCTTGTGGACAGATGTGCGCCAGGCCCCATGCAGAGCTGGGTTTATTTGCAGAGCTCATGGTTGGGGGTAAAAGCCTGCTGTCTTTTCAATGCCACAGCATACACCAAATATGTATCTAGTTAACAACAATAGAAAGTAAGGGTGTTTTCACATCCGTAGTTCGGTTCATTTGGTCCAAACCAAAAGCAAAAAGTGATACATTGTAGCTTTTTTAGCAGTTTTGGTTCCTTTTCACACCACACTGGTTGCTCTGGTCCGTACCAGTTCAGTCATGTGATAACATCCACATCACTCATTGGCCACATGTATTTGAACGTATTTCATAAACTGCTTCTCGATTCGTCAGAATCAACGTGTGCGAAACTCCAACGGAACCCCGGAAGTTAAAAAAATGAAGGAAAATACAGCAGACACCATGGAAAGATGGCTGCGCGCTGTAATTATGTCTCCGTGGTTGTTATACATAGCTTATTTTCAAAATGAATAGCGGATGTGGCTTGAAAACAACGTTTTACTGCACTACAAACGGCGAAGACACCAAATTTCTGAGGCTCCGCCCGCACCTCCTCGAAACTCCAGGTATGTCCGCGATCTGTCATTGTGCTAATATTGCTAATAGAAACGGTCAACAAACACTGCCTCATCCGATAATGCACTGCGCAGCTGACTACGGCAGCTGGTTAAGTCCAAAATGCGCAGTACTTTTGCACTTAGGTCGGTTAGATCTTGGATCGTGATCTCACCACAAAGGAACCGCTCTAGAGTTCGTTTGAAAGCACACCTTGAAGAGGTGGTCTCGTCTGCTTGTTTGGTACGCTTTTGGTGGGCACCAGAGTTCGATTGCTGCATTCTCACCTTCCCAAACCGCACCAACTGAACAATCGAACTCTGGTACGCTTCAACCATACTAAACAAGGCAGGTGTGAAAGCACCCTAATACCATACAGTGTGTACCTCAACTGGTAGAATCATAGTTTTAATTCCCAGGGAACACACATACTGATGAAAATGTAGCTTGAATGCACTTTGGAATAAAAGTGTCTGCCAAATGTATAAATTTAAATGTGCTAAGCCTTATGTGAAAAACAGTTCTCCTCAGGCCCTGCTCCAGATATTCCAGGTGGGCCAAGTGATATTCCAGGTGGGCCAGTTGAATTGAAAGGGGGTTCTTTAATGCTTAATATCACATGTCTATAGTTGTAATATCATATATTTAAGACAATTGCTAGGGTTGTTTGTTATTGTTGTGTTTGTGTTTTCTTCATTTTAATATTAGTTGGTACATAATTTGTAAGTTTATATATATATAAAAATGGTTAACATGTTTATTTTTACATTCTCTCTTTTTATTTTGCATTCGTTATATTTTTTGACCCCTTATCAGATCTTGTATAAATTAAGTAACTTTAGTTTGATCAAAGGGGCAGTTCTTTTAAAATAGCTATTTACATCAACTAAAACAAACTTACTTGAATGAAGCATGAACTGTAAGAATTGGGTTTATTCTTGTAATGTTTTGTTAAAAAGGGGCAGTTCTTTTAAAATAACTATTTACATCAACTAAAACAAACTTGTTACAAACAAACAAAAATTAAAATTGTAAATGTTAATTTTATCTGAAATGCTGTTTTTCTTAAGAATTATTCTCACGTCTGTTAAGTAAGGGATAATGTAGAGGCAGCCGGTAGTTATTGGGAAATAAGCCCCGACAGTGTGATCAGGACCCGACGCGAAGCGGAGGGTCTTGTATCACACTGAAGGGGCTTATTTCCCAATAACTACCGGCTGCCTCTACATTATCCCGCTTATTACACGGCTACTTGCCACATAAGAAAAAAAACCGGACATGAATATGAATTTGAAACATTTTATTGGCATATTTGTTTTAAATTAACATTTTTATCCTTCCGCGAAACTTTGCACAGATGCATAAAATGATCGTAATACCTTATTAAGATCCTCTGCTTCATACTTGTCTCCATTTTTTCTCTTTTAGCCAGTCTTTGAGAAGTTTTAATGCCCATTCTGTATTTTTTTGTGTGTTGGCTTCGTAGCTGTCATGCTCTATTTTGTCAAGTTCAGTCTCAGTAAGCTCTGTGTCTTGTCGTGGTTGTCGAGTGTTTGTCACAAGATGGCGCCAAACAGACAGTAATCTTTATTGATCTTTATTGGCGCGGAGCGATTTTACTCGTGCAAGTAGTACCGGCTATGCGTTATTATTTTGGAGCGGTTATTATTTGAAAAGAATGAACCTGCAAATGTCTCAACTGACCAATCAGAATCAAGCATTCCAGAGAGCCGTGTAATAATATAGTATAACATCACAGATTTTTGGGTGGGCCAGGCCCACTCTGTTCCCCCGTGGAGCCGGGCCTGGTTCTCATCGCATTTTAAGGAATTCAGCTAAGCTAGCTAGTTGTTTTTTACTGTGTAATTTTATTCTATTTTAATGTCCGAATGTCAGTGAAGAAAAAACTTAGATTTCAGTCTGCATTGATGGACATTGGTTATGTTCAGCTTTTGTAGCTCCTTTGAAAGCATCTTGAGTTATGCCGCTCTATCTACAAAATACAAAAGTTTGTTGCACATAACCTACAGTATATACAAAGACTAAACCTAACCAGTAGTCTACCAATAGTCTTATTATGGATGCCAGTATAGATCAAATCTTAATTGACAACATTTAAAAAATATACAATTACTTTTTCCTAAATAGCGATTCCTAAATTTTCATATAGGATCTAAACGTTTATGAATCAGTGAGTTACAAGTGCTGCTGTTAAATGATCAGGTGCAGATAGCACAGGTCAGCACAGATATCCCACGTGAAACATTTAGAGGCAACTTTCAACTTATTACCATAAGAATAAGAGAGACCATTGGGATACATTCATGTGCAATGCCTGAGAGAAAACTATGGCAGATGCAAATCAGCTCTGAGGCCTGGAGCCCTGGGACAGCTAGCATTACAGCTGAATCTGGAGTGCCATTTGTTTTATGCAATATCAGGTGTGCGTTTTGTACCAGAATGCAAACCATCTTAAATATTTGTGCTAAACTTCAACATTTGTGCTAAACTTTCCATTTTCTACATTTCGATCTCTTTAATCTCTCATCAAGCACATCCACTTAAACGTTATGGTTTCTATGCGCAAATTCATCTGTCACTTTGTAACAGACATTACTTGTGTCACAATGCCCTATTAATCAAAAACCACAAGCAAAACCTCAAATAATAAATTATTTAAAAGTGGAAATATAGTATAATTTTGAAGATATTCTTTGTACAAAACAAATTAACTGAAGTGTGTTATGTTAATGCCTTATGTATTCCCTCAGAGGTATTCCCACAAACAGTTTAGTGGTTAACGTGATTTATTTAGGCTTTCATAGCACTAAAACATAATTGCAAAATAAAATTTTACAGAGAAAGCATTCGACACAGTTATTTTTCTTACCTGGCCCTACTTGGCCCATGTAGATAAGCTGCAGAAACTGCCCAATATGTAGACAAGATAAATGTGAATGTGCCAATGCTAAACTTAGCAGCATGATGGTATGGCACTGGTTGCAAGGTGTTTTTTATGTATGTCATACCTTGCTATGGTGCTTTTTCTCAAGGACTACACAATAAAGAAAAAATGTTGGAATACTGCAAAATTATAAAAGTACGTGTCTAGAATAAATATGCAAAAATAAATAAATAAAAATCCTTACTGAAAAGCCTACACAATTTAGACAGCAGGAAGTGTATACAATGTATAAAATGTATATATTAAATTAAAATATATAAAAATTAAAGTTGCCCTGATTTTCATAATTTTCTAATATTAAAAAAATAAATAAGCAGACATTACCCTGTTTATGCTTAACTAATGGACTTTTATTTTCAAAGGTGAAATTTTGCCAATCTCTCCATTATTAGCCTATGGTACCCGAGTTCGTTGAGTTTCGTGACGCATGCTGTATACATGTTCAAGTATGAATGTACATTTAAATGTATTCACTTTAATTCCTTGCATTTAATTTCAATTTGCATTTTTGTAATGTACAAAAATAAAACAAAAAATGTTACATTTTAGAAAACGTTTAATTAGAAACATCTGCGTTAAAAACGTTATCCTTTTTCCTTATCTTATGTGGCATGGCCGATCAAATTAAAGCTTATTGTGGGCCAACTTTGGACCGCGGGCCCTAGTTTGGGCACCTCTGGATTAGAGGAATAAGTAAAATGTACCAATGCTTAAAACCCCACCTTTCAAAGATGTGTCAGCCAATCAGATGTTGTAGTGCATACTGATTGATGGCTAAAGAGTGTTTATATAATTGTTTTATTTTCTGGTTAGCTAAAATATGAGAGATGTTTGATTTTTGAATTGGCTTTACATTTGGATCGTCCAGTAAGATTTGTCCCACTGAAAAAAAAACTTCTGGACATCAATTGCACATGATTAAATTATTAATTAAAATAAATTTCATTTTAAGAAAACTTGATTCAATCATGTTGAACTGGTGTACATAATTAAATTATGTGTAGATCCAACAATTTTTTTAAATAAAATAATTTTAAGAAAACTTAATTCAATCATGTGCAACCTGAGATTTTTTCAGTGCATGTATTACTGTAGGTACGATAGGTACATTAAACCCTTGCATTTGTTTAAAAATGGTAATTGTGTAATAAAATTTATAAAATATTTCGTATTCCTCAAACATTGGCCGTTTTTCTAACGAAAAGTACCCAAACTAGCGCTCAACTTTACACGTATCCTGTGTAACTACGACCCCTTGTGATTCTGCATGTAATTACATAGGAGAGGTGGAGAGAGGGGTAAACTGAACTGCAATGTGTCTTTAGTGTGCAGTGGCTGACAAGTGCACTTCTGCCTGTAGGCTGGCTTGTCGGCTCCTTCAAGGACACGACAAGGTTTACAATACGCAAAAGGGGTCACATTCATCAGCGATGGCGCATCAAAGGCGATTTCTCCAGGTAAACCTTGCTCATTATACGCCACGATGCGGATTTAGTTCAGTTTGACACACAATAGGTTAAGCGCTTGGCTTAGCATGCTAGCATGAGCACTAAGGAAGGCACTGTACCGGCAGAACCACGCGACTTCAAATCCAAATCGAAATGCGTAATATTGAATTAATATTGTGCCAGGGATTTAACGTAAAGACTTCAAGTACGTTACATATTAAAGCCACGAGCACGCATCTTTCACAGCGTCACTTTATTACAAACATACCGGTTAGTTGCGACGTATCTGAGCTTTGTAGTCGCGTGTTTTGTTTGTGAATGCGGTTCAAGACAGTTTGGCAGTTTGGTCGAGCTCAGCCTGGTCAGACAGACAGTCACGCAGACAGACAGACACTAGCATGCGGCTAGCGTGAGAACATCAGAGCCCTGACAGCAGCGGAGGCGCGTGTAGTCCATCAAACTGATGATGATGTCAAATCCTGCATGATAATAATGCAGTGACGTTATATCAGAAAGATAAGATTAGTTTAAATTTCTATTAAAGCTAAGTTAACACGGTTGCAATTGACAGATTACAATTTGCAGTACTGAAAAACCCTCGCAGAAATTCTAATGGATTAAGTGGTTATAATGGGGATTAAATTGGTTTAAATGGAAACTATAATGGTCTCCACTGGTAATATGTTGGGTTGGGATGTTACTAGTAGGCAGATAGGTACCTCAGACTAAAACACACCACATAAATAATTTTTATAATGGTTTCAATGGTAAACAGCGGATAGTTCATAATGGTATTTGTAATGGTAACCATTATAATTGTATTGTTTATCAGCACGGTAATTTAAGGTTTATAAACTGCAGTGTTTAGAGAGCAGAATACATTAAAAGTTACTCACAGAAAATAAAAAAATATTATTCACAGAAATTTTTACGGGAAGCCACGCCTCCTTCAAAACATATGTACTCTGCTTCTAGCCATTTCTTGATTCAGATGTTTTTTCTTCATAGCCGTTGTTTAGACTGTATTTGCTTTTTTACATCATTTTCTTTTGCCATGTTTTGTCGGTTAAGGAGGTAGCTGCTTTTTGTCGTCTATTCTCGCTTGGTATGCATGGCGTAATACAACATGCAGGGTTGCCAAACAAAACCAGCCTAATTGGTAATCAAAACTAACCCAATTGTGCGAACATTTTATGGTCCTGCGCCTTCCACAAAATATATATATATATATAAAAAAAATTTAGACCACTTTAAATGCTGATTATTTTTTTTGGCGCAAATCTCCTACCCCGCCTTTAAGTAAGATTAGTAGTTAAACAATACACTGTACTGTAAGGCTTTATTCAGTCCCATAAAGTGTGTCAACATTTGATTGTCATTGTCCTTTGTGTGTCTTTTGTTGTGCAGATGAACAGATTGCGAGACAGATTAACCCACTGGCCCCATTGTTGGTGGATTTTCTCATTAGATTGCATTATGCTTAAAAACGAATGGCAGCTTTTGTGGTTTATGGTATCATTGACATGGAGAGTTTTTTGTTGACAGTGTCTGCGACCGTTTTTCAACTTTGTCACTACCTGTCAAGGACACTGGTTAGCTCATAGTATCTCTCTTTACTGGGCGAGTATGATTTGTTTTGTCAGTATGACATTTTTAGGTTATAAAGGAAGAGGTCAACATCAGCTTGAACTTCAACATCAGCATTCACTCTCTTTATTTAGCAACTTCTTTATTTGTCATTTTGGCTTTCTAAACAGGACTATCTTTGCTGGCTTTGGCATTCAACCAGGCTCTCAAAAAACCCCCCCAAAAAAACATGGTGGGCATTCGCACTGCCTGAACTATTTTGTAGTTCCAGACTCATTAACAGGAAGTACCTGCTTTTTGATGCTGTCAAACTGCAAGAACTGGAAAGGATTTTAGTTCAGGAACACATTTTGGTGGTTTTAATTAGCTCCTTCTTCGGATTAGGGTCTAACCAGTACAACCTGAACTGTGGGTTTATTGGCCATAAACATGCCTTACAAAATAGGCTGTGCAATTAATCATTTTGGATTTCAATTTTTATTCAAACAATTACAAAAAAATAATCGGGGTAAAATAATTATTATGCGATTAAAATTTAAATTGCGTGCTGCTGTACTTATGTGTTTGTAGTGGGGTGTAAATCAGACAGTTCATTACAGAGCGATCCAATATCGATTAGATTAATTTATTTATATTTTATATTACCTATAATAATGCTATTAACTTACAAATGCAACAACAAACTAACAAAAAATAAAATAAAAATTTTAAATAGAGAGGGGCAAAATGTAACATAAAATCAAGCTTACAGTCAAAGTCTTTCAGTATTTTGTGCCAAAATGTGCAATAGTGACAATCACTGAGATGGTTAATAAATTAAATTGAAAAATAAATGTATATAAAAAATTAAGCTGTTAAACTTAAAGAACAAGTTCGGTATTGTACACTTAAAGCCCAGTTTTCAGATTGTTTATGGTGAAATGGAACGGTTTTGACAGAAATTTCGACATATGCGGCTGCCCTGAGTATTTTCTGGTGTTTGTGTTTCGCCACACACCTCTACAATGGGTTTAATGGTGCACTGGAACAGTCCTTCCTAAAATGCATTAAACTTTCGTTTACAAAGACGTGAAACTCACCGAGTGGTCAGGGGTGTTCACTGATATGCTCACACAAAAATCGCTGCAAAAGATGCCTTCCGGTAGCGCCGCCATCTTAGTCACATCCCCATTCAGGATGAGAGCTTACGCAGCCTACGGAGGCTACTCTGCTGCTGCTCTATGCCCCCGCCCTCCGAATTTGTCATACGTCACTAAGAAAAGTGCGTACACTACGCTAATACTCTCTCCTGAATACAGATGAGTCTAAGATGGCGGCGCTACCGGAAGCTAGTTATTTACGTTAATAAAGTTTTAAATATGGATATTTCTACAACAACACCGCGCGGATTACCCTCAGAAGACCTTTGTTTATCATCCTGGAGCCGTTTGGATTTAATTTGTGAAGGATGGACGCACTTTTTTTGGACTTGAAGGTCGTGGACTATGGGTAGACCCCGTAACATTACATTTAATCAACTGAAAGATCTAAAACATTTTCTAAAATACCCGAAAATGTGTTTGTCTGAAAAACGATGGACATATGCAACTCGGACAGCTTGGGGGTGAGTAAATCATGGGTTTAATATCATTTTTGGCCGAACTATTCCTTTAATATCCAAAGAGGGCAGATTGTCTCATTTTCATTTACCGCAGTGGTCATTTCTAAAGCAGGACGCTTTTCAAAAAGTTTTGCTTTTGCGTTGTCTTTCTCCGTTTGTGCAAAAAAAGAGATGTTTATGGTCAGGGGCCATCAGCGAAGGTCTGTCCGGATGTGCGTGAGACGGAGGCGGACCGCGTCATCTTGCGCGGACACGCGCGCGTCTCCGATCAGCTTCCAAACACGCACACAAATGATTTCTCATAGAAATTAATACTTTATCAGACCGTCAGGGCAGTAATAATTTGTGTCATTTACAGGCCATTTAAAAATTAAAGATAGAAAAGTGGCGAAATGTCTGTCGGCTCATGAGGACACGCACCGTGCGTTAACAAATATTTTTTTCTTTTAACTGATAATGTTAATCGGTCATAAATTCTTACCTTCGGTTAACGGTTAAACGGTCAATGTGAACATCCCTAGTGTATATCTTCTTTTTGTCGTGACCTTTTACCTGACAATTTAGCGACAGTATGCAAGTATTTGCAAATGTGTATTAGAGGTGCATGCTTATTGTTTGGTAAGATTGCTGTCTGGTTGTTTCCTGTTTTACCCATCCCTGCGTAAATGTTTTCAGATCGACCATGAGTATGAATGTTACATCACTGAGTACATAAGGTCAACAGAGTCCCAACTGGTGGTCTGAATGCCACCAGGAAAATAGTACTGGGAAATATTCAGTTCTTGGAAAAGCGTCCCAGTACTTGTCCCTCTAAATCAGTTCCAGAACAAAGCGGTCCGAAAGCGGCTATGAGCCTTTCTCCCCTTCTCCAGCCTCCATTCTCAGCGGTGTCCTGGTCACCCATTGGTGCAGAACACATCAGGCAATGCAGGCAGAGCTTCCAGAGTTCAATGAACTTTCATTTAGCAGCTGCGGCGTGGCTCGCTGTGCACTTCTCTCACTCTCTCTCTCTCTCTCTCTCTCTCTTACTTTTTTTTGTTCTCCACAGGCTCATTCAGTATGCGTTCTGCCTTTAGTTTGGAGTTGTCGAAAAGATTATTCTCTATCCCCCCGTACCCCTTACTTGGTTTGCTCCACTCATTCAAATACACTCTTTTTGGCAGTCTGACTTCCTCCCTATTCAAAACATGTGATAGAGCGATCCAAATTGCATTAAAGTCACCCATGCATTATGTGCAAAAGTATATACTTTGTCCTTTAATTTCTAGTTTATCATTACATGTTTTTTGCATTTGGCAGACGCTTTTGTCCAAAGAGACTTGCAGTCCATTCAAAGCTTGCACTTTTGTGTTGCTAATGCAATGTTATACCAATAGAGCTAAATGTTAATAATAAACAGAGCAGTATTTTTCTTTGTGTTTAATACACAAGAGAATCAAGAATAACATGTTACAGCCTGAGTGTAATCTGCTGAGAATTAAACGTTCCCATCACAGTTTCTTTAGTGCCCTTGTGGGTTTGCTGATTGGGTGTTTTGATGAACTGCAGTCATTGAGGTATATTGCAATAACCCACAATAATACTGTACCACTGAGGAAGTGAAAAATCAGCACCTTTGAAACGCTTCCTCTTCACCATCTGAGCAACCCAGCTTGTGTTGTTGGTAAAAATGCGGCACACAATTTGTACTTGTATATGTACGGCTTTCTCAAGTATTTCAGAGTAGTCGATAAAAGACTTTCACACACTTGCAAAATGAAACAAACATGAAAGAGGTGGCGAGCAGCTGGTTTAGTTTTATCAATGATAGCCTATGACCGCGTCGAAAACTGTGGGTTTGGCTTTAAGTCATTTCTGATGGAAATACAATGTGCTCTGTACATCACACATTAGATCAATATGCAGAGAGTAGGCCGTCTTTTGTGGCTGAATGTACCTCTGAATGTGGTCGAAAGTGGATGAGCTCAAAACGTTACACACCAGCATTTACAACTGTATTTACTTTTCGCCCACTTGTGTTCTGATTGACAAAATGCATCTTAATACCAGGTGTAAACAGGGCCAATGTGATGGCCATATGTTTAAAGCGCACTTATTTCATTTCCAAAAAATGTGATTTTGTGTTTTTGGTTTAACACAATGTGTTCATGTGATTTATGGATTTAAAAAAAACATTATTTTCCACATACCGTACATAGAGCCCTATAATTTCCGCGAACAGAATCGCGGAATTTGCAAATTAACACGGAATCTAGTGTTAACGCGGAATTTCGCAGAATTTTACATATTTTGAATAAAATTCCGTTTTTGTGTGGGAGAAAAACGTACTTCTGGGGGAAATCCAGACTGGGGGTAGAAAATCTGGGTAACACACCCCTCCCGTCATTTCAGACCCCCTCCAAAACACTGAAACCATGGCGAAGCGTCTCTCCACGACTCTGCTTTCGTCAGCGAAAAAAATAAGAAGTTCGACACTAAGCACTCAGTTCCTAGCAATTCCCACATGACTTTTATGTGACCGGAGAACTGTTAATTTGTAAGTTTGTCATGCGCAGCCTTCTGCATCAACACTAAACAATGATTGAATTGAGAAAGCATGTTTTTATAGTCATTAAGTTATTGTGTTATCCCGTATTCCCCATAATCGAGCAGCCCTACCGCAAACAGGGACTGTGAAAAAGTGTAACCTTAATCTATTTTAGGCAATTCTTATTGTATTTGTGTCCATTTTAATCATTGACATTAAAGGCACACTCTTTTTATGACTAAAATAACAGTAAAGGGTCAAAAAAATTATTGCCAAAAATTAAAACGGACAAAACGGAATTTGCATAAATTAAAATGGACAAAACGGAATTGGGGAAAAAATAAAACAGAATTTGGGAAAAAATTAAACGGATTTTATAGGGCCCTACGTACATTTTTATAGCTCCAGATTTCAGTCTCTTCCTGAAATGCACGGATTTGAAAAGCTCTGTGTCCCTGTTTGGCCAGCTTATCTGTACTTGTAATTGGTCTGACTACCTCTGACATCAGCAGGAAATGTGACGCTCCTTACCATGTTTAAAAGATTCGGTTGCTAACAGGAGTTAACTTACAGGCTGTGAGTCCGAAGCGGGAGGAATTATGATAATGTCGGTCTTCATCACCAATCCCAGGAAGTAAACTGTTGCCTACAATCCGTGTGTTTGTTGTAGTCCAAGAAAAGAGATTTACGTAGGAGACGATAACTTGCGTCATCGTTTACTTTGGTGTATGTACCTTTTGCATATCATTAAAATGCACTAATTCACACTTACACACCAAAGGAAATGTAAAATCGTGAATCGGACCATTGGTGCTCTTTATAGGAACAGTTCTCTTATTATTGACCAATCCTCATATCAACATGACTTCCTCTCGTTAGTTAAACAAAAAATAATACTTTTATTAATAGTTTTATTAAATATAAACCGCTTGTGGTCTGTGGTCTATGTTTGGCACTGTGAAGGTTTTACAGAGTTTCAGGTCCCATTTTGTGACCTATTGGTGAAAAGTTCCTGTTACATGAAAAGAGCCTTGGATGTAGATGCATGATGCACCATTGCTCTGCATGTGCACTGAAAGGTTACATACTACACAAGTCTTTTTCCACAGCTCATCTTCCAGAAATGTATCACTTTGCAAGAGCGCAACTCTGTCCTGGACAGCTGCTTAAATGCACCCCTCTTAAGAATAGCTTAATGTTTTTAGGGCAGGCGGCCTGTAACCTGACAACAGAGAGTGGCCGGTCTCATCCACGGGTCAGCCAATAAGAGAATATAAACCAAGAGATTACGTAGCTGTAGGTCATATCGGACATAATGGAGACATATTTAAAAACTGTCTGTTTCCCTCAATGTTTGCGACTAGATTCATTACTGTCAGGATTCACCATTAGATTCACCTGTCAGGTTTTTTTACCCCAAGGCAGCAAAGTTAATAATGTGCGGTGATTTACAGATTAACTAAATCTGATTATCTCTCATTTTGTGTTTTAATGTCTGCAGACATTAATATTCCATAAATTGTGAAATAAAATTTTGATGCTCCTAATATCATAATTAGATTGACACTTTATCTTGGATTTCACCAGTGATTTGAATCGGTTTGATTATGACTAACTGTGATCTCTGCTTATGTCATTCTTTCTGCTTAAATCCATCGGTTTTCCTCTTAACCACCTCGGCAGGTTTCTCACCTGATCTTTTTGAGCCAAAATGGGTGGAGCACATCATCCGACATTCCTTTCATTCAATAGCAGTTGAGCTGGAGGTGGTTTTCTGAATAGACAGCACAAGGTTTTTTGCTTTTCTGGCTTTCTGTGAAATATTTTGCCGGTTCGACTCGAGTGATGTATTGTGAAAAGCTGTAATAAGAGCTCAGACCGCAGCAGCAGCATGACCTTCAGTAAGAGGAAGGCTATGGACTTACTCTTACTTAATATCTTTTCTGTTCTACAGTTTTGTTGTTGATATTCAGCTTGAAGTGAGGGGATGGATGTCTGCATGGTCCTGGGAGGTCCGGATAATGTTCTCCTAGCCAATAATCCGGACGCTGGAAGTGGCGGTTTGAAGCATGCCTGTGATGAGCAGGTAAGATTAGAGACAGCTAAAGCTTGTCCTACACGGTCTCATGGCAATTCGTAAATTTTTAAGGTGGCTACTTTGTTTGTTTTAGTATGATTTACTTGTGCCACTAAAGACGTTGGGTTTATTAGAGGGTTTGATGTCGTATTGTTTGTTTTTGTTTATGGTGGTAACACTTTACAATAAGGTTCATTAGTTAACATTAGTTAATGTATTAACTAACATGAACAAAAAATGAGCAATACATTTGTTACAGTATTTATTCATCTTTGTTAAAGGTGTAGTGTGTAAATTTGAGCAGCATCTAGTGGTGAGGTTGCGAATTGCAACCAACTGCTTAGTCCACTGCTCACCCCTTGCTTTTGAAATGCATAGAGAAGATACGGGTAGCTGTCACCCGAAAAACATGTCATCGTCTGAGACAACTTAGTAAAAAAGTTCTGTAGAAACATGGCGGCACAAAATGGCGAGGGTTCCACGTAAAGGGACCCTCAGTGTATGTAGATAAAAACATCTCATTCTAAGGTAATAAAACATTATAAATTATAAAAAGGCCTTTATACACCCCTGGTAATATAGTTTTGTATATTATTTTGCATTTCTGTCAAGAGATCCTTCTAAAAATTACACACTGCACCTTTAATGTTAGTTAATAGAAATAAAGTTTTAATTGTTTAGTTAATGCACTGTGAACTAACATAAACAAACAATTAAAAGCTTTATTTCTATTAACTAACATTAACAAAGATGAATAAATACTGTAACAAATCTATTGCTCATGGTTTGTTTATATAAGTTAATACATTAACTAATGTTAACTAATGAACCTTATTGTAAAGTGTTACCAAAACGGATACATTTTTCTTTCTTAGCAATTAATAAACTTTGAAGGGATAGTTTGCCCAAAAATAAAAATTTTGTCGTCATTTACTCACCCTCATGTTACAAACCAGTATTAATTTCAGAAAGATATTTGTAAGGAAGCAGGACACAGAAGCACCGTTGACTTCCATAGTAGGAAAATTAAATTTTGCTATGGAAGTCAATGGTGCTCAAAAAGCCTGGTGACAGAATTTTCCTTTTTGGGCGAACCCAAGTGGCCACACATGGATTTGAAAGCTTAACATTAATGGAGCTTGTTGAATTGAGCCGCGTTTTAGTTTTAAACTCTTTCTGGAGGAAGTGGAATCTTTGATCGAGCCAGTTAGCAACCATCTAGAACTCCCTAGCAACGAGTGATAAGAATATCTTGTGGTAATTGTTTCATTTTTTTCTAATGCAGGACAGAAGCTCCAGCCCATCTGTCTTTCGTTCTGTGACCACCAAATGTAAAGAGGGTCTGCTAAACCGCAAGAGACCATTTGTTGGAAGATGCTGTCACTCCTGCACACCTCAAAGTCAGGTTAGTTTCTTGACAAGTTTGTTGTTCTTCCATGTGTTTAAACAGGACACATCCTTGCATCTAAATGTGCAGTTTTACAATTGGTTTTCTATGTATTGTGCAAAATAATGCACATATTTGTCATGGCGTGATGTGTCAGGCAGTTTGTTCCTTTTTGGCGATGGCATATCGGGTTTAGAAAAAGACACAAAAAATGCAACTCGGCACGATTGTGTTTCGTTCTGTTCTGTTTAGCTGCACGTCCTTGGCAAACTGCTTCATACTGTATGTCGGTGGTCCTCACTACTTTTTTTAATGAGAGCCACCCTAATAGGACAAAGTCAATAGGAGAGCCACTTTTACCACAAAGTATCAAAAGTTACATGCAGTCATAAAATAAATCAGATTATTTACTCACCACCATATCATCCAAAATGTTGATGTCTTTCTTTGTTCAGTGGAGAAGAAAGAATGTTTTTTGAGGAAAACATTCCAGGATTTTTCTCATTTTAATGGACCCCAAAACTTATTCGTTTTAATGCAGTTTAAAATTGCAGTTTAAAAGGACTCTAAATGATCTCAAACAAGGCATACGGGTCTTATCTAGCGAAACGATTGTCATTTTTGCCAAGAAAAATAAAAAATATGCACTTTTAAACCACAACTTCTTGTCTTCCTCTGTTCGTGTGACGCACCAGCGCGACCTCCCGAAATACTTCATCACAGCAAGAGGTCACGGATGAAACTGCAATTTTAAGTGTTGGGGTCCATTAAAGTCCATTAAAATGAGAAAAATCCTGGAATGTTTTCCTCAGAAAAAAATAACATAATTTCTTCTTAACTAAACAAAGAAAGACATTAACATTTTGGATGACATTGTAAGTAAATTGTTAGTGTTAGTAAATTATCTGGATTTTTTTAAGAAAATTGACTAATCCTTTAAAGGAATATTCCATTTTCTTAAAAGAAAAATCCAGATAATTTACTCACCACCATGTCATCCAAAATGTTGATGTCTTTCTTTGTTCAGTCCAGAAGAAATTATGTTTTTTGAGGAAAACATTGCAGGATTTTTCTCATTTTAATGGACTTTAATAGAGCCCAACATTTAATACTTAACTCAACACTTAACAGTTTTTTTCAACGGAGTTTCAAAGGACTCTAAATGATCCCAAACGAGGCATAAGGGTCTTATCTAGCAAAACGATTGTCATTTTTGACAAGAAAAATAAAAAATATGCACTTTTAAAGCACAACTTTTCGTGTAGGTCCGGTCCAGCGCGACCTAACGTAAATGCGTAGTGACGTAGGGAGGTCACGTGTTACATATATAAAACGCACATTTGCGGACCATTGTAAACAATAAACTGATACAAAGACATTAATTAGTATCAGTTGACATACAACAACGTCGGAACGGTCCTCTTTCAAGATGCTTGTAAACACTGGGGCGTAGTTTCGCGTTCGTCCTCTGTGACCTCTTGACGTCATGACATATTGCGTGGGGTCAGCTGGCGCATCACGACCGGATCTACATGACGAGAAGTTGTGGTTTAAAAGTGTATATTTGTTATTTTTATTGTCAAAAATGACAATCGTTTAGCTAGATAAGACCCTTATGCCTCGTTTGGGATCGTTTAGAGTCTATTGAAGTGTTGAGTTAAGTATTAAATGTTGGGCTCTATTAAAGTCCATTAAAATTAGAAAAATCCTGCAATGTTTTCCTCAAAGAACATAATTTCTTCTCGACTCAACAAAGAAAGACATCAACATTTTGGATGACATGGTGGTGAGTAAATTATCTGGATTTTTCTTTTAAGAAAATGGACTAATCCTTTAATTCTAAACATTGTTATAATGTCCTTCCCGAACCACTAGGGGGTCCCTTGATCTTAATTTCAAGCAGAGCTTGAAATGTCATTTGAGAATCACTCTGTGCAAGTGCTGCATGCATTTGAACACGCTTATCGACATGCGTCTTGATATAATAGGTATGGATTTCTAACAAACCTAGCGTCCGTAGCAGAAAATACAGATAAAACGCATCACTGCATGATCATATTACCATATTGTTTACTGCCATGCGAGTCACAAATTAAATCTTGGCAAGCCACGCAACTGCTGTATGTTAACTGAGAGTCATCTGTTTTTTTTTACATCTGGTTAATTGAAATGATGTTTTGCAGGAGAGGCTGTTCAATCCCAGCATCCCCTCACTGGGACTCCGTAATGTGATTTACATCAATGAAACGCACACAAGGTAAACACCAACCTGTGTTAGGGGTTTATTCCCACAAATACCTGACCAGTTCCTTCATTTTTATCACAAGAATCACTATAATACATGCTGCTTGGATACACACCTTTTACCATTGCATTGTGTATTAAAAACCTCATTTAAGTTTATGATACATCATTAATACCCTAGTTGTTCAGATAAAGTTACCAACCAAATGACCCAGCCTCTGTTTACATACAGGAGTCAGATGAACGGTTGTAGGTTTCGATGTGGAGTGGAAAGTCAGGAAATAAATAATTAAGTCTGTTTTTCTGAGGATAGTATGTGTCCAGGTCACGTGACAAAGGTGGTCCGACCTAGTACTGCCAATCACAGGATGTGGACAGTGTAATATTGCATAACTAATTTGATGAAATTGGTGTGTTTTTAAGACAAATTTTTGTATTTTTCTCACTATACACAGCTACTTTAATTTTATATTATGCAGACACAGAGGTTGGCTCGCACGGAGGTTGAGTTATGTGCTCTTCGTCCTGGAAAGAGATGTCCACAGGGACATGTTCGCCCGCAACGTGGTGGAGAACGTGCTCAACAACAGCAGGTACCACCAACAGGCTACATGGGAGAGGTATGGGGGGTATAAATAAGCATCATTATTCACTGTATCCTTGTTTTAGGCTGGAAAGCGCTATTATTGAAGTAGCAGCCGAGTCCGAAGATGATTCCAAAGCTGACGGTAAGGTCAGACGGAAGGCCAGAGGATTCCTGCAGGAAATGGTGGCCAATATCTCACCGGCCTTCATCAGGTACAATTTTGACAGAGCTGAAGGAGTTTTAAGTAATATCTGCACAGCAGCCCGAATGAACTGAATCTATTAGAATGGTTACTGAATCATTTAATTCACTGAATCATGTCCGACTCGAAATTGTTTTGTATCAGCATTCATACAGTATGTACACATGTGCATCTTATTTTTGTGTCATAAATATATAAAAAAATTATATAAACATTGGCAGCTCCTTTGCTTGCTACTAGATTTTAGTGATTTTTCTTTAAACCAAGATCTTTTATTTTATTCAGATTAACAGGATGGGTGTTGTTGAAGCTGTTCAATGGATTTTTCTGGAGCATTCAGATACATAAAGGTCAACTAGAGATGGTGAAGAAAGCAGCATCAGAGGTCAGACATCGACCAAAACATCCCAATACAAACATAGATGGATAAAACTGTCAGCTGATTTACTTCGTGTTTAATGGACCACAATTTTAAAATAATCTACACCCCCTCATGTCCTTTTATGGTTGTACTAATTTTTAAAATTATAAAAAAGTTGAAGTACCAGTGTATAGATTTTTACCGGCATCTAGTGGCGAGACTGTGAATTGCAACCAACGGCTCAGCTCACAGCTCAATCCTCCCTTTCGGAACGCATAGTGAAGCTACGGTAGCCACCACAGGACAAACACGTCAACGTCTGAGACAACGTATTGACAAAACACGCTCTATATAGCAGTTTGTCCGTCTAAAGATAAGGAAAAAGGATAAACGTCATTGATGCAGATGTTCATTTTATAATTAAACATTTTCTAAAATGTAAATTTTTTGGTTTTATTTGTATATTATGTACATTGCAATTAAATGCAAGAAATTAAAGTAATTTTTTTCATGTACATGCATACTTGAAGGTGTATAGCATGCATCACGAAACTCAACGAACTTGGGCACTATAGGCTAATAATGATAATAATGACTATAGGCACACAGATAAAATGAAATTTAAAAATGATTGGCAAAATGATTTCTTTTTTTACAACAGTTACTTTGAAAATAAAACTGCATTAGTTATCTGTAAACAGAGTAATGTTTGCTTATTTATTTTTTAATATTAGAAAATTAAAAATTAGGAGAATCAGGGCAACTTTAATTTTAATATAACACAGCTGCATTTACTTTCGGCCCACGGCCCTCAGTCAGGTTTGATTTTTGGCCCATGGTAGGAAAAAGTTTGGGCACCCCTGTATTAGGGCTACGATATGGCGACCTCCATGTAAGGAGACCCATGGTGTATGTAAATTAAAACGTCTCATTCCAAGGTAATTAAAACAATATAGTTCATTTAATAAGGTGTAAGGTCTTTATACACCACTGATAATATAGTTATGTATATTATATTGCATTTCTGTCAAAACTACACAATGCACCTTTAAAGGGACAGTTCGGCCAAAAATGATATTAAAGCCATGATTTACTCACCCCCAAGCTGTCCGAGTTGCATATGTCCATCGTTGTTCAGACAAACACATTTTCGGATATTTTAGAAATTGTTTTAGATCTTTCAGTTGATTAAATGTAATGTTACGGGGTCCACCCATAGTCCACGACCTTCAAGTCCAAAAAAAGTGCGTCCATCCTTCACAAAATAAATCCAAACGGCTCCAGGATGATAAACAAAGGTCTTCTGAGGGAATCCGTGCGGTGTTGTTGTAGAAATATCCATTTAAAACTTTATTAACGAAAATAAATACCTTCTGGTAGCGCCGCCATCTTAGTCGCGTCCGCATTCAGGATGAGAGCTTACGCAGCCTACGGAGGCTACTCTGCTGCTGCTCTGTGCCCCCGCCCTCCGAATTTGTCATACGTCACTAAGAAAAGTGCGTACACTACGCTAATACTCTCTCCTGAATACAGAGGAGTCTAAGATGACAGCGCTACCGGAAGGTATTTATTTTCATTAATAAAGTTTTAAATATGGATATTTCTACAACAACACCGCACGGATTACCCTCAGAAGACCTTTGTTTATCATCCTGGAGCCATTTGGATTTAATTTGTGAAGGATGGACGCACTTTTTTTGGACATGAAGGTCGTGGACTATGGGTGGACCCCGTAACATTACATTTAATCAACTGAAAGATCTAAAACATTTTCTAAAATATGGACGATGGACATATGCAACTCAGACAGCTTGGGGGTGAGTAAATCATGGGTTTAATATCATTTTTGGCCGAACTATCCCTTTAATGAGAGGACGATTAAAGAAAAAAGCTTTATGCAGCAAGTCTTCTAGCGTCTTACTCTTGTGTCTTCCCTGTGTTTCAGTACAATGCTCCACTGGTCTTTCTTCCTGTTCACAAGTCCCACATAGATTACCTGCTCATCACCTTTATCCTCTTCTGTCACAACATCAAAGCCCCTCACATCGCCGCCGGCAACAACCTCAACATCCCCATTTTAAGGTAAAACTGGGGATGACTATTGTTAAATATGTTAAAATACCTATACGTGACAATGGACATTGTAAATGACATTCTCCCTTTTTCTCTCAGGACGCTTATACGCAAACTTGGAGGTTTCTTCATTCGCCGTAAACTTGATGAGACGTCGGATGGAAAGAAAGACGTGTTATACAGATCACTGTTACATGCAGTAAGACATTTTTGTGTTTTTTAGAAGGGGCCTTTTTAATAAACATTTTCTTCACAAGTGTATTATTAGCTCAACTGGTAGAGGATTAAATTAGCAATGCAAAGGAGATGGGTTTGAATCCTAGGAAACGCATACTGACTAAACATATGCCTTGAATGTGCTTTGGCTAGAAGCATCTATCCATTAAATGTGTGTATTTTTAGTGGCATCTAGTGGTGAGATTGTGAATTACAACCAACGGCTCTTTCCATAGCTCACCCCTACCTTTAGAAACGCATAGAGAAGCTACGGTAGCCGCCACAGGACAAACACATCATCGTCTGAGTTAAAGCAACACCAAAGAGGTTTTTTTACCTTTAATTAACGTTTCCAAAAAAGTTTCAGTGGTTCATCCACTCAAAACAGGGTGAATGGCACTTTCACATTCGCTTTGCAGCCCTCTATCGGCCAAAACCGCACTAAAGAAGTTTCCAACCGTCGGGTAGTGGTCCTGTAGTTCGAGTGAAAACTACAAAAACTTGCTTTATGGCAGACCTACAATCCAATCAGAGCCAGCTATGCTGCAGTATTTACGACAGTGCTAATGAACAATTACGCGTCTAACCTGTAGGGGGAGCAAAGAGCAATAACTCTTTAGCGTTGCTTTAATGTAGTGACCAATTGCGCTCTATAGTGACAGTTTTAAAGGAATAATCTACTCATTTTCAATATTAAACAATGTTATTACCTTAACTAAGAATTGTTGATACATCTCTCTATCATCTGTGTGCGTGCACATAAGCGCTGGAGCGCGCTGCGACACTTCGATAGCATTTAGCTTAGCCCCATTCATTCTATGGTACCAATCAGAGATAAAGTTAGAAGTGACCAAACGTAATAGCGTAATAGCACTTTTGGGAGTACTTCGACTCGCCTGAAAAGTCCACTCCCCTTCTCCCTCTCATAATGGGAGAGGGAGGGTGTTACTGCGCAGAGTCGAAGTACTCCCAAAAGTGCTGTTCCGCCATAAAATATAGTTCCTCTTTTAAATTCGCTTAGAAAAGCGCTACGTTTTATTTTGTACCACCAAACTTGCTCGTATAACTACTCGTCTTAAATAGGAAAAACGTTGATGTGTTTGGTCACTTCTAACTTTATCTCTGATTGGTACCATTGAATGAATGGGGCTAAGCTAAATGCTATCGAAGTGTCGCAGTGCGCTCCAGCGTTTGCGTGCACGCACACAGATGATAGAGGGATGTATCAACTATTCTTAGTTAAGGTAATAACATAGTTTAATATTGAAAATGAGTAGACTATCCATGTAAGGGGACCTGCGGTGTATATAGATAAAGACATTCTAAGGCAATAAAAACAGTATAGTTCATTATGTAAGGTCTTTATACACCACTGATAATTTAGTTATGTATATTACATTGCATTTCTGTCAAGAGATCCTTCTAAAAGTTACACAATGCACCTTTAATGTAAATATTAACCAAAGATAAGGCAGATTTATTGTGTTTAGTTGTTAAAAACAACATGGTGCTAGCACACCAATATAAGGTGTAATTCTCACACACTAACTGATAAACTGATAGTCTTGAATAACGCATCTGCTAAACGCGTACATGTGAAAGCTAGTGGCTGTCATTGTGAGATGAAGAAGTTGGTAAGTGATTGCCACAGGATGCTGATAGATTACTTCTGCATTATTCATGCAGTCTCATGTTGTGCACCACATTGCCACAATAGGCTGCTTTATTTACAGAGAGTTTGTCAAAGATGCATCTTGGATTAAATGTATAACTGGAAGTAAAATTGGGCATACTGAGACAAAATTTATATCAGGGTATTTTTCAAAATTATGCCGTTTCACGGTATGACAGTATTGTTTTTTTCATGCACGACTAGGTGTTAACCACATTTTCCCCTGACTGAGAGAGAAAATACTGCAGAAGATTAACTCTGAATGTTTTATTTTACTGTAATGATGAGTGAATATTGTAAAAAAATAAAAATTGTAGAAAACTAAAATGCACACAACAATGATTGGTTCATTTAGTGCAGGGGTGCCCAAACTCGTTCCTTAAAGGAAAACACCACCGTTTTTCAATATTTTACTATGTTTTAACCTCAACTTAGATGAATTAAAACATCCCTATCTTTTTTCAATGCGTGCACTTTTAATCTTTGTACAGCGCTTCGTGAATGTGTTAGCATTTAGCCTAGCCCTATTCGTTCCTATGGCTCCAAACAAAAGTTTTATTTTGTGCCACCATACTTACATACTCATGTAACAGTCTTAAAATAGGGAAAACATGGAAGTGTTTGGTGGCTTCTAAATTCATCCCTGTTTGGAGCCATAGGAATGAATGGGGCTAGGCTAAATGCTAACACATTCACGAGGTGCTGTACAAAGATTAAAAGTGCACACATTGAAAAAAGATAGGTCAGCCAAACTCTCCAGAACGTAATGCCGTCATTTTTATTTATTCAGTGAAGTGCAATAAAAAAAAGTGTCATCTTGGCAGCATTTTATTGTAGTGCTTCGTCGTTTTAACTCATCACGCTTTATTCAGACTGAAAGCACTACTTTGTTAAGATATGGTTTCGATGGTGCTCTCACTATCTCTCTTCACTTTCTCTTTCTCTCTCAGTACACAGAGGAATTGTTGCGTCAGCAGCAGTTTTTGGAGGTGTATTTAGAGGGCACACGTTCTCGAAGTGGGAAGCCGTCTCCTGCCCGTGCTGGCATGCTTTCCATAGTGGTGGACACGCTGTGTACCGGCAGCATCCCTGATGTTTTGATCGTGCCCGTTGGCATCTCATACGACCGCATTATTGAGGGAAACTACAACAGCGAACAGCTGGTAGGACCCAATGTTGACCAATATCACCTTAAGAATTTGTGTGATTCTCATGAAATCCAGATTTAAGAGGTGTCCAGCATCAGATTTTTTTAGTTTTTTTGTACATATATGATTAAGGTCTGAACTTACTAGAACCATTATTTTTAGAGGATTTAAAAAATATTTCCTATAGAATTATTTTTTTTAGATTATCATTATCAAAAATTATCATTACCGCAACATGATATTACATTAAATATACGCATTTACAAACTCATGTTTCGGTAATGAGAACTAAAAAGTTGTCTAGGTACTATGACAAACAAAATGTCAACTTTTATCTGGAGAGAAAAAATAAGAACTGCTTACCTGGGAGCCATCTTGAGTGTCACAGTCAATTATGTCCCTTCAAACTATTTTTTTTAATGTTAGTTCCTTGATGGCTTAAACGATGATTGAAAATTGTTGCGGAGGATGAGAAAATTGTTCTTGGACACATTTATATTTCTTATTATTGTCTCTACATTTACCAATGATCACCAAATACCACATGTTTCTTTACTGTAAATGTTTATAGTATAACATGCACTGAAGCTTTTAATTTTTTAGATATTTTTAATTATAAATATTTCCATGTCAAAGAACCCAAATCCAGTTGCGGTAATGAAAATGTTCCCCTTAAATTTAGAAAAACAACAAAATTGGTTTGTATGATGTCATTTAAAATCATGTGCAAAATAGTACATGAAGAGATGTTTGTATATGCTTCTAATTTTGATACTCTTACTTTGCATTTACGTTTTTTATCAAAATGTTTCATGACACCTCATAAGTCTAATTTCGACCCATTTGTCATTTTGGAGTCTTTTTGTAAATATTTCTGACCCCGTCTATGAAATTCAGGCTAATTCTGAGATTTGGACCTTACTCGGTCAATATTAAATTCGTTATATTTTCACAGAAAGTTCGCTTTTTTCTATCTGATCTATAAGCATAGAAAATGCTTGCAAATCAACCCATCAGCGTGTATAAACCAATTTTGCTTTCGCTTTAGGGAAGACCAAAGAAAAATGAAAGTCTTTGGGGTGTGGCCTGTGGCGTGTTCAGAATGCTCCGGAAGAACTACGGATGTGTGCGTGTGGATTTCACTCAGCCCTTTTCCCTAAAGGTTAGAGGAGTTTGTCAGCACATAAACTTAATGAAATTTTCACAAGATCTCTTCTCTGATGCCTGGATTGTGTTTCCAATGCTGCAGGAGTACCTGGATACGCAACGCAGTCGCCATCTCCAAACCACTCTGACCCTGGAGCAGGTCCTTCTTCCCACCATCATCGCTGCACAGTACGGTCATTACATTGCCAGCAACCAACACCCAACATAATAACATGGACTGGTGTATACTGGTATCAGTGTTACTTACAAGATGATGTTGTTTTTGTGCAGGCCTGATCATGCTGTTGTTAATGGAGAAGATGGAGATCATGGAGACCTGACAGATGAACCCTGGAGGAGGCAGGTTATCGCTAACCTAGCCAAGCATGTACTCTTCAGTAAGAGACACCTGAAGCCATGATGCATTTGATTTTGTATCCTCATTGTTTTATCATTGGTCAAGATCATGGGTTCGACCCCGGTGCTCATAAAAATGTGATAATCTGATTACAGCCTTTTGTGTTTCCCATAGCCGCTAGCAAGTCATCAGCAATCATGTCCACTCATATCGTGGCCTGTCTCCTCCTATACCGACACAGAGAGGTAAGCACACACAAGTATTATGTTATCATGTTGACCTTTTTCCACAGCATCTACTGGTGCACTTTGTGACAAATGGTTATTTGTACTGGGCAGGGTGTGCTGCTGTCTAAACTGGTGGAGGATTTCTTCAACATGAAGGAAGAGATCTTGTCACGCGACTTTGACCTGGGATTTTCCGGGAACTCGGAGGATGTGGTGATGCACGCGCTCAGCCTCCTGGGAAACTGCGTGAACGTCACCAGCACCAACAAAAACTCAGAGTTCATCATCGCCCCTCGAAGCACAGTTCCTGCACTCTTTGAGCTGAATTTCTACAGCAATGGCCTTTTCCATGTCTTCATCGGCGATGCCATTATAGGTAAAGCGTTCTCCTGTGAGACGTCTTTTTATCGGACATAAACAGTACAGTGGATCTTTTATCCTTACAGACAGCATATTAGTGCCATATGCATCACAATAGTTTTAGCACTATGTGTATGTTTGGACATTTAGGAGTAGATTGACCTTGAGGTTTACATTTTGTTATTTTTTTATGCTAGCTTGCACTGCGCTGGCCCTGCTGAAAGAACAACCAGCAATAACTTCAGCACATGAGCAGAGTTCCTCGTCCACGTTGCTGAGCCAGGAGAGACTCATCCGCAGGGCTGCTGGACTCTCCCACTTTCTGTCCAATGAGGTGGCAGTGGCAATGGTACGTCTTCACACCACTATCCTAAAGCAACAGCACCATCTAGTGGTTAAAGTTGAATAGAGCAGTGTTTGTTTTGCAGATTAAAGTCTGTAAAAACACAGGTTTGTTTTCGTTATTTACTGTTTTATACATGAAATCAACCTACATAATGTAAAATAATGGAATTACTGTAATTTAATGTAATGTTAAGTAATGTAATTCTGTGAAAAAACGATAAATTTAATTTTGACTAAGTAAGGCTTTATCAAAGATTGAAATGAAAGTAAAAACAATGATTCATATCAGACTTGGATTCTCATAATCTCCCAATTTGATTTATTTTCCCAGCCAGCGTTTTTTTTTTTTTTTAAGTTGACAGCCAGCGCCAGCGCATTTTTTATGATTTTCACAAAAGTTAAATCCCTTCCAGAAAATGTTCTTATTTAAATATATAAACTGCTGAACAGACCCACTGCTTTCAAACAAACAAAAAACATTCATTTTTTCTCTTTCTGTCACTTCTCAAATATGGGTAGGTTTCTTCAAAAATATAAAATTTTGAGCAAAAAGCTTAAATAATTGCATTTTTGTAAAGGACTTTTGTTCGAGGTCAGATTCAGAGCGATAATTAAAACATACACAGAGTTTGAACTGTTTGGCCTTAGTGGAGGCTTCCGTGTTTTATTAGTTGGGTAAGAGCGCCACCAATATGGATTGTTGTAAAAACCCATCATTGGCAGGGAAACGTTTTCTCTTAACTCATTCCTCGCCAGAGTTTTTTTTTAAAGTTTCCCGCCAGCATTTTTGGTGATTTTCACAAGTTTCACAAAATGTTTTCCAGGAAAATTTTCTTCTAAAATAGTTATATAAACATACAAATATATCAAAAGAAAGAACAGACCCTCTGCTTTCAAACAAACAATAAGCAAACAAAAAAAAAATTCATCCTATCTGTATTTTTTTTCTTTGCTTATAAACTCTTAAATATGGCTTTTTCTTAAAAAATATTTTTTTTTAGCAAAAAGCTGAAATAATTGCTTTTTTGTAAAGAAAATTTGTTAGAGATCAGATTCAGTATGATTATCAAAACATATACAGAGTTTAAAATTATTAAATATTTTTATTGCTTTTTTATAAATTGGGTAAGTTCTCCAACTAGTGTATAATCACTGTATTACAGATTAACACAAAAACTCATCAGGAACATGTTTTTTCATGCAAATGTTTTCTCTTAAAGGTAGGGTATCTAATTTTGAAAAATGTTAACGGTAGCCGACTAGCAATGAAATCACGATCCCACCCTCCATTCAAATCGCCATCCAAAGTCAAGCTTCTTTCAAAACACATGAACACGCACAGATCAGACGGTCACGTCTCATTCACCAGTGAGAAAACTTTGCAGTATAAAGTGAATAACATTTCCAAAAAAACCAACATAAACAACTGGTTTACATTAGAATCAGATAAAGCACACTTTCGGTTGTGTAGACGTAGTAACTATATCGTTACGCTAATCCGTAAACGAAAACAAATTTCAGAAGCAACACAATGTTTCATCAAAGTAGAATATCTGAATCCATCTCAATACAATCATATCACATACCTACCTTACCAAAATAAACAGTGCAACGACCCTTTCAGACCCTTTGCCTCCTGCAGCTGTTTGCATCTCGTGGTAAAGCAGTAAAGTTACCGATGTTCATTTGGGTTTTTGCTCTTTGCTGATCCAGGCAGGTTTTGCTGTTGTTGTTATAAAATGTCTTTCGTTTTGTGGGTCCTGGGCAGGAGGTCAATTCAGCAGAAAAGTTTGCCATTCTCCCTCTGTTTACAGACAGGAGGTGAGCGCACGTGAATGTGCTGATGACGTATGGTGTCTGTGTGAACAGGCTGCGCGGTGGCATTCAAATTACGCTTACGGATGAGGGACAAAAAGGCAACGTCCGTTCGGACCGAGATCTATGATTGGTTGAACATTTTTTGGTCCTACGCCTTTCACAGATCACACACATTTCTACAAATACATTTAAACAACTTAACATAGTGATTGCTATCAGGATGTGAGGAGACTTTTAACGAACATAACTAAAAATGTTTCTGGATCAAATCAGATACCATACCTTTAATTGACGAGATGATTCATGAATTCGAGAAATGAAGGAGATAACTTGTCAATAGCGGGGACTGATCATTGGCAGGGAAAGAGTTAACCTGAATTTCACAGACACGGTCGCATATAGACCTGGCCCTGGGATATAGTCCTGCGCATTTGCTATTGCACACGCTCCAGCTCTCCGCTATGTGCTTAGCTTTGATTTTTCAAACCCACACCTTATGGTTTGCAAATGTGTGGTTTCTAGTCTATATCTTTGACTATATGACTAAACAAGCTGTGAAAGTTCTACGAAAGCAAAACTATTCACAGGTATGCTATAGGAAACCAATGAAGGAACGTTTGCATAAGTGCTTTAAACCAAACAGACATTTTTATATCAAGTAAAATTTTGCTCTTTTAATATAGACTGTAGTGTTTTATAGCAGCCTGATCTAAACCACCTTCAGTGGAACTAAACTTAAATGACAGGTTTAATATATGACCCGGGACCACAAAACCAGTCATAAGTCGTACGGGTATATTTGTAGAAGAGCCAAAAATACATAGAATCTGTAAAAATAATGTATTTTTCTTTTATGCCAAAAATCATTGGTTTATTATGTAAAGATCATGTTCCATGTATATTTTTTTTACACTTTCTACAGTAAATATATCAAAACTTTATTTTGGTGAGTGGATGCAGCAAAATTCCCAAAAATTGGCAAGGAACTCACCTACAAACTCTTGTTGCTACACATATGTTTCTGAAGACTTCAGTTACATTTTCTCAACGTTTAGATTTTTTCACCATAAAATTTCAGATTTTCAATTCGACCAAATATTGTCCTATCCTAACAAACCATACATCAATAGATAGATTATTTATTTCAATTTTGGATGATGCATGAACCTCGATTCCAAAAAATAACCCGTATGAAATGTGTTTGTTTTTGTCATATTAATAAAAACTATAAGTCCTATCAAATGCTCCTATCACACTGTGCAATCTCAGTTGTCAGACTGCACAACGGCACACACAGGAAGACACTTGCAATGGTTTGATGTCATTTTTTGTCACAAGAAAACCACTCTGCAGGATAGTGTGGTGAAAAATTTGATCGCAACGGTCATTAACGGTTGGCAAACATGTCAAACTAGTATTCAAAGACTTCAGATTTTGGACTAGGATTCCAGAAATCTTTTAGGATTTTCAAAATTTGTCTCAGACAGCCAAATCCTGACCAAAATCACACAATGTGCACCTGGCTTTAAGTGGAATTTACACAAAACTTGTTTGGATTGAACTATATTTGTGTGATAAAATAACCATAATGTCAGTTGTTTTTATTGTCTTTATTTTGTCTTTGCTTTCTGTAGCCTTGCCAGACTTTATACCAGGTCTTGCATGATGCTGTCACCAGATTGATCGAGTACGGTGTGCTGATCGTGGCTGAGGTGAGCTGTGTGAACTTTACTTTTAAATCTCTCACAGTTTTGGGGTTTAACCCTTTAACTGCCGCAGCCCTTTTTGAGGTGAAAAGGTGATGTACACCTTCAAATTAATATAACACTTTTTTTGGCCTATAAGCCTAATTTTGGTCTTGTTTTAAAGAAGACACATTTTTTACAGAATTTTCTGGAGGTGAAAATATATATGTTTTGTAGCAGTTTACATTTATTTGTAATAAATAAAAAATGCAATATAGTATTATTTTTAATACATAAAATTATTAAAAAACTGAGGTATGTGTTGGTTTGCTGTGAGGTTTCCTGCATACTCTTGTCACAAATGAATAAATTACAGTTACTGCATTATTATTACTGCTAAAAGGTTTTGAAATATGAAAATTACATTCTTAGACGTTTCCAACAATATATAGTTTGTCGTGATAGATTAACATTTACATAAAAAATATTGAAGTAAAGTCCCACTCACGGGACAGCGCCAGTTAATGGGTTAAATGTGTATTATAATCATGAAATGACTGAGTAAATGAAATGTGTTATAAAGATGTGGTTTACATGTGCATTAGCCATGGGCGGTTTCAAGATATACCGAGTTTTTAAAGAGTCAAGGTTTCAAAACCACAAACATTTTCTGTGATACCTTTTCCAAGGTATGAGCTGTGTTTACAGCTTTATAAATTAAATCATGGAGTCGTGTTTTGGATTTGATTTTTACATTTAATATATATTACAAAAAAAATTTATTTGAAAGAATATTATAATTTAAAGGCTTTGTTGTGACATGGCATTGCCTAGATGTTGTATGTTGCTTAAAAATTAAATGTATTTTGTCCAGTTTAAAAGTTTGTATATGCAGAGATTTGAAAACAACAAATTTTAGTGCTTGATAATTATGCCAGATTGAGAGTATAGTTCCTAGCCATATCTGCCTAGAAAATCGCAACTTTGAATTTTCCGTCAGTCTAAGTACATAATTTAACTACAGAAGAGTCAAGTTTTAAAGAGGAAAAATATTTAAACTTGTTGGTCATTTTTGAGCGCGATGCTAATCGTCTAATCGGATTCAATGGATTATGCTAAGCTATGCTAAAAGTGGTAGCGCCAGACCCCGAGATCAGCTGAATGGATTCCAGAACGGTAAAAATCAAATGTTTAACTCTGGGGGGTGTCCCTTTAAGACCAACTATTTCATATCTCATACTGGCCCACGCTTAATTTGCATAAGGTGCTTTTGATGGGAAATGTGCCCCCTGCACATAAACTAAGTGAAACTTATTTCACTTTCATTTCCAAAGGTAAGTTAACTCTATTGTACTGTAGGTAGATTAAAAGAAAAACTTTATTTTAAAAAGTTTATAATTGTGTTCTTATGTTTAGGAGGAGCAGGAGGAGTTAAGCCCATCTGAGGAGCCTTGGCCCAAGAAGTTTCCAGAGACTCTTACCTGGCGAAGCGATGAGGAAGATGAAGACAGTGACTTTGGAGATGAACAGAGAGACCGTTACCTGAAGGTCAACCATGAAACATTATGCTGCAATGAGCCAATACATTTTTAAAACTCATATTACGCAATTCAGGCCCACCCCAAACTTGGAAAGAAAATAAAAAAATATCTGATTTTAAGTTTCTTAAAAGAAATAGATTTAAAAATATATATATTTTGACAGGGCAGTAGAGAATTGAGAAAATGGAAACAATATTGAAAGAGAACGGGATCTTGAACCTGGGTCATTTTTAACGTTGATTCAGTAAAAAATTAGCTATTAGTCATATTTTATTTAGCAGATTTCACCAAGGGTAAGATCATTCACCTAATAAAAAACACTTCATGGTTCATGTTTAACCCTAAAAGTCCCTTGGGGTCAATCTTACCCCGAAGCCACTTTTATTTAGTTAAAAAAACATGGTTCCCTTCATCTCAGTGGAACAAGATTTTGTGACTTTTCCAGATTATCTTTCAAGATTCATATAAAAAAACTGGGCTTGATTTGGTCGTTCTAAAGAGGTGTAGAAAATCACCAAAAGAGTCCCTTTGGGGGTAAAAATGACCCCAATTGAAATGAATGGGAAAGTAAAAAAAAATATTTCTTGTTATTCATCAAATAAAACCAATGCATCCAGAATACATCTGAAAATTTTGACACAGAAAGGTAGGCTTAGTACTAGGGCACAAATGCAATATAGAAAAGACATGCTCAATCACACACACACACACAAACAGACACACACAAAGGTATGACTGCCACAGACAGCATTTCTTATAGAATTTGGCAAAAAACAGCCACAGATGCAAAACAAAGATGTAAAATGCTCACACAGGTGTGTGCATGCCCCCCCACACACACACACAAACACACACAAACAAAGACACAGTAAAACTTACACACGCATAAAAACACAGACACACACAAAAAGACAAAGTTACAAACAAGCACGCTATAAAAATTATTTATGTGTTTTTTTTCTAAACAACAAATGGTCGAATTCAACACATAACTATGGAGGACCACAAGAGTCATTCAAAATGTAATAAAGAACTTCAAAATTTAATAACTACCTGGACAATAAAAATAGCAATTAATAGATTTGTTTAAAAAATCATTAATTAATCTATAAATAAATAAATAGACAAAGTAAAAAATCATTATATAACATTTTATTAGGCAATAAAAAGTGAGATTATAAAAATAATGTAGAAATGAAATATTAATCCATTAATAAATAGTTCAAATTAATAAAACAATTTACAAAAACAACATAAAACGTCAATAAGTTCATCATTTTAAATTGCATTTATAAATTCTTAATTAAATAATGGAATTTCAAAATGTATTTCAAAAAGCGATTTAAAAAGAGAAATAAATAACTGGATTTATAAATTGAACTACAAATACAGGTTTAAATTAGCCATTTAAAAGGGCATTTCCGTTTAACATTTCTGTTTTCATTTTCCCGATGGTTCTCCTTATTCTTTTCGCAATTTGATTTGCTTTTCATTTTAGCCTCTCTATTTAGCTTTTCCGTGACTCTTTGGGTCCTCATCCGAGATCTATAAATCTGCGCATGACGTACAATCAGAGCCAATCATCGAGCTTGTTACATCCATCTGGCCATAGCTAATTTGCATTTCTCATTTGACCATTTGCAAGGACCCAAAGAGTCACGGAAAAGCTAAATATAGAGGCTAAAACGAAAAGCAAATAATAAGGATAAGAATAAGGAGAACCATCGGGAAATGAAAACAGAAATGTTAAACAGAAATGCCCTTTTAAATGGCTAATTTAAACCTGTATTTGTAGTTCAATTTATAAATCCAGTTATTTATTTCTCTTTTTAAATCGCTTTTTGAAATACATTTTGAAATTCCTTTATTTAATTAAGAATTTGTAAATGCAATTTAAAATGATGAACTTATTGAGTGTTTTATGTTGTTTTTGTAAATTGTTTTATTAATTTGAACTATTTATTAATGGATTAATATTTCATTTCTACATTATTTTTATAATCTCACTTTTTATTGCCTAATAAAATGTTATATAATGATTTTTTTATAACTTTGTCTATTTATTAATAGATTAATTAATGAATTTGTAAACAAATTATTAATTGCTATTTTTATTGTCCAGGTAGTTATTAAATATCCAAGTTCTTTATTACATTTTGCATGACTCATGTGGTCCTCCATACATAACATCTAGATCAATATCTAAAAACAATTTAAATGAAATTTAGATAATAAATGTGATATTTTACAGAAAAGCTAATGGTGTATTTGAGGAATTGAGTGGTAAACAGGTACAAAAGTACTTTATATCTCTCAAAACACAGCATTAATGTATAGATGGGAAGTAAACAAAAAGAATTTATATATTTTTTGTAATCACCCTTTTTAATTTCTGGGGTCATTTTTACCCCCAGGGAACTGTAACGTATACAGGAAAATAGGGGCTTGTGAGGGTTAAGGTTATTTGTTTACATTTATACAGTTGTTAACGCTTTTATCTTAAGCAGCTTGCGGTAAAAGGTATACAGTACTATTTTATCAGTATGTATGATTCCTAGGTGAATGCTGTATCACTGAGCACCAAGCTCCCTTTTAAAACTTTACAATTGTGAGATGATGCTTTTGCAGCCCACTACCACCTTTATGCAAAAATTCTTGTCTGTCATGACATTTCTCTAAAACCCCTTTGTGTTTTATATTTGCTTGTAGGTGAGCCTATCTGCTGAGCACCAGGAGTTTTTTGTTTTCCTGCAGCGGATTCTGACCCCGGTACTGGAGGCGTACAGCGGTGCAGCTATCTTCATACACGGCTTGAGTTCACCCATGTCTGAGAGAGAGTACACCCAACAGCTTTTCAAATATCTATTAACACGCACAGAGAGAGGATTGGCAGCATATGGTGAGTCAGCTACTTTCATTATGTGTGCGCATGACATTGTTTTTCTGTTGATGCAACGTGTTGGCATTTCAAGTGCGAGACAAAAAATTCCAAGTTCTTAAAATAAGACATAGTAAACAGTTGCAAAATCACTAAAGATTGCAACTAGAAACATTGCAAATAATCAAAGTCAGAATGCAAAAATGAAGAAAGTTGTATTCAGCTGCAAGTACTGACACAGTGGATCACATTCAAACTTGTGTCCCTTGTCTTTTTGCACGCTGCCGTTCATCCAATTTATCTTTCATGCACTTATAAGGACTTCTTTTTTGACAGAGGTGGCATTTAGAGGCTTTTGCATCTGAGCTTCTCATATGAAACGGCCAATTAGATTGAGAGATGACATGTATCATATTAAAGGATTACTCTATTTTCTTATAAAAATCCAGATAATTTACTCACCAGCATGTCATCCAAAATGTTGATGTCTTTTTTTGTTCAGTCGAGAAGAAATTATGTTTTTTGAGGAAAACATTCCAGAATTTTTCTCATTTTAATGGACTTTAATAGACCCCAACACTTAACAGTTTTAATGCGGGTCAAAATTTTAGTTTCAAAGGACTCTAAACAATCCCAAACGAGGCATAAGGGTCTTATCTAGCCAAACGATTGTCATTTTTGAAAATAAAAATAAAAGATATGCACTTTTAAACCACAACTTCTCCTGACGTAATTGCGTAATGCCGTGGAAAGGTCACATGTTACATATATGAAACGCACATTTTAAACAATAAACTGACACAAAGACATTAATTAGTATCATTCCACATACAACAACGTCAGAACGGTCCTCTTTCTCCACACTTGTAAACACTGGGGCGTAGTTTTGCATACGTCATCCGTGACCTCTTGACGTGATGACAATTACGCGAGGTCGTGCTGGTGCGTCACACAACCGGAGGAAGACGAGAAGTGTGGTATAAAAGTGCATTTTTTTTCTTGCCCAAAATGACAATTGCCTCGTTTCAGATCGTTTAGAGTCCTTTGAATCTGTCATTTTAAACTGCATTAAAACGGTTAAGTGTTGGGGTCCATTAAAGTCCATTAAAATGAGAAAAATCCTGGAATGTTTTCCTCAAAAAACATAATTTCTTCTCGACTGAACAAAGAAAGACATCAACATTTTGAAGGACATGGTGGTGAGTAAATTATCTGGATTTTTTTAAGAAAATGGACTAATCCTTTAAACCATACGTGCTGTTCCAGACTACATGGATTAATAAAAATGACCAAAAGTTGTTGAACACTAGTCACACATTAATGTATTCAAATAAATTCAGTGGCTTAATGTATGTACATGTACCAAAAGAAATGACCAAATAAATGAGTAAAATAATAATAGACATAAAGAATATGCAATAATACCATTGTTATTGTTGTCAATATTATTATTAACAATATTAATGTTGTTTTTAATACGGCGCCTTTTTATTTTTTGTCTAGGTGAGAGCGCCACACACTACCTCGTAAAGAATACAGTGAAAACCTTTAAAGAGCTGGGGGTGAGAATACTGATCTCTATCTAACCACAATTATATGCATCTTTTACATATATTTGCAGTGCACTCCTGATTGGCAGTCTGAATTGTCTGTGAATATTTAAAAGATTATTTCACTTTTATAAAACATCTCGATAATTGACTCACCCCCATGTCATCCAAGAAGTTTATGGCTTTCTTTCTTCAGTTGAAAAGTTTTTTTTTTTTTTAAGAAAACATTCCAGGAATTTTCTCCATATAGTGGACTTCAGTGGACCTCAATGGTTTACAGTTTAATGCAGTTTAAAAACTCTAAACGATCCCAAATGAGGCATTAGGGTCTTATCTAGCCATACGATCGTCATTTTCACCAAGTCCTTACAAACCACAACTTCTCATCTTGCACTAATCTTGTGATGCCCCAGCACGACATATTACATGCCTGTAATCACAGATGTGGGGGACTCAAGTCACAATTTTGAGGACTTGACTTTGACTTGAAAGCATTTGACTTGAGGTGTAAGACTCGACAATGACTTGAATGTTTTCAAACACTTAATAGCACTGTTGCCTCACAGCAAGATGGTCCCCGGTTCGAACCCCAGCTAGGTCAGGTGGCTTTTCTGTGTGGAGTTTGCATGTTCTCCCTGTGTAAGCGTGGGTTTACTCTGGTTTCCTCCCACAGGCCAAAAACATGCAAGTTAGGCAAATTGGAGATGCCAAATTGTCCCTCCCCCAACCTGTGTCTGGATTAACTTGTGTAAAAAAAACTTAAGTATAAATTTACCAGTTCTCGCCATGAGTATAGCCATAGATGCTGAAATGGTGTAAAGAATGAATAAATTAAGAAAGAAACACTTAACAGAAATAGAAATAAAATATAAAAATGATTCTGACATTAATATAAAAAAATGTGCGCCAGCGCCTCTTGAGTCTGTTGTAACTGCACAAAACACGGCAAATATAGACCATTGTCGAGCTCAGAAACCAGTCACTTTTGGCTTTAAAGACATTGAATTGCTTGTGTTAAAAAAACAATTCACCATGTTTAACATGCACCATTTTTGCAATGCAATAATATCTGACACAACCACCACAACCTCAAATTTCATAAAGCATTTCAAGAAACACAAGGAAAAGTAAGAAAATTATTTAGTTAGTTTAGTTTTTAATTTCGCAATATTATCCATGATGTGTAAACCACTTTTTGCATTTTTTTGCAATTTAGGCTACAAATGAAATATTACTGTAAATATGACGTTCTAATGATTTAGGGTTGTCAGTAAATTAAATAATTACCAGTATGTTTTGTGCATTTATTAAACATGTTTGAAAGCAGATAAACATGGCCCTGAAATAATTTTATCTAATTCAACTCCGCTTGTCCCATAGGGTTACGGGCAATTTTATGTACAAAATACAATTATATATTTTAAAATTATTATATAGGTGTGACTATTTATGATGACGATTATGAAATGGCTATCAAAGTGTATTACAGCCTTGTCTATTTTAAATGGTGAAACAAATTCCTTACTTTGTGTTGTTCACTCTTTCACAAATAAATCTCTTAAAAACAGCAATTATATTTTTTCCAGGGATTTAGTTTTATGTTCAGGAAGTATGTTTAATTTAAATAATTAACCGATTAAAAAACATTGAACGTTTAGTTTTTGCGACGTTCTTCATAAACAAGTGCATGGCAACCGACACAGCAGAATACGTGTTGTTATTTGTTGTGTACACAAATTACAGTACCTTATAGTTTCAAATAATGTATGACGATAATATACAAGTGTTTTAAGGGTGCACGCTTGTCACGTTTTTATGATGTTTGTAACAAATGCCAGGTTATTCTTTGTGATTTTTTATAATTTATAGGTGATTTTTCATCTGTCAGGGCCTAATGTTCGACTAAGGAGTGCAGCAACATTTTTTATTATTTCTGCAAGTTCTGCATTTATAATGTGTTAAATTCTCAAAGACATGTAATTATTTCTGAATTATTATTAATATTTAAAAACCAAAGATATGGTATGTTAATCTTTTCTTAGCAACAATAAATACAGAAAAAATAGCCAAATTAGCCACTTTTTTATTATTTAATATTAAAATTAACCCCTTTATTTTATAACTGTCACTTGATGTTTATTAGCACTCGACTTGACTTGCGGTGAACAAATGACTTGCTTGGGCTTGAACTTGAACATGTGTGACTTGTCCCCACCTCTGCATAATTTTGTCGAAAGCTCATGCGTTACAGTACATGTAAAATCTTGTTTACCATTTTAAACAATAACTGAGACAAAGACATTTATTAGTATCATTCCACATATGACATTTTACATACTTGACCTTTCAACGTGATTGTTATACGTGGGGTAAGGCTGGTGCATCACAAGGCTAGTCCAAAACGAGAAGTTGTGGTTAAAAAGAACTTATTTTAATTTTGTTTTGCTAGATTATGCATTGGTTGAGATCATTTAGAGCCTTTTGAAACTATAAAATTGTATTAAGGTCTACTAAAGTCTATTATATAGAAAAAAATCCTGTAATGTTTCCCTTAAAAAAAACTTACATTTTTTCTTGACTGAACAAAGACGTAAACAGCTTGGAGGACATGGGGGTGAGTAAATTATCAGATCTTTTTTATGGAATGTGTGGAATATTCCTTTAATCTCTTGATTTGTGATTGACAGGTGCTTAAAGAAAGAAAAGAGGGTGGCGTGTGTCACGTGGAGCTGAGCAGTGCTTTCTTACCTCAGGCCAACAGGAACAAACTCCTGCAATACATTCTGGGTTTCAGCCTGCTGTGAGCCATGAGCTGGAAACACCAGCTCTCCGCCCCCTCTGCTACCCCAAACAAGGGCTTTTTACTGGCTAGTCATATCTGTCAAAGGTGCTACTCTATGGAACGTTTAACCTGGAAGTGCCTTCACCAAACGCCTCATTAGACTCGAGTTAGTCTTCCCTTACTGTAAAAGCTTCTAGTTATGCACTACATAACTACAGTATAGACTCAACTAATGCAGCTCATTCACCGTACCCTTTTAAATGAACCTTCAACACGCACAGTAAAGGATTACTGTAATAGTTGTGCCAGTGAAAGCCCTTGATTTCAGCTCAATAATTTTTGAGTTATTAACTTAGAAAAGTACATGAATGTTACTGTTATGAAAACAGGTTGAATTTAGTGTTAACTAATGCACCGAGGTGGTGATTAGTTTAGAAAATGTTTAAGGATTAGTTCATTCAAAAATGAAACTTCTGTATTTACTGTCTTCTGATTTTTTGCAAACCTCTATGACTGGTACGGTATGCAGGAGTTCAGGGTTTTTTCCAAATTTCCTGTTCATCGTTTCAAAAGGTCAAGAGAAAAATTAATGTTTGTTATTTTTTTGTTTGTTAGTATGGCACATTCATCGATTTGAATGATCCAGTTCATTTAAAAAAACAAATGAATGTTTTGATCATGAATGAGACTGATACCAGTGCTCAGGTTTAACTCACTAACTCAATAAACAATCTTTAAGCTCACTAGGTAGGAACATTATTAGTGAACTCCGTTTTTTTTTTTTTTTTTTTTTGGCTATTCCTAAAACAATCAAACCAATATGGATAGAAGTCATATAGGTTTGTAATGATATTAGGGTAAGTGAAATTTTGATTTATGGGTGAATAATTCCTTTAAAATGGGCATTTGTTTTGGTAATTAAATATTTAAGCAATTTGTGGCAGAGATTTGTACCGAGTCTCAGCTGTTGTTAAACCACATTAAAGCAGTGTAAAAATAATGATTCATTGGCATTGTGCAACAAGATTTTGTTAATCAGTTTAAAGTTCACTGGTTTAGTCACTTCTCATGTGTGATCGGTCGTCCTTGAGGGATTACTCTCAAATTGTGAATTATAAAGCAAATAATAATATATAACTGTAATTGGCTAAGCAGGCCTGCAGTATTGTGTGTGTGTGTGTGTGTGCACACGTGCACTTGCAAGCAAGTATGTGTGTTTGTGTGCGTGCAGTGGAAAATTACCAGGACTTGAAGCTTGAATGTTTCAACTTGGCCAATCTTTACATGCTTGTTTACAGATTGTATCTGTGACATTTAAAAGATTGCTTTTATTCCCTCCTGTAGATTTACTGTTGTGTTTTGGTGTTATGATCTTGTGCGATGAATTGTCTGTATATTTTCGAGGGTAAGTGCATGTGTGTACTATGTCTGTAGTATTGTATTAAACCGTATTTATGCCACAAGCCTGTCTCAAAGCACACAACGAATGGTCAAAAAGGTATGCTGTGCCTTTTATAACCACACATTGTCTTTGTCGGTTGTCCAAACGTTTGCCATTCATTTTAATGTATTTATGTATTTAACATTTACTTTTAATGTTTTTTTTCTTTTTAATTTTGATGTATAAAATGATGTCATATTGATTTGAAACTATATGAGGGTGAGTAAATGATGACAGATTTGTTTAACATCCATATTAATTTGCTAATCTCCATTTAGCTTTTATTAATTATTTTATGCCGTTTAATCATTTTCGTGTCATGCATTATCCAGATAAAGACGCAGTGCATGTTTGTGAAAGTAACAAGTGTTGTGAATAAGGGAAACTTGTGAGTCAGCGTGTGGAAAATGTTATGATGCTTGCTAAAACTGTCTGCTTTATGCAATACAGGATGTATTGCAGTTGTGACTAATACAGCAATTAAAATGTACAGTGGTCATGAATACAATAAAGATATTGAAATGGTTATTTCCAGGGGTGGAAAAGTCTGGAAACTACTCAAATCTAAGTGCTGGATGCTAGAATATAGAAGCTTATGTAGCTAAAATAACCCCAAAGTCATTAAATAGTATAGCCTAATACATTTGAACCAATTTTATAAAATGTTTTTCAGTTATTTGAATATAAGATAGGTTAGGTGAACGCAATGATTATTTTGGGGCACTTAGTGACTTTATATATGCTAAGTTGTCTGTGTCGTGCAGTGGTCTCCAACATGGTGCCCGGTGAGCACCAGGTTGCCTGCCAAAGCACATTCTATTAATAGCCCAAAATTTAATATTTATTTATTACATTTTTTATATTAGCGTGGCTTTTTAATGTATGTTAACATTTTAAACAATGATAAAACATATCAAAAATAAAATAAAATCAACAAGTAAAGTATTAAACTAGACTATATCAAAAAAGTAACCCTATAGATTATTTAACCCTTAACCCACATTTTTTGAGAAAATGCTTTACATTTTTTCAAAAACGTAACAATATACCATGGGCAAATATACTACCCTTTCGTGTTGTTCGTGTACAAAAAACCCACTAAATTTAACAGCTGTAAAAATTTATTAGATTCATATTTTTTCCAATTTGTTTTCATAAATCTGTTAATCACCCTCAGTACTGATCAAAACCAAATGCTTACAAAATTTCCATGATTTTAACTCTTTAATGGTGCCACATGGTGATCAACAGTAAAAATGACGAATTTGACCTCTTAGCAAAAGGAAAAACAGCCAACATATAAGAATGCATGATTATAGTGTCAAAAAATGTTGTTATAATGGAAGTCAATGGGGCAAAATCAGTAAATGAGGGAGAAAAAGATGCATTAAAGCTAATGTTTTTACCAATCTTTGGCATGCCCAAGAAAAAGGTTAAAACAAATCCAGTCCACAATCACTTTTTATATTGAAAATCTGTCAATTTGTGTTTTTTTCCCAAATCAGTGACACCACTTATGAACTTGGCAATTAAAGAGTTAAAATCATGGAAATTTTGTAAACATTTGGAAGTTTGGATCAGTACTGAGATTGATTAACAGGTTTATGAAAAAAATGTGGAAAAAAATATTGATCTGATAATTTTTTTTACATCTGTTTAATTTAGTGGCCTTTTTTTGTACATGAACAACCAGAAAAGGTAGTGAATTTGGAAAACCCACAAGGGTTAATCCATTTTGGTAGTCCTTACAGTGGGTTACAAAATTGTTAAGCATATAATGTATAGTCTTTCTGCACTTAATATAGAGTTGAACCCAAAATACACTAGTAGTCAACATTTGAAGTGGATGTAAAAAGTTGTCCTAAGACAATAACAGGTATTGTTCAAAATGTTAAGACAACTTTTATGAAAAGTTATCATCCACTTCAAATGTTGACTAGTATAGTTGCCCTGTGTTCCAATATTGAAGAAATTTTTGCTGTGTTTGAATATTTCCTGTATAGTGTCAAAACCATCAACTTCCTATTAAAAGCCAAAAATGTAGGCTACTAGTGAACTAGTTAAGGTATGAACTGTACTGTACATCAGTTCTGATCAACAAAAATTTTATGAACAGGCCTGTGTTTATATGTAGTGGAAGATTTTTAATTTTTAATTATAGTTTATGAACTTATAATTGTTAAATGGAAAATCCTGTTCTTCTGTTCTAGTGAAAGATTTCTGTTCTTTCCATCTGTTCAGTAGTAAAATGTCCAAAGACTGGAACATTATGCAAAGTCCTACCAGATAAGATAAAGGGGGGCTAGTGAATGAGATAAGTAACAAATGATGAACAAGTGGAAAAACTCAGTAAACGGTAGAGTTTCACTGAGAACAAAATAATTACTTCTATTTGACAAGATGTGCTTCAACTGATATGTTTCTTAGTCACTGATAAATTGAAGGTTTATTTTCTAAGTGACGCTGGAACTATGATGAAATCTTTGGATCATGGGCGGAGATGGGATGACTGTGTTTTTCAATATCTTACTATAAATATGTGCTCAACCTTGTAAACGGGGCTCTTAGGTTTTTAAACTTCTAGCACCACGGGGGTGAGAGCCTATTCTGCAGAATATATTAAATTCAGACAAAGATAATTCTGTCGACAGTGTGTCTGTGTGATCCTTGACTTTCACTCTTAGTGAGTATTATTTGATGCGGCTAAAATTCCACGACAGATATTCTGACAACCTCCTGCTAGCTGTATCGCTAATAATTAAAACATAAATATGAGGCCACTGTTTTAATGGATAACATTAATTGTTTACACCTCAACACATCTGTGAAGCCTTGAAAGAAAATATCCAGTTTCTGGACCTACACATGCATAACGATTTGTTCCCTAACCTTTCTGTACCTTTATGTCATACATTTTGTAGTCAGGGCTCTGAGAAAGTCCCTTTTGGCTGGCAAATGTTATGAAATGAATATGACATTTAATCCAAACGTTAATTGGTTTTACCACACCAAGTTTCAAAATTTCGAAGAAATACAACAAGTCACCTATAGAAAAGAATAGGTATATTGGGTACTTTTGAAGATTTACTAAGAACAAACTAACAAACTACTAAGTTAAAAGTAACATTAAACATAAACTAGTCTTTGTCTTTACTGAATAAAACTAAAATAACAGCCTCATGCAAAACAATCTGGAAACAAAATCTGAGAAAAAAAAACTGAACAATGTTGATGAGGATTTCTGGTTCTGATTAGTTTATTCTGTAAAGACAAAGGTTTTGGTCCATGGTTTTCAACATAATTTTCCTGTTATCCACCATGTTTTAAGTGTTTACTGTTTTACCCAATGACTGAATCTTCTGATGATCTTGTCAAGCATGTTGTCATGTGCTTGCGTGGGCCATTCTACAGAATTGGTGCAACTAATTCTGCACCTGAGCCTCCCCAAGGTCCTTATGAATGAACTTTCTACATTACAGTCATAGATACAGACAGGCACTTTCACTAAAACCAACTAAACAAAACTTAACCAACCTGTCACACCAACTAGGTACAACAAACCATTATAGGCTGGCTTAAGCTTTTTCTCTTGCGAAGAATGTAGACACATGCACATTTTCAAAGGGAGGACATAAAGGAGGAAAACACCAGGAGGAGAGATTGCAAATAACCTGACCTCATAGAAGAGGACCTCATAGAGAGCATGGCTATAATGAAGAATCAAGAAAGAAATCTGTGTGTCGTTCTGCCAAATAACACACAATTGAACATCACTGTTGGGGTAAGTGATGTGTTTTTCCACTTTAAATATGAGAGATATTGGCCTGTTTAATATTATGTTACATTTGTTTTTGTGTGAATGATTTTTGTGCAAAATGTTTTGTGACTTCTATTCAGACTTTCAGAATTTGATTGTGGTTAACTGTCAGAAATAAAGGTACAAGTGTTGTCAAAGGGACAGGTCCCACCATTTAGCTACACATATGTACTAGGGGGTGTACCAATGGTGTACTTTTGAATGGGTACCACCGCAGTGACAGCTTTTGAACCGTTAATTATAAGAGTGTAGGTATGCCTATGCTATTTCATGAGAAATCGTACATATTTTACGAGTTGGCTAATTAGTATTAATTCATATACGACCACATTCGTAAGTTTTGGAACTATTTGCCTTGACCCCTGTTGTGTTGGGGTTAGGGGTTCGGTTTCATCGTTGTTATTTCATGAGAATCGTACGATTTTCACGATTAACTTCGTATGAATTGATAGGAATTAGCCAACTCGTAAAATATGTAAGATAGAGCCAAAGTCAAAAAGCGTTAGGTTGTGCCTGCTCTCCCCTACTAAGCTATCACTGGGATGCACACTTTAAAAAGTAATTTATCCTTATATGTATTATTTAGTTACAGATATGTACTTTTATGACATACGCAGCAAGCTGAAGTCCCTCAGTTGTGTGTGTGCGTCTAACCTCACAACCACACAGAGATTCTATCCCCTAATGCCTCATTCAGACCACCAGCAACTTTCTAAATCTGGTTTTCTAAAACAGATGCATACCATCATAGATTAGTTTTTATTTAGATATCGTCTTGTTTTTGTTATTGAAAACACGTTGTTAACGAAACTATGACAAAAAATTTTTTTAAGGTAGCCGTATGTACATCACAGATATTAATATGCACCCTTTAGGTGCCAAAGTGCACTTTTTGAAAGGGTAGGCCTACTGCCCCACTGATGGCTTTCTTACTTTGCTTTTTGAGAGCAAGTCAAAAACACAAAAAAAAACCATTTCTATTTACCTTTTCATAGTTTAAAGAACCAATTTTTTTTACTACAAATTATATTTTGTACAAGAGAAAGGTTGGGATGTAAAGGTTCTTTATGGCCAAAAAGTTATAAAAAGTGACTGCATGGCTGATGTTACTTTAAAATAATTTCTCCTCTGTTGTGTTTTGTTGTTTGTCATGTGTGTACTGCAGGTTAAGGGCAGAGGACAAGATGTGATCAACAAACTGTCTGATCTACTCGACATCAGAGAGCTTCACCTCTTTGGTCTGAGTGTGATAAAGGGTCTGTGGTTACTTTCTTATTATACAAAACTACTGAGTAAGCCCTTTCTTTATAATGTGACGCTTACTGTAGAGAGATGCAATGGAAACTAAGTGCTGAGGTTGACAAAAAACAGTATGGAGTGATCATTTTATTTGTCTAAAGTCTTCAACAGTATGTGGCAGTAGGGGAGAGAGGAGCATGACATTACTTTTGGTTTCGGCTCAATCGTTAAAATATATTTGAGTTGGATTAATCATATTTTCACACAAGCAACACATACACTCTGAAATGGACACTTAAAAGTACTTATTTTAAATCAATATTATGTAGCAATGGTGACATCGCAGGCACATGCTTCAAAATTTCAGCCTGCATGGTATTGTTACAATGTGTCATGCAATATCCACTCCTCGCAGCATGGTTGTAGTATGTTTTTTATTAAATACTTGTTTTTACTTTACTCCCATGAAATTGAATTACCATTTTGATTAATGATATAAACATTGTTTACATTGACATTGTATACTTGTGGCGTAGTTGTAACACTGTGTTACTGTCACGACACGTAGAACAGGTAGGAGGATGCAATTGCAAATTCTTTAGATGAACATTTATTTAACAAACACACGCAAACTCAAAAACGATAAATAAATAAACAAACCGGCAGGCGAAACCAGGAACCAAGCCATACACTTCTTACAACGACATTCAGAGACAGTGATCCAGCAACTGACAAGACAAGGCATTTATAAACAAGTGAAATGAGTAACAGCTGTGTTAATGAATAATGAGGGAAATGTCCAGGTGACAACAATCAGTAGCAGACACAAAACAGAACACGGATTAACCGTGACAGTTACCACACATTCCACTGTGTAACTTTGTTTTCAATGTAAGCTATCATTAAAGGAATATTCCATTTCCTTGAAAGAAAAATCCAGATAATTTACTCACCACCATGTCATCCAAAATGTTGATGTCTTTCTTTGTTCAGTCCAGAAGAAATTATGTTTTTTGAGGAAAACATTTCAGGATTTTTCTCATTTTAATGGACTTTAATAGAGCCCAACATTTAATACTTAACTCAACACTTAACAGTTTTATTCAACGGAGTTTCAAAGGACTGTAAATGATCCCAAACGAGGCATAAGGGTCTTATCTAGCAAAACGATTGTCATTTTTGACAATAAAAATAACAAATATACACTTTTAAAGCACAACTTCTCGTCTAAATTCGGTCCAGCGCGACCTAACGTAAATGCGTAGTGACGTAGAGAGGTCACGTGTTACATATATAAAACGCACATTTGCGGATCATTGTAAACAATAAACTGACACAAAGACATTAATTAGTATCAGTTGACATACAACAACGTAGGAACAGTCCTCGTTCTCAACACTAGTAAACACTGGGGCGGAGTTTCGCGTTCGTCCTCTGTGACCTCTTGACGTCATGACGTATTGCGTGGGGTCACGTTGGCGCATCACGACTGGATTTAAACGAGAAGTTGTGGTTTAAAAGTGTATATTTGTTATTTTTCTTGTCAAAAATGACAATTGTTTTGCTAGATAAGACCCTTATGCCTCGTTTGGGATCGTTTATAGTCCTTTGAAACTCCGTTGAAAAAAACTGTTAAGTGTTGAGTTAAGTATTAAATGTTGGGCTCTATTAAAGTCCATTAAAATGAGAAAAATCCTGCAATGTTTTCCTCAAAAAACATAATTTCTTCTCGACTGAACAAAGAAAGACATCAACATTTTGGATGACATGGTGGTGAGTAAATTATCTGGATTTTTCTTTTAAGAAAATGGAATATTCCTTTAACATGTTTGTTGACTTGACATGTTTAAAAATAGTGTTTTGTTTTAGGTAACAACAAGGCATTTTTTGAATTTGGTCCAACTCAGAAATTTTAAATAGAAAACATATGATAAAGAAAGTTACTTTTATGCCTACAAATTCTTTGTACCTGACGTTAGTTTGTGTACTGTAAGTAAACCATAGTAAAGTGTTAACTTATGGTGCTAATTTTGTTTTGCTCAGACAATCAACTTCTGTTTCTGGATCTGGAACAAAAACTGTCTATGTACCTCCCAAAATCTTGGAGAAAGAATACATTAAAGGTAAAGCCAATGAGACATAAAGCTAAAAACTCTATGCAGCAATTATCTTGTAAAACTAATAGCTGTTAGGAATTATGTTAAAATGAGAGTGAAATAGTTTTCCGATTTTGTGCCACGGTTTAGTTTGGTTGTGACACAAAACTGAAGTGAAACTAAAATACGAGTTAGTCAAAAGGTGAGAAATATCACACTATAATATCACATATTTTTACCTTATTACCATAATGTCTCCGTTACCTAATGGGTAAATCGGATGATCAGTTATTTTTGTCTGTCTCTGACACAAACTTATTTTATTAATAGCCTAAAACTATAAGATTTGTCCATCAAATCCTATAGACTTTTTTAAATTCTGCATTCATTTATCTTCAGCATAAAGTGGTTATCCATCTGAAGGTGCAGTACTTTGTTGAAAATGCCCAGCTAATTCTGTAAGTTCATATTATCTTGTTTTGTTAATATAGATGAAGATTAACAAATTTATCCAAGATTTTTAATTCATTTTAAATAATATAATGTAAATATTAATAAGAAGTGAAGACATTATGGCCCAGGCTATGCACATACCTTATATAATTTGTTAACAGTGTTGTAGTGCTATTCAAACTGCTTGTTTTATTCTCAAAGAAATGATGAGGCCTGCAAGCTGTATTACACTGAGATAAAGTCCCGAGTTTTGGGTTCTACGTGTTATGATCATGAAGGATTATACTTCCAATTGGCTGCATATTCCATGCAGGCAGAACTGGGTGACTACAAACAGGGAAATATTGACCAACCAAAGGATTTTTTCCCTTTGTGGGTAAGGATCTCTTTTTAATCATCGGTATTTCCCTTTCTATAAATATCTTTCATTGGAAAACTTGTTTAGTCATGATTATCTGCATAACTAAAACAAAAAGTGAAACGATGTTGTGTTCATTGTGCCAGATAATACAAAGGCGTGGGAAAGACTTCATCCTCGAGCACACACCAGCCTTGCACCGGGAAATTACGGGAATGTCCTCTAGCAAGGCTGCTCGGCTTTTCATACAGAATGCTTTTATCCTGAACGACGTGCCCGTTACCATCTACACGCTGTTTAAAGTTCACTACTCTTATCAATAATTTTGCCTTTAATCTTCTCTCTTGGTGTATATTATGCTCATAGTTTTTTTTCTTTGGTTTTATTGGCTACTCGTCATTCCTGCTGTCCCAGGGGAAGAGGAAACTAGGTGGTGTTGTCCTCGGTCTGGCATCAACAGGACTACAAATATCTGAGGTAGCTTTCATGACCCGTCACCTTTTGGATGTCGAGTAACACAGTCATAAACTTAAGTAATGATGCATTATATACATGCACATCAATGTTTTAGGATTTATATATTTTATACTCTTTAGATGCTGAATGGAGAACAACAGTTTCTGTATGAATTGCCCTGGTCAAGCATTCACTCAGTTACCTTCCAGGTAACTTAAACTTTTTTGTCCATTGTTACTAATTTTTAAAATCATGGGTGAAATCACGTTAAAGAAGGGCATTTATAAAAAAAATGTCACTGGATAGCATAAAGTGCAACCAGTGGCAAATTAAGGGCATTGCATTGCATTGTAAGAGACAATACTGTGTATAGTGCAAAATTTGGCAAGTTGGTTTTTAAGCAACATGATCTCATGGAAAGTCGTGTTATAGTCACACAAAATTTTATCAATTTATTTGTGTCCTTGGCACAAACTTCAGCTTTTAACGTGCCTTGAGCACAAATGTCTTTTTCGTGACACTCGCACAAATTTCTATAAATAGAAATTTAGTCTCGTGTGCGTGGCACGACTTTCCTTTTTGTGTCATTTTATGTATTGTTTTCACATTTCTTTTCTATTTTTAAACCATTGTCGCTTGGAGTTGGGGTTAGATTTGAGGTTTGGGTTAGGACAGTGGTTCCCAAACTTTTTCAGCGTGTGGACCCCCTTGTGTACGGTGCATTCCTTCGCGGCCCCTCAAAGAAAATTTGTGATAAAAACTGTTCTAAAACTCAACATTTTAATAAAAAAACATTAAATTATACAAAAAAGTAGTGCTTTTGGTTAGTAGCCTTATTTTTTTAGGTTTAATTACACAGAATTCATGATATATTAAGGTATTTCATAAAATGTCATAAAACTGGGGCCCCCCTGGCACCATCTCGCGGCCCCCCTGGGGGCCCCGGCCCCCAGTTTGAAAACCACTGGGTTAGGATGTACTTTTATGTACTGGTTTCTATGTTTTTCTTCCGCTTTTAAAACTATTCTTGCCTGGAGTTGGGGTTAGAGTTGGGGTTTGGATTAGGATGTCTAAAAATGTAACAGAAAGTGATTATAACCCCAACCCCAAGTGACAATGTTAAAAAAATAGGAAAAAAAACAATGAGAAAACAATACATAAAATAAAATAGAAAGTAATGCAGTGTCACGAAAAAAGACATTCGTGGTCAAGGCCCTTTAAAAAGGTCCTAATATGTGGCATTGAGGTACAAATCTATGTACATTTGGTACATTTGAGGTATAATTATACTCTCTTCATGACCAAAGGTCTTTTGTACCTTTTCTTCTGAGAGTGTGGGTAGTCTACAGTATGCATATAAAAAGGCTACTGAATATTATGTGATGTATCTCTTAACAAAAAATTATTTAATCTTAAAACCGTGAATAAATGTTTTACTTTCTTGGTCTTGGTTGCAACACAGGGCAAGAAGTTTGAGATTCGTGCTGATGCCTTGCATGGAGGAAAGGTGGTGTTCTACAATCTCTCTGTCCTCCACGCCAAACACCTGCTCCAGCATATAAGCAACAGTCATAGACTGCATCTCAACACAAAACGCATGGCTATTCAGTGCAAGGAAACAAACGGTTAGAGTCAAACAAGAAAACTGAAATGATGTGATGCAGCAGTCGAAAGTTGCATGGTTTGATGTGGTTTACCTTTCCTTTTCTGTAATGAAAGCATTTCTATGAGCCATTTTTACTTTTTGTTTAGAAAAAATAAGTCAGAGTTTTGATTCACGAAGTGTGTATTAACCAATGTTGATAAATGCATTATTAGTATTCTTCATTTTTATTTCAACTACGGAATTAATGTTGATGTGTAGAGAAGATCTGTGGTAGTTGTCACATGTGAGGATTAACAAGGGTGATAATGGGGTGATTTCCAGGACAGGGTTTAGATTAAGCCAGGACTATGCTATTATATTATATTATATTATATTATATTATATTATATTATATTATATTATATTATATTATATTAGGGCGTTTATTTAGTTTTTACAAACATACCTTACAAAAACATTACTGGTGTGCATCTTGAGACAAAACAACCGAACTGATATTTTAATATTTGCGAGGGAAAGCTACTTTCAGTTAAGTCAGCTCAAACATGCGGTGGTTTTGTATGGTGGTTTCACATGCATACATCAAAACCGTTACCCTGTCATTTTGAAAAAAAAAAAAAATAATATTCTTAATCTTATCGAGGCCTTTTTGATTGTTCAAATTTATATTACGAATTTGGGGGCGGCTGTAAAAAAAGAGTCCCTCACTAGTGGACTCTTCCAAACTCCCCTGCCTCTATTCGCGAGTTGGACTGATCCAAAACTTTCGGTGAAGTTGCAAAACATGTCAAACCACATACATATGCCATTAAGAATTAATCATCAATAAGTACAGACTGGTGTAAGACCTAATGTTCTAACTGGACATCCTGCAGCTGTTCAATAAATAAAACCAGAAAAGAAATAGTGAATAGTAATTTTACAGTCATTGTTATTTTTTTATGTGCGCCCCTAGCGGGGATTCTACAAATTGTCTCTTTAATGGCAGATTCCACTATTGGGGAACAATATTACAATCTACTGTTTACTTGTGTGACAACTAATCCCGGTGTCTACAACCCTTACTGTAAAGCATTACCTACTGTGGCTTTTATAGCACTTGACGTTGGATAAAATACACAGTATGATTTTTAATGTGAATTCTCATTCTATACAGAGACAGACACATACAGAGAGATGTATGTGACGGATGATATGAACATCGAGGAGAGTGATGATGACCTTCCACCAATGAAATTTCTCTTAGCCAATGCAAAAAACATTTTAAAAGGTAAATCTCTATTAATCTACACTACAGTATCTACATGTATTCATCCATCCATCCATTTATTTTGTCTTTATATGAATATATGCAGACTCTGACATCACAATTAACTCTTATGGATTGGAAATGAGTGTTGATGAACCAGTGGAAATGTTGGTGGATGACCCTAAGGACGTCCTGCATTTATTCGAGCTGTTGGAGGGTGAATCTGTGGATGATCCGTGCACCGTATATAACTTCCATTGAAACAAGACGTAGTATGCGGCCACAAGCAGCCACAATCTGATCTTTGTAGATATTATCACCAAAACAAATTTGATCTTGTTACACTGTCAAATCAACCAAATGATTGCAGTTTAATTTAAACTATAGACCACAGATGGAAATCAAGATTTGGTTAATGATTGTTCATTATGGAATGTCTGGCAAACAGCTCACTACCACACAGTAGTGAACACAGAAGTCTTAATATGAATATGTACAATAACCTTCTGTAGGCGTGTGGGAACAACCACGTGAAGCACAAAAGAAATGTCACTGATTCCAATGTTTTTATTTTGTAATATGTGCCTGTTTTCAAATGTGTCCAATGCATATAATGCTGAAGCATCATGGGTTCAACTGCATGACATTAAACAAAAGGTATATTTCTCATTAGAAAACATGTAGAGAAAGACTTTCTGTAAAATAAAGAAGTATTTAAAACAGGAACTTGTATGCATGCATCATCTGCGAGGTATTCTCAAACTTTCAAACTTTCTCACAGATTTCAAACTTTCTCAAAGTCACCGTGAATCTCTCTAAGGTCTCTATAAATATAACTTCCTGGTGTGTGCGTGGGACGCAGAGGTGTGGTGGTAACATGCTCATATCTTTTCATTTCATTCATCATGCCTCACACTGTGATCACGATTGGGGTGAGCCACTTTGCATATTGTGCTTATTTTGTAAAGCCTTGTTCTTTATCATTTATTTGTAGCACTTCGAGGTGTTGACATGTTATTTAAAAGGCAAAATCTGATTCATAGTAGTAGTGTATCGTGGTGAGATAAAATCTGTTTTGATTCATTTATTTATTTATTCTTATGAATGAAATGACATCGTGTATGAAAAGTATTCTATGTAATGCATTTTATGATTTCTAATCACCTGACTGAAATCTAATATCAGTAAAATAAAACAGAGTTCCAGTGTTGATGAACTGTTTATTTTATCTGTAGTTACCAATTGCAGTTTAGTCATCCTTAATGGACTTTTTCCTTGTATACTGTTTTAGATCATGCAAAAGTTATATTTGTTCCCAAAATGCCTTTAAAACAACAGCCACAGTTTGATTGTGACAAAGCACAGTTGTGCAGCATGCAAAGAAACATGACTCTTCATCTTTTCACCTTGCAGAGGTGGTTCAGTCTTATAGGAATGTAATTAAACCTCAGAAAAATAAGGCTACTAAGCAACAGCACTACATTGTATCATTTAAGATGTTGTTTAATTCAAATTCTAAGTTTGAGATTGTTTTATGTCATGATGGGATGCGCGCTTACGAGAGTAATGAGAACAGGAAATAGCCTGCGTGATGATGAGTCACACTAAAAGATTTCCACTCTGTTTGCTCTGCCATAAATGTCTCCCACTGAATGATGAGCTTTCTTATAATCTTCTTCACACTTCGGTGACCCCTTAGCACAATAAAATACATAATTGAGATCACTGTTTGAAGATAACCGTCAGGATTCTTGGTCTTAATCATTTGAAGTGAGCTTTTACTGAGATAGAGTTTCAGTTCATTGAATCCCGGAGTGATGATAAAAATGGTGAGTCTCTGGATGTTTATCTATTGTTTTGTTAGCTGTTTGTACCCTACCAGCACACTTTTAATGTATGAAGTCAATGTTTCGGTTCATTTAACTTGCCCAGTGTTGCCAGGTTTGCGGTTTTCTCGCAAAATTGGGCTATTTTGAAAATACAGTTGCGGGAAAAATTTTGGAGCCGCGGGTTGCGGTTTTTGGGCTAGTTTAATAATGTGCCGCGGCCAGAAAAATGTTTATCTGTAGACTTATAAAATGAACGTTCTTTATTTTCCTAATGTGTGCATTAATCCCATAAGAAATACCTGTCAACCCAAGGACAGCTGCAGCGTCAGGAAGTCAGTGGAAAAGTGAGTGGAGGGGCACGTTTTGCTCTTAATATCACGTTAGAAACAAGAAATTACCTTACGTAAGAAGTTACGTCTATACTGAGAGGATATTTACACACTATGTGAACCCATCTTTGTATGATATTTTCAAGTTGAATAGAAAATTTTAAATACATAGATAGTATGTTAAAAGGGCAGAGTTCATACTGTCTCAAAATGGCCCGGTTGGGTACATTTAACATTAAGATAATCTTAAGAATTACTAAAGTAGAATTTTTTTTGTTTAGAACAGAATAGTGTGTGAAAATAGAGCACTTTAAGTGCATTAAGAAACTGTTCATCTGCATGGAAAGTACATTGAAAGCAATAGTAAGAGTTTATTTTAGAGCCTTTGTTGTAATCCCAACTGTGATTGGACAAATGTAAAAATTGGGCTAGTTTTCATTCCTTTTGGGCGGGTTTTAAGTTGTCATTGGGCTGGAAATTTTTCTTGGACATGGCAACCCTGAACATGCCCTAACATGTCCTTGATGATAGCAATGACAAGTAGGTACTATTGATGCCTTACTATTGATACCAATGCTTTATTAACTGACTAGCATAACTGCTTTTTAGCAAACAATGTGTAATGTGTAAGGATTGATATGTGGGTAAATTGTAAGACTGTTTGACATTTTTCCACTGTGTGTCTTGTTGTGTAGTAATTTCATAGATCATAGATAATTTATCAACTTGGCTTTTACTACCACATTATGTTTAGCTTCATATTAAGTATGTGAGGTTAAAAATTGCTTATTTAAGCAGTTAGTATAATGCCAAATAGCTTAAAAAAAAACTCATTCATTGTTCACATCAAAAGAGACATCAAGCAGACAATTAAACTGTCAAGTGTAAGAGCGGAGGTGTGATAAAAGCCACATCCCTTTCCATTTTTTCATAGACTTTTGGTTATAGCAAAAAATAAGCACTGTGTTTAACAAAAATATAAATAAGCTATTAAGCTAACATGGTCATTGTCAAAACTTCTAAGGTCAGTTTCCTGGACATGAGTTAAGATTAACCCAGGACCAGGCCTTAGTTATATTAGGACAATTAAAGGGATAGTTCACCAAAAAAAAAAAAAATAATGTAATTAATGACTCGTTCCAAACTCGTAAGACCTCCGTTCATCTTTGGAAAACAGTTTAAGATGTTTTATATTTAGTCTGAGAGCCTTCATTGAAAATCTATGTATGGTATACTGTCCATGTCCAGAAAGGTAATAAAAATATCATCAAAGTACTCTATGTGACATCAGTGAGTCAGTTAGAATGTGTTGAAGCATCAAAAATACATTTTGGTCCAAAAATAACAAAAATTATGACTTTATTCAGCATTGTCTTAACTTCTGCATCTGTAGTGAAGCACATGTGCGAGACTAAAGTCACGTGACTACAGTGACGTCGATGACGTACAACGTGACTGACGTGTTATTATGACGTGTTATTGCAAACATGTCTGAGGATAACACGTCATCTGCATCACTGCAGTCACGTGACTTAAGTCACGCGCTTCACAACAGACGCGGAAGAGAAGACAATGCTGAATAAAGTCGTAATTTTAGTTATTTTTGGACCAAAAATGTATTTTCTATGCTTCAACACATTCTAACTGACTCACTGATGTCACATGGACATCACTACGATGTTTTTAATACCTTTCTGGACATCATGGACAGTATACCATATGTAAATTTTCAATGAAGGGTCAATAAGCTCTCTGACTAAATCTAAAACATCTTAAACTGTGTTCCGAAGATGAACGGAGGTCTTATGAGTTTGGAACGATATGAGGGTAAATCATTAATTACATTATTTTCATTTCTGGGTGAACTCTTTAAGTAGTGTTTACAAAAAAATATATACTGGTGTGCATCTTGAGATAAAACAATGGCATTGATATATGTTAAGATATGTCAGCGAAAGATGTTTTTAAATTAAGGCAGCGCAAACATGCATTTTAGTACAGGAAACTGACCCTAAAACCTCAACCTTTTTGAGTATTACTCATCTGTTGTTTCATGTTACTTTAGAAATCACCTACTGTATGGGTATTTGTGCATCCCAGTAAGCATTATGTAAGCTTTTGCATATGAAAAAAATTATATGCAAATATTCGTTTATAGGGGCGGTTTCCCGGACAGGGGTTATCCTAGTCTCTAAAATGCATGTTTGAGTAGTCCTAATTTTAAAACCCCTTGTATTGATACATCTTAACATACTGTATGTCCGTGCCATTGTTTTGTTGCAAATCAGTACTTAAAGGTATTGCGGAGGATTTTCTTTTTCCGGGTGGATCATCAAGACTATTGGTCCTCCTAGTTGTCAATCAGGAGTGTTGCGCAATTGCATTTTTTTTTAAAAGTGGGGAAGGTGGTTCTTTTCTAAAATTCGAGAAAATCCTCTGCTATACCTTTAAATGTCCTAATAAAACTAAGGCCTTGTCCTGGATTTATCTATACCCTCTCTGGGAAACTGCCCTTTAATCTTACTAAGACGACTCTTGTGGGATACATATGTATAGTGTGATTCTATGTTGTTTGTGTGTTTGCAGGTTATATTATTTCCCCTTCTTCAGGTTTGCAGTGCATCGCCAATCAGTGCAGTAAATGGTAAATATTGTAGTTTCCACTCCGATCTAATGAGGTTTCTTTTCATTTGAAATCCTTGCATATCACACAATATGTCTCTTTTGGTTTTGCAGAGTGTCAGTTCAATGTGATAATAAACCGGACAAAAGAAAAAATCTCATGCTTTGAACTAATGAATGGTGATAAGCCAATTTGTGGGTCTCACATACCAACCACCTCAACAAAGTGTGAAACTTACAGCAAATCTGGCATGTGGTGCATCAAGTGGCCTTCAAATTTTAACCTGAAGTGCATGAATGATGAGACTCTTGAGATTTTAAACGGTAGGATAAGCATCACAAACCGTTTCAAAATTTAAAATAAAATTAATTATAATTAATCTTAAAAACAAATTCTGCATTACAGATAATATAAAGTGTGCCAATGACCAGAAATGTAAGTCAAAGATAAATCAATTAAAATGAATGTTTTTACATTACTTTTATTGTAAAACAAGTACAAATATCTGAATATACGATTTTAAGACATTAATGGTGTAAGTGTTATGGTGTAAACTGTATTAAATTGTTTGTTTTAGCTATTCCCTGTGAAGGAGAGGATAAAGGTAAATGAATTCAAGCTAAAGTACATCTTAGGAAATACACAATAAATATATTTGATTCACCAGATGCGATTTTTTTTTTTTTCAGAACTAGACAATTCTGTGTCTGCATTGATGAGTAAGTGTGCAACACACACACACACACACACACACACGCACGCACACATACATACATATATACATAACACTGCTATGTTGCATGCTGATACTACAATTGTTTACATTGTAATATTTTTCTCATTAATCTACACTTTGTACCTTATAATGACAGTGAAAACATAATTTTAGAAATGTCTTTATTTTTATTAAAAAGGAAAAAACTAAAATATCACATTTACATAAGTATTCAGACACTTTAATCTGTACTTAGTTTAGTTGAAGCACCTTTGGCAGTAATTACAGCAATTAAACAATTTCAACTTAATTTTATAAGTAATGCCAACTTTTCACAAGCCAAAACTTAAATTAGCACATTGAATTGACTTGCAAAACCAAGTTGTTTTAGCTTCATGATGCATTTTTTTACAGTGTGTTGGAAGGTGAACCTTTTTTTAAAGTTCTGTTTTTTGTAACAGAATTGAGTTTGTGTTTTATTTTTGCAGGCATTCCTTGGATAGCAGTATTTGTTTCTGTCATGACCCTCCACTGGATGGCACCATAACACTACAAATAGACTAATACTACAGTGTTTCACACAGGATTTTAAGAGACTGTGGCGGTGTGTGTGGGAACACTACTGCTAACCTTCCGTTAAGTCATGATGAACTCGATCAGCCGTCTTCTCTCTCAGTAACATTTGTGACTGATGACGTTTACGGGAAAAAGAAAATACATGGAGGAACGCAGAGTTAAAATACTTTTCACTCTTATGCGAGAGAAGCGTGCTGCACGCAACATGAGAGAGAGAGAGAGAGAGAGAGAGGGTGGTGCGCTGAGCGCTCGCTAGAATGAATTAAGCTGTTTCAAATAGTCAAATAAAAATGTAAATGGGAATCATGAAACATCTATTTGTGGAGCCCAGTGTTGATTCTGTGGTAAGTCGCCACAGATAAATCAATGAATGGGAAACACGGTTTCTTCATTTCTCTTTCTTTCTTTATTCTTTACACCATTCCAGCATCTATGGCTATAGATCCAATTTGCCTGACATGCATGTTTTTGGCCTGTGGGAGTAAACCCACGCTGACACGGGGTACTACCGTTTCTCCTAACATATTCAAATAACATTTCTTAAAGGGGACATTTCTGAAGACATTATTAAGATGTAATATAAATCGTTGATGTCCTTAGTACATGACCTTTTAGCTCAAAATAACACACAGGCAGGGGTGCACATAACGTTATTGGCCTGGTTCTTAAAGGAGCACTGTATGTTGCTTGGTACTGACACTATTCATAGCACAGACATCCTACATGCTGTCACCATCATATTGTTAAAGACAAGTAAATGGTCAGTAATAAAACATAGTCAAATTATGAAGACATAGAACAAACATAAATAAACAGTTTTCAGGATACAGAAACTGAATAAAGTAATCAGATAATACGGCATAGTCTTTACTGTGAAAATTGGATTCATTCTTATTAAAGTTGCAAAAGTTATTCAATCAACACAAGGAAATTATAGATTTATTGAAGATTTTCTTTGTTTGTGGTTTGATTAACATTAAAAACAGCATTAGGTTTATTCTCTCAACTGTTTATATTTATTTAATGTGTGAAAGACTGTGTGTCTACTACTATAATCATACAATTTTGAGATAATTGTGTGTTAAAATGTCCGCTCAAGTGCAAGAATAAACTCAGTTGGCATTTGCGCGCTGTCTTTACTAATTCCTTGTACTGGCGTGCTGTCTAAAGCCTTAAGATGCAGATCAGGCTCGCGCTTTAGAGGTGCACGCAAACAAAACTTATCAAACAGCGCATGAGTAAAGTATTGAGATCTGTTTTTGAGCTTAATTATTTAAATTGACCAATCATGCAAGTGATTGTTGCATCACTGCAACATATTAATTCTAACACTATAACACTTTAAAGGTCACATTTTTTGTGTTCACATTTTTCAAACTTTACACTGTAAAAAAATCCGTAGAAATTGCAGCTGGGATGCCTGTAACTTATCGTAGATTTAAATTTATGTTATTTACTGGCAACATTTTGTTCAAAGTTAAATGAACATTTAACATTTACAAGTCTTTGTCTTTACAGAGTAAAACTAAAAAAACGGCATCAAGCAAAACATTCTGGGAAACAAAATCTGAAGTAAAATACAGAAAAAGGTTGATGATGATTTCTGGTTCCCAGAATGCTTTGCTGTTATTGTATAGTTTTATTCTGTAATGATAAAGACTTGTTAACAATTTAACATTTATTTAACTTTGAACAAACTCTTGTCGGTAAATAACATAAATTTAAATCTACGGTAAATTCCCGGCAACCCAGCTGCAATAACATTGTAATTTCTACGGATTTTTTTTTACAGTTGGTGTGTAGGTTGCTGTTAGGGCATACCTGCAAAATGATAAAACTTTGGCAAGTTTAATGCCAGGTGATATATTTTCTTTAACAGAATTTGCTTTTCATAGCCTACATCGAACGGTTTGGACTACAGCCCTGTCCTTCCAAGTTGAATGACATCAATATAAGTGTTTTTGACTAACTCCGCCAACAGGAATAACCCCAACTAAGCTCAAACGGCTGCTGTCGAATAACAACACACTAAACCAGCTACAGAATTATTACACTTGTTGTGTATTTCTGAAGAAGGGACTTCATAGAACAAGGAAGACATGAGCCCGTTTTTAGGACAGTGAAAAATACTGGGGTTTTTAACACACGAAACATAAACACATATTATATTGTGCACTCTAAACACAATTCAGGCTTCAAAAACACAGGAAAAACGTGACCTTTAATAATATTAACACTTTAATAATTATATTACTAATGATGCACAGAGAAAACCCCTATTTTGCTGTTAAATTGGGTAACTTTGTTTTCAAAATATCAGCAACTTTTCTACGCAAAAGCTCCTTTAAGAGCACTGTCTTGTGCTTATTTTTCTTTTTAATCATGCATGCGCACCTGTGTACCACTTATGTGCCCCCTTTGAGAATTACTGTTTTAAATAAAAGCTTCAATATTTAAAATTGTCTCTTTGAATTAAATATTATCAGTATCTGTATGTTAAAATAAAAAATTTTTTTATTTAAAAAATATAGCTAATTTAAATATAGTACAAATTAATGTATAAAAAATTAAAAGAATAGTAGTATAGTATACAGTAGTATACTGTAAACCTGAGGTTTTTACAGTAGCACACTGTATTACACATTTACAGTAGCGTTTAGTACTGTAAATCTTATTTACAGTAGCCTACTGGCAACTGTGTTGCCAGTATGCTACTGTAAAAATCCTTGAAAATGTCTAACAGTGTACAGTCTATAGGTCCCAGTGCAAGCAGCCGCCACTGCCTCATACGTTGACCATTCAAATGGGAAACGCACAAAACGAGGAACAGTTTTGTTCATGCAAAGCAGGGTAAGTGAAATTTGTAAAAATAATCTAATAATTATAAATCAAACATCTTATCCATAAATCTTGTGGAATAAACAAGATCACTTTGCAATGTTAACATTCTTCTGCTTATAGAACTACTTACGCGATCGTATTGGGGTACTCATGAGTAGGCCGTCTATTAACGAAATGCTAAATATTTTTTAAAGTATGTCAGTCAGCCTCCATCTTGCCTTTAATCATCTTATTTTATGCATTATTTCCAAGCAATGATGTGCTGAGTTAACGTTAGCTAACATTAGCCTGCTCTTACACTGGAGCAAACGTATGTGTTTTTGTTAATCCTGTCGATATTTAGTTGTGAATGAGGCCTTCCTGCGCTTAGTCATGGTTTCAAACTACAATTGGCCTGTGGCGGTTTTCAGGCGTGGCTTAGCAAAGAGTCAATAACTCACAAGTGTGGTCTAAAGACTTCAGAACAATTTCTCTCTGAACATAAGTAGCGCAATGTTACTTTTAACCCTGCCAGCTGGGACGAAAGTAACACACATGTGGGTCAAAAGTAACACAACAAAACAAGATAGATTTTTGTTTACCACTTGTTTTTAGTAAATATACATGACTAAAACATATTTTGTCCTTTATCTTTGCAAAAAATTATGAAATTACATTTTCATTTTAAATGTCACTTTTATCAAATGTTTCAAAAGCAACACAGCAGTACAAACTTGAATAGTTGAAAATAAAAAAAATAACATTATGAACACTAAATTACAGTATGAAATGTAAATTAAATCAAATTAGAATAATATACATTTTCAACATAATGCAACAGTATTAGCAGCGGGACAAAAGTGACTGTTGTTACTTTCGTCCCGACAGGAGCTCCTGACATTGTAACCCGATTTACTTTAATTTTGAAAATCTCTGAAAAGGCAAACTTCAGGATGTGTTAGCATTAAATAACCTGTAGATTGATCAGTACTGTAATACATGAAACAATAAACAAAATGCGTTATAAGAAAATAATTATTGCTTTTGGAATTTACTTATCATGGTCAAAAACAGCTTTCTGGACCTACACGCGCAAAACATTGATAAAATAATGTGGAACAACAAAAGACTAAACGCATTCTATGAGAGATTTGTTACCTAACCTAACCTTTAAGTGTTTGTTCATTGATCTACATTTTAGTTTTCATTTTCGTGCTAAAGATGCTGTCATAGTTTGGTGTCATGATCCTGCTGTCGTGTCATGTCTATGCCCCTGCCCCCTCGTTTCCTCCTTAATTATCCATTATTGGTTAACTCCGCTCACCTGACCTTCCCTTGTTATCTTGTTAAGTTGTCCCTATTTAAGGCCCCTGTGTGTTTTGTTCTTTGCTGGATCGTTTTGGGTGTTTGGTTTCGGTAACGGGCGGCAGCACCCTGCGCAGCCACAGCCGTCTGAGGTTTAATAAACCCCCTTTTTTGAGTTCATTCATTCCTGCCCTTTTCCTGTTCTTGCACGTTCATGACAATGGCATGCAAATGTAGTCAGGGTTCTAAAAATCCCCTTGTTACTTGCGTCCCGGTTATCCCCTAATCGTGAGATAAAACAGTTCTGCATTTAACACAATGACATTTTTTGGCTGGCACGTGTTCCTGGTATGTAATATGATGACATGTCTTTGAAACGTTTGATTTACCACAACGTTGTTGGCTTTTACTCGTTACATATCATTTTTTAATATTGGGTATATTGGGTACTTTTGATGATTTTCTACAAAATTATTCGCACCATGACATACTGTGCAGAACATTTCTAAGAAGCAACAAATGTTGCCCATGACGTTCAACAAATAAAATAACCACATAATTTTCATTGTAATCCACCCTGTTTCAAGGGTTTACCCAGGTGTTACCCAATGACTGAGCCTTCTGATGATCTTGTCGAGCATGATGTCATCTGCTTACGTGAGCCATTCTACAGAATTGGTGCAACTAATTCTGTGAGCCTTCCCAATGTCCTTGTGAAAAACTTACATTAAAGTCTTAAATACAGACAGGCACTTTTCCTGAAACCAACAAAACAAAACTTGACCAAGCGTTCACACCAACTAGGTACAACAAACCATTATCTGCATGCACATTTATAAGCCCCTCCTACGTCCTGACGGTGGGCAAAATCTGTCACCACAACAACCCTTCTCTGGGGTTGACTTACTGTTTGGCATGTGTGTTTGCAGGTTAAGGGCAGAGTACAATATGTGATCAACAAGCTGTCTGATCTACTGTACTTGGCATCACAGAGCTTCACCTCATTGGTGAGTGTTTCTGTTTCTAGAAATACAAAATTACTGAGTAAGGCCTTTCTTTTTAATGAGACGCTACAAGAGATGCAATGGAAACTAAATGCTGAGAATAAAACTCGAAGAATGAAAAAAATAATAATTTCAACCGGATGTGGCAGGATTACCTTAAAGGATAATTCCGGTATTTAACACTTTGAGTCTCATTTCTGGTTTGTTTTGGATGAACTACAGTGATGGACACAGAAATTTTGACAATGGGTCGTGTCTTGAGTTTTTGACTCGTTTAGAAGCGTCTCTTGACTGCTTCAGAATGGAAGTCAATGACCATGCACAAACATGTCATTAAAACAACACTTAACGTTCATTTTCAAAACTGTACTACTCACCGAGTAGTTCGTGGTGTTCGTTGATGATTAAAAACAAATATATTGGCGCAATGTATGATTTCAATCCGTGTTATTTGCTATAGTGGAACTATTTTTTCAGATACCTCACAACCGCGTATATACTTCCGCTCTATATTTGAGTCTGAAGCGTTAGCACACTCTGCATGCCTGTCACGCGTCCTGCGAGAACAGCATTAGTGAAACAAAACACAAGAGCACTTTTAATAAGGTAGCCTTACATTTTTCTAACAAACAAACACTCCCGTATCAGAAATTAACAGCACAGTAATTACTGACAACGTAAAGGGTAACTGTTAGGCTATTTAAATAAAACAACGAAAATAAATGAACGAAGTTCAACAAACTAATAAAACGCTAGCATACTTTCCAAATTATGTTTATTTATAACACTTACACCATCCAATATGTTTTTTCATCAGCAGAACAATAAAGAAGATATTTGCAGAAACCCCAGTGCTCTGTCATGCAAGTCAACCGATCCGCACACTTTAAGAGCTAAAGCATATATATCCAATACAACAGTAATCCCCCATAACTCCGTGTGACATATTGACGTCTTGTGAAGCAAATCAATCAGTTTTTGCAAGAAACTGAACGTTATTTACAACACTATTAGCGTGAATGCCAAAGCAGGAAGCGCGCTTTCCGTTTGAGGCGATCTCTTCCACTGGTGGCGTTTGGTGGCTGTTGGCTATGGATGTTGGTCTCTCTGCGCCACCTATAGAGCGGGAGCGTGAAGCGCACTTCCTGCTTGGCAAAAGCTCTGCATTAACGCTGTGAAATATTAATATATATTCGAATCTCAAAACTGAAAATCGAATGTCAATCCACGGAACAAATATTCAAATATTCTGGTCCAGCCCTACAAATATGGGAAAAAATTCTTCTGAGAGAAACCGAGCGAAAAAACTACAACCACATGTAAACGACCCTTTTCTGTTTCCCAGTGGCGGAGTGATATATCAGCGAGCAATGAGTCTTACAAGAGAGATCAATGGAATTTTACAAAATGCCAAATAAAACACGACAGAAACTGTATTTCGCTTCACAACTTGTTTTTAAACATCAACGAACACCACGCACCACTCGGTGAGTAGTACAGTTTTGAAAATGAACGTTAAGTGTTGTTTTAATGACATGTTTGTGCATGGTCATTGACTTCCATTCTGAAGCAGTCAAGAGACGCTTCTAAACGAGTCAAAAACTCAAGACACGACCCTTTGTCAAAATTTCTGTGTCCATCACTGTAGTTCATCCAAAACAAACCAGAAATGAGACCCAAAGTGTTAAATACCGGAATTATCCTTTAAAAGGGACCCTCCACTTTTTTTGAAAATAGGCTCAATTTCCAGCTCCCCAGAGTTAAACATTTGATTTTTACCATTTTGAAATCTATTCAGGGGATCTCCAGGTCTGGCACTACCACTTTTAGCTGTTTTAGTACAGTAAGTTGTACAAAAAGTACAAAAGTGGCCACAGGGATGGTACCCTTTAAAAAAGGTTCTAATACAGTATGTACAATTTAGATACAAATACTGTATAAAATACTTTTTGTAAGGGTACCCCAGTGACAGCTTTTCTTCTATGAGTGTGGGTAATCAGTTTTTATAATATTATATAAATGTGCATACTTTGCACAGAATATGGCTAAATTCTGTAGAACTACGTTTTGTATCTTATCACAATAAATTATGTTATTATTTCCTTTTGCATTTCGTACTGAGTCATGGGTCTTGGTTGCACCTCAGGGCAGAAAGTTTGAGATTCTTGCCGAATGTGGAAGGAAATGTGGTTTTCTTACTGTCCACCACGCCAAACACATCATCCAACACACAAGCAACAGTCACAGACTGCATCTCAACACAAAACACATGGCTGCTCAAACAGTTAGTCAAGCAGAAAAACTGAAATGACTTAATGCAAAAGAAGAAAGTTGCATGGGTTTGAAGTGGTTTAACTTTCCTTTGCTTTAATGAAAGCATTTATCTATGAGCCATTTCGAAAAAATAAGTCACACTTTTGATTCATGAAGTGTATTAACCAATGTTGATAAATGCCTAATTAGTATTGTTCATTGTTATTTCTAGTACAGTATTAATGTTGATGTGTAGAGAAGATTTGGTGTACAGTAGTTGTCACATGTACTGTACTTGTGGGGATTAACAAGGGTGCTAAATCTCTATAACTGATACACAGATAGATTTATCAGTGGTTTCGTATCGTGGTTTCAAATGCATAAATAAAAGCTGTTAAATAAGAATATTGTTTCTTCCAGATAGCTATTATTATGTTAAAAGATATAAAAATAATTGTTTTAATTATTTAATAATAACATCACTTAATAATTGCTTTTTAGCTAAAATAGGCTATATTGTACGTCCTGCATTTATTCAAGCTGTTGGAGGGTGAATCTTTGGATTATCCTTGGCTTGCAACAAAAATAACTTACCATAAAACAGGATGTGGTATGCAGCCACAAGCACATCTAATATTTTTACATTGCAGTTGCAAGATTTATTGAATTTTATCTAAACACTATAGACTGCAGATGAAATCCAGATTTGGTTAATGATTGTTCATAGATAGGAATGTTTGGCAAACAGTTGTTGTTAAAGTGTGCATGCCGCACCTCTCTACCACACGGTAAAATAGATGCAGTTTATCTGTTTCTGTCCTCATATGAACCCAGCAAGCAATTTTGGCTATAACAAGGCAAAATTTGGGCTGCCAGAAAAAGTCTAATAGACGTCTAACCATAGCACAAGAATAGACAATGCATATCCTTTTAAAACATGCAAAAGAAATGAAAGCTAACACCTTGAGCACTTGTTGACTTTGCTACCAGGATTGAATTTCATACGGCATGTATCCATATTCAAGGGTAGAGGTGGGTTACTCATAGCCAGACTATATTTCGTCTACAGTTAGCCGTCATTTCACTGTCTCGGTTTTTGCTTCCAGGAAATATGTACAATAATCTTGACGTTGTGAACATCCAACTGCTGTGATACTACAACAGGAAGTGATTAACCCGCGAAGAACAGAACAGACGTCACTGAAAATATTCTAATAATGTTTTTCTTTTTTTATACTGTATGCGCCTGCACATTGTGCTTTAAATGTGTCCTACAACATGTAACAGTAACACGTGTTTAACTGCAAGACATTAAACAAGAAAGGAGTGGTATTTTTTACTAGAAAACATATACAAAAAGACTTAAAATACAGTAGTATTGTAATTTTAAAACGGGAACTTTCATGCATGCATCAGCTGCAAGTATTTCTGGAAATTCCTAACCTTCTCCAAGTCTTTATGAATCTTTGGAAGGTCTCTTAAAATGTGTATGGGGCTGGTGGTGGGTGTGGTAGACAAATCGCTCAAAAGAACATGCTTGTTCATTTCATTTCATTCATCATGGATCACACAGTCGTAATTGTTGGGGTGAGTGACTTTGCATTTTGTGCTAATTTCGTAGAGCTTTGTTCTTTATCATTTATTTGTAGCACTTTGAGGTGTGTTTATGATATGTTATTTTAAATGCATAATCAGATTTAAGTGTATAAGTAGTGTATCGTGGTGAGATAAAGCTTTTATTAAAATATGACTGTAGGGCTTACATCATGTATGGAAAGTATTCTCTGTAATGTATGTTATGGTTTCTAATATCACTATACTGATTTCAGTATAATGTACTGATAAGGGTGACAGTGTGACCAAAGTTCCATTTCACAAAATGATTCATTTTATTTTACTGTAACGGTATTTTCACAGAATATATGTTTTTCAATTTATGTTGTTTTTGGAATATAAAAATTTGCAGAAATTCACTATAGCTTTGAACTAAATGCTCACCACAGTTTTAAAATAATGGGCAAGTTACAGGGTGTCATTCACGAAGCATGCGTATGCACAAATTTGTTTGTAAAATGTGCGTATGGAAGTTTAAACTTACAAATCATGATTCAACAAAAACTTTCATACTAAAATTTATTTTATATGTATGAAAAAATTTAAAAAACAACAAAGACCACACGTATGCAATAATCATAAACAAGGAAAAAGTATATAAAATATATATACCATGGACATTTATATTATAGGGTTCTTTTTTACGTTTTTGCAAACATTTAGAAGAAATTTTAGTATGAAAGTTTTTGCTGAATCATGATTTGTAAATTATGTAATTTGTGCATATGCATGCTTAGTGAATGTGTTAGGGTGAAAATGCCCAGAAGATAAAAACAGATTAAGTCTTGATATACAAAATCTTGTTTTTAGATCCATTATTAATTTTTATAGACGATTGAAGCTATAGTATGCATTGTAGTATGTGAACATCACTTAATATTTTGAGTTTTGAACATATACTTAACAAATCTTAGTTAATTTAACTTTTAAGTGTATAAAATTAATTAAACTAAAACATTTAAGGGAAATGAAGTTAAAATTATCAGTACATGTTGAGAGGAATACCCAAAATCCTTTATTTCGATCATTTATGCTTTTTCACAGAATAAAACTGATAAGAACTACTTAATTATTTGTTAATAATACATCATAGAGGTTTAAGCTCTTATGCTGTATTATTAATGTTGTTTTGCTGTAAATTATAATTTTGTGAAGTCACCGTTTACTTACTTACATGAACCCTGTTCAGTAGGGGTGTCAACAATAATCGATTCGGCATGCATCGCAATGCGCACATGCACGATTCAGCATCGATGCAGCAAATGCCATAATCGATTATGTCACTGTTTATTTTCTGGAGATGACCGTGATAGACGGGTAAATAAAAACGCACCCTTTTCCATGGAAAGTGGACATATGGGCACATTTCGGATTCTATGAAGTTAATGGGGAACAAGACTTAATTACTCTTTGTGTAAAATTCTCATCTCGGGCAGGGCTCGCAAAATCGCTAGCCGACGTCTCGTTTCTATTGTGAATTCCTGTCGGGGTACCAAAATGTATCTCCACCCTGCCTGTCGGGCTATCTTGGGGAGGAAATAATATTTTAATGTTTTTGCTTTGTCTCAGATTTAGTTAGGTAATTATATTGTATGTATTTCGGTGTCCTCTTGTCAGTCATTATCCTCACGTACCAAGTGAAACTGTCAGGAAATGAAGTGAAAGCAAAAATAAACTCATCCTCTAATGTGCACGTCTGATATATGCGCGCGACCCTCTGCACGCGCTTCTACCGGCTAGATTCTTCACGAGCACCTGCTTGCGCGAACTCAATTAATTTAATAAAATAATGTCATTTCATTTTTACCTCATAGACTAACATTGTTTTATCGTATTTTTTTTCTTTCTTCAGTAAGTAACTTAAATATGTGAGAAGGAAAATATGTTTGAGTGATTTACGTCTAGGCTATTGAGAGTATGATGTTACAAGCTGATAGGTGACTAAACAGCAGTGGTAAGATATGTTTACCTTAAGCGAATAGAATGTGTGTTTGTCATTTCGTTTTACCTCAGAGTCTAACATTAGGGGAACATAAAGGGAATTATGTTTATTCCTTTTTAATAAATATCTGCTTTAAGTCTTCTATATTGTGTTAAAGTCACTGGTTGTTTATATATTTGATAAAATACCATGTTATCTAAATACAATGTGTGATGTGTTGAGGTATTTTTTATAAAAAATAACCTGTGTTATAATACATTCATATATTATTTCAGTAATATAACAATTAAATTATTCTAACGTTAGGGGAACATTAAAATAACCTAAAAATAACATTAGGGGAATGTTTATTTTCTTAAAGAAAACATTCCTGGCTAACCAAAAACCTTGGAAAATAGGGGAACGTTTTGGGAACCAAATTGTTAGCTGGGATGGGCAGGAATATTTGGCTTACATGGAAATCCAGGATTTATCAATATTCTACCTTAAACTATTTTTTTATTCTGGCTACTTATATTCATTTCGGGCTACCAAAAATTAAAGAGTGTCTGCCCGAAGGGCTACCAGGGATTTTAAAATTTTGCGAGCCCTGGTCAGCTTTCGTTTTTGTTGAGAATAGTTGCACTTGAGTTTACTACTTGACTTATTAAAAATTTGTCTTGTTGTGTACAGTAGAATTCTGATGCATCGCAATGCATCGTAGAATCGAATTGAATCGTGACCTGGTGAATCGTAATTGAATTGAATTGTGAGGGCAGTGCCAATGCACACCCCTACTGTTCAGCACATTTTATTGTAGTTCTATCCACAGTACTGACAATGCATGTCAAAAATGAGTTTTGTTTGTATCTATTAAAAGAATGATATTAATTCACTGATGTTTATTAAAATTATCATAAGCCTAAAACCAAAATATTTCCTTTAGAACCAAATAAAATAACAGGATTTGAGAGCAGTAAGTTTCATTTCAAGATTTATTTGTTAGACAGTTTACAGTGTAAATTAAGCAAATGTTTGTTCACAGGAGTTTTTATTAACAGTACATATCTAAAAATCAGTCTCCGTCTCTTTGACAAATAAAATAAACATTTCAGAATATAATTAAATAAATTGTATTTATATACTGTCTTTGAAAACTAAACTTTTGAAAATAACGATCTCAAATGGGAGCACTCCAATCCACCTGCCTGTTTAAAGGAACACACCAATTTTTTTGAAAATAGGCTCATTTTCCAGCTCCCTTATGCTACATACACACCAAACGCGGGCATCGTTTTACTCGCGGGATTTACCTTCGTGTCATGCGAATTTTCGCTCCAGTTGAATATTTATAACTTGAGCGAGAACGCGCTTGAGGCGAATAGCGCATGTTTTTGCAGCAAACGCGCCACCCATATCACATCATTCGCATCACACGCGAGGACGCTTCTGATCGCATATTTGCATTGACTTTGTATTTAATCTACTCATGCAAATCGTTGAACTCGCATCTGTTAAGAGTTAAAAATTTGAGTTTTACAGTTTTGGAATCCAATCTGATTTTCAGGTCTGGCCAACGGTACAACTTTTAGCATAGCTTACCACAAATCATTGAATCTGATTAGAACATTAGCATCTCGCTCAAAAGTGTTTCAATATTTTTCCAATTTAAAACTTGACTCTTCTGTAGTCACATCGTATACTAAGACTGATGCAATGATATTATGCAGTACCCTTAGTAACTTTCAATAGCTGGGAACTATTTTCGGGCACTGCGTAATATTATTGCGCCTGCAGCCATGTTATGGCAACAAAGTCCTTGATAATTACGCCAGAATGAGAGCATTCCTAGCCATATCGACCAAGAAATCGCAACTTTTAATTTTCCGTTGGTCTTAGTACACGATGTAACTACAGAAGAGTCAAGTTTTAAATAGGAAAAATATGGAAACTCTTTGGTCATTTTTGAGCGAGATGCTAATGATCAAATTCAATAAGTTATGCTAAGCTATGCTAAAAGTGGTAGCGCCAGACCCAGAGATCAGCTGAATGGATTCCAAAACCGTAAAACTCAAATGTTAAACTCTAGAGAAGCTGGAAAATTAGCATATTTTCAAAAAAAGTGGATTGTCCCTTTAAGCATCATGCACTGCATGGCTAATCAGAATTAAATGTGTCAAACAGTGTTAACAGCGATTGACTGTCATTTCACAATATCAGAGTACCCAGTTTCAAATACAATGAACTTCAGTGAAACAGCTAAAAAATAGCTCTAGCCTGCCTTAAGTGTCACGTTGTGCAGCAGTTAACAGTCAGCCTAGCAAACTTATAGCGAACTAGCCACACATAAAAAGTACATTCATAAAAACGGTGTAATATAAATACAAAGCTTATGGCGTACCTCTAAGTGTTTCCTTAGATTTGAAGGAGAATTGTTGTATAAAAAAAAAAACATATCACGGTCTTAAGGCAGGCAGAGAAGACACTTAGAAATGAATGAGTTATGGCCGATTCACACGGTACGCGGCAACAGCGAGTGTTTAGTTCTTTTTCAATAGGAGACTTGCGGAAAGCGGCAAAACGGGGGCGGTTACAGAGGTGAAGCGGAGTTGATCCACACGCCTTGCTCGTGCACCCAAAATCCTATTCCTTCTCCGGACATGGTACTTCATGACAGGCGCCTTTGAAGATAAACATATTTGCACTAAATGCTGCACAAAACGCTTCCAATACAAGAGAAAAGCTGAAGCCGCGCGGCGATTTTGCCGCTTACCGCGTACCATGTGAAACGGCCATTACTCTTCCTTTTAACGACTTCATGTAAATGAGGTCATCAGTGTTGTGGCGAGTCACTTGTTTCCTCCGTAGTTTAGGAATGCAGTTTCACTCCCCAAATGATACGCTTCACTGACATGAACCGAGTATTCACGCTAAAGTATAAAATGTAGTAGAGTAAAACGTTAAAGTCTTCCCAAATAAAAATACTTCAATAAAGTACAGATACGCGAAAAAACTACCTAAGTACAGTAACCAATTACATTTACTTTACATAACAGCTTTCTACAACTGCCATCGCATCTAGTGCTGCATGACCACAAAGAGAGAGAGCGAGCGAGCGAGCGAGCGATCTAAAGTGGTTTTACTGCTGCTTATGAAATTACTTCTTCATTTGTTGACTGGATTATGTTTCTCCGTCACACTCGGTCTAACACATGGGAGTGCAGAGTTAGCCACTCCCACTTATTTACATTTTGCTTATTATTTCTTATTTACATTTCTGTGTAATTAAACCTAAGAAAACGAGGCTGTTAAGCAACAGCACTACATTGTATCATTTAATATGTGTTGTTTATTTCAAATTCAAAGTTTTAGATTGTTATATGTGATGAATTTTCTTGGGGGGGAATGGGATGCACCCTACACCAGGGGTGCGCGCGCTAAAAAGTTTGTGAATCAATGCTGTTTACAGGAAACAGCCTGTGGTGCTTGGTGCATGGTGACTCAAGCTGCAGCTACACTAGACTTTTCGTTACACTGCCTTTTCATCCAGTCTATGATTTGTACGCATGAGAATGTAAAATCAGTATAAAAATTTGAGAGCTTGTAAATTTTAATTTGAAAACTTGCTAAATAAATGAGACTGTGTTATACATGTACATTAATATTTATACTCACAATCTTGAGTTGAATGTTGAGATTTGCACTTGTGGACAGTAATCACAAACTTATGTTTTGATTTTGAAGTTGCAGACAAATAGTCACAAATGTGTAAACTAGCACTCACGAAAAAAGATTTGCTGCACAAACACAAATAGGCACAAACAACCTCTCAAATCTGTCACTGCACTTTCAAGTCTTTGCTTTTTGACTTTTTGTAATAACTTTTGTTTAATGTATTCAAGCCACAGCAAAAGCAGGCATAACAAGTGGGAATCTATTTACACGAGTACGAGTACGGGTATCTTATTTTGAAAAATGCTAACGGTAGCCGACTAGCAATGAAATCACGATCCCACCCTCCATTCAAATCGCCATCCAAAGTTACGCCTCTTTCAAAACACATGAACATGCACAGATCAGACGTCCACATCTCATGTCTCATTCACCAGTGAGAAAACGTTGCAGTACAAAGTGAATAACATTACCAAAATAACCAACATAAACAACTGGTTTACATCAGAATCAGATAAAGCACACTTTCGGTTGTGTAGGCGTAGTAACTATATCGTTACGCTAATCCATAAAAGAACACAAATGTCATAAGCACCACAATGTTTCATCAAAGTAGAATATCTGAATCCATCTCAATACAAACATATCGAGTACCTTACCAAAATAAACATTGCAACGACCCTTTCAAACTCTTCGCCTCCTGCAGCTGTTTGCATCACGTGGTAAAGCATCAAAGTTACCGATGTGCTGATCCTGTGAGGATTTAAGACGGGGAACAAGAGAACCCAAGCGCAGACGATATCGGGGAGTGAACACAGAACATTTATTAACAATAAACATGAAAACAAAAAGCCCACGAGGGGGCAACACAACATCAAACATGAATTTACAATACTGACTAAACAAGAAACACTCTGATGAAACCATTACTTAAATGAACACTATGGACAGCAAAACATGACATGATACAGCACAATGATCCAGCACAAGACAAGAGACAAGAGGAGATTAAATAGGGGAACCTAAACAAGATAACGAGGGCAACACAGGTGAGAGGGATGAACTGATAATGAATAATTAACAGGTAGAACAAGGGGCGGGAACTAGAGACGAGACACCAGAGGCACATGCCACAATAAACAAGGCATGAGCCTCCACACGAAACAAGATACTGTCAAAACCCTGCCACCACAATAAAACATAAATATAAAACAGACTCCTGGGGCAGAGTCCTGACAGATCCAGGCAGTTTTTGCTGTTGTTGTTTTAAAAGATGTCTTTCATTTTGTGGCTCCTGTGTAGGTTGTTAAAAAATTGCCATTCTCCCTCTGCCATCTTGAAACAGGGGAACCCTTCATCAGCGTCATTGTAGGCAATGGTGTAACGAAAATAAAATCACCATAAATCGTCATGAATGCAATTTTCTAGGGCTTATTTTGGTTCGTTTCAACAGTCAGACATGTATTTAGCATTGAGTTCAGAAAAAAATTTAAGTTTTGATATTTTGAAAATCTACTTTTTCTAACTATAATGCATAGTGCTAGTAGCCCTAACATCCATACGCAGCACAAAAGTCCAACATCGTCCATGAATTCGAAGTACAGGCGGAGATAGCAGCGTTACCTAGCTACTTCCTACAGTATGACAAGACCTCCTCATCCGAGGGGCGCTAATTCAAAATAAGTGTTCGGAGCATGTGTGTGGTTCCGTTTTCCAAAATATGTGTCCTGCGTGTAGAGAGATCCTGCGTGCATCACGTGTTTTGTAAGGGATAATGTAGAGGCAGCCGGTAGTTATTGGGAAATAAGCCCCGACAGTGTGATCAGGACCCGACGCGAAGCGGAGGGTCTTGTATCACACTGAAGGGGCTTATTTCCCGATAACTACCGGCTGACTCTACATTATCCCGCTTATTACAAGGCTACTTGTCACATAAGAAAAAAAACTGGACATGAATATGAATTTGAAACATTTTATTGGCATATTTGTTTTAAATTAACATTTTTATCCTTCCGCGAAACTTTGCACAGATGCATAAAATGGTCTTAATACCTTATTAAGATCCTCTGCTTCATTCTTGTCTGTCTCCATTTTTTTTCTCTTTTAGCCAGTCTTTGAGAGCTTCGTAGCTGTCATGCTCTATTTTGTCAAGTTCAGTCTCAGTAAGCTGTCTGTGTCTTGTCGTGGTTGTCCAGTGTTTGTCACAAGATGGCGCCAAACAAACAGTAATCTTTATTGTCGCGGAGCGATCTTACTCGTAAAAGTAGTACCGGCTATGCGTTATTATTTTGGAGCGGTTATTATTCGAAAAGAACGAACCTGCAAATGTCTCAACTGACCAATCAGAATCAAGCATTCCAGAGAGCCGTGTAATAAGTCAAAATAAGTGCCTGCTGCACACGCGTCAAAACCGTTTATGACACTCACGTTCAAAAAATACACGCAAGACACTCCCTTAACAGTAAACTCTGATTATACAGAGATTATGCGAGTATTTGGCAAATGCAGGCGTCTATTTTATCATAAACCCTTTAGACGTGTCTACAGCAGGCACTTATTTTGGCAGGACACGTGATTCACACAGAATCTCTCGAAGCGCAGAACACATATTTTGAATGACAAACCACACACATGACGGGCTACATACATGTTGTGACGAACTTTGCATCATGTGCCCTCAAAAAAAGAAGTCACCAGCCGCCACTGACAAGACCCGTGTTCCAAGATGGCAGCGGTTTTGACGCATGCTTTGAACCCCAAGATGATATAAAGAGTTTTGTTGCAAAACGGGATTTATCCTTCACAAAATAAATCCAAACAGCTCCACGATGATAAACACTGTAAATGATAATGCACTGTAAATGTCGGTCTGACACTGGGGTGGCTGCGGGGAGTATACATGGAAACCTGTGCGGACGCGTGCGAGCCGGACGCAGAAAAAAGTATACCGCAACCTTAAGTTAGCTGGGATTACACCCCGAATTTTCAGCTAAAATGAGGTGGTGCTGATCTCAAGCCCATCAGGCGTTAAATCACCCGCAGGAGCATCAGCTCTGCTTATTTGTGACCATGAATTGATTTGCGCTGCTCTTAGTAGATTGTTTTTTGAAAATATATACATTTTTTGAATATAAGACTTGTAATAAAAAGTAACAAAAATGACATAAGTTAGCCTATTACATATATAATAATAATAATATGAAAAAGTAAAAAATTTATAAGAGGTAAAAATAGGGGTAAAAGTTTGGCCCACATCATATTCAAATTTTTTAAATATGCCTTTCAAGAAGAAGAGAAGACCCCTAGCTTATGTCACATTATAGCTATGAAAATATTTCTCCTTTGTTTTTGTTGTATGCTCTGCCATATGTGGAAATTGTCTCTTACAGAATGAGTGATGAGATTTCTTTCCACTTCGGTTACAATTTAGACCCATAGGATACATTATTGAGATCACTATCTGATATGCAAATCATCTGGGTGTTGGCCAGTATGCAGGTAACGTCAGGAATCTTGGCTTAATCATTTAAAGTTAGCTTTTATTGTGATAGAGCTTCTGTTCATAGTATCGCAGAGTGATGATAAAAATGGTGAGTTTATCTATAGTTTTGCTATTTGTTTGTACTTCAACAGTAAACTGATACTGTATAAAGTAAGGCAATGTTTCAGTTTTTAAGACATGCCTTGACATGTCCTTGATGATAGCAATAACAACTACCGATGATACCAATGTTTTGATAACTGACTAGCATCACTGCTACTTAGCAAAAAACATGTGCTGCCGTGTAAAGATTGATATCTATGTAAATTCTGACACTGTTTGACATTGCTTATACCGCGTGTCTTGTTGTGTGTGTGTAACCGCA